>NC_091459.1:123757797-124455297 GCF_027789765.1 Dendropsophus ebraccatus
GGGGGTGAATCTAGAGGAAATAATGATATGATGGTCACTCATGGCAAGGGTACTAGGTCACCATATCCCACTACAGGGATAATAGAATAAACACATGATAGACTCAAAGTGTGATGCTCAACAATTTATTAGAAAAAGCAGATGGCAAAAAGTGCATAGAAGGGAAAAAGAAATGGAAGAGGAAAGGGAGTCCCAGCCGTCAACTCCGGATGTCCCATGTGCGTGGCATAGCAACCGATGTCTCTCTCATGTCCGGCTAAGTACAAGACCAGTCTAAGTGGCTGAAAAAAAGGTGGAAGACAAAATATAGTTAGTATATCACTCGGCATGTATGTCAGAAGATCCCCATAGGTTAGAACACACTATCTGAAGAAACTGCTGTGCTATCCCCCACCCATAAAGAAGAAATAATAAAAAGGAAATAAACACCTGTACAATAAGTGTCCATATGAATATCAGACTATACAGAGAAGATGTAACAGAAGGCCACAGAAACACAATACTGTTAGTCCAGAGCAAAAGCAAAATATGTATATGTACAAGAAAATCTGGTCTAAGGTCCGGTGGATTAAAAGACATATTCTGTCAAAAGGAGGTTGTGGACACTGGGGGGGGGGGGGGGGGAAGGGGGGGAAGAGGGAAAGAAAAAGGAGACAAGGAAAAGGGGAGAAAAGGGGGAAGGTGGGGGGAACAGGAGAAGAGGAAGGGGAGGAAGGGGAGGAGAAGACGGGGGGCGGAAAGGAGGGGGGGGGAGAAAGCAAAAAAAATTTTTTGGGATACTCTCATATACAAAATTGGCGACAGACTGGGCTCGGACCTCTACACTAAACAGACGGACAGGAACAATTTACTTACCTTTGACAGCAATCATCCGAGGAATATGGTTAAATCCCTTCCCTGGAGCCAGCTCCTACGGGTAAAAAGAATTGTGAGTGACCCGGAGTTAGTTGATGACAGATTGGATAGAATGTGTGACAAATTCTTACAGAGGGGATATCCTCCCTCTGTAATGAACCAACACAGATTACGTATTGCTGACACCACTCATACAGAGACGTTCAGAGCCCGCATCAGGGAGCCAAACAAACGGATACCTTTTGTATCAACCTACGGCACCCACAGCAATAGGATAGGCAAAGTTCTTAAGAAACATTGGGGTATCCTTCAGAGGGGATGTCCGCTCATCAATGAATTCACACGGCCGCCTCTTCTTTCCTACAAGAGAAACAGAAACTTTAGGGACATTCTTGTTAAAACAGAGGTTCCCTTAACACCCACTAGCACACAAACATATCTAGCGACCTCTAAAAGGGGCAATTTTCCTTGTTTGGGGTGTGCTGCTTGCAACAATTTAGTCAAGGGGGATCACTTTACCCATCCACAAACTGGAGTTATACCCATTAAACATAGATACACATGAAACTTTGATTTTGTTATATATCTCATCACATGCCCATGTGGACTAGCTTATGTGGGTGAAACAACCATGAGTGCTAAAACACGCATCAGCAAGCACAAGAGTACGATCCGGACAAACATGATTGATCTCCCTATTCCTAAACATTTCAAAGAGGCAAATCACAGCATTAGCCAGTTGCGGTATAGGATCATTGATCATGTTCCCCCCCTCAGGAGAGGTGGGGACAGACAAAGACTCCTGAAACTAAAAGAGACTAAATGGATTTATGATCTGGACACTTTACACCCAAAAGGCCTCAATATGGAGATCCGATGGAATCTTTGATAGTCAGACTATGACTGTGTTGGACTGTTACCTTCGTGACAGCATTTGATGTGCTGGATACATTAGGGACCATAGTTTCATCTGTTTTTCCCTTCATCATGCATTCTCGGCTCTTCTTCCTTCCTTTTGTATATTTGCGCTGCTCATCTTCCCTTGTATAGCCAAAAATTTTTTTTTTGCTCCCCCCCCCCCCTCCTTTCCGCCCCCCGTCTTCTCCTCCCCTTCCTCCCCTTCCTCTTCTCCTGTTCCCCCCACCTTCCCCCTTTTCTCCCCTTTTCCTTGTCTCCTTTTTCTTTATATGATATGCTCTCCTACCTATCTCTTCCTCATTGGGAGTCACTTTTCAGCCTGACACACGGTGCCCCCGCTGCCTTCCTGACATGAGCGCCGGGCAGCTTTGACAGCCTGATGTTTATGTTTCCTCAGCACCTTGACAACCGGGACACAGCTCCTCCCTCCTACATTGTCATTGGTCCACGTCACTTTGCCAGTCACGTGGCCATGCACGCGCGCGGCAGTACAGATCAGCTGACTCTGGCGTCCGGAAACTGTCAGCGCTTCTCCGTGCAGAGTCTCCTGTCATGCCGGCTACATCCAAGACCTGGTAATGTATGAGATATGAACGAGATATGTTATGTCTTTATTTTCAGCCTTTGACTATCATGATACTAATCGCCTATGATCACACACTGATCGGATTATACACCAGTTGTTGATTGCTATTATTGTGATGATTGTACATCATTCAGATAAACTGTGCCATCCCAGGTTTTTCCTTTTACCCTTTTCTCTTGTCTTCACCCCCTCCTCCCCCCTCCCTCCCGTGTACTTCCCCATGGGTGGATTCTTTTATGATTTGCACATATATATATCTCCTGTTAACACGCTATTTGTATGCTTGACAAAGGCCGGATTGGCCGAAACGTTGCACTTCTGTACCCTGATGTGTGAATAAACACACTTTATTTTGCATCGGATGCTGTGGGTATCCTATCCTACTACAGTTTAGTGCTCACACCAAGGATTGTGAGCCCTCCTGCGTGCATCCTATTCTTCTACCTGCGATCAAATTTGGAGTAACTCCGAGGTGCTGTTGGAACCTTCTTTTATTTTTAGATTGTCTTTAATGTCACACGTGATACAAAAGACGACTCTGGTGGTGGGACTCGAACCCAAGACCTTTGAATCACGTCCTGATTCTAAAAGTCCAATGCTGAATTACCAAAAGGGAAAATTCCTTCCCAGGGCAATATTTTAAAAGGCACCAGAGAAAATCTGAGCTGGGGAATGTGTTCATCACACACTTTCAGCACGATATAGAGCTGGCAAATTGCCTTTAATGTCACATATAATACAAAATGTTTCCGTAGGTAGGTTTCAACTCAAAAGCAGGCTTGTGAAACCTTGATTACCAAGCCTGGCTCGGTCTAGTTTTGGTTTTTCTTTTGCATTCTTCAAAGACCACCTAAAGGCGAAGTCAAGGTCTTGACGTCAGGCGTGATAGAAAAGACGACTCTGGTGGGACTCGAACCCACAACCTTTGAATCACTACACTTTTCTAGAAGTCCAATGCGCTATCCATTGCGCCACAGAGCCACGAGCTTAGGCGCATGTGCTCAGTTTTTAGCCCAGGTGGAACCAGTACCACTCCTTGCTTTCTAGATAATGCAAGGCTTGACTCTGGTGATACCACAAGCTCGGAATGGCTGCCTTCTCCTGGAAGGCAAAGAGGAGACCAAAAAGCTGCATATGTGGTAGAAGAAAGAGATTTATGGCATTTTATAATCAACTGCATAAGGGCTTGTCGATATACCTAGAAATTGGCATTTTTCTACACCACCTAAGGCCGTAGACAAAGATGTAACAAGACAAAGGTCGACTCTGGTGGGACTCGAACCCACAACCTTTGAATGCCTTCCTTGTCCTAGAAGTCCAATGCGCTATCCATTGCGCCACAGAGCCTTACGCTTGCGTGGCCACCCATTTCCCCCCACCAGCTCACACGTAACTGGGGCTAGGCTTTTCTCATGGAATGCTGAAAGATAATTCTTCTATAGGGGAAAATTTTCGAAGGCACCAGAGAAAAGCACAGCTTTACATTTTTCTCTCACTCCATGTTTTTGCGATGTTGATGGTTGATTGAAGACTTTTTTTTTTTAAATTGGATACAATAAAAGTCTTCGTAAAAGTCAAGAAAACCGGATGATGCTACTAGTCCACTCATACAGTTTAGCCCCAGACAGGTTTTAACTGAAGACCAGGGCTCTAAAACATTAACTCTGTAGCCTGGTTCTGTCTAGTTTTGTTTCTCTTTGCCATCTTTCAAAGATCTCCTAAATGAGGATTCTAGTGTCAAGGAGCCATTGGCGAGCCTCAGAAGCACACCGCCCAACTCCCTACCTATGCCTGACTGATGTACAGGGCTTGCCTTCCAGCACTGAGCACTGTACATCAAACAGTCAAGGCTGGAAACAGGTAGGGTAGGGAGGAGTCATGCAGGCTGAAGCTTGGCAACACCTCCTTGACACTTGAGCATGATTTACAGTTGACAGATTGTCTTTAATGACACACGTGATACAAAAGACGACTCTAGTGGTGGGACTCGAACCCAAGACCTTTGAATCACGTCCTGTTTCTAAAAGTCCAATGCTGAATTACCAAAAGGGAAAATTCCTTCCCAGGGCAATATTTTAAAAGGCAGCAGAGAAAATCTGAGCTGGGGAATGTGTTCATCACACACTTGAACTTTCAGCACGATATAGAGCTGGCAAATTGCCTTTAATGTCACATATAATACAAAATGTTTCCGTAGGTAGGCTTCAACTCAAAGGCAGGCTTGTGAAACCTTGATTACCCAGCCTGGCTCGGTCTAGTTTTGGTTTTTCTTTTGCATTCTTCAAAG
Source organism: Dendropsophus ebraccatus (assembly GCF_027789765.1). Taxonomy (NCBI): domain Eukaryota; kingdom Metazoa; phylum Chordata; class Amphibia; order Anura; family Hylidae; genus Dendropsophus; species Dendropsophus ebraccatus. The sequence continues at coordinate 123,762,444 of NC_091459.1, forward strand.
ACAACCTAAAGGCGAAGTCAAGGTCTTGACATCAGGCGTGATAGAAAAGACGACTCTGGTGGGACTCGAACCCACAACCTTTGAATCACTACACTTTTCTAGAAATCCACTGCGCTATCCATCGCACCACAGAGCCATGATCTTGGGTGCATGTGCTCAGTTGTTAGCCCAGGTGGAACCAGTACCACTCCTTGCTTTCTAGATAATGCAAGGCTTGACTCTGGTGATACTCGAAGCCACAAGCTCGGAATGGCTGCCTTCTCCTAGAAGGCAAAGAGGGGACCAAAAAGCTGCATATGTGGTAAAAGAAAGAGATTCATGGCATTTTATAATCAACTGCATAAGGGCTTGTCGATATACCTAGAAATTGGCATTTTTCTACACCACCTAAGGCCGTAGACAAAGATGTAACAAGATAAAGGTCGACTCTGGTGGGACTCGAACCCACAACCTTTGAATGCCTTCCTTGCCCTAAAAGTCCAATGCGCTATCCATTGCACCACAGAGCCTTAAGCTTGCATGGCCACCCATTTCCCCCCACTAGCTCACAGGTAACTGGGGCTAGCCTTTTCTCATGGAATGCTGAAAGATAATTCTTCTATAGGGGAAATTTTTCGAAGGCACCAGAGAAAAGCACAGCTTTACATTTTTCTCTCACTCCATGTTTTTGCGATGTTCATGGTTGATTGAAGCCTTTTTTTTTGTTAATTGGATACAATAAAAGTCTTCGTAAAAGTCAAGAAAACCAGATGATGCTACTAGTCCACTCATACAGTTTAGCCCCAGGCAGGTTTTAACTGAAGACCAGGGCTCTAAAACATTAACTCTGTAGCCTGGTTCTGTCTAGTTTTTTTTTCTCTTTGCCATCTTTCAAAGATCTCCTAAATGAGGATTCTAGTGTCAAGGAGCCATTGGCGTGCCTCAGAAGCACACCGCCCAACTCCCCACCTCTGCCTGACTGATGTACAGGGCTCGGCTTCCAGCACTGAGCCCTGTACATAAATCAGTCAAGGCTGGAAACCGGTGGGGTAGGGAGGAGTCATGCAGGCTGAGGCTTGGCAACACCTCCTTGACACTTGAGCATGATTTACAGTTGACAGATTGTCTTTAATGTCACACGTGATACAAAAGACGACTCTGGTGGTGGGACTCGAACCCAAGACTTTTTTTTTTTTTCATGAGGACAAACAAGTAAATCACAAATCTACATAAAAAACGACAGTCTTTTCATAAGAGAGATCCAAAAATACAGAGTGTCACAAATTCCCCTTCCCGAACCACCCTCCCTCCATCCCCGCCTCCCACCTTCCACCCCCCCCCCAACCTAGCCACGCACAGGAAAAAAAACCAAAAAAAACCCAAACACTATTCATTCAACATATACTACCCCCCCCCTCGCCCCCCTAGCCCTGATACCATCTCAAACATTGTTCCCATGCCTCTAAACACGGAGGTTGGGAAGAGATCCATTTTCTCATGATCAATAGCTTCGCACAGAATATCATTTTTAATAAACGTTTTCTTTGAGCACCGGAAATTCTACTGGGTAGCCTTGACATATCACCCAAGATAAACAAACAAAAGTCTTCCTCTAAAGACAACCCCATATCATTGTTAATCCTCTGTAACACCCCTGACCAATAAGGCTTGAGTTCCACACACGACTATAACATGTGACCAAAGTCACCCACTTCACTACAACGCGGACATAAATCATCAGACCTTTTTTTGATTTTAAACATAAACGCGGGGTATAATACAATCTATGTACAATAAAGAACTGGATCAACTGATGGTTAGCTGATGGTGCTACTCTCCTGATGTTACGGTAAACAACCGCCCAATTCACCACCTCCCCCACCTCTTTTTCCCATGCCCTCCGACTCCCAAATTCCATGTCCCGTTCTGAAAGAAAACATCTATACAGTATCGAGACACCTTTAGATCTCTTACCTAATCCTCTCAATTTATCTAGTGTTAAATTAGCTTTCAATTTATACTCCATTTTACTAAAATCAGTCCTCAAAGCACTAGATAAACGCAAATAATCAAACCAGCGGGAGTCACTCAGGCCATACTCATTCTGTATTTGGCTCCATGGTTTTATTTTACCCATTAACACCACATCTGAGATCAGTTTTAACTCTTGACCCAGAGTGTCATATAATGCCCCAACTTTCCCCACCTCCCCCAAACTACAATGGTCCCACAGAGGAGAAAAGCTCAAAAAACCTTTCAGATCTAAACATCTAGAGATCTCACTCCACGTTTTAACAAGGGCATCCACCATAGGCCATTCCTCTCTTGTCCTACCCCTAAGAATACCTGAATCCAACATCTGGAAAATGTCTAATTGACCATCTATTGCTCTCTCCCCAAGCCGAGAAAAAAAAGGATTATTTTTCCAATCCAGGAGCCAAAAGGCCTGAGAGGCCAAAAAATATGTTTCCATCGAAGGAAGGCCAAGCCCCCCTTTATCTTTAGGGACAGTCAAAAGCGCCAATTTAATGCGAACACGTTTGCGCCCCCAGATTAAAAAATTCCATATATTCTTGACCCTTTTAAAAACCTTTTGGCCTACCCAGACCGGAGCAGCCCCAAAAATATATAGAAACTTGGGGAGACAAACTGCCTTAAACAGAACCAACCTGTCCGCCCTGGAAAGGGGCAGACTATTCCAGACTCTTACCTTTCCCTCCATCTCACTAATCAGAGGAGCAAGGTTAAGATCACAAAAGGCCGCAATACTCTGGGTGACTAATACCCCAAGATATCTAAACGAGTCGCCCCTCCCCAGGACTTGAAGCTGTGGAAAAGACTGCTCCTCTTCTGTACCCACCGGCATCAACACAGACTTCATCCAGTTTATTGCTAAACCCGAGTACTGTCCCACCCTCTGAATCAGATCAATGACCTTGGGAACAGCAATAACGGGGTCCCGGAGAAACAAGAGCATGTCGTCCGCGTACAAAGACACCCTGTCCCCCTCGCCCCTCGCCCCAAAACCCACTATATCCTGGTCCCGTCTAATAAGACATGCTACCGGTTCTATTCCAAGGGCGAAGAGCAAGGGGGAAAGGGGACAACCCTGCCTGGTCCCACGACCCAACCGAAAGACGGTGGAGTGGAGACTATTCACTGTGACGGCTGCCCTAGCGTCCCGATACAGGAGCTTCACCAACTCCACGTACTCCCTCCCCAGGCCAAACCGATCCATTACTGTCCAAAGGTACCCCCACTCCACCCTGTCAAAGGCCTTAACCGCGTCCAATGACAGGATGGAGTGGGGCCCCTCCCCCGACAGCTGCATGTTCTCATATAATCTCCTGAGGTTGGATTTTATCTGACGCCCAGGGATAAAACCCGTCTGGTCCTCCCCAATCAAACCACCCACTATCTTACTCAGTCTACTGGCCAGCACTCCCGCAAAAAGCTTAACATCGGCGTTTAATAATGATATCGGCCTGTAGGACTCCCTCTCGAGGGGATCTTTACCTTCCTTTAATATCAAAATAATTTCTGCTTCTCCCATAGAAGTGGGGAGCATACCCCCCGAGACCGAGCCCTGCAGGACTTGCAGGAGCGCTGGGAGCAAGACCTTTTGATGTCTTTTATAAAAAAACTCTAAAGGCTTCCATGATCTTCCCCGGAGCATTAATGATCGAACCCTCAGGCATTCGAAGAGCATGGACATCCCTTCCCCCCTTCTGGTTTTTAATAAGACTCATAAGACCCTTATTAGGGGTGCCTGACTCAAGGTAGTTTTTCCTCGCTATAAATCCCAATTGTGCCCTGGCCTTCTCCATCAGATATCTATCCAGTTCTTCCTGACCCTTGGCTAACTCTTGTTGTGCAACCGGTGTCGGATCACCTCTAAATTTCTCATCAAGTAACTTTAAGTTATCTTTTAACTCCATCTCTTTCTTTCCAAACTGTGCTTTTTTTCCCTGAATAATGCCAAAATACTTCCCTCTAATCACTGACTTAAAAGCATCCCAAACTATATTTAACGATGCAGTGCCCATATTAACCCTCCAGATTTCCTCTAATTCTTCATTTAATAAAGGTGAATCTTCTATTAAGTCCAACCATTGTGCATTCAACTTAAATGTGCGCCTAGGTCTGCATCCCTGTGTATCGAGATCCACCAACAACGGGCCATGGTCTGATAGACAGCGAGGCAGATATTCTATATTGTGAATCCATCTAATCATTTCAGAGTTAACCAAGGCCATATCTATTCTGGATTGCGTATTACTAGACTTATTCCAGCAGGAGAACCCCCTAGCCCCCGGATTTCTTTCCCTCCAAAGGTCGATCAGGCCCAGCTCCCGAAAAAGAGTAGGGAGGGGGGACCGACCGACCCCACGAGCAGGGGGAGAGATCCGCAATCGATCAGCTTGCTCACATACAACCGCGTTCAAGTCTCCAGCTATCAGAAGCGGACAACCATTAAATTTACTGCTGAAAGAAAAAACAAGTTCAAGGACCTCTGGCCTGAAAGGGGGGGGAATATAAATAAAAGCCAACACACACTCTAGTCCTTCAACCAAGCAGCGTAAACACACTAACCTCCCCTCCTTATCCAAGAATTGATCCAGCAATCTCCATTTGATCTTATTATGGACCAATACTGACACCCCTCTGGAGTAATTGGAAAAGGTCGCGTGGAATTGGGACCTCCACCAAGGTCTATGGAGTCTGGCCACTGTTTCGCTCACTAAGTGTGTCTCTAAGAGAGAGACTATGCAGGGCTGATAGTTCTTTATGATGTTCATAATGGCCAACCTTTTGCATTTCTCCCCCACCCCCCTAATATTCCAGGTCAGAATACGAAGCATATCTCTCTGCTAAGTAAAAAGGGCAGAACAAGGGGAGAGGGGAGAGGGAGAGAGGGGAGAGGAGCAAAGGAAAGAAAAAAAAAAAAAAAGGAAGTTTCCTGTACGGGACCCCCCCTTCCCCCCCCCCCCACAACCCATCCACCTCCCCCCCCCCCCCACAACCCATCCACCTCCCCCGACCTCCCGCAACCCATCCGCCTCCCCCCGCCCCCTGTACCCCCCTTCCTACCCCCCACCAACTAAGAATAGCCCATAACCAATTATAGACAAAAATGCATACACAACCAACCCCCCCTCCTTACCCCGGCGACCCGTGAAATACCTCGGGTCTCAATACCTGAGTAATAAACCTATCTACCTCTAACAGCTATAGACTATCATATGCACCTTTGCTCTAGCCATGCGTTGACCTCGGCGGGGGAGGAGAAAAACCAAGCCCTGTCCTCATACTGTACTCTGAGCCTGGCAGGGAACATAAGGGAGTACCTAATATTCTTTAGCTGCAGTCTCTTTTTTACTTGGACAAACTCTGCTCTCTTCTTTTGAGTTTCTTGAGCATAGTCGGGGAAAAAATATACTCTACTACCGTTGTACTTAACCTCCCCGATCTCTCTGACTTTCTTGAACACCCTTTCCTTGTCTTGAAAGGAGAGAAATTTAAGGAGAAACGTACGTGGGAGGCTTCCAGGTGGGGGGGGTTTTGCAGGAACCCTGTGCGCCCGTTCAATCCCATATTTCACCGTACCTCCTATTGGCCCTACCACAGAGCCCAACCAATCTGACATGAACTCCACCGCACCCCTACCTTCCTCCCCTTCGGGCAGACCAACTACTCTAACATTATTTCTCCTCGATCGGTCTTCAAGATCGACCACTTTTCTGCGTAACATCTCATTATCCCTCACCAGGCCCTGCACCTCCCCCTGGATTTTGGCCATACTGTCCTCAAGGAGAGTAATTCTGTCCTCCGCTCCACTAAACCTCTCTCTTATGTTATTTAGATCCTGTCTAAGCAAACTTATATCAGTTCCAATAGCACCAACTTGATCTGCCACTGCGGTAATAGAATTGTTACATTTGTCTATAGCAGCAAGAACATCCACCAACCAAGAGGGTGGGTTTTCACCTCCTCCAACACCTCCCCCCGCCCTCTCGGTGGTGCACTCCCCCCTACTTTTGCTCAACTCCTTGCTTCTGTCCATCGTTGGAGAGTTAAATATTTTGTCAATTTTACCAAGGCTTTTCCTGTTGTCCTGCTTAGGACTGGAGTTTTTATTCGCCTTTTTTGAGGCCATCCTGTTTGGCGAAACACCTCTGACTCTTAACACCAAAAACACAGCACCAAACCAGCCCAATCCTGGGAATTCAGGGAGAGCACTTGGTCACAGATAAATGTACGAGCTACTGGGCGACCATACAGCAGAAACAGTCCAGGAAAATAAAACAATAATTCATATATCATGGGGCAGAATCTGGTCTTCCCAATAACATCTAGTGACAGACTGGATGATGGACCCCTGCTGACCAGAGGGCCTCCAATGGGTGAGAATTAGTGATGCTGAATCATGGAAGGTTTCAGAGAGCAAAGTTAGTGATGTTAACAGCAACAAGCAGCAGGGAAGTGACAGGCTGTAGATGGAAAGACAGTCTTTGCTATAGTTACCATCCCTCCGGCAAAATAGGTGGTGAACAGCGCGGATGTTAGCAGCTTAGAAGAGCACGGACTTCTCAATATTCCTCCGTGCAGTTAGTACAGTTAGTAAAAACCCACCAGATGAAGGTGGCAACGAAGGATGGGCCCAAAAGAGTCCAGTTCAGCTTGTCCTTCTCCAGAACAGAGAGTGTCTGTGAAATAATGAATACACTTTACACAGCGAATACATACATAGACATGCTATCTCCCCTTTCAGCCGCTGTCCATGTAGTATATCCTTCTCCGCTATAAGGAAGAGTGCTGAGGGCCACCCTAGAGCCCGGGCAGGGTACAGGATAGTCACGCCGCTGACACTCTCTCACAGTGTCACGGGGATTATTACAATTCCCCACTCCCTGCCACAATCATATAGGGCCCACAGAGCGCACTACCGCAGGGATCCCCCCTCCAATACCGGGCAACCGGATTTAATATGGGGGCACTGCCACAACCCCCAAAGAGGCAGGAGTACAAAGGAGGGGGTAAACCAGTCACCTTGTCCAATAAATAACAGCTGAGGAAAAGAAAGAGACCCGCTGCCACCGGGTCCCAATACAGCTACAGCGTCCACCGGTGTTACAGAGCAAGTTCCATATGAGAGGCCTTGCCACCTGACCCCTCCAACTCCCGGCAAAATCCACCAGGGAGAGCGACCTGGAGCTACCTCCCAGCCCCAGCTTACCACAAGGGTGCTTCAAAATCAGGCCGGCGTACAACCACAAGAGGCTCCTGCCCAGACCCGCTCTCACCGGGACTCTGGATCATGTGGCGCACCGCATGTTTCTTTCGCCAGCCTTTTATGATGCTTTCCCCAGCTGTTGAATCATTGGTTCGGAACACTATGCTCTCCTCGCAACAGCAGCTCACAACTCCCGCAGGCCCCACATCTCGCGCGACTCAGCACTCGAATGTCAGCACCCGGCGGCAGAGCGGCGTCCCCGGACCGCACATCACCTCCAGCCCACAGTCAGCGCCTACTCCCGGGCTCCATAGGCAGCACGCCGCCGGTCAACAGATGGCCCGGATCCCCGAGGTGAGCTTCGGCGAGGCGTGTCCTAGCTCCGCCTCATACTCCGCCTCTCCACTTAAATGAACCCAAGACCTTTGAATCACGTCCTGTTTCTAAAAGTCCAATGCTGAATTACCAAAAGGGAAAATTCCTTCCCAGGGCAATATTTTAAAAGGCACCAGAGAAAATCTGAGCTGGGGAATGTGTTCATCACACACTTTCAGCACGATATAGAGCTGGCAAATTGCCTTTAATGTCACATATAATACAAAATGTTTCCGTAGGTAGGTTTCAACTCAAAAGCAGGCTTGTGAAACCTTGATTACCAAGCCTGGCTCGGTCTAGTTTTGGTTTTTCTTTTGCATTCTTCAAAGACCACCTAAAGGCGAAGTCAAGGTCTTGACGTCAGGCGTGATAGAAAAGACGACTCTGGTGGGACTCGAACCCACAACATTTGAATCACTACACTTTTCTAGAAGTCCAATGCGCTATCCATTGCGCCACAGAGCCACGAGCTTAGGTGCATGTGCTCAGTTTTTAGCCCAGGTGGAACCAGTACCACTCCTTGCTTTCTAGATAATGCAAGGCTTGACTCTGGTGATACCACAAGCTCGGAATGGCTGCCTTCTCCTAGAAGGCAAAGAGGGGACCAAAAAGCTGCATATGTGGTAGAAGAAAGAGATTTATGGCATTTTATAATCAACTGCATAAGGGATTGTCGATATACCTAGAAATTGGCATTTTTCTACACCACCTAAGGCCGTAGACAAAGATGTAACAAGACCAAGGTCGACTCTGGTGGGACTCGAACCCACAAGCTTTGAATGCCTTCCTTGCCCTGAAAGTCCAATGCGCTATCCATTGCACCACAGAGCCTTAACCTTGCATGGCCACCCATTTCCCCCCACCAGCTCACAGGTAACTGGGGCTAGCCTTTTCTCATGGAATGCTGAAAGATAATTCTTCTATAGGGGAAATTTTTCGAAGGCACCAGAGAAAAGCAAAGCTTTACATTTTTCTCTCACTCCATGTTTTTACAATGTTGATGGTTGATTGAAGACTTTTTTTTTTTTAATTGGATACAATAAAAGTCTTCGTAAAAGTCAAGAAAACCGGATGATGCTACTAGCCAATCATATAGTTTAGCCACAGGCAGGTTTTAACTGAAGACCAGGGCTCTAAAACATTAACTCTGTAGCCTGGTTCTGTCTAGTTTTGTTTCTCTTTGCCATCTTTCAAAGATCTCCTAAATGAGGATTCTAGTGTCAAGGAGCCATTGGCGAGCCGCAGAAGCACACCGCCCAACTCCCCACCTCTGCCTGACTGATGTACAGGGCTCGGCTTCCAGCACTGAGCCCTGTACATCAATCAGTCAAGGCTGGAAACCGGTGGGGTAGGGAGGAGTCATGCAGGCTCAGGCTTGGCAACACCTCCTTGACACTTGAGCATGATTTACAGTTGACAGATTGTCTTTAATGTCACACGTGATACAAAAGACGACTCTGGTGGTGGGACTCGAACCCAAGACCTTTGAATCACGTCTTGATTCTAAAATTCCAATGCTGAATGGCCAAAAGGGAAAATTCCTTCCCAGGGCAATATTTTAAAAGGCAACAGAAAAAAATCTGAGCTGGGGAATGTGTTCATCACACACTTGAACTTTCAGCACGATATAGAGCTGGCAAATTGCCTTTAATGTCACATATAATACAAAATGTTTCCGTAGGTAGGCTTCAACTCAAAAGCAGGCTTGTGAAACCTTGATTACCAAGCTTGGCCCGATCTAGTTTTGGTTTTTCTTTTGCATTCTTCAAAGACCACCTAAGGGCTCGTTCCCACTGAGGAAAGGTAGCGGAATTCCGCGACGGAATTGTCCGCCGCGGAATGCCGTTAGCCTCCCGCTCATAATGGGAGTCTATGGGAGGCGCGCGCTCCTGCCCTGTCCGCGCTGAAGAATGAACATGTTCATTCTTCAGCGCGGACAGGGCAGGAGCGCGCGCCTCCCATAGACTCCCATTATGAGCGGGAGGCTAACGGCATTCCGCGGCGGACAATTCCGTCGCGGAATTCCGCTACCTTTCCTCAGTGGGAACGAGCCCTAAAGGCGAGGTCAAGGTCTTGACATGAGGCGTGATAGAAAAGACAACTCTGGTGGGACTCGAACCCACAACCTTTGAATCACTACACTTTTCTAGAAGTCCAATGCGCTATCCATTGCACCACAGAGCCATTGCCCACAGAGTTAAAACCTGCCTGGGGCTAAACTGTATGAGTGGACTAGTAGCATCATCCGGTTTTCTTGATTTTTACGAAGACTTTTATTGTATCCAATTAAAAAAAAAAAAGTCTTCAATCAACCATCAACATCGCAAAAACATGGAGTGAGAGAAAAATGTAAAGCTGTGCTTTTCTCTGGTGCCTTCGAAAAATTTCCCCTATAGAAGAATTATCTTTCAGCATTCCATGAGAAAAGGCTAGCACATATGCTCAGTTTTTAGCCCAGGTGGAACCAGTACCACTCCTTGCTTTCTAGATAATGCAAAGCTTGACTCTGGTGATACTCGAAGCCACAAGCTCGGAATGGCTGCCTTCTCCTAGAAGGCAAAGAGGGGACCAAAAAGCTGCATATGTGGTAGAAGAAAGAGATTTATGGCATTTTATAATCAACTGCATAAGGGATTGTCGATATACCTAGAAATTGGCATTTTTCTACACCACCTAAGGCCGTAGACAAAGATGTAACAAGACAAAGGTCGACTCTGGTGGGACTCGAACCCACAACCTTTGAATGCCTTCCTTGCCCTAAAAGTCCAATGCGCTATGCATTGCACCACAGAGCCTTAACCTTGCGTGGCCACCCATTTCCCCCCACCAGCTCACAGGTAACTGGGGCTAGCCTTTTCTCATGGAATGCTGAAAGATAATTCTTCTATAGGGGAAATTTTTCGAAGGCACCAGAGAAAAGCACAGCTTTACATTTTTCTCTCACTCCATGTTTTTGCGATGTTGATGGTTGATTGAAGACTATTTTTTTTTTAATTGGATACAATAAAAGTCTTCGTAAAAATCAAGAAAACCGGATGATGCTACTAGTCCACTCATACAGTTTAGCCCCAGGCAGGTTTTAACTGAAGACCAGGGCTCTAAAACATTAACTCTGTAGCCTGGTTCTGTCTAGTTTTGATTCTCTTTGCCATCTTTCAAAGATCTCCTAAATGAGGATTCTAGTGTCAAGGAGCCATTGGCGAGCCGCAGAAGCACACCGCCCAACTCCCCACCTATGCCTGACTGATGTACAGGGCTCGGTCTAGCACTGAGCCCTGTACATCAATCAATCAAGGCTGGAAACCGGTAGGGTAGGGAGGAGTCATGCAGGCTCAGGCTTGGCAACACCTCCTTGACACTTGAGCATTATTTACAGTTGACAGATTGTCTTTAATGTCACACGTGATACAAAAGACGACTCTGGTGGTGGGACTCGAACCCAAGACCTTTGAATCATGTCCTGATTCTAAAAGTCCAATGCTGAATTACCAAAAGGGAAAATTCCTTCCCAGGGCAATATTTTAAAAGGCACCAGAGAAAATCTGAGCTGGGGAATGTGTTCATCACACACTTGAACTGTCAGCACGATATAGAGCTGGCAAATTGCCTTTAATTTCACATATAATACAAAATGTTTCCGTAGGTAGGTTTCATTTCAAAAGCAGGCTTGTGAAAACTTGATTACCAAGCCTGGCTCGGTCTAGTTTTGGTTTTTCTTTTGCATTCTTCAAAGACCACCTAAAGGCGAAGTCAAGGTCTTGACGTCAGGTGTGATAGAAAAGACGACTCTGGTGGGACTCGAACCCACAACCTTTGAATCACTACACTTTTCTAGAAGTCCAATGCGGTATCCATTGCGCCACAGAGCCACGAGCTTGGGTGCATGTGCTCAGTTTTTAGCCCAGGTGGAACCAGTACCACTCCTTGCTTTCTAGATAATGCAAGGCTTGACTCTGGTGATACTCGAAGCCACAAGCTCGGAATGGCTGCCTTCTCCTAGAAGGCAAAGAGGGGACCAAAAAGCTGCATATGTGGTAGAAGAAAGAGATTTATGGCATTTTATAATCAACTGCATAAGGGCTTGTCGATATACCTAGAAATTGGCATTTTTCTACACCACCTAAGGCCGTAGACAAAGATGTAACAAGACAAAACTTGACTCTGGTGGAACTCGAACCCCCAACCTTTGAATGCCTTCCTTGCCCTAGAAGTCCAATTCGCTATCCATTGCGCCACAGAGCCCTACGCTTGTGTGGCCACCCATTTCACCCCACCAGCTCACAGGTAACTGGGGCTAGCCTTTTCTCATGGAATGCTGAAAGATAATTCTTCTATAGGGGAAAATCTTCCAAGGCACCAGAGAAAAGCACAGCTTTACATTTTTTTCTCACTCCATGTTTTTGCGATGTTGATGGTTGATTGAAGACTTTTTTTTTTTAAATTGGATACAATAAAAGTCTTCGTAAAAGTCAAGAAAACCGGATGATCCTACTAGTCCACTCATACAGTTTAGCCCCAGGCAGGTTTTAACTGAAGACCAGGGCTCTAAAACATTAACTCTGTAGCCTGGTTCTGTCTAGTTTTGTTTCTCTTTGCCATCTTTCAAAGATCTCCTAAATGAGGATTCTAGTGTCAAGGAGCCATTGCCGAGCCGCAGAAGCACACCGTCGAACTCCCCACCGCTGCCTGACTGATGTACAGGGCTCGCCTTCCAGCCCTGAGCCCTGTACATCAATCAGTCAAGGCTGGAAACTGGTGGGGTAGGGAGGAGTCATGCAGGCTGAGGTTTGGCAACACCTCCTTGACACTTGAGCATGATTTACAGTTGACAGATTGTCTTTAATGTCACACGTGATACAAAAGACGACTCTGGTGGTGGGACTTGAACCCAAGACCTTTGAATCACGTACTGATTCTAAAAGTCCAATGCTGAATGGCCAAAAAGGAAAATTCCTTCCCGGGGCAATATTTTAAAAGGCACCAGAGAAAATCTGAGCTGGGGAATGTGTTCGTCACACACTTGAACTTTCAGCACGATATAGAGCTGGCAAATTGCCTTTAATGTCACATATAATACAAAACGTTTCCTTAGGTAGGTTTCAACTCAAAAGCAGGCTTGTGAAACCTTGATTACCAAGCCAGGCTTGGTCTAGTTTTGGTTTTTCTTTTGCATTCTTCAAAGACCACCTAAAGGCGAAGTCAAGGTCTTGACGTCAGGCGTGATAGAAAAGATGACTCTGGTGGGACTCGAACCCACAACCTTTGAATCACTACAGTTTTCTACAAGTCCAATGCACTATCCATTGCACCACAGAGCCACAAGCTGAGGCACATGTGCTCAGTTTTTGGCCCAGGTGGAACCAGTACCACTCCTTGCTTTCTGGATAATGCAAGGCTTGACTCTGGTGAAATCTGAGCTGGGGAATGTGTTCGTCACACACTTGAACTGTCAGCACGATATAGAGCTGGCAAATTGCCTTTAATGTCACATATAATACAAAATGTTTCCGTAGGTAGGTTTCAACCCAAAAGCAGGCTTGTGAAACCTTGATTACCAAGCCTGGCTCGTTCTAATTTTGTTTTTTCTTTTGCATTCTCCAAAGACCACCTAAAGGCGAAGTCAAGATCTTGACGTCAGGCATCATAGAAAAGACGACTCTGGTGGGACTCAAACCCTCAACCTTTTAATCCCTTTTCTAGTAGTCCAGAGCCACGCACACAGCAGGCTCCATTGTCCTTTCACTCACTATACTTCTGGCTGCCGTCCCACTAAAAACTTCAATGCAGTAAACTGGATAACTACGAGTTTATTAAATAGAAACAGTGATTATGACGGGCAGGAAGGTGTAGAGATGCAGAATGCAGATGAAAGAAGTGTGCTCTAAATGTGTTTTCTCCGTTACCCAGACAGACTCTAATGTAAGTCTAAGCTGTGCTGTTCTCTTTCTGTCTGTTCCAATGATTGGTCTTTTTTACAGATATAGGCTCAGTTCACATATTGCATTTTTGATGTGTAATATGTATGATGATATCTAGGGATGAGCAAACTTTTGAAAAGTTCAGTTCGGTTCAATCCGGTGAACTTTCGTGAAGTTCGGATTCGTGCGAACCGAACCTAAAACTAAACTTGCTATAACGGCTGAATAGTTGCAGCTACTATAGGGGGAGTCTGATAGGGTATAGTATCGTTTAGTTGCAGTTGTTATTACAATGAAAAAAGTGGAAACAATCAAAGTGCAAAAATAGTGAAAAAAAATTAGCCAAGGTGTAAGTGATTACACGGGACATAGGACACAAAGTTCCTTGGACCCAGTAGGGTGGAAAACAGACATTTGACAGTGGAACCAGCAGCAGCATAGTACTGTTTTGGACCAAGTGAGGAGGAGGGGGAGGAGGCAGTAGCACTTGATTGCAAACAGCCCAGTATGGTTGAAAAGAGACTATTGGAGGATGCGGCACCAATTGATTGCACCCAGGCCAATATAATTGGAAACAGACTATTTGAGGAAGAGGCAGTACCTTATTGCACCCAAGCCAGTATGATTGCGAAAAGACTATTCATGGAGGAGGATGGTCAGCCTTGGAGTGGTGGCCTGGGATTCCTCGCTGATGATGTTGGTTACCACACTTTCCAGAATACGGACGAGTGGGATGATTTCCTTGATGCCTGAGTCGTGTCCTCAAAAAGGATCAACAATTGGCACAACATGTTCGAAGAAACCTGTGCACTATGAGGTTTATTACATGTGCCATACAAAGTGTATGACACAGCCCTCCCTGCTGCACTGCTGAGACAATGTTCCTCCCTTTGTGGGCTATAACACTTCCCACTGTTAGTTGACCTTGGGTCAGCCATTCATATACCTTCTTCTCCTCCCTGATGGTCTGGAGGAGCTCCAGCCCACTGTGGCTTCATTCACCCAGGCTCACAAAATGGAGGACAGCCTGAGAGCGCCGGGCCTGACATTGTTGGTAAGACACCTGGGCAGGTTGGACAGCAGTCAAAGCGGCGGATGATTGCAAGCTGGTGGAGGCAGAACTTGTGCAGAACTGGGGAAGTGACAGTAGAAAGAATGGGCTAACTTTCTGGAGGTCTCCTGGGCGAATGTTGACCCAATGAGCAGAAACAGACATGTACTGCCCTTGCCCATTATTGAAGGACCAGACATCAGCACTGGGGTGCACGGTCTTGGACACCAAGATACCCAATGAGTCGCCAACATTTGTCTACACAACTGTGCAGTGATGGGACAGACGATGAGACAGCTGATGGGACTTTTTTTTGGACCTTTTTTGTTTCTGGGACAGTGCTTGGACTTTTTTTGGACCTTTTTTGTTTCTGGGACAGTGATGGGAATTTTTTTGGACTTTTTTTGTTTCAACGACAGTGATGGGACTTTTTTTTTTTTTTTACTTTTTGTTGTTGCGGCTAAACAGGATTCTTCTATTTTTGAACCTGGTTGAAAAGATATGAACTGATTTTTCCTTAATAAATTAGATAAGCTTGAACACTAAAGTTGCGTTCATGTGTCTTGGTTAATACTCACAGACAGCTGTCACATTACATTTTTGATTAGGCAGCACCCAGGTATATCTGAGGAGACTAATTTAAGGTCTCACCCTAACAGGGGTGATGTCACACATCTTGATATTCACAGAAAACCAGGATACAAGTGATTCTAGGAGTAATAATCCCTTGTATCCTGGTCTATTCTGAGACAAAAGTACAATTTTGCATTTCCGTTGTTATTTCTACCAGATTCGTAATGAACTTTTTCAAAGTTCGGTTCGGTCCCGAACCAAACTTTTCCCAAAGTTTGTAACTAAACTGGTTCACAACGGTTCAGTTCGCTCATCCCTAGTGATAACTTTTGCTCATTATATAGTAGTTTCATTTGGTAGCTGTGTGAATATTTTATTTTAGTACATGGTGTTTTCATGCACAGAAAATTTTATTAAATGTGAGTAAGAGTTCTTTTAGAGATCACAATATGCCGGGGTGGGGGGCCCAATCAAAAGTCTTCTAAGGGGCTCAATAATTTCTAGTTTGACAGACAAATAGATTCATAGATGATATATAGTAGCACACTGATCCAGGTCAGCTATGACAGTGGGGGACTTTGTATAGTGTGAGCTCCTGGTGTTTGCTGTCTCCCTGGAGATATCATTGTTCTTTGCAGCCATTGTTGTCTGGATGGAGTCTGTTTACCTAAACAAGCTGCTGACTGTGCTGGAATGTGGAGGAAGAAGCTGTAGTCTTTTCTATATACCCTGCTGTATACGTGTTCTGGAGGAATCATGCTGGATCTACAGGAGACTCTTCTTTATAAAGGTAATACACTGCATTACATGGGACGTAGTTTTATAATTATGTTTTAGTCAATTACATTTCTAGAACCAGGCTGAAATAAGTCTTGTCAGCTGATAGATATAGAAGATAGATATTAGGTAGGTAGATAGATAGATAGAACTGTGGCACCTACAAAAAAATTTAATACTTTTACATATTTAAGGGAGTGCTGAAGTTCTTACTATTAAAGGAAAACTGTGACGATTTTCTTTTTTAACTTATTTAACCCATAGCGGCACCAGGACGTTACTGAACGTCCTCGTGCCGCTATGGGAGTTCAGAGGGGGGGTCGGGCGGCGATCCCCGCATCCATCCTGGGCCGGGGTCTGCGCCGTAATGACGCTGATCCCGGCTCGGCATTCTATTGCTTTTGGCTGCAGCAGCCAAAAGCAATAGAACACCGATCTCATGGATTCATGCAGTATAACTATACTGCATGGATCTCTATGAGAGATTAGAGTGCATATACTAGAAGTCCCCCAGGGGGGATTCTAGTATATGTGTAAAGTAAAAGAAAAATGTATTTTTAATAACACAAAATCCCCTTCCCTAATAAAAGTCTGAATCACCCCCCTTTCCCCATTTTATAAATAAAAATAAATAAATAAATAAACATGTTTGCTATCGCAGCGTGCATAATCGTCCGAACTATTAATTAATCACATTCCTGAACTCACATGGTTAACGGCGTCAGCGCAAAAAAATCCCAAAGTGCAAAACTGTGCATTTTTGGTCGCATCAAATCCAGAATAATTGTAATAAAAAACGATCAAAAAGTCGTATATGTGCAATCAAGGTACCAATAGAAAGATCACATCATGGCGCAAAAATGACACCTCATACAGCCCCATAGACAAAAGGATAAAAGCGCTATAAGCCTGGGAATGGAGCGATTTTAAGGAACGTATATTTTCTTTAAAAGGTTTTAATTTTTTACAGGCCATCAAATCAAATAAAAGTTATACATGTTACATATCGTTGTAATCGTAACAACTTAAGGAACATATATAACAAGTCAGTTTTACCCTAGGGCGAACGGAGTAAAAACCTCCCCCCCCCCCCAAATAAAAAGAAAAAAACATTTTTTTTTTTCAATTTCACCACACATATAATTTTTTTCTGTTTTCCCACCACATTTTAGGCAAAATTTACATCTGCCATAGCAAAGTACAAAAAAATAATGCGCTCAGCTGATTGGCTAATTAGCTGAGCGCACATATAATTAGCGGGTCCGCAGCACAGTGACTTCATTGTGCTGCGGACCAGCGAAGAGGACACATCGGGGTGAGTATAGAGCTCTCCCCACCCCCTCCCCAGCACTGCACCCCTCCCAGCAAGGTGTGGCCCTGTCCCCATCCCCCCCCCCGCCAGAATTTAAATAAAGCATACATACCCAATTACAGTCGACTCTGTCGTCTTCTCCTGGGCGCCATTTTGTGACAATGTCGTCACAGCAGGGGGCGGGCCAGGTCTTCTTGCTACAAATGCGGAACTTACAGCGGAATTACAGCGAATGATCAAATAAGATTTTAGTTTCAGATATAAATCAATTACACATGAACGATTTTTCAATCGTTGCCTGCAATAACACAGAACGATTATCATTTAAATTTGAACGATATAGCGATTTTTTTGCACGATAATCACCCCGTGTAATAGGGCCCTGACTGACTGAGGCTAGGTTCAGACTATGTAACTGTGCGGCTGTATTTTTTATGCGGCTGTAAATGTGCGGATGAAACTACGGCCGTGGGAAAAAATAGACATGCGGCTGAAAACATACGGTCATTTACTTGGAAATCTGGTTCAACTAAAAATAACAAATAAAATCTTAAGAAAGTGATGCAAACACCTCTGGATGCATCTGGGAAAGCAGAAAACACAGTTTACATGAATCGCTATTACCGGGGTTTGCGATCCTCTGCAATATGCCGATGCCGACGCCTCTCATGGTTAATATATTGAATTAATAAAACACATTTTCTTTGTAATAAAGTCCCTTTCGTTTTTCAATAATTTAATTCTAACGAATCCATCATTTTGCAATTAAATATACTGTTAAAATAAATATATATATATAAATAAATGTATATTTATATATATAATTATTTTTTGACAGTATATTTAATTGCACAATGATGGATTCGTTAGAATTAAATTATTGAACAACGAAACTGATTTTATTTCAACGAAAATGTGTTTTATTAATTAAATATTAATTAGTACAGGAAGCTCCATAAGCCGTTAATTCATATTGCCGACAATAGAGCTTTCTGTACTAATCATCACTTTACTTTAATTAAAACATCAAATGTTTCTTCTAATTATGTTATCACAATAGCATTATTAGAAGAAACATTTAGAATTATATGTGTGCTCAGCTGATTGGCTGATCGGCTCAGCGCACATATAATGAGCCGGTCCGCAGTACAGTGACTTCATTGTGCTGCGGACCAGCGAAGAGACAACATCGGGGTGAGTATAGAGCTCTCCCCACCCCCTCCCCAGCACTGCACCCCTCCCAGCAAGGAAGGGGGGTCACTTAACCCCTTCCTTGCTGGGATGGGTGCAGTCTGACATCAGTCTGGCCCCCAAGGGGTTAAGGGGGATGCAATACATCCTCCCTTAACCCCTTGGGGGCCAGACTGTAAGCAGCGATCTGTAAAGATGCTGCATACTGTAAGGAGCACAACACCGCTCACAATGATGGGTGTTGTGCTCCTGTTTGTGTGTTTCTCCCTTTTTGTTTTTCAGATATCGGTATCCTGTGGATTACGTCGGATTCCGTGGACTACGTCGATGACCAGCGGTTGTTTGTTGTTTTTTTTTATATAAAATGGTCAATGAAGGGTGTGGGGGTGTTTTTATTTGAATAAAAATTTTTTTTAACTTGTGTCTTGTCTTTATTTCTTTACTTTATAGACTTAGTAGTGGAAGCTGTCTAATAGACGGAATCCATTACTAAGTTGGGGCCTAGTGTTAGCCGGTATAAAATGGCTAACACTAACCCCCTATTATTACCCCAGTACCCAATGCCACCAGGGGTACTGGGAAGAGCCGGGTGCCAGTGGTCCCGGAGCGTCAAAATTGGCGCTCCTGGACCGGGCGGCAGCAGGCTGGTAAGATTTAGGCTGGGGAGGGCCTAAACCAATGGCTCTTCCCACCCTGGTGTTACCAGGCTGCTGTCGTTTGGTTTTTAACCCGGCTGCTTATAAAAATAGGGGGGACCCTATGCATTTTTTTTTTATTATTTATTTATTAAAAAAAAAACCCGCATAGGGTCCCCCCTATTTTTATAACCAGCCGGGTTAAAAACCAAACGACAGCAGCCTGGTAACACCAGGGTGGGAAGAGCCATTGGTTTAGGCCCTCCCCAGCCTAAATCTTACCAGCCTGCTGCCGCCCGGTCCAGGAGCGCCAATTTTGACGCTCCGGGACCACTGGCACCCGGCTCTTCCCAGTACCCCTGGTGGCATTGGGTACTGGGGTAATAATGGGGGGTTAGTGTTAGCCATTTTATACCGGCTAACACTAGGCCCCAACTTAGTAATGGATTCCGTCTATAAGACGGCTTCCACTACTAAGTCTATAAAGTAAAGAAATAAAGACAAGACACAAGTTAAAAAAAAATTTTATTCAAATAAAAACACCCCCACACCCCTCATTGACCATTTTATTAAAAAAAAAACAACAAACAACCGCTGGTCATCGACGTAGTCCACGTAATCCGACGTAATCCCCAGGATACCGATATCTGAAAAACAAAAAGGGAGAAACACACAAAAAACACACAAACAGGAGCACAACACCCATCATTGTGAGCGGTGTTGTGCTCCTTACAGTATGCAGCATCTTTACAGATCGCTGCTTACAGTCTGGCCCCCAAGGGGTTAAGGGAGGATGTATTGCATCCCCCTTAACCCCTTGGGGGCCAGACTGATGTCAGACTGCACCCATCCCAGCAAGGAAGGGGTTAAGTGACCCCCCTTCCTTGCTGGGAGGGGTGCAGTGCTGGGGAGGGGGTGGGGAGAGCTCTATACTCACCCCGATGTGTCCTCTTCGCTGGTCCGCAGCACAATGAAGTCACTGTGCTGCGGACCCGCTAATTATATGTGCGCTGAGCCGATCAGCCAATCAGCTGAGCGCACATATAATTCTAAATGTTTCTTCTAATAATGCTATTGTGATAACATAATTAGAAGAAACATTTGATGTTTTAATTAAAGTAAAGTGATGATTAGTACAGAATGCTCTATTGCCGGCAATATGAATTAACGGCTTATGGAGCTTCCTGTACTAATTAATATTTAATTAATAAAACACATTTTCTTAGTAATAAAGTCCCTTTCGTTGTTCAATAATTTAATTCTAACGAATCCATCATTGTGCAATTCAATATACTGTCAAAAAATACATATATAGATAAATATACATTTATTTATATATCTATTTATTTTAACAGTATATTTAATTGCAAAATGATGGATTCGTTAGAATTAAATTATTGAACAACGAAAGGGACTTTATTACTAAGAAAATGTGTTTTATTAATTTAATATATTAACTATTAGAGGCATCGGCATTCGGCATCATTGCCGGCTATTTTTGAAGTACTCCGTACGGACCGCCTGTCAATCCACGGCCGCATTTCCAACCGCAAACAATGGTCTTGTTCATTTTTTACGGGTCCGTTTACGATAGGGCCGTAGATTCATACATAGTGTGCACTGTGCAGCCGTATATTGTATACTTTCCAGCATACGCATGAACCACCAAAAATACCGCCGCACAATTACAGCCGCAAATACAGCCGCACAGTTACATAGTCTGAACCTAGCCTGACACTGCCTGACTGACTGACACATAGCACTTACAGCTCAGCACTTACTGTAAGGTTGAGGACCTTTCGGTCATGTGATCAGGTCCTTCATCCTTTTTTCTCTCTATGCAGGTCCTGTTCTGTCTCCTGTGTCTTCAGATGTTCAGCCCACTCACCCAGCACTACAGTGATCTCTGTGCTAAGTGGGGAGGAGGCCACGCTTTCTACCTAATGGGACAAATAGTGTGGAAAACATATTTTTCTTTTGTAATTTGTTACTACAATTAACATAATAATATTAATAAAAATTATGAAAATGATGATGACAATAAAATAATAATATGTTTTCATTTGTTTACATATGCTTTAGAAAACTGTAATAATTTACTACATCATGGCTGCAACTTCAAACACAATGAATGTCATCCCATCTCTAAAGAGGAGCAGGGTAAAAGAAGTTTCCTTCCAATTATTCACCACAACGTTCCAACCTATCCTAAGTAAGTGACTTTTTTTTTTAGCTGTGGTATTACCCATGACACTTAGTAAACTCCTTGGACTTAATTGAATATTATTTTCCTCTGCTTGGTAACTTATTTATTCCTGCAGCCATGGTCACACAAATAAAGGGAGCATGAAAAGGATGAGAGTATATATAGGCAGGCCTGCACCAGCCATGAGGTGAGGTTAGCATCTTGCCTCACGCAGCTCCACTTCCAGACTACCGAAAAAGGTGCAGGGGAGAAGATTTAGTAGTTTTAGGTCTGATCTTTGAGAAGGATCAGTAGCAGATGACAGATTCTTCATAAAAACGAGAGAATAGGACTGTAGGAGATCTGTCCTGACCTGTATACAGCCTCCCTGCAGTCTGTTCTCATCATGGACAGGAACAGGAAACTTCTCTTGTTGCTCGGCAACAGACATGAAAGAACAAGGAGGGGGCAGCTCAAGGATGTTTTCTCCCGTCCAGGCTAATAGAGAAAGGTACCTGCCACCCCTTACTTACACTAGACCAAGGATGGGGAACCTGCACTGCAATCATCATGCTGTTGCACGATGGGAATTGTAGTTTTGCAACAGTTGGGGGCCACAGACTCCCCATCCCTGCACTAGACCAGCAAAGGCATGCAACAATAATCATTCGCATGTCCTCAACCAGGCAGTATATACCAATTAACCAACTCCCTGCTATAGGCTACCACATATATGCCCCTATTAATCCCTTCCCTACATTAGGACCAACAAAGATATGCGCCATAAACCCTTTCCTGCCCTAGACCACCATGTGTCAGCCCATTAACCTTTCCCTGTCCTTGACCACTAAGGGAATGCACCATTAACCCCTTAGTGTCCTAGATTATAATGGATCAGACCAGTGATCCCTTCCCTGCTCTAGACCACAAAGGACTTGTTCCCTGTCTCTCTGCTGCTGCTTCTCTGACGGTCACCCTGCAGAGTCTAAGGGTTCTATGACACGGAGCAGTTTTTAATGATTAACGACTAACGATAAACGATCACAGGTTCGATAAATTCAGGTTTATTGTTAACCTGAAATCATTCACCATATTACACAGAACGATGGTCGTTAGTTGCGATCGTTATTGCGATCGTTTTTGCGATCGTTACTATAATAGTTTATTCCTTCTGATCCCAGCAAAACAATGGGCAATGTGCTATTACACTGAATGATTAGTGAAAAAATGTGGAACTTAAGGGCCCTATTCCACAGGATGATTATCGTTCGCATAATCAGTAACGATAAACAATCCTAACGACAGCTATTGCGAAAGACCTGAAATCGTTCACCCATTTACATGGAACGATAATCGTTACTTATGATCGTTCTTGCGGTCGTCTTGTCGTCGCTATTGCGAACGACCAAATAACATCTTATTCAAGCAACGATAAAAATAGGTCCAGGTCTTACTAAACGATCAACGATTTCTTGTTCGGCCGTTAATCGTTAACTGCTATTAAAACGAACGATTATCGTTTAGCTTCAAACGATATAACGATAATCTGAACGATAATCATCCCGTGGAATAGGGCCCTGAGCAAACGAACATGGAATTACAGCGAATGATTAGCGAACGATTAACAATAATTTTAGGTTCAGATCTAAATCAACGACATACGAACGATTTTTCGATTGGTGCCTGCAATTACACTGAACGATTATCGTTTAAATTTGAACAATATAACTATTTTTCGCACGATAATCGTCCCGTGTAATAGGGCCCTTAGTGTATTTCTATGTGATACAGTATCAGCCTGTCTCCTTATAGTTTTCTTTCCTGTGCGTTCTTATAAGCAGGTGGCAGTGTCAAACTGCACCTTATAAGGCACTCTAGAGAATCTACACACAGCACTTGGCTTATACAGACAGTGTGAGTAGGTGGAGGTTTATGACCATGCAGCTATGCATTGTAAGGACGCACATATTATATAACTACACTCCTGGTCTGTTTACATAGAGCACAAAGGACCTCTACAGCAACACACCATAAATGATACACAGAGAGGAACAAGGAGAGGTCTGAGAGCTGCCAGGAGGAATCTGATAAGTTGTGATGTAAATCTGTAGTTCTTAGACACTGAGGACAGACTGATCTATAATTCAGGCAGCGTGGCCTCATAGACTTCTGCAGTGACCCAGGGGCGCTAGGGGCTAGGTGTCAGGGTACCGACTAGGCACAGTGGCCAGGAGTGGTTTTGACACACGTCTTTGAAGTAGATTAGATGTATGTATAGAAGCTGAGTAATAAGAGAGTCCAGTACTTAACCCCTTCATGATCGAGGTCATTGGTGCCTGGATGTCCGGGCCAAATTAATGCAATGTTCCTCCCCGCCTTTCTAATTTTTATTGGTATCATATTGCTGTAAGAGAAAAATTTTGATTGTTTTTTATTAACTTATTTCTAAATATAATTTTATAAAATCAGCAATCCTGGTGGTTTATTTTTCCCATTTCTTATTTATGCTTGTTACCGTGGGGGTAACATATTGCTACATTTTAATAGATCAGACAATTCCGCACGCTATGATATGTAATATGTTTATTTTTTTATATTTTTTATTTGTATTATAGTAAAGGGGTAATAAATCTTTATTTATTTTTTTTACACATTTTGCAATGCATATGTAAGTTTTTTAGGAACATCAGGAACAGGATTTTTTTTTGTACTTACTTTCTCTGACCAAACTAGATCTGAACTCAGGAACCTTCAGGGAGCTTTATAGGAGAGGACGGGAGTAATCTCCCATTTGTCAGGAACTTTCTGGAAAGGACTACACCTTAGTGAGTGATAGGTGTGTGAGTTACCCAGCTGAAGAATTGGAAAACAAAGTGGCAAACACAGTGGCACAAGTACAGTGTCAACCCTTTCAACTTCCTTCAGCCATGCAAAGTACACAAGAACAGTAAAACACCTAGTGGTGGACAGTAAAGTACAGACCTTCAGCCCCGAGCATATAAACACATAGCTTACCACGTACCTTCGGATAGCTGCTTTTAATCCAAGATCTGTCCTGGGGTCCGTTCGGCAGGTGATGCAGTTAATGTCATAAAAAAACAACTTTTAAACTGGCAGCCCCGTTCCCTTTGTCCGTCCCTCCTCCCCGCCCTCCTCATCATTAGGAATGCTCCAGGCAGATTGCCTCCTATTCATCAGCTGTGAGAGGACGGCACATGGGCTGGATCATTAAGGCACCTGTGTAGTTTTCACTGAAGAGGAATAGGAAAAATGGTGAAGAGGGTGGGGAGGAGGGACGGAGAGGTTGTGCCAGCCTAATGCATACACAAACTAAGGCACGGCCAAAGGACACAGGGCTGCCAGTTTAAAAGTTGTTTTTTATGACAATAACTGCATCACCTGCCGAACGGACCCCAGGACAGATCTTGGATTAAAAGCAGCTTGGGGGGTAAAATTGTGGGTACAGAATCGCTTTAAAAAAAAAGCTTTCACTGTGATTGGCTGGCTAAACTATGGGCCCTATTACATGGGCCGATTATCGTGCGGAAAAAATCGTTATATTGTTCGCATTTAAACAATATTCGCTTTGTGTAATTGCAGGCAACGATTGAAAAATCATTTTTGATTTAGAACTGAACCTAAAATTATCGTTAATCGTTCACTGTAATTCCACATTCGCTCGCTCAAGTTCCGCATTTGTTCACTACTCGTTCAGTGTAATTGCACATTGTTCATTGTTTTGTTGGGATCAGAAGGAGTAAACGATCGTAGTAACTATCGCAAGAACGATCATAGTAACGATCATAACTAACAATTATCATTCTGTGTAATATAGTGAACGATTTCAGGTTAACTATACACAATCTCGTTTGCGATCGATTGTAGTTAGTCGTTAAAAATCGCTCTGTGTAATAGGACCCTATGTCACCTCCTGAGTATACAAATAGGTGATTTCAGATTCGTGTCACTTGCTGGTTGGAGCTAGAAAGAGAGAGAAAGACTATATACCAGGGAGAATTAGCTTTTAGGTGGATTTAGGTAGGAAGGGACCCCCAAAAGCCCTTGCTAGGGCTAAAAGTATACAAAACAGAGATTTAGGAGGTGTTTTGAGACAGTGTGTTCAGGGTCCTATTAGACGAATCGATTTTTAATGTTAAACTGACATCGTTCACTATATTACACAGAACTATAGTCATTAGTTCCGATCGTTATTGCGAACATTACTACAATTGTTTACTCCTTCAGATCCCAGCAAAACAATGAACAATGTGCAATTACACTGAACAAGTAGTGAACAAATGCGGAACTTGAGCGAACGAATGTGGAATTACAGCAAACGATTAGCGAACAATAGTTAGCAAACAATAATCGTCCCGTGTAATGGGGCCCTTGGGTAGGAAGGGACCCCCAAAAGTTAGATGCACCCAGGCATGCTCCCCCTGGTGTCCCAGATGCATTCCAGAGGTTTTGGCATAATTTCCTGAGGTGTCATTGTGAACTTCCAAGTAGTGATGAGCGAATAGTGAGATATTCGAATATTCGATATTCGTACGAATATCCAGCGAATGTTCGAATATTCGATCCCATTAGAGTCTATGGGAACAAGTATTTGATTAGTGAAAAACATCTATTTGACCATTTGGAGGGTGAAACCGGAAGCTGGGGGACTTGATCGCTTATCGAATATTTATCGAATATTCGTGGGATATTCGTACGAACATCGAATATTCGAATATCTCACTATTCGATCGAATATCTATTCGATCGAACAGTATTCGCTCATCACTACTTCCAAGTGGTCGAATATTGATTTCAAAGTCCCGAGTATTTTTCTCCCATAGACTATAATGGGATTCAATATTCGATCGAATATATGAACATCAGGGGCTATTTGAATCGAATTTTGAATTTTCGAATATTTCGCTATTCGCTCATCTCTAGTCTGAATTATAACCCCAGACATCTTAGAGGTTATACTGACCATTATACAGTCATGTGCATATTGAGCATATACTTTCCTATTTCTCACACAGTTGTGATCTAGATTGGAAACCTAGCGTACGATGGCTGCCTTCACCACGATATTCAGAGGCTCCACTACCCCATATAAAGGACGTGAAGTTCCCAGAGCACATTAGACTTCAGCGATCATATCCAAGTAAGTCTGGTCATGATGTGTATTAGGGAACGTTATCATTTCTGATGTCCTAGGTATTTGTCCATGTGATAGGTGAAGTTAAGGTAAAATCCACACCAAATCTCTTATCATGATTCCTCAAAGTCAGTCGGCAGTTAAAAAAACATGTGAGTTACTCATTGACTTAATCAACTCTATGAGTATTCTCGACAATCCCCTCTTTTGTCAAGCAGGGGTTTTTGGTTCATGTAAATCTAAGCACAAATTTTATTCAGACATCACATGAGTGATGCGACATTAAAGTGTCATTGTGATACAGAAAAATAAAATTGACGTGTCAAAGAGACAAAAAGTCAAGAAGTTTTAACTGGCCAGGGACAGGGTGTTTGAACCCCCACCAATCACTAGATTATGAGGGAGAAGTGTACACCACATAGGTCCTTCTCTCCATGTTTGCTTTTTGATGCACAAGACAGATTGCATAGGGAGATAAGCCTCCACAAAGTAACTACCTAAGACCAAGTACATTGTTATAGTAAAAGCCATGGCATGTATTTCCTGCAGGAAGCAGCCTAGAGGTTGGAGCTGAATGGAGTTTCTATCCTAACTTTGGGTGCCCCTTTACTTACCATACCGGGAAGCGATGTATCATTGGTGGTGTTCATAGAGGCAGCCAGGAGGACGCACATGTTCATACACTACCAATGAGCACAGGAATTAAGAAGAAAGGTAAGTCAGTCTATCTATCTATCTATCTATCTATCTATCTATCTATCTATCTATCTATCTATCTATCTATCTATCAACCATCCCATATCTATCCATTTTATGATGTTGTTCTTTGTCACGATAATTTATTCAGCTACCTACACTTTATAGATACAGAAAAAAAACAGGATTACTATTACAGAGTTCTTTTATTATAACATTTTTATTATAATTTTTGTACGTATTTTCCCAGCCACTCGTCTACTACAGTAAGTTGTTACATTCTTACATGAGTGTAATGTTCCCAGAATGCAGTTCCATAAATCATCCAGGAGAGGGAGCCTGAGCTCAGCCGTTTGTAAATGATGGCCGTACTTTTCTGAGGCTATTTCACAAGAACATCAGATAACCTTTCTTCAAGACTCCTTGCTCTTTTTTTATCCAGTAATGAATATTTCACGCGGCTTTTTATAACTGGAAAATTCAATGAGCCAGCAAAAACAGAGGAAAACAGCAACAGACAGATAAACACTTCAGCCATCAGAATAGGATTACTGTACTGCCGAAAAGTCTTCTAGTCAGCAGAATTAGATCAGATACAATTATAAAAGGGTCTGGGGGTCCCAGGGAAGCATGTCCTTGTGTAGGATTCCTTGTCAGAGGTGTAGTATGAAGCTGCTGGACCCCAGTGCAAAATCTGTTATGGGACCCCCATCTGCTACCTCTTAACCTTGTGTAATAGGAGAAAAAAAACATATTGAGGCATTTCATATGAGAAGAGTCAATATCCATCGCAGTTGATATATTTGTACTGTATGGAATAGACTCCCTCATTATACTATACCATAGAGTATACATATTGTATGATAAATGCCGATTAGTTGTATCCATTGGAGATGTCTATTGGATGTTTACCTTAACATATATCCTGCGAGACACAATGTGATTGAGCTTAAGCTTGATTTTTGCAGAGCAGTCTTAAAGGCACAAATATTATATTTTTGCTAAATGTATACCTGCAGTTTTTGATGCAGTTCTTCATCAGGGTCGGAGACCATTTAATACACTATTGGTCCATCAGGTTTTAGTTATACCTCATTGCTGCTGTGAGTCCCCAGAACCGCTGCCCTCTACCCGTAGTGTACCCATCTAGAAGGTGCTCATGGGGTGAACTTGTCCTTGACAGTAAAGTCATTATGTACCACTGAATTACTCTCGACCACTACTGTGAGCAATCATGTATACATGCACATCATCCAACAAATACAGTCTATGATCCCTATATTGTTGTTTCAGTCTACTAAGCCAGTCACTGGTATACAGCAATGGTGCATACTCATATCAAGGCCAAAGGCAGCAATTCTCCTGAAGGCCCTATTACGCGGAACGATAATCGTCCGTATCTGTTATGACTGTATCGGCCATATCCGTGTCATCCTGTGTAATAGGGGCTTAACATATGCAGGCCATTTCTATACATTCAGGACTGAAGGGCTGACATAGTCCACAAGGGCCTTACTGTTGCTTCCCACAAGACTGAAGATGAAGATATAACACAGCCCACAGTCTCATCAACTCAGAACCTTCATATGTCGTTATCCCACGTCTTGAACCCTCAAATGCTTCTTTTTTTAATAAAATTAGGGACTCGAGGGGTACATTTTTATATTGAGGAGAGAACCAAAAGGCATGTGATGACTTACAGGCCGTGCATCGCTCCACTGGAAGAAAATATGCAAAGTAGCTCTCCTCCAGAAGGAAGAGATCTTTCCCACTGGTGCCACCTACTGGAGATCTTATCCTCGCTCTCCATCTATATCACAACTGTTCTGGGTACTTGGAAAACTGGGTAAAGAGATTTGTGGTTTCTGCTACCTCCATCTCATTTATCAAAACTGGTCTTGTTTCCCATATGAACCCATCACGTTCATTACATAGACTGCCCTAGGGAGCTCTATTATAAGGGGTTGCTATGGGCAACCAACTTTTCACATTGTTTGCAAAATAGTAAAAAAAAACTTTATTTTCATTGCTTTCTAGTTTTTGATCCTCGAAACGGAATCCCAGAGTCCCATCCCGGGGATAAAGCTTACTCCTTCGTAGAATACAGCCCGGGTTTCCACAGACTCGGCTCTACAATGCCGGTGGTAAATTCTAGGTGTGTGCTGTTATTCTGAGTGGCAACAATTTTGTAATCAGAAAATTTTTGTGCATCTTATACTCTTTATTGTGCATCTTATACTCTTTATTATGGCTGCAAGGCACAGATGCCTTAGGCTCTGCTGAACTAATCCAGGACCCCATCTAACTTTGACCCCATGGCCTATTTTAGTAGAACTCTGGGGGGCTTTAGTGTTGCAGGCAATATAACTGGAAAATGCCACCATATTACTGAGTAAAATAGGTCTATGGCTGGGAGTACATAAAACCATTTGTAACTTGGACCTTTAAGGGGTTTATCCCAAGAGGTTATCCCAAGATAACCGCAGCTAGCTGACCTTGTGTGTCTGAGCTCTGAATCCCCCACTGATAAAGTGAACAGAGTGATGGCCAAGCCAGTTGGAGGACAACTGACCGCTGTTTTTCTGGTCTTTAACATCCTATAATGTGGGTGGGGGATAGCTTTTATGCATGGGGTAACCTACTTTAATGCTAAATGCTAGAGCCATCACCTAAAATGTGTAATTTACAATGTCATAAATGCAAATGCAATCCCAGGACCTTTAAAGGGATTAAAAGGGTTTTACAGAGGAAAATTCCTACCTTTTTTGATCTCCAGCGCTCCACTTCCTGCGTCTGCCCATCTGTTTTGATACTTCTGCAGGCACTGAGAGTATTGCATGCAAGTTAAACCATACCCGCATGCAAAGTCCAATAGGTGTCTAATGTTGCCGCAACATCAGTAACACTGAGAAGAGAAAGGGGAGCACCGGAGAGCAGAAAAAGTAGGACCTTAAAGATCCTACTTTTTCTGCTCTATGGCTCTCCATTTCATTCCTTTGGCCCCCTTT
This sequence comes from Dendropsophus ebraccatus, assembly GCF_027789765.1. Lineage (NCBI taxonomy): Eukaryota > Metazoa > Chordata > Amphibia > Anura > Hylidae > Dendropsophus > Dendropsophus ebraccatus. The sequence continues at coordinate 123,792,530 of NC_091459.1, forward strand.
GATGAGAGAGGGGAACAAGGGCATGTCCTGGGCATTGTGTCAAGGCGAAACCATGTCCTTGTGCAATATTTATTGCAGTGGCATCGGACAGCTATTGGATATTGCTGGTAATGACAAGCACCCACCCTCTTATTTTTAAGGTATACTTCAGAAATGGCCAGAGTGAGAAAGAGGCACGTCAGGTAGTAGAACCCTTAAGACTAGAGATGTGCGAACCTTGAGCACACTCTAGTTAGTCCGAACTATGCAGCCCTAAAGAGTCCTGGAAAACACTGATACAGCTTATGGCCTATGGCTGTATCCTTGATTTCCTGGCAGCTTTAGGCCTGCATCCATCTTCTTCAGCCACCGGTAATCAAATGCCGCACGCTCGGGTTCACATGAACCAAGTTTTTCTCCTCTCTATGTAGGACCTTTTCTGTTCATGGGATAGCCCCTTTAATGGACAGCCATGGACTGTCTGGCCAAAATATACAGAAATACTCTAGAAAAGCCTAAGAATGTCCACCACCACCAAGAATTCTCCTCCATAGCTGACCCTACAAATTTTCCAGCAACTTTTGCCAACTATATCATACGAGAATCTTATGTGCTAGAGGCATTTTACGGCTCCTGTAACCTCTGCACCCCTAATACATGGGCCATGGATATCAGGCCACAATGTTCATTTATATGTATTGCACCCTGTCTTTTAGGATGTCTAGAAAGAATACTTTCTTTATTTGACATAGCAACCAGTAACCTGGCTAATTGCTGTTTAGCTGTATAAGTCTACGAATTATATATAAAAAGAAAAGTTATTCAGCTAAACTCAGTAACTTGTAAGTTTTTTGCTGTCTCACACGTTACGCAACCTGCAGCTGCTCAACGCACTGAACAATGTAAATAAGGAGCGATCCACCTGAATCAGCAGTAAATTTGTGTCGCCAGGAACTCGACTGCATTGTTATTAGGGAAATGCTAACAGTGCAGGAGCTTCATGAACCTAAACATTTGGGCAGGAATCCAGATGGACAGGTATTAGTATACAGGCTTCTTCTGCATTATGCGACAGTGATGAATAGCGTTCTTCATGAAGCTAAAGTGACTTTATCAGATTATTAGTAGTAGTTAAAGAAATAGTATTCTTATAACAATTATTTAATAAAAATATATGACTACTGATGATAATAACTTATATAATTACAATTATAAGTAATAACATTAAAACATAATAGTATGCCAGTCCTCTTAGAGTCCTGGACCCCATATACCTGTGATGTCCCCTGTGGTATCAGCAGCAGATCCTGTGAGGTGTGGACCCCATATCCCTGTGACGTCTCCTGTGGTATCAGCAGCAGATCCTGTAAGGTGCCGACCCTATATCCCTGTGATGTCCCCTTTGGTATCAGCAGTAAATCTTGTAAGGTGTGAGGTGCAGACCCCATATCCCTGTGATGTCTCCTATGGTATCAGTATCCTGTAAGGTGAGAGGTGAGGACCCCATATCCCTGTGATGTCTCCTGTGGTATCAGACCCTGTAAGGTGTGAGGTACATATGTGGTGTCCCACCACGGTTGTTGCTAGTCTATACACCCCTCACAAAAGTCTGTACTTTAAGTGGTAATAATGTTATGCCTATGTTTTGCCACTAGATGTCGCTATTATTTGTCTATGCACTTGTATATTGCACAGCTGTAGTAAACAAGGGGTTATTGCTTGTTTTTTATCTGTGCACCAATAAGAGCTCTTTTCTTTCCTCTACCTATCTCTATTCTCCTTTCTTTTCTTACAATTTCTTCTCCTCCACTCACGGGAGTTAGTACACACCCTGTAGGAAGTTTTCACATGGGGAGAGTAAGTACACACACTTAGTGAGTCTTATCCAAGTTTTGGTAGAGAGGGGACACAACACAAGACGGTCCCTGCTGTAGTTCAGTTGGGCCCTGGCTCGGCCAACCCATGCCGTGAACATCTCTAAAGGTGCAGGACAGTATCCTGAAACAAGAGGAACTGATCCGATCAGGTGTAACCAGGTAATTTTGGCGACCCTGCTAAACTTAGGTAACAAGGTCTGGGGCTTGTGTAACCCTAAGAGGAGAGGTCACCCCAACACTGTAGGGCAATAGGTGGTATCACAACAAAGGTCAAAAGATGGGCACAAGTAGTCTTCTACTTTCAAGTATTCTTCAGTATTCTACTTCTTCTTCTTCTAAAGTTCCAGCAGAGCACACTTCTACCCTGAGTTGGGATTCTCAGGACAACCTCCTCTCTGCTACTCTGAACTCTCAAGACAAACCCCTCTCTGCTACTCTGAACTCATTTACTTCTCAGCACGCAACCAAGTTATCAGAGCTCTTCTGCCCCTAAAGCTCTTAGCACAGATTGTGTCTAGTCAAGTCAGAAGCCTATTGTCAGCTGGTGTATTAAGTATTTCTGCAGTAAAGAAGTTTTTCATTATGGTAACAGGACTCAGTGATTATTGTTTCGACACCTACAGTTACACCATCCTTGGGTCATCTCCCCTTTTTGCGGGTGGCGGTACCAATAGTCCGGGTGGGTCACAACTCCACCCCAGACCAACGTGATAAGTACCCAAGGGACTAAAAATAAAAAAGAAGATGTAAATTGCAAACACGCTTTATATCACATCCCCTGTTGAATTTTGAAAGTTATAACGACAGGTGCGCTTTTAATGCAAGATGATATAATGTCGCTTTTTACCTGCAAGTCAAATATCCCTAACTTTTTGTGTGTATACTATATATCCCACACCTGACAGGCACCATTGTCATCAGACAATGAATAATATTCAACTCGTCCATCACTAGTTTTTCTGTTATGGCTGATCGTTGTTTATACATGTACAAACATAATAATAACTCATAATAATAGCAATCAGTCAGGGTAGTAATAGCGGTAATGATGGCAGTAAAGTGATTATTATAGTTTATTATTTTTAATTATAGCTGTATATTTGTTATTATTCTCGTCATTATCAGCAGTAGTAGTAGCGGTAATGCCGGTAATCATTGTTATTAGTATAATATAAAAATTAAAATAATAATTTTGCAGCTAATTCTACTGATCGTGTTCATTAGTATTAGTAATGGAATTGTAATTATAACTAATAGTAATAATCATCATAATTATCCTCATATCCTGTATTTCTTTCTATTTTATTACTATGCTGCAGGGAATCCTACAAGGTTAAAGCTGATACTTTTATTCCTCTTCAAAAACTGTCCAGGAGGCCCAGGTTTGTATCTACACATGTTATAGCTACAGCTTGTCATTAGGTTATCTGGTTAGGGTGCATGTAGGACAATGGTCCACTACCTGTCATTATTTAGCAATGTATGGTGGTATAATTTGGGAATTTCATTATCTAAAAGAGGCACTGTTGCAAAATTTTATTTAAAAAAAAAAAAAAATCAAAAGGCGTTGTGATCTCAAGAAGTCTACTCTTTGTATTTCTGTTTTCTATGTTAAAATCAACGTTATACATATGTCCACTAGGTGTCTTTTTTCACTTCACATGTATACAGCTGCTCCACATCCACAATCAGAAGAGAATCCTGGGTGTGCTTGCATTGGTATGGTCAGCTCTCCTGTCACACAGCACCAAATCCTCTGTAACCACACAGTGACATTATACTGACTGAACTGTTGCATAACAATGTGCATAGCTGATAATATAACTAGCAAAATTGAATAATATAATTATCCTAAGGTAATTACGCTCAGTTGACATCAAAGCTGCATAATGAACAGGTGTCTTTCCTTGTGTAAGTGGGCAAAGGACTGGAATTGTGTTTGGTCTCTTTTTTTTAAACAGAAAAAAGACCAAATATCAGCACAGAGAGAGCCTGGACCACAGTTTGGCCATATTTATTACATTGTGTACACGAGTATATTGCAAAACTGTGATCACAACCCCTGTTGATTTCCTAAAAATAAAAATGTAGGGACCAGAACACTTTAATTAATTGAGAGCTACTGTATATGGAAGCATCAGGTATGTAAAAGATCTTACCTGTCTTATGTGATGTTATGAACTGAGTTCAGCCAGGGGAAGAACCCTATGCATATTGCTACTTCCTATGTTGCTTTGACCCCAGGTGGAGCTGGTCGGGGGTGGCAAAACAAGTGGGGTTCTACCCACAATTTGACATGGGTCACCATCTGGGACTAGCGTGATCTTTTACTTACCACAAATATTTTGACAATGGTTATTTGTCTTTATGGGGTTTCCGGTTCTGTGCAGGGGGTGGGGCCCTTGATCAACATTTAGGTAATGGTGTACTTGCAGTACTTTTTTATGCCCTTTTTTTGTAGTGTGATTTTGATTTGTCATAATTATTTGATGAATTGGACCTCTCGGTTGGTCCATAAATAAATAGTTTAGTGCATTTGCACTATTATTGGTCACATTTGGGGGTGGGAGGATAGGTGCAGTTTGTTATGTGCATTTTTGCTTCTTTTATGTCAATCAATACTAATCATAATGCAGTTTTATATTTTGTGTTAAACGCATTGGATAAATGTAAACAAGGGCTAAATTTGAAGTAAACCATGTTATTCCAGGAACCCCATTAGGTTGGTTCCACACACAGCTTTTTTGGAGCTGCAGTTTTTTTGCAGATTTCTAAGCCCAAATCCAGAAAGCCAGGACAATTATAAATCCATTGTATGGCCACAAAACTGCATAATTTCTTTCAAAACAAGGTGTAAGCAGTGGGATACTCCCACAGGGGAAAAATTATGCAGAAACATTTACCTTTCTGTTTTAGTACTGAAACCTCAAAATACATTTGCTTTGGGTGTCTTAGTCCTGTAAATCCTGGTTGTTTCTGGTCAAGCACAACAGACTATGACATTATTAGTGAGGCTGCAGCACCTGCAGAATTTATTTCCTGTCTGCTCCTCATTCTATGGCATATTTCAGCATAAGGCAGCATGCTGTAATCTCACCCATCTCTCCCAATAAAGATATATATGTATATGTGTACATGACTTGGAGATGGTTTGGTCAGAGATGGTAACATGTGGCTAGAGATCAGAGCAAAAATACAGCCAAGTTTCCCATGACATTAGAATATGATGCCTTGTCCATAGGGATAAGGGAGAAGTGGTAAAGCTGAAGACAACATCACATTAAAAATGAAAAAAACTACACAACCTCCTGTTGGGTGAATCATGCAAAACCACACTACTACCACGTTACTATTAGTGATTAGACTATATTAGTAAGATATATATTTTGGGGTCCGCAGCCTGCCGTCCGCAGCCTGCCGTCGCATCCCCGGCGCATCCCCCCCATCCCGGCCACATCCCCCCATCAGCCCACCCCCAGCCCACCGCCGCCCACATCCCGCCGAGAGCATACAGTACCTGCTCGGCGGCGCGGCTGCAGATCAGCTGAGCGGAACAGGAGCCAGGAGCCTCACTGCAGCCGCGCCGCCAAGCAGGTAATGTATGCTCGCGGCGGCGGGCCTGAGATGGGCTGATGGGTGGATGTGGCCGGGATGGGGGGGGATGTGCCGCCGCCGGGGATGGGGGGATGCGCCGGGGATGGGGGGGATGCACTGGGGATGCCACGGCGGGGCTGCAGGCACCAGGGAGTTAAAGCACATATTCACAGCGGGATGTCAATCCCGCTGCGAATATGTGCTATCATAGGGGTGAATTGATACCGGATCTGCAGCGGTTCTCACTTCGAATCCGCAGAAGTGAGATCCGCTGTGGATCCGGTAGGTGTGAAGGCACCCTTAAAGTACAAATATGTGGTTACAGTCACCTATTAAACTGACAAAGACTTCTGACATAATGTATTCTATTCTGCTCATTTACCCTAGCATTCCATACAAAGCCAAGATACAGGTACAAAACCTAGAGGAAGACAGGAGAGACGTGGAAGAACTCAATAGATGGAAACCAGCCCAGCGTTCCTTTCTCTTTGAATTACCTGGAAATGGACAAAAATAAAAGTCTAAGCAAATGCAATGCAATTTACAGCCATGTCCGTCGTCTACCAGCTAGAGATTATTTACCCATTATATCCCGTATAAAGCAACAAATGAACACACGCTACACCGATCAGTGATTTTTCAACTTGCTTATGACTTCATTTACTCCTTCAATATTTCAAGGACAATTACATGTCTCATACAGAATAAAGTCACTTAATATTACATCACCCATTATATCTGCATCCCTTCAATCGAATTGCATCCATCAAAGTTCAGGCTTGTAAATTGTAGAAGAAATGTATAAATCCTGTATCTTTTACTTTTTTCATGCCACATGAGGAATCATTTCCAGGTTGGAAGATGACAAATCACCTGAGGTTGAGTTTGACGGATACCTGTGTGCACAAATGTGTCATGACTAGAGATGAGCGAACCGAGTTCGGGTTCGAGTCCATCCGAACCCGATCGTTCGGTATTTGATTAGCAGTGGCTGTTGAAGTTGGATAAAGCTCTAAGGTTGTCTGGAAAACATGGATACAGCCAATGACTACATCCATGATTTCCACATAGCCTTAGGGCTTTATCCAAGTTCAGCAGCCACCGCTTATCAAATGCCGAACGCTCGGGTTCGGATGGACGCGAACCCGAACCCGGTTCGCTCATCTCTAGTCATGACTTAACGTGTCCATCCTTATATTTCTTATTTAACAAATGTAATACTTTTTTGCAACATGTTTGTTAAACCTTTACAGGCCTAAATTCACCTTACAACCCACTAGGTGACCACCTATAGACAAATATAGCATAAAGAGCTTTTAAAAAGGGTATTGTGTCCCCCGCCCCCCCCCCAAGGCTGATGAACCAAGAGGAAAGGTAGGGACCGACCCATCTGTATATGTGTCTTTCACTGTGATGAGGGTAAATGACTAGCTAGGCTCTGCTTTGGCAGAGAACATGGCACACCACTCACATCCCTACATATCAATACAGCTAAAATTCCTCTATTCTTATTCTTTGAGGAGTCAACAAATAGTCGAAAAGCATGGGAGAAAATTTAGAAAGATGATGGAAAAGAGAAGGGGTGTGTGTGAATTGTGGGTTTTATGTCACTACAAGTATAATCTATAGCCACTGTTAAAAAGTTATGCAGATACCCAGTGTTGTCATAAATTTTAGGACAGTTAGAGGATGGTCACATTATCCACTCTATCACTGTCACATGTCACACTAAGGTTTTAAACAGTTGGGGTCTTCAGTGCTGCGTCCCCCACCGATCAGGAGAATGCAATAGTATGCTATGTTTCCTTGCTGTCAATTATCTATATCCAGCATCCCCATAGACTGATAATAAATCTGCCTGGATGGAAATTGCTGAAAGACAGAGGTTTGTTCTCCTGATCAGTAGGGGTCTCAGCAGTGACCATTTAAACTGCCCCATGCTCACTGCATCTAGGATGTAGTGGTTAACTGGCCAAAGGTTTATGACAACACTGGGCATCGCTGCAAAGACATCAAAATTGTTGATGGGTTTCAAGTTGGCACCAGTCAACTGTAGTGGAAAGGTGTATCACCAGGCAGAAGGGTCTAATATCCAGGACTCCTACTGTATATGTCCAAAGTGGAGAAAGAGCCAACCAAAAAGGGTTGACCAAATGGTATAGAGGATCACCGATTAGATTTAATGGGTGGCTACAGAGACTTATTTAGATTACAAGAAAGTCAACTTTTTTGAAGAAACAGCACTATTCGGCTCATGTGGCTTTTAGCCAGAGACCGATTCCCTCTGAAATCCCGGACAATCACTTTAAGGAGTGTTTCTTGGATCCCTGACAAAGTTGCAGCTCATAAATGAAAGTTCTATGTGCAGACAGGTTGAGCAATAATCTCTTAGTTGAACTCCATCCCAGCACTTCAGGGCATTGTTTTATAAACCTGCTCCTCATATAACCCGCTTCTGAATTCATGCACAGAATAGCCTGAGGTTTTTCAAAGTTCTCATCAAAGCGATAATTACGGAAGAAATAAATCTATGGGAAATTAATACTTTTCTGGGGAAAAATAATACACAGAAATCTTTCGGTCTTGGTGCAGTCAGAGTTAAATAAATCTGATGAAGATGGCAAAGTACATTTATCTCCAGTAAATGTGATATTGCTGCTGTGGGGAGAACACCCTCCTCTCACCCATGTTAGCGAGAGGAACATGAATTCAATATTTGTCTGGGTTATGATTTTATTAAGGTGAAACTAAAACTCTGCAAAGCCACCAAGAGTTCAATGACAGACGGCACATCAGCCTGCGGTGGATTTATAGCACAGAGGACGGTTTTATTATTTACTTAATAAAAGGAGTCCTGTTTGTTTTTGACTAAATATAGTTGACGGTACGAAAAACTTTTATAGATTTTTAACTCCCACTAGGACCCATAAATACAGGAAAGCCGCGGGCACAGGCCCATATGTTGGCACAGAGTATTTAAGTGTCACGGTCATTATAACTTTCAAAATCCAGTCTAAAAGTTTAAATCCGCATCGATTCGTAGTGTGAACGGACCCTAAATTGCAAACATTCTTTATATCACACATATTTTCTTTTTTTTTTTTTTTTTTTTACTGTCTTCTTTTACAGTTTTATTTCACATCTACTGTTTTAAATCTACTGATTTAGATTTTGAAAGTTATATTGACAGTGACACTTTAAGTGTACCTATTGTTTCAAAAGATTTTTATATATCTGCTTGTTTTTTTTATATTAACCTGTGGCAATGTGGGGGCAGGTGATGTTAGTGCTCTCATAAATGTTATTGAGCCCCTGAGAGTCCCCTCCATGGTGCACTGCTATTTCTCATTCTCTACATTTCAGACTGGGACCATTTGCCAGTAGTGCACACCAAGGTACCTACTCTCTTACTTCTCTGGCCATTCCCATCAAAGCACAACATACTCCTCTCAGAGGATATATCTAGGTAAATAAAACGGAAAACAAAAATTTACTTTACTTGCTATAAGTCTAATTTGATTTGGCTAGTATTTACCTGTATTGCTATTTTGGATCTTACTTTTCTTTGACTTCCTATTTCTCTGCTGAATTGGTATGATATATACCCGCTTGGTTTTCTGACGCATTTCTGTGCAATTATTCTTTACTGTCCATTTGTCTTATTTTGCATTATTGTTGCATTTTTCTGGTTTTGTCTGTGTATTAGCCAAAGCAGCGTGCACAGTGTGAACAGTGCTACTCTACTATTGTCAGGCTATATTCTGGTTGGCCTCTATACAGTGCTGCACCCTGGCGATATGGATTGACCTATTTTGATCAACCCATTTTCTGGATACCAAATACATACCATGGTTTGGTGATTCAGTGTAATCAATCAATTTCTTACCTCTGTATGATCCTTTACAACACTTAGTTATAGTTAAAGTTAAATCTGAGGTTTTACTCCAATTATAACAGGCTTTAACGTAGTTAGCCACCATCCCATATTGCACCCAAGTGGCTTGGATTGACCCATTGTATTCAACTTCTTTTTCGGATGCTGATCACTTAAAAATGGTTTGGTCAGTCAGTATAATAAATCTATTTATTAGCTTTCTATGTTCCTTTAAAGAACAGGCTACATCATGGTAGGCCGCCAAATAGCTTGGATTAACCCTGCTGTTCTGTTCGGTTCTACTATACACATATAATGTTCCGGTCATTTTTGACCGGGCCTATTAAAGCCTGGATTTTTAACTAATTTAAGTGTTTTATTTAAATTTCTCTTGCACTATTATACTGTTTGTCAACAAGGTTGTTCATAAACAAATAAAAAATGAAATAAAAAATGAAATAAATTTTTTTTTATTTTTTTGTGTCACAAAAATGTTACATGGCCTTATTGCATTATTCATTCATATTGCACCTTTGCAAAAAAAATTTCGGTCTATTTCACGCCATAACACAAATGCATTGTACGCCGACTCATCAAGAATGTTATAAAAGACAACCATTGGCCACCGATTACTTTTGCATTTACAGGTATAAGTGCCTAGGAGTTGATCTAGAGTATCAACTGCCCCTTTTGTGGCATTGTAGTGTGACATCATGTCTGGCTTTCTGTCGTCTCGGTTACTGATTGCATTATCATGGTGCACTGTGCTCATCAGAATCACATGTTTGTGTTTTTTGGGAACGTAAGAAACTACTGTTGTGAATCAAGACGTAGAACTATAAGCGTCTCTCTTACTGAGGATACCTTGCAGCAGTTCTGGCTTATTTTTTCTAACAGTACCCAGCATGGTCATTTTTCTTTTCAGCAACATCTGCCCCAGTTGGGTGTGATGTGAAAAAATTGTCACATGTTACATTTAGTCCTTTGAGCCCATGTGTCAAATCCCAAACTACTCGCATACCTTGATTTTTTTCAGCTCTTTCTCCAGGGTTTTTTCCTATGTATACCTGAGCATTTACAGTGTATGAACTTTTTCTGTTGCACAATCCATATTTTGATGCCATAGTTTGTAGGCTTACTTGGAATATACTGTCTGAATGGGCACCTACCTCTCAATGACACCAGTTGTTCATCTACAGTCACATTTTCACCAGCATTATATAAAATGTATGTATGTGTAACTCTGCATGGACCAAAAGGACCTAGATAAACTGATAAATAGTAGTAGATTAACTATATAGACCAAAATGAGATTATAACTGCTTAATTTTTTTCAAAAAATGGCTGTGGATTAGTATAAAAGGCTATCGGTCATTTTCGACCGAACAGTACAAGCATAAAAAAAGATGTGGCGCAAAAAGTAAACAAAAAAATAAAATAAAAACTGTTATTAGTAAGAACCCCTCAAATGAGGAAAAGTCAATGAACCACAAGTTTAAGAACCACATAATGAATATTTTAAAAAATATCAAATTTCAAATTCGGTCATTTTTGACCGAACAGAACAGCAGGGTTAACTATTTTGATCAACTCCTGTATTTAGTTACAATAGTTTGGTGAATTAGTACAATAAATCCATTTTTTCTCTCTTCACGATCCACTCATCTGGTAATGCCCATTTTCTTGACTCTATCTCTCAGTATATAAAGGTTTACAAATTCTAAAAGGTATATATTAAAAGTAAAGATTATAATTAAAGGGGTGACATGAACATTTAATCTGATGAACATATTACAATTTATATTCTTGGCATATGTTGCAAAAAATCATCCAAAATCAAATTAAAATTTCAAAATTGACAAAAGATTAGAAAATCAAAATAATTGCACAACAAAATAGAATAATAAAACAGTGAGGCGCTGGCATGATTTAATAGAGATTAAGTTAATTGCAAAATTTAGGACGACATCAGCGTAGCCATCAAATCTATTTATTTGCCTCTTCACCATCTGCTCTGTGTGAATCATTGTCTGTGAAACATGCTGGGAAGCAAAGACTATGATATGATACATGGGGCTCAACTAATGAAAGTTCACTGCCGAGACTGGTAGGAGAGCATACCGGGGGTCCACAGAAATATGGCGATATCAGAGCGCAGCCAAACACACAATGAGGTGACCATGTCAGGAAATCGAAGACAAAAGAGGTATAATATTCAGTGCAAATGTTTTATTTTTCACATTGCTACAGGTGGTGAAAATAATATTATCAACAAATTCGTAAATTTGAAAAATAATTCTGTCTTTTAATTCACTGATGAAAAATTCAAAATGAATTTAAATCAATAGAAAATTAAGGTAAACTTAACTGTCCTAAAATAAAAAAGGAAATAATACAATGGCAATGGATTTATTTTTGCAGTGAGTTATCCATATAGCTATGAAGATTGTTTTTGAATAATATTTGTATTTATGAATATAGGTATTAAGGAAATTTTGGGGACTTTTTGAAACTCTACCAGAATTCCTCTAGATTATTAAAGGGATATTCTGGCATCATAAAATATGTTTAAATAAATCTATTACCTTAAGATATATAACTTACTAATATAGCATTATCACTAAAAGTACTCGCTTCACTAGCCTTTTTCTTGAAATACCCCTACAGGAAGTTGTGTGGTCCTTTCATTTTTAACTAACTTTTAGTTAGTTAAAACTAATTTTTCATTAGTATTGTCTCCCCCTCCAAACTGACTTAAAAGGAATCTGTCAGCACCCAAGCCCTACCTAAGGCTCTGACAAGGGGCAGTGTGCTGTAGTTGGCAGTCCCCTTTGAGTGGATTATGCCTAATCTCGGGTCTTTTTTTGTAATGAAGAGTCAAAGAGGAGATGTGGCTCAGCGTTTGTGCCGCACTCTGGCACACCTCACCACTGCTTCCTCCTATCTCTTCTTCGTGAATAATCTCTGCTGCCGGGCCTACTGCTCTCTCACGCTGTCAGCAATCGTTTCTAAGTATTTATTTTAGACATAAAGGAGGACATTTACTATTTACTATTGAGTCTAAAACATGTGATTTTTCTATACAGTATTTGTCTGTTTTTTATCCAAATATATTGGTTAAAATATATTTATAAATTCATATTCATCTTCATACATTTTTAAATAGAATATTCTTAGAATATTTTTTTAACTAGGCAAACATGTTGAACATGGTGAACTGTCTACAAAGGACTGATCTGCAATCACATATAGTTGAATAACCTAACCTCTATGTATTGTGGTACTGTGGTCTAGGGATAAATCAGTTGATTAGAGACCAACAACAGTTTTTTCCTGGGATCAGTTCCCCTGCTGAGCCACATCTCCTTTTTGACTCTTCATTACAGTAGGAGACCCGAGAAAGCGCATAATCTCCTCCTCGGACAAATAACCAAAAGGTACAATGCTCATCAAGGGATTGCCAACTACCGCACACCATAAGCCCCTCGGGCAGGGTCCGGGTGCACGCAGATTCCCTTTAAAGAAACTCCCCATCTGACAAAGTTATTCCCTATACAGAGAATAGGGGATGACTAGCTGATCGTTTGGGTTTGACTGCTGGGTCCCCATTTTAAATTTATACAGCATGAAAAAGTAACGTTCCTATAGTCTCATCTTACAATTGTTGAGTATTGAAATGAATACCTGGAGCTTAGAAGATATTGCCTGAAATAAAAAAATTTCATGAACAACCTTTCTGCTTTATATGGTAGCAGCAGTCTCCATCAGTAATAAGAATAATGAATGACTATCCAATCAGCCAAATGAAGATCTGAGCTCTGCCTATTAGGTAAACAGGACTCACCGAATAATGAAATGATGAATTATTAATCTCTTGGCTCCAAAAGATACTTAGATAATGCCCATGTTGGCGCAGGATATTATACAACTTAAGATTCAGACACGCACAGGGTTAAGTGACAGGTGAAGGCCCCTGTCCTAAAACTTCATCAGGAGTCCAGTGTGTGAATGGCAGAAAATCACCTGATTGTGATGAGTCTACTGGTCATGCTGATCACGTGGCCAGATGGGTTTTCCTCATTACACAACCCCTTTAAGCCTGAGAATACCAGTGGATCCCAAATGAGCCCTTATTTTTTGCGCAATTAATTGTACTTTGCTATGGCAGATGTAATTTTTGCCTAAAATGTGCCGGGAAACCAGAAAAAAATTATGTGTGTGGTGAAATTGAAAAAATTTTTTTTATTTTTTTATTTGGGGGGGGGGGGGTGTTTTTACTCCGTTCGCCCTAGGGTAAAACTGACTTGTTATATATGTTCCTTAAGTTGTTACGATTACAACGATATATAACATGTATAACTTTTATTTAATTTGGTGGCTTGTAAAAAATTAAAACCTTTTAAAGAAAATATATGTTCCTTAAAATCGCTCCATTCCCAGGCTTATAGTGCTTTTATCCTTTGGTCTATGGGGCTGTGTCAGGTGTCATTTTTTGCGCCATGATGTGATCTTTCTATCGGTACCTTGATTGCGCATATACGACTTTTTGATCGCTTTTTATTACAATTATTCTGGATTTGATGCAACCAAAAATGCGCAATTTTGCACTTTGGGATTTTTTTGCGCTGACGCCGTTTACCGTGTGAGATCAGGAATGTGATTAATTAATAGTTCGGGCGATTACGCACGCGGCGATAGCAAACATGTTTGTTTATTTATTTATTTATTTTTATTTATAAAATGGGGAAAGGGGGGTGATTCAGACTTTTATTAGGGGAGGGGATTTTGTGTTATTAAAAATACATTTTTCTTTTACTTTACACATATACTAGAAGCCCCCCTGGGGGACTTCTAGTATATGCACTCTGATCTCTCAAAGAGAACCATGCAGTATAGTTATACTGCATGAATCCATGAGATCGGTGTTCTATTGCTTTTGGCTGCTGCAGCCAAAAGCAATAGAATGCCGAGCCGGGATCAGCGCCATTATGGCGCAGACCTCGGCCCGGAATGGATGCGGGGATCCCCCCCCCCACCAGGGATGGAGATGAGCAAGTATTTAGAAGCAGCTGTCAACTTTGACAGCTGCTTCTAAGTACTTAATTAGCGGGCACGGCGATCGGACCGTGCCCGCTAATAGCCGCCATCCCGGGCTACATGCGGCACCTGGGATCGCGGCAGTTCAGAGGGGGGTCGCCGCGCGACCCCCCTCTGAACTCCCATAGCGGCACGAGGACGTTCAGTAACGTCCTGGTGCAGCTATGGGTTAAAGAAACTGACCTGTGCAGATATGAGATGCGGAAATCTAGCTGTGCTCACTATTAAATATGTTCTGCATGAAAATAAGATGGCCATCAAATTGATTTAAAGGGATTGATTAAAATAGATATATAATTTTTTTAACCCCTTTGACCCTATCTTCTAGGGTCTTTTTAAAGACTTCAAGCCAATAAGATCTTGTAAGATAAAAGTGATGGATTTTTGGGTTATCCTTGGTGCCTGTCAGCATGTGGTTCAGCAAGTGTTTCACGCAGTAATGGCACTCACAATATTTCAGATGATATCGTCGTGTAGGGGAAAAAATGATGGACGTCTTTGTGCAGTGCTTTAAAGCTTAATGGAGCGCGGTTTGACGCTCAATTGGAAAGAGTGCAAATTACAAATGAATAAAATGACTTTCATGGGCCCTGTACTGTCAGACATGGATATTGGTCCAGAAGACTGTAAAATCAAGAATGTTTCAATTGTCAGAAAAACTGAAAACACTGCAAAAGTGAGCTAGTAATTGACTGTGCATGGTTTATTTGGGCTATGGCAATTGTCAGTGAACCCATAAGACAAGTAACTCTCAAAGCAGCTTTTATGGAACTACAGTAGGTCCAGCTAAACAAGCTGTATTCAGTCCCTTACTAGCATTGCCGGGAAGGTTTTAGTGTGCTGCCATCTGGCATCCAAGATTTCTCTGACCCTAACCCTCTAGAGGTCATGATGAATAAGGATCATGACATCTAGGCAGTTACAAAATGGCTCGTGATTCTCTCTATTGAAGGATAAATACAAGAGGGGTGGCCTTGTATCAAGATCTTGACATATGGGCGAAACCACTTCCGCATGCCATGACCAAAGACCACTCAACTTTGCTGCAACAACACAATGTGGCTACTGGTCACTACATGCAGGCGCTTTTTCATCCACAGCAATGATGGTGATAAAAACCAAAACAACAATTAAAATTAAATTAAATTGTTAAAAACCAACAACAATAAAAAAAACACGAGTGCTGAATTGTTCCAATGAGAAACTATAGCATAAGACCTGCAACATTTTACCAAACAAGAGGCTTTGGCAGTCTTCAAGTGCTATGCAATTGATGGCCTCGTTGAAGCAATAGCCTAGCACATAAAAAAACAAAAAAAACAATGCTTTAAGTCGATCTGCAGGTAACATGAAGCCAATAATGAATTTGATGTTTTAGTCATGTTCACAGGTTTGGAAGAATACTAGAAGATGTGCTTTCCCTTGAGTTTGCAAGACCGCCATCTCCTTTCTACTGGAATCTTTAGAGAGTGGGCCGGTCATGTGAGTATGTTTGAGGGGCGTACAGATTTCATGGGGCCCTGCACATGAATTTGCTATGGGGCCCCATGAATCCTACCTTTGCCCCTGAGTAATACTTACGGTGGTAAGAGGTAGTATTTTTCACTAAAGCAATGTCATTCACTGTACCTGATGTGTTGGGTGGAGACTATCCTGACTTCCCATAATTTGTAAGGGATAATAGCTCCTAGTTTACCATCCTGGTAGAAGACCTCAATCATGGATTTAGAAGCACATTGTAAAATCTCTTACAGGGGCCCAACACCTACTATGTGCCATTCATAGTCCTAGTGTTTGTTCAAGTTTTGGAGAACTTTGGAGCTTCGTCAAGCACCAAGACTCTGGGGATACCTATTCTCCAACAGTTCAGAATTCATGCTTCTAATAACCTTGACAAAGAGCATTTGATGAGATCTATCAGTGTTAGTCAGTATGCATTAAAGATTCCATCAAAAAATACAAGCAATAACATGAGCATGAACAGAACTTTAGTGCATTCTAGTAGTTAAAGAGAAAATAAGGGGTGCTCACTTACTAGAGGGTACTTAGAAGACTATACATTCTATGTAATACAACCATCGAGGGAACATTGTTGTGTTATAGAGTATAGGTGATTGTTACTATCTGTCTGAAAACAATATTATCATATGTGCTTCTATTTCTTTGCAACTGTGAGTCCTAAAATGCAGTTATCTGGCCATCCCTGTGGAAGTGGACATATTAAATGTGCAATCTGTTGCATAGGGGCCTAGTTGCTTCTTTTAAGGGCATATACACCCACCCCTTGAAAGACATATTTCGTGAACACGGAGATGTAGCCATCTTCTGCTCTGTGCACAACCCCATCAAGTCTATTTGACTGCATGTAAGAAATTGAGTTACTGCATGGAAGCATGTTGCTGGTGGGGTTTATGCTAAGCTTTGGTATGGGGGTTCTCCTCTGCCTGTCTCGTGCAATCATGTACTGTACATTCAGTTCAGTCACACGGTGCATGCTGATTATTAGACTGGACAGACAATTGCCAATCCCCGCTAATGCAGTTAGAACAGACCATTTAATTTACCAAACTACTTGATGGCTTTAAATTGTTTGACAAATGCAGTGAAGGAAGCACCTCAAGATATGCAAAACTCATCTTACTTATGACCTTAGAGCTGATTTCGACTCGAGTTCTGGATTGATTTACCACAACATTACTTCACTCAACCCATCCATGAATATCCTCAACAAAACGGCTTTCAGATTATAATCGTTTCCGGTGAATTTTTAATAACTCTCTCCCCTAATGCATCGCCATCCCAGTCTCTATTTTCTATAAGTTCTTTCGATTCACACTTCACTATCCTGTTTAACTCTCCTGGGTCCAGTGGGACAGTTTTAGATTTCAGATGCTGTCTCCCAGACCCAGAAAGCTTTGCGCCTCCACTTTCAACCATTAGTTTAAAGCTCATAGGCAAAAGACAAGATGATAACAATGTCATGTGCCAACCTGACCTTGGGTTTTGTCCAGAAGTCTTGTAAGCTTCTGGAAAGCCTGTAGCCAACAAAATGTCAGCACAGATAGGTATGGGGGTATGAAGGAACTTTTTCTTATGTACATTTTATCTGCATGGTCTTCACTGTTTATCCTCTCGATAATCCACCAAGTTGTTTTATTCTTACTGCCTGTGGATGTGTACTGAGCTTGGTCAACCCCTGGCAAAAAAGGGAGACCCTACTACATTCATACAGAACTCCAGGAAAATTACTTGGCTCTACAGTGAGGAGAATTACAACACACCCTGCTTAAAGGGGTTGTCTAGTATTAGAAAAACATGGCCACTTTCTTCCAGAGACAGCATCACTCTTTTTGCAACTCGGTTCCATTGAAGTGAAAGGAGCTTAAAGGGGTTATCCAGTGCTACAAAAACATGGCCACTTTGCTCTAGGGATAACACGCTTGTCTCCAGTTCAGGTGGGGTTTGCAATTAAGCTCCTTTCACTTCAGTGGAACTGAGTTGCAAAACCTGCACCCAAACTGGAGACAAAAGTGGTGCTTTTTCTGGAGGAAAGTGCCATATTTTTGTAGAGCTGGATAATCCATTTAATTGCAGACTCCACCTGAACTGGAGACAAGACTCGAGTTGTCTCTAAAAAAAAAACGGCCATGTTTTTCTAACACTGGATAATTCCTTTAAAATGCCTATAGCCAATTTAATAACTGTCAACAGAATTATTAGTTGACCGATAGGTATAGCTTCTGTCCTCCCCATACACACGAGCGTTCTCCATGAGGAGGGGAGTAGTAAGCTAATTTGCTCTGGCACTGGCTTAAGAACAAAGATTTAAGGCAGTGAATATCCATCATGAACGACCCCTATATGCATTGAGATATTTTCGGGGTGGAGACGTAGGAGGCCCCCATATACCTTATGCTGATAGCAGAACAAAGAGCCTGCAAACAGGGAATATGAGGAAGGAGCTATATTAAACCCATAAGATAAATTACTGCGTTTTATATATTCATATATACTACGGATTTATAGAGAAACTATCATAGCAATAGGAAGGCTTTAAATAATACACAACGTTTCCTAAATGAACTTTTCCTTGACTTTCTGGTCCACTGTCTCCTTGGTTTGATACTCCTTCAAGAACGGTTCATGGAAATGCCTGAATTCCTTTATAATTCTTAGACATTAGAAATGTAATTATTCCAGGTATAAAAAGATTTATCTATGTAAAATGACATGAACTGTTAAAGGTGTGTCGTCTGGCTCTCCCTGTCGTTTTATTATTTCACTATTTCATTCTATTTATATATCGGCTGTTAGTGCGTGACAATAACATTTATATTCATGGCGAGAAGCTGCGAGGTTGTAATGGAAGGTCTTTCGTTTGCTGACTGGAGAGGGAGTTTTATTCTCTTCCAGAAAACAGAAGCGCAAAGTATTTCCTATTAACCTCACAGGGCACCCAATTTTATTTTTCACAAGCAAGCTATGTGTCTTCCCAGAGGGTGTGGTGGTGGGGGGGGGGGGGGTGTTTCCTAATTTTCTGCAGAAAGTCTATAACAAAATGTGCAATAATGTTAGAAGATAATGAGGATGTAGAATAGGTTGGATTTGCTTGATTTATTTTGTAGAAGTCCAATTGGTAATCTTACTGTCAGGAAAGGTTAGGGTACACACAGAGACAAGTGCAGCCCATATGCTGTCCCACACCCACTGTTCCTTCCTACTTTCCTCAACGTGTCTTAGGCCACACAGGACAACTTGGAGCCATCCCCAGCACTAATATAGGTGGAACAGAACACAAGACAATTACGAGTCAAGCTTGAGACAAATCCAAAACAAGGACAGATATACACAATGGCGGGTAGTCAGCAAGCTAGGGTCAAACCAGGAGAGGCAGATTTCAATACAATGGAGCTAGGCAATAAACTGAGTCAATAAGGCACATCAAATGCATAAAACCAGAGGACAAAAATACAGACCAAATCAGGAGACAAACACATAGTCAGGGAAACAAGCCAAAGTCAGGAAACCAATAACTCAGGAAAGAAAATCACAGGGTAGGAAGCAACTACAGGCACACAAAGTATATGCTATAGCAGGCATCAGGCATAGTGAATGACTGAGTTCTAAAGGAAACCAGATCTCGGTCTCAGAGTTAATTTGAATAGACAGACAAGGACTTGAGGATAGGGCTTTCAATCATTGGCAAGGTAAGGAGTTAACCATTTAGGTGCTAGTAGAAATTACTAAAGAAAATGCACAGGTGTTAACCAGAATTTAATCAACCCAACCCAAACCCAAGGCAGAATCAACCCATGTTCACAGTAGAAATATACAGAATCATCCCGGCTGCATCGTCTCTAATGAAGGACACTGATGGGGTGCATCCCGGAGAGGGAAGCATGGCGGCTTCTCACACTTACACAGTCAGCATAGGACCGACCCACTTAAGTACCCCCCTAATGGGCCGAGGCACTTACACAGTAATTCAATATTAGGTCCTTTTTACAACAGAGGAGCACAGTCCGATTTGGAAGTGCCTTTGACTTGGGTCTCCTCCTTTTGGATGATCACAAAGAACTTAATAAATGTTTTTGATGATACTGTATATTCTGTATGTACACCTATATCAGGGATGGGAACCTTTGTCCCTCCATCTGTTGCAAAACTACAATTCCCATTATGCCTGGACAGCCAAAGCTTTAGCTGGAGGGTTGAAGGTTCCCCATCTGTGACCTATATAGATAGAAGGTGGGACCTGATATTACATAATTATAGCACTATTGAAACATTACTTAGAATGGCCAACAAGGCTTCAGAAACCTCAGAGATCAGTTGTTTTAAAAACACTAGCCTTAATGGACAACTCCAGTGAAAAGTTTTTCCCAGTAATTGAAACACAATACAAAGTTACATATATTTGTAATATGCGTCAATTGCTTATCTGCCTCCCTTCCCTATCTTCTCCCCCCTCAACCCCCCACACGGAAGTGAAATAAAATAATTCTTACCTAAGGGTTTTCTGTGGCAGCCATTTTGTGACAATGACATCATCAAAAGGGGGGCGGGTCTAAGCCCTGTTAGGCCAGCCTCCCTTTGTCAGATGACTCAGGTTGCTCAGCTACTATTGGCTGACCAAGCTGTAAGCCATCTAACAGTTCTACAGAGTAAGTTAGACCTCACAGGAGACAAAGTGCAAACCAGGAAGTAAAGAAAAAATGAAATCAATTGGAGTTTCAGTTCTGTAGTTTTTTTTTTTTTTTTTAATCAGCTCCGGAGTTGTCCTTTAAAGGGGTTTTCATTGATAGCCTATTCACTAGAGGGCCCATTAGTAGCTGATCAGTGGATGGCAACCACACATCACCCCACTATTTAAGAGGAATCAGACAGTTTCATACAGTACATTGTGTAGTGGCCATGCTGGGTTACTGCCGCTCAGTTGTTACTCACTGTAGTAACTCAGCATTACACAACAAATGGAGCTACCTCTGTCTCTCTTTTCTATACATGGGGCATTTAGGCTTGAGCAGACAGTTTATCAACAGGGTTAAACCCCCACCTGATAGTCCATCCATAAAATGTCATGGAAAACACTTCTCCTGTAGTCTCCTGTAGTATTACATGTTAGATTGGGACTATTGGTAGGCTAGGAAGAATGCCGCCAAGGGTGCCACATGAAGTGCAGGCAAGACCTTTTTTCATTGGAATCTGTCTTAACAGCCTAGGTCGCCAAATGACCACAACACAAGAAATCCACCCACACCAGATCATGCGATTGTCAGCTTTTTCTTGTGTATGTAGAGACTGAAATGGCGGCGCAATAAAAAAAAAAAGCCAACTCAGCATAACCTGTCAGGTTCATAATATATCTCCATTCAACAAAAATACAGTGCTTGTCCATGCACCGAGCTGCCCATTATTATTCTAAGACTAGAGCTGATTCTAATGAAGCAGAAATGAATTCAGAAGTGTAAGTAATAGATCTTCCTTAACTGTGTTAGCTTTATTTAGTTAGCAGTTAAAGGATTATTGATAACTGCAAAATAGTTTGGGCCCTTGAGAAACATATTCGGCAAAAAAATGTTATAAAGTTATAAATCAAAGTTTGTCCTGTAAATTTTCTGCTGCTGTTGGACAAAATTATTATAGAGATGCAAATATCATCTGAAAGGATGCAAGTTAAAAAGTTTTAGGTTTAGAGAAAGGAACAACGCATGTTGAAGGTCTTAAAACTGATGAAACTAATGAAAATGATTTGAAATCTTTAAAACAAGTTGGGGCACATTTATTGAACTTGTTTAGACACATTCTTACCTTCTCTGTAGTGTACACAAGCTTTAACCCCCCCCCCCTTGCCTGATGTGTGGCTTCCACCTCCCGTTCTTAATGTATCATGATTTACAACTGGAAACATGAAAAAATTCATTAAAAATCTATGAGTGGTCCAGAGCAGCTGTAGATTTTTGGACAGGGCATTATTTGAGAAAGGACTAGTACGCCAGTCTTAAAGCGACTTTGGACCCACAATCTGACCCCCCCCAAACCGCTTGTACCTTCAGATAGCTGCTTTTAATTCAAGATCTGTACTGGGGTCCGTTCGGCAGGGGATGCAGTTATTGTCATAAAAAACAACTTTTAATCCGGCAGCGCTGTGTCTAACGGCCGGGGCTTACATTTTTATATGCATTAGGCTGGAACACCCTCTCTGTCCTTCCTCCCCGCCCTCCTCATCATTAGGAATGCTCCAGGCAGATTGCTTCCTATTCGTCAGCTGTGTGAGCCCGGCACATGGGCTGGATCGTTAATACACCTGTTCAAAGCTCAAACAGCAGTAAATGTTCCTGGAACATTCCTAAAGATGAGGAGGGTGGGGAGGAAGGACAAAGAGGTGGTGCCAGCCTAATGCATATACAAATGTAAGCCCCGGCCGTTAGACACAGCGCTGCAGGATTAAAAGTTGTTTTTATGACAATAACTGCATCCCCTGCCGAACGGACTCCAGGACAGATCTTGGATTAAAAGCAGCTATCTGAAGGTACAAGCGGTTGGGGGGGGGGGGTCAGATTGTGGGTACAGAGTCACTTTAATACATGTCTCAAATGTGGAAATCTCATACTATGCTACCAGTGCCACTCAAAAGCAAGTGTGTGTATCGATGCTTAATAGCTGGAGCGTCCAACTTGCCCAGAAATGATAGCAGGACTTACTCTTTATACAATAGTGATTTATGGAATAGTGATTGTGACAATGGATACATTACTTGGGCAAGAGAAAAATGCCCCAATTGTATTTGTGTCCTGTGCACAAAAAGCACTCTTCTCTTTTTGTCTCATTATAAGAATAAAAAACATTGACACCAGGAACCCCTGTGTCTCTTCTGTTCTTTTTTTTTTTTTTTACTAACAAATTACCAATTAGTAATTACTAACCTATTACTAACCAATTGATGATCATTAGTCTTTCACAAAAAAAAAAAAAAAAATCAGAAGGGGATAAAGGGCACAGTATCCTAATGCTAATATTATTTTACTTTCAAGCAGAATGATGGCGTATTCCAGCAATATGCCATCAATTTCTTCAGTCTAGCAGACATGGATGTGATTTTGAGAGAGCACATGGTGCCGTAATCAGCGGTAATTTTTTCAGCAGCTTAAGGCAGCAATGAAAAGTTTGCGCAGACACAGTTGAGAAAGAGGCAGAGAAAGAAATTTCTGTGTTCCATATTTAGCATTTGAAAGTCTAACGCATTTCAACTTGAGATATTCTCTTAGCCGCACATTTAGCAAATTAAATGCGTCAAGAACGGCTCTTCTCATTTCCATACTGATTGCACCCGCCACCCACACAGAATAAGGCGCTTTCCACACTAAATTACGATGTAGGCTGAAACAACATTTAGATTTCGCTTCCGCACGGGTCGGTAAACGCTCGGCTCACGGCTTCTAATCTTCAGCTTTCTTCAGATAATTTCCTCTGCCC
Source organism: Dendropsophus ebraccatus (assembly GCF_027789765.1). NCBI lineage: Eukaryota > Metazoa > Chordata > Amphibia > Anura > Hylidae > Dendropsophus > Dendropsophus ebraccatus. Next base: position 123,815,927 of record NC_091459.1, read on the forward strand.
TATATTTGACTGACTAGGCAGTAATTCATCCTCTTATTTGAGGCTACATCAGCGGGCCGTAGCCAAACTATCATTTCTAATTTCCAGATGCAGTAAACGGTGGAATGATGTCATTGAGGACACCTCATGGAGGATCATCATGGTGGGTAACATGGCTATCCATCAGCTTAGTGTATGGAGGTGGCAGGAGCTCAGTAAGAAGCTTCTGAAGATTAAACCATGTAAGCTACAGGAAAAACAATAAAAGGCGCTCTGCAGCTGTCGTCATTTATGGGAACGTAAGGAACAAACAAACATTTAAAATCAATAATTTAATAAGCAATTTTATTTTCTACTCGAGAACTAAATAGAGCTCCAGGGAGGAAGGGGGTGGAATACAGTAAAGCTTTACTAGGAGCCAATATAACCTATTGATCCCTGGTATCAGCCAATTCAAGAGAAGTGGAGCAGATGGACTTCAGTGGAAGTTTGACTCAAGGAAGGTTAGGATTAAGCACACTTCTAGATAAAGTCAATGCTTTATTCCATCGGCTAAAATAACATCATGTCTAGAGTTGAGCGGATTTGAGGAAACTGTGTGGGTTTGGAAACTTGTCCAAACCCCAGCACTCGGAAATTGAATACCGGCTTCTGAAGAAGTTTGATGCTGCCCTAGTGCTGCCAGAAAAACATGAATACAGCCATATGCATCCAACCTAGGGCGGCATCCAACTTCTCCAGACGCTGGGAATCAAATGCCGAGTGTTCAGGTTGGAGAAGTTGAAAATCGTGGACAGTTTGCTCAAATCCGCTCAACACTAATTCATGATCAAATATACAATGGGGTAAAAATAAAAATTTTTGACGTACCTTTTCTTTCCATAGTCTTTCTTGTTTTTTGTTTTCTTTCTAAAAGAAGACAATTTTCTATTTTCTACTTTAATAATTAGACAACTCACAACACTTGACATCAGCTTCATGTGGTAGTCATCTGGAATGGTTTTCCACCAGCCTTGAAGGATTTCCCAAGGGTGTTAAGCACTTGGCTGCTTTGACTTTACTTTCAGCTAATCTCAAACCATACAGCACTTTATCATTCTCCTTCTCAGTCAAGTAGCCTGTCCATAGACTTGAGGTGTATTTATGGCCATTGTCTTGTTAAAAAACAAATGAATGTTGCACTAATAGCAAACCAGATGGGGGGCATGCCACTGCAGTATGCTATGGTATACAGGATACTTACCTGTGCCTTGAATTTTGAAAAATTTTCAATGTATAACACCACCAGGCAGCACCCAGTGAGACTCCAATACCTACCATCGGCGGGCCCTAATTCCAGTCCTTACCACACTGCTTACCATGGTTCCTGGTGGCACCTGAGTTAAGGTGTCTTACTTTATGTGCCATTCTGTGTATCCTGACCCATTCCTGTTTCTTGAATTACTGTTGCCTGCCTAACCCTTGGCTGCACCAGTGGCTTCTCCTGTTGCTGACCTGGACTGCCAAACTGCAGCTGAAGCTGCCTGCCCTAATCCTGCACCTGATTGACTACACTGCTGTCTCATCCCCGTTATCGTGCTGATTCTCTTATTGATTAACCTACTTTCTGACTACATATATTGCCTGATTCTTAGGACTGGCTGCTACCCACACCAAGACCATGTCTTTGGAGTGATCTGGTATCATCCTGGATTTGGTGAAGACCTAGAGGGCACTATGTTCTGATTTAAGAGATACACCTGACTATAAGACACACCCCTGGTTTAGACAACAGAAAACAAAGGGGGCGGGGATGTTGTTTAAAAATTTCCCCGGTGATCTAAAACAGTGAAGAGGTGAAAGTATAATGAAATGGCAGGGTCACTTTAACACTCCTCATGACAATACATTATACCAACCCATACACAGCTCTGCAGCACACACAATACACACCTAGCTCTTATAAGCTAAAAAATATGGTACTTACATTTTGCATGATTAGTGTTTAGGGAACTAAAGGGGACCCTATTATCATTTGGGAGAGTATGGGTGGGAAGAAGGTGGGGAGAGTGCTGGAAAAGTGCAGAGCCTAGAATGTTTGACTGGCCTCCCCTCCGGATTATCAATTTTATATTAAATACCATATCAAGCATTGCTTTCTGCTGGTCACATGTTCGTAGCGCCCCCCCCCCCCCCCCCCCCAACACCACCACTGACTTCCGAGACATGTAACTAGTTGCTCAATAATGGACACTCCTATTTCATTCTTACATTGATTATCCTACAGAATATTTAACACTCATAAAAGGCCAGAGTCATTTTCTTTTCCACAGAAACACAGATTAACAATTGATACGAGAAGACTTGCATCATTTCCCTGCGACCTTTTTAACTGAGTGGGAGGATTAACTTATGTTTCGTCCTTAGGCAATAATAGTTTTAATTTATACAAAATTTCATACTAATGTCACACATCTTCAGCGCGTTGCCTAGCAACAAACTTTTCTTGCCATATAGTAAGAAAGCAATCTGCAGCGATCAGAGCGGTGTATTTATGTGTACGGCAAGAGAAAAGGTCAGGCTGACTTGTCGAGAACCAATAGTGAGGATTCAATCGAAAGGAAATCTCGCTTTATTATCAACTGCAATTTTAATCACAAATTTAAAAACTTCGTAAGAGTTTGCACTTGAGATATGCTTGTTGGGTTTTTCCATAGAAATCTTAGCCAGTGCACTTAGATACATGATATGGATAGTGAACTTTTCCCTGAATGAATTAAATCAGTTATCCAGACTTTTTTGGCAGCTTTTTTCCGGAAACGGCATGACTCTTGTCTCCAGTTTGGGTGGGGGTTTTGCAGTTCAGTTCCATTGAAGTGAATGAAGCTTAATTGCAGTAAAAATTCTGTGTTTTTTCCAATCCTGAATATTCCCTTGAAATCCTAGTGTAAAGTAAAACACCCTTTTCCTATGACTAGTGCCAGGAATATGCCTTTGCGCTTCTCAGTTCAGGCTGTGCAGCGCACTGAACCTGGTCTGAACCGGGTTCTGTTTTCATTTGTTCAGCCCCACCTGCTTTGCCTCTCAGCCTCCTGGCAATGCAAGAGTTACTCTGCTCTCTGCTAGCTTGATTCCTGTAGCTGATCAGTGTGGTGTTTCCCTTGACTGGCAGATGCCTCTACCAGTCAGGGTGTTTGTGGATTTGAGCGCCGGTCCAATGGGGATCTAGACTGGGCTCCTGGTCCTCATAGATAGTCAACATGGCCAGCAGCAAGTCGCTGCCTATTAGAGCAATCTAGGCTAATCTAGGCAATCTGCTGTGTGTTTCTCTGACCCTTGCCTGTTCCCTCTCTATCCTGTCTCTTACCCTGACTTATTGTCCGTTCTCGTTTACCCGACTTGTCTGCCGATTTTGTATTTTTGCTGCCTGCTTTGGATTTATTGTGCTTGTTTGTCTGTGGCTGTTTTTTGTTTCACCCTATTAAGTATTGGGACTGTCATTGTGGTTGTCCGCAGTCCCCTAGGACTGTCTTGTCGCAAGTAGGCAAGGACAGTGGGCAGGGTCAGCTTAGGGATTACTGTCCATGTTTTTCTGAGACTGCCTTTTGCCAGACAAGTGTCATAACACAGTTTCTGAAATGTTCAGGGTTAGCAATGTTCTTTGAACCCAAATGCTTGGCTTGACTCCAGATGTCTAGAGAAATTAGATGTTACCCTAGAAGACATGGTTATAGCCATAGGCCATCGACTGAACACTCAAGATACTATCAAACTTTGATTAAGTACCGAACCAAAACATTTTGCAGAGTTCGGAACGAATCTCAGTTCGCTCATCTCTACTCACCACTCACTTTGCCTTCCCATAGTAATGCCTTACCTCCATCCCCTATCCATCTATCCAACCATAAATTGTACCTCTCGACAACATCCTGTCAGACTGTGGGATCTACTCCACCTATATCCCCGATTAAGTTCATATAAGGTCTCCCGTGCTAATTTCTGACCCCATACACCACCAGGCCATATATCTGTTCTATTACCAACCAGCGTCTCATGGGGATAAGGCTTTTATAGGGTGGTGTAATTTTCCCTTTGTCATTGGCGCAATGTCAAATAACTACTTATCGGAATGAATCACTCAACTTCCCCATAATAGGCTAATAAATAAAATAATAAATAACATATCAAAAGGTTCTTTATAGTATTCCCATTATAAATCTACATTATGCTATGGGTGAGTGAGTCTCACATGCTTGATGGATAGTCAATCTCATTTAGTTAAGGACCGGGGTGACTATGGAAGCCATTATACTTAATTATGATATTGACGAAGGCGTTTGCCATGTGAGCATTAGATGGATGTGCTCAGAGCCGCAGCAAAAGAATCAATGTGTGGCCCTGGCCCCTTGTCTAAGTACCCTGGCCCCTAAGGGTGACATAACCAAAGATGTACGGGTGAGGATCTCTATTATACCCTTGTAATACCGTCCCGATAAGAAGTGCATACAGTCAGGTTTATTATATAATGAGCAGCATTTACTCTACGAGACGGACTCGATTGTCTCGGCTCTTACCTGAGAATTACCCAGCAATCCACTTAGCCATTTATACAATCAGAGAAGGATTTTCTCATAAGGGATATGGGGAGTTTCTCATTAGCAGGCATATAAATGCATTACATGCTGCTATGATCTCACCGGGAGAACCCAGAATCCTCCAGACTGCAAGAGAATTGTTAGAGAGCCACCTGCCAATACTTATCTGACTCTTCCTTCTTAGCTTTGTTTCAAATTGAGATGTTAGAAGACAATGCATTACATGTATTCCACGCTTTTATATGAATAGGAAAAATGGTGGAACTGTCGGGTGTTATCATATTACATGTACAGTTGTTCCGGGAATGTGCTTGTGATCCAAAGCATTTTCCTATAAAACTGCGGTCATACATCATTGAGCGCCACGTATAGGCAAGATGGTGCCAACATGCGCACGGCAGCAGCTGGAGATGTACAGATGAGGCCCTGGGGAGTTGAAGCAGATCCCGATTGGGTTACGTCTGTGCATGCCAGATTTAGGCTGAACACCGGAGTAGGAGGGCGCCACAGCCTCACTAAGGAGAGGAGATAAGGCCGAACTTCACTCGTACACAGAAGGATCTCTGAAGTTCTACAGGGTGCCTGATGTGAACAGAGGAGAGAAGGAGAGCTGGAAGGCGTACGATCATCTGAAGAGTTGATCAGGTAGTAGTGGGTTAAAATGTACAGTATCAGGATCGAGGCACTGGGGGGTATATTCATTTACAGAGTTTTTTTTTAGCTTTTCTTGCAAAACGCTCTCAGACCAAGTTACTTATCCAAGGTTTCTCTGTACTATTGTGGTTAGCATTCGAAGGAGCCAAAGAAGGCTTTGAAACGCGTCCAGCTACCCTATACCGCATTGGAACCACAAAGTCTTTTAGGATTCCTGCTGCAATATCTGAATTAGCACTGACATTGTTGAAAACTGTTAAAGAAACAGGGCATAGCACAAGCTGATAAACATAAACCAGGAAAAAAAATCAAACTTGATGCCAAACGGCCCACTAAGTCGAACGTCAGCCTTTCTATACTGCGCATGCACAAGCCGCCTCCTGTTTATAGCCCAGCACTAGTTGCCAACACCTGCCATCAAATATTTCAGTTTTACTTTATTGCACTTACAAGTATAAGGGTATGTTCACACTGAGTAAATCAGGCGGAATTTCGCAGCGGAACTCTCCGCCACGGAATCTCGCCTGCCTCAAAGTCTTTCTATAGGAGAGCTCGCGCACCTCCACTGCCGCCGCTCTCCGCTCACACAATTGACCTTTCAGTTCTTTGAACGGAGAGCGGTGGCAGCGGAGGTGTGTGAGCTCTACCAAAGACAGGCTATGGCACACTGAGGCAGGCGGGAGTACCGCTACGGAATTCCGCCTGATTTACTCATTGTGAACATACTCTAACTCCATGAAAACGGCATATGACTGTAACTGTAGGACACAAATCCTATATTATAACCTCAGCGGGTGATCTGTTTTCAGCAGCATTTCTAACTATACATAGCCTATTATGGTATAGACAAAAGTGGTCGTGGTCTTTACTTGTGGACAGTTAAGAACTTTATTCAGCTGTCTATAAACATTCTACGATCTTACAGCACTTTCTATGAACATTTAAAGATCTTACAGCATTTTCATTTTATATATATTTTTATCCATATTTTTATTACTGCACCTATTTGGTATTTTTTTTAAACTAAATTTTTTCATTTTCCTTTTTTGGTGTACACCATTTTATGGTATTACTTATTGCCTTATATGTTTATGATATTCAGATTAGTAGTACTACTTCTTAGTAGGGCCAACAATTCTTTAAAAACATTTTTAATAAAACAACTAGAGATGACTGCAACTGGAGCATGCTCGAGTCTGATTGTTCAGCATTTGATTACCGATGGTTCAAGACATTGGATACAGCCCTTGGTAGTCCAGAAAAACATGGATACAGTGATAGGCCTATAGCTGTATCCATGTTTTTCCAGACTCCCTAGAGCTGCATCCAACTTCTTTAACCACAGGTATTCAAATGTCGAGCTCTCTTCAGTTGCTCTCATCTCTAACTTTTTTTTAACCTCTTCCACACACGATGTACATTTACGTCATGGGTCGAGTGACCAATTTTGGAAATCACTCTGTCGGTCATTTAACCATCTTGTCCCACTATCAGTAACGATTGCGACATCTAAACGGTTTTAACAGGTGGAATTACAGAATGAAGACCAGGTGTCACAGCAGCCTCAGGCCTCTCGTAGGTCTTTTGGACTACCTGCAGCACACTAGACCAGCAGAGTGCCGATCTAACAGATGTTTGTAATGCATTTATATAAACTCTATAGATAGTCCAAAGGAATACTTAAACAAGTCCTTTTCAAAATACAGACGCTGCTGTAAAAAGACTGTGATTAGTGATCTTCACAGCACAACGACAACTTGTTTTGTTGAAGAACTTTGGCGGATAAGCTTCACTCAATTATCTGGGACAAAACTGCAGTCATGATGCTGTGTCATTTACAGTAGATTATAGAAGATTTCCTTCAGCGTACTGAAACTTTATAGTACAAGATGACACAATATATCACTTTTGTTGTGCAGCTTCTGGTCATAATGAAATGGTTGCACCTGCGACGTGTCACTCACCAATGGGTCCAATAAAAATTTGTATCATTTTAAAAATTAACTTGTTCAAGATGGAATAGCCTGGGTGGTGTCAAGCCGGCTTAAAATAAAAAAATAAGGCATACTCATCTGCCTGATCAGCCACTGCTACTCTGCATTGTCCTGGTCCCCAAGGTCCACCATTTCCTGGCTCCATCTTACAGCAGACTCACCTAATGTGGTGGGGAAGGTCGCTTTTGGAACCCTCAGAATGCCTCTCAATCTATTGTAAGAGACCCAACAGGGCTGGGCTCTTTGACAGTAGAAAAGCTAAGTATAATAGTGGAGGTGGTCTCATGTGGGCTGATCATATCAGCAGTTCTGTGCAAAGACTTCAAAAGAGAAGGATTTAGGGGTAGGGATTTCTAACACCTCACAATGAGTCACCGGTGCAACTATGCGGTAGGGAAAGCTGATGGTATGCTGGGCTGTATATATAATGTTATGCTGGGCTGTATAGCTAGTGGTATAATCAGTGGGAAGAGGGAGGTTGTGATCCCGCTGTATAGAGTGCTAGTGACATCACATCTGGAATATTGTGTCCAGTTCTGGAGACCTCACCTACAGAAAGGATCTTGACAACATAGAACGGGTCCAAAGACAGGCTACAAAAATGGTGGAGGGTGTCAGGCATAAAACATATCAGGAAAGACTTAAAGGGAACCTGTCACCCCCCCCCCCTCTTGCCAGAGTGAAGGTCGCCCGACCCCTGCTAGAGCCCCAGATACTTTCCCCATCTCGCAAAGTCCCACCACGACAGGGGGGGGGGGGTGACAGATTCCCTTTAAGGATGCAAATCTGTATAGTCTGGAGGAAAGGAAAAAAAAGACCTTTAAATATATTAAATGACTAAATAGGATTCAAGAGAGGAGTTTTTATATTAAAAACCTGAACAAGAACAAAAGGACACAGTGTTAGTTGGGGGAAAAGACCAGAAGTAAAGTGAGAAAATATTGAGTGAGTAGTAGATGCTTGGAACAAACTTCCAGTTGATGTGGTAGGTAAATCTAACTGAATTTGAAACTACATGTGATAAACTAATATCTATCCTAAGATAATAAAAAAGGAAATAATAAAGGGGAGGCTAGATAGACCCAGTGTTTTTTTCTACCAACAATCTTCTATGTTTGATGTGGAGGTGAAATAAAGCTCTATGCACTAACTGTCTGCCTTTAGAGACCTGATTAGAGCTGCTGGAATGGAGGATGTAAGGGTTTTCCAATCCAAGAGTAGAAGGGGCAGCTAAGTGGAGTCCCACACCAGCTTACTAGAGTGGAATGCAACTATGTGCTTGTAGTGTGATTGTCAGGTAGAGATACTGAATAGTCTAAAGGCCCTATTTCACGGAACGATTATCGGCCATATTCAGCCGATATCGGCCGCTACGGACGATAATCGTCCCATGGAATAGAGTGCAACGATTGCAGTCGCTTGCTTTTCAACATGTTGAAAAACAAGCAACTGATACAGCAACGATCTTCTGCCGTCGCTCCGTTGAATAGGAGCATCGGCAGCAGACGCTGCTGTATCCTATGGGCTGCCCTGACGATCAGCGATCACCCGGGCAGCCCCCCGTAGCTCCCCGCCGCCCCTCCCACACTCACCCACTCGCTGCAGCCGCGTTGAATAGCGGCGGCAGCGAGCGGGGAACGAGGAGCAAACGAGCGCTGAGAGCGCTCGTTTGCTCCTCTAGACGGCCCGTGGAATAGGGCCATAAGTAAGAGGGTACTTTATGTTGAGAGAGGAGGAATGGTGAGAGGGTCCTACGTGTTGTGAGCAGGTGAGGGTATAAAGTCATGTGTGTTTTAAGAAGATCAAGGGTAAGAAGGTCCTGTAGGTTGTGTGTGGGTGAGGGACAGCCATAATACTTGAACACCACCCTGTGATTTAATAACTAGGTCAGTCGCTTAGAGGCAGGAATTAACTGGCATGTAGCTTGTAACCACCTAGATGCCACAGTAGCTAATAACTGGGGTCTAGGGGGAATAAACTGCTGGGATCAGCGATATCTTTGACCACCTGCTCTGTTTGGAGCAGGCTCAGCACCTTACTTTCTTCACTTCGCCATGACATACGTGTACCTCATTGGATATTAAGGGGTTTAATAAATCTTCACTGTTTTTTATTTTATTAAAATTTATTTTAATTTAAGAAAAAATGTAAGTAGAGTTTTTTTCCTCCCAATGGGGGAGAAGTGAAGCAGCACATATTGCACTCATTACCATGCCCCATCTGTTCTGCTGAAAAGTATGTTTAATAATTAGAAAAAGCTTTAACTAGTAGCGAGTGTTATATGTTAATGCTGTATTTTCTATACTGGAGATTTTCTATTTTTATGACTATTACAACAACAATTAGCACATTGATTAACTTGAATTTGATTTGAGGTTTAAAGGGAAATGACAATTATTCTTCCGATCCACGGTCAACAAAAAAAAAACGAAAAGTGTCCTTCCTTTTTACAATAGATAAGGGCTCTCATATACGGGCTGATACGCTCCAGATAAAGAGTGACAATCCCACTGATCGCCATTCATTTAAAGGCCATTCAGATGGCTCGTTTAATAAAGCGGTGGCACTACATTAAGGATAATCTTATTGGCGATGTGTAGCCAACAATGATGATTTGATTGGCCACACAAAAGATGCAACTAGCCACTGACATAGCATTTTTCCATTATTTGGCTGATTGCTGGCCCTTTAACATGGGCCAATTTGATGGGAATGAGCATTTCTATGAATGCTCAATGCCTGATGCCTTAAACAGGAACTCCGTCTGGGAAAAAGTTTGAATTATCTGGTGTCAGAAAGTTATACAGATTTGTAAATTATCTCGTCTTCCAGTACTTAACAGCTGCTATATGACCTGCAGGAAGTGCTCTCTGCTGCCATCTCTGTCCATGTTGAGGTTTTCTATGGGGATTTGCTGCTACTCTGGACAGTTCCTGTCTTGGACAGAGATGTCAGCAGAGAACACTGTGTCAGAATAGAAAAAATGTACTGCTTCCTGCAGGACATACAACAGCTGATAAGTACTGGAAGACTGGAGATTTGTAAATAGAATTAATTTACAAATTAATATAACTTTCTGAAACCAGTGGATTTGAAAGGAGTACCCCTTTAACAGCTTTTATGGCAGTGTACATATATCTCCTGAATCTGGAGAAAAAAACTTCTATTTCAATCCATTGCTCCAGGTCTGAGGTATAAGCTATAGTTTTTTTTTAATGCAATTTATGAGATAAAGCACAAGAGGTGTTTCCCTGGTGTGCAAGAGCCCAGCACCATTAAGCTTGTGCAGCTCAAGGGAAAACCCTATGGGCTTTATCTCCTAATTTGTAAAAAACTCATAGGGGAAGATTTATCAAACTGCTGTAAAGTGAAACTGGCTCAGTTGCCCCTAACAACCAATCAGATTCCCCCTTTCTTTCCTGACAGACTCTTTAAAAAATGAAAGGTGGAATCTGATTGGTTGCTAGGGGCAACTAAGACAATTCTACTTTACACCAAGTTTGATAAATCTTCCCTATACAATTTATATCTCAGCGCTGGAGCAGCAGATTGATGCAAGAGTTATATCTAAGAGCTTTTCTAATGGCTTCCGTTCTTACAGCAGACTCCTGTCTATAGCTGGGATCAGAGAAACCTCCAAACAGCTCTTAGATATTAGAAAAATGCAGCTTTGACCGCTATAAAGATAAAATAAAAAATTACTCATTACAGAACATTTGGCCTAAAAGCAACTTGATGATAAAATACGAACATTTTCTTTAAATCTTTGACATCTCCTTGCTACATATCCTACTGAAATAGCCTCATACATCAATCGCTGGTCTGTATGAGGAACATGTGAACTTGAGCATCTCACAACACTAATGGCAGCATAATGGATAACGGGTAATATCTGAGCGGAAAGCAGAATCAAAAGCAGCGGACGGTAAACGCCATGTGTACCAGTATATAGGATGAAATCTAGCGTCTAGACTCTGCTGTGAGGGAATCATCAGTCACTTTCGTTAGCGATGTCTGGATGGCGATTCCAGGAAAGACATCAAAATGTTGCGGATAAACAAGAAAGAAAAATATGAATTTAGAGAACTCTTTCAAAAAAAAAAAAAAAGAAAAAAAAAAGAACTAAATAAATACATTTTAAAGGGCAACTATGATAAAATGTTTTTCTTTTAAATCAACTAGTGACATAAAGTTATGTAGTTTTGTAAATTACTTTTAATTAAAAAATTTCTTCCAGTACTTATCAGCTGCTGTATGTCCTGCAGGAAGTGGTGTATTCTTTCCAGTCTGACACAGTGCTCTCTGCTGCAACCTCTGTCCATGTCAGGAACTGTCTAGAAAAGTTGCAAATCCCCATAGAAAACCTCTCCTGCTCTGGACAGATCCTAACATGGACAGAGGTGGCAGGAGAGAGCACTGTGTCAGACTGGGAAGAATACACCACTTCCTGCAGGACATACAGCAGCTGATAAGTATAACTATATAACTTGCTGACACCACTTGATTTGAAAGAAATTTTTTTTTGCCAAAGTACCCCTTTTATGCTAAAGTGTAAGATGCATGAAAAGTAGAGACAGTGGCTGCAGCGGGGGAACAGGGAAGGTAAATAAAGTAAAGGGATTTTTTATGTTCACCACCTTTGCCTTATGTTTTTTAATAACCCCTTAAACTCTTTGAGGACCAGGCCCAAAATGACCCAGTGGACCGTGCAAATTTTCATTTTTGTGTTTCCCTCTTCCCCTTCTAAGAGCTCTAGCACTTTCAGTTTTCTATCTACAGGCCATGTAAGGGGATGTTTTTTCAGGAATACTTGTACTTTGTAATGGCGTTTTTCATTTTACCATAACATGTATGATTGAACCCCAAATTTATTATTTATGAAGATATAAATTGGTGAAATCGTAAAAAAAAATAGAATAAATACTTTGACTTTTGGGGGGTTCCTGTGTCTACGTAATGCACTATATGGTAAAAGCGACATGGTACCATTATTCTATAGGTCAGTCCGAACACAACCATATGCAGGTTTAGGCTGGGTTCACACTACGTATATTTCAGTCAGTATTGTGGTCCTCATATTGCAACCAAAACCGGAGTGGATTAAAAACACAGAAAGGATCTGTTCACACAATGGTGAAATTGAGTGGATGGCCGCCATATAACAGTAAATAACGTCCATTATTTCAATATAACAGCCGTTGTTTTAAAATAACAGCAAATATTTGCCATTATATGGCGGCCATCCACTCAATTACAACATTGTGTGAACAGATCCTTTCTGTGTATTCAATCCACTCCTGGTTTTGGTTGCAATATGAGGACCACAATACTGACTGAAATATGCGTAGTGTGAACCCAGCCTTACACAGATTCTCTAATTATATATATATATTTTTTTAGTAAATCCTTTTTTTTCCCAATGAATTATTAATAAAGGGCCCCTATTGTGACGCTTATAACGGTTTTAGTTTTTCACCTATGGGGATGTATGGGGCGTCATTTTTCCTGCCATGAACTTTAGTTTTTATTAGAAATGAGCGAACCTGGAGCATGCTCGAGTCCATCCGAACCCGAACTTTCGGCATTTGATTAGCGGTGGCTGCTGAAGTTGGATAAAGCTCTAAGGCTATGTGGAAATCATGGATATAGTCATTGGCTGTATCCATGTTTTCCAGACAACCTTAGAACTTTATCCAAGTTCAGCAGCCCCCGCTAATCAAATGCCGAACGTTCGGGTTCGGATCGACTGGAACCCGAACCCGGTTCGCTCATCTCTAGTTTTTATTAATACCATATTTGTGAAGATAGGACGTTTTGATCACTTTTTAATAATTTTTTTAATATATAATGTAACAAAAAATCGGTAATCCTGGAGCTTTTTTCACTTCTTTTTTTGTTTACGCCGTTCGCGATGACGATTGTTATATTTTAATAGATAGGACAAATACACGCTACGATATTTGTTTATTTATTTTTATTTTTTTAATATGTTTTATTTATATAATGGGAAAGGGGGGTGATTTTAACTTTTACTGGGGGAGGGGCTTTGGGGTAATTATAAAAACTTTTTAAATTTTTTCCTTGTGGGACTTTTACATACAATTATTACATTACATACACTGCATACTACATACACAGTGTATTAGGCGTTCTGCTCATTGAGCCTGCCTGTGGAGGGAGGTAAGACACCTCCAGCAGTCCGATCAGCAATCAGGACCCCTGCAGGTCTCTTACCTCCCTCCGTGCGGTCCAATCGGTTTTTTTGCTCATTGAGCCTGCCACAGTGCCCCTGTAACTTACACTTAAACTCAGTGGTCGGCGTTTAAGGGGTTAATGACATGTCATTAACGGTGAGAGCCCAGCTGCTCAATACCCTTTGTTACCCCCCCCCCCCCCCATGCCCCTGCCTTTTTAAAATTCTAATTTGCCATTTTACTTTCTGTGTTATATATAATAATAAATAAGTGTGAAACCTTGCTTTTTCCATCCTAACCACTAGGCCTAAATCTGAGCTGAGACGTACTCTTCTGTCTGTGATGATAAGGAGGAGGCTGCTGGAAAGTGAAAGCATTACAATGAAAATTTACACAATATCCATGTCTGTATTAGCCCTCACACTACCTTATCAGGGTAGCTTTCCCTAAAGATCTTCTATGATTTTTGGAATTGCATTAGTCTGGTTTTTCAGTGAGGAGTGAGCACCACCACAAAATGTAACACATTCCACTTCCTGCGTCTTTTCCATGGGTCCAATGTGAACTGTCTGGTAGTGCTAACCGCAGTATCTTATTTTTTGTTGTTTCCCTAGAGATGGGTCAATTCTCCTTTTGCAGAGATACTGTATGTGGCTTAGCCTACATCCCCAGTCATGTTCTAAGACTTCAAGTTGGAGTGAATCTCTGACTTGATGGGAAAGTTACCTTGAAAAGGTGACGTGACAGAGATCCTATACATATCCTTTCCTTCGACTCTGAATGAGAGCAGAACAATGCAGAGGATTTGTCAGACACCTCTATGGAGCTTAAGAATTCCCAACAGAATATGAAAAAAAATCTTTGTAGCAGGATGAGATCCGTCTCTCTGGAATCAATGACTTCTAATAGAGACAATTATCCCAATCAAGGAACAAGCAGTCACATCTTCTGCCCATCTTGGAGTCATCTTACACTTTATAATTTAGAGAACTTCAAAAAGTTTCTATTGCAACTCATCACTTAGATCTTCCGCCTAGAGACAGTGAAGAAGAAGCAGAAGAAGAAGAGTTCTGTAATTTAATATACTAGATAAGAATTCACTGAAATATAATTGGAATGAATAATATAATATTATAATTAATGACAATAGTTAGTTAGATAGATAGATAGATAGATAGATAGATAGATAGATAGATATTGAGCTGTATAACCTAATACATGTTAATAAAAATATTAAATTCCAGAACATTGCAGCATGTATAGAAGAGCATCTAATTGAGCGCTATTCACATTTAATGAATAGCACAAGTCATTGGAGAGCAGCTGATGACACTGGATGATGCTGTTTGTTAAGGCGTACATCTGTTTAGAGACAGATTGCTGAAACCAGAGGCTGACATAAAATCGCTGATGCATGATAATGAAATAGTCAAGATACTCTGTTTCTGTAAATGAGGCTTGTGCTGGGCCTGTGCAGAGTAAGCATTCATGGCTGCGTGCAGATAAGACTCCACAATCACCCCTCTTGTTCTGGAAGCCATTCTATCAGCCAGATGTTTACATGGAGAAGGATACATTTTCTAGGGTCTCAGACATCTAGTCCTGACATCCGTCTGAAATGACTCATTTATAAACAGCCAAAATAACATTTTGAAAAATACTAGAAATTTTCCACATTGTTAAGTCTTCTGATAATCGTGACTTTTTGAGGCACTGATTATACGGAAAGGTATGGCGGAGGCTTCTCTACAGGATGATGGTCTCCTTTAAGAGTTAAAGGGAATCTGTCAGCTCCCCGGCCCTACCTAGCCTGCTGACAGTGTGTTGCAGGTGGACGTCCACTAGTAAGCATGGTGCCTTTTGGTAATTTGTCAATGCAGTTAAATTATGCACAATCTCCAGTCTCCTACTGTAATGAAGTGTCATAGAGGAGTGGTGGCTCAGTGTTTGTGCCACACTCTGGCATACCTTACCATTCCTTACTCCTCTCTCAGCCAGTGTCTCTGATTGCAGATCAGTCCTCTGTAGGTAGTTTATGTATAAAAGAAACACTCAGGTATAGTTGAATTTTTGAGCCCAAATGGGTTGGCGCTGTGTTCTAGGTGTACATCATCTGTCTAGAGATCACTAGCAGGTCATTCTTTGGTTCAAAGAATATAGTTATATATTTTTCTTATTATTATATCATTTTTTAAAAAGCAAAGAATCCCCAATTAAGTCCAAATTAGTTTTATATTTTTTTAAACACAATGATGTAAAAATTTAAAATAGATATAGTTTTTTTCCTTCCTCATCATTGTATTAAAAAAATAATTTGAACCTGATTTGGAAATCTTTGCACTGTTAAAAATAATACAATCATGAGAAGAAGAAAAAAAGAAAAGAAATAATAAAGACCTCTATTTCATTTCCATCAGGGGATTTAAACCAAAGAAGCACCTAGGCAGATGATTTACCCCTAGACCACAGCTCCAACACAGACTAGAAGATTCAACTATATCTGATTGCAGATCAGTCCTCTATTGGCGGATACTGACTGATACTGAGGGAGGAGGGTGAAGGAGTGGTGAGGTGTGCACGAGTAAGGCACAAATGCACAGCCACAACTTCTCTTTGACACGTCATTACAGTGCATAATCCACTTCACGTACAAATTACCAAAAGGTACCATGCTCACTAAGGGACTGCCAGCCACAGCACACTGTCAGCACCAGAGGTAGGGTCCTTGTGCTGACAGATTGCCTTTAACAATGTTTTTTTTTTTTGTTTTCTTTTACTTTTTACTGCTTTTTGTCCACTATATTGTTAAAGAAAATCTGTCTCTAGCAATAGCCTTAGCAGAAGGGATGACAGATTACAGAACAAGTTAGGACAGGCTAAGCATGTGCTATGGGCAATAGGAGAGAGAGAGAGAGAGAGAGAGAGAGAGAGAGAGAGAGAGAGAGAGAGAGAGAGAGAAACACCGACACCTTCACTTAAATCAAAGCTTCTCTCTCATCTCAGCAGCATCACTGCTTATTGTATCCTATTCCTTGCCTTGTTACTACTGTTTATTTGCTGATCTGCTGTTTCTTCCACGTCTTCTCATATTACCTCACAAGAACCCAGTGCATCAGTAACCCCTTCTCTCTCCCCATGATGTTTAATTTGTACTTTTTACTGTGTACTTTGTAAATTATCAACCCAGCAAAGAGCAAGCCTGTTCAGTGCACTTTAACCAGCACTCTGTCATTATATAGCAGAGAGGAGTATGTGTTGCGTTGTTCTGTGGTGTGATTGGCTACAGGAGTAACTTAGAAAGTAACTATGTGCCTACTACGGGCCTATAGCCCAGCTCTAGTCCCAAACCCTGGAACAGAGCGAATAATAAGTGGGTGTGAACATGGAGAGGGCTCTCAATAAGTACGCTTTATAAGGGTAATCTCAAGTCTTTCAATATTTATCAGCTGCTGTATGTTCTACAAGAAGTGGTGTATTCTTTCCAGTCTGACATACAGTAGTGCTCTCTGCTGCCGCCTCTGTCCAGAGCAGGAGAGGTTTTCTATAGGGATTTGCTGCTGCTCTGGACAGTTCCTGTCATGGACAGAGGTGGCAGCAGAGAGCACTGTGTCAGACTGGAAAGAATACACCACTTCCTGCAGGACATACAGGAGCTGAGAAGTAGTAGAAGACGTGAGATTTTTAAAAATAAGTTATTTACAAATCTGTATAACTTCCTTACACCAGGTGATTTGCATTTTATTTCTCCAGAGTGCCCCTTTAACTAAACCCACCTATTACTCCTAAAACTAAATCCTAGAACATTGAATGTTTGTGATGAACCAACAAGAATTTTGCCCAGTTTCCATATCTGTGAGCTCAAAAGCTAAGAATATAAAGGAGCTAAGATTTTTTTTCTTCCTTGAAATTCATCTAGGAAATGGCATCATAAGAAAAGGCCGGGACCATTAAGACAAATACAATGAGAATGAAATCAAATGAAAAATTTTCCAAGCTACTAGTACAATCTCTATATGGCCCTGTATGGTGCTGCAAGGGAAAATTAACCAATTAAATCCTACTTACCTGAGCGGAGAAGAAGACACGTCTCGCCTAATGAATTTTTAAAACTGACAATCTGCAATCTATGCTCCGTTCTTCCTAGTTTATTGCTCGGCTGTATGAGCTGGATTCTGATACCTCTGGGTACAGCTGAATGTACAGAGATGGAAGGCGTTATGGCTAAATAGTAGATGCAGTTCATTGTAAAGCAAAAAGTCTACAGGATATGGATACTACGATAGTGATGCTAGAAATTATACATTAGCCTAATCTTAAAGGAGAAGTCCAGCGAAAATTTTTATTAAAGCATTGTATTGCCCCCCAAAAGTTATACAAATCACCAATATACACTTATTACAGGAAATGCTTATAAAGTGCTTTTTTTCCTGCTCTTACTACTGCATCAAGGCTTCACTTCCTGGATAACATGGTGATGTCACTTCCTGGATAAAATGGTGATGTCACTTCCTGGATAAAATGGTAATGTCACGACCCGACTCCCAGAGCTGTACGGGCTGTGGCTGCTGGAGAGGATGATGGCAGGGGGATGCTCAGTGTCCCTCCAGTGCCCTGTGTCCCTCAGTGTCCCCCTGCCATCATCCTCTCCAGCAGCCACAGCCAGCACAGCTCTGGGAGTCGGGTTGTGACATCACCATGTTATCCAAGAAGTGACATCACCATGGTATCCAGGAAATGACATCACCATGTTATCCATGAAGTGAAGCCTTGAAGTGCAGGGAAAAAGCACTTTATAAGCATTTCCCAAAATAAGTGTATATTTGTGATTTGTATAACTTTTGGGGGGCAATACAATACTTTAATAAAACATTTAGCTGGACTTCTCCTTTAAAGGCAGCATGGATTCTCCAAGGGAATAGGCACTTTTTGTAGCTACTTTCCCTCTGGCTAATATATATGAGCATCCAGACTGGATTCCAAATATCATAAGACAAAAAAGCCCTTTAACTTCTAGCACTTTATCGGGATAATGTGACAAAAGTGGCTTATTAAAATGACGAATTTTCCAAGGGTGAAATATGGTGACCACCCCAAGTCATTTGTTAGTCCGAAATTCATCTTATTACTGAAAGTGAGCAGATGCCATGCTATTTGCCGTAATGCGATCAGCAGGAAGAGAATGGTGCTCACCCGCCACACATCCCTCTCTTTTACGGTTTCCGTACAATCAACGTGCCTCTTGTTGACCACAACATGTGCCCGCATCATGAAGTCCGGCCGCATTGTGCCTAAGACGCCATTAAATATTAACTCTATGCTGCATAATGCAGAACTTAAATGCAAAATATGCTTTTCTAGCCAAACAAACACACACTAATGAAAATGAGAGGCTTCCCGGCTCCGAGCTCCAGATGGGGATGAATAAATAATTTTCTTCACTCTACAGGATAATTGTTTTAAGTTTTTTACATTATCCTAAGCCGTAAATTATTGTATGAAATGATTTCTCACCATGCAAGGGAAGTATTTTGTACAGAAATAGCCAAATTACTAATATAATGGTTACTTAACGTAATTGACGTAAAGACTGGGAGTATGGAAATATGTCTGACCCTGCCTGCTGTACAGGTTAGTAAGGGCCTCGTATGAGCATGCAGTGGGTAGAGCATTAGAAGCACAAGCAAACTAAGCTTGGGAAACCCCAATACTGTTTAATTTTGAACCTCAATCTAAAGTTCATTCCTGCTAGGCCTGCTCAACAGTGCTTTATGCACACTACACCTGACCCCAGGTCTTTCCCCTGCACCACATAGCAAGTCCCTAGTGCTGACTGCCATGGGGTTTCCCATGTGATAGTAAAACTAGGTTCAGACCAAACTGAACTTTTTGTTTGACTGAGTTTTTGAAAAGTTAACTTATCTCTACTTACCAGTAGAATTGTTTACCCACTGTACTGCTTACACTGGTGTTCTCCAACCTGTGGTTCAAGAACCACAAAGGGCTCTCTGAAATGTTTATTAGCCCCATCAGTCGATGTGAAAGGGTTTTTGTTCTATGAAGGCAGAAACCAAACCTCAAAGTCTATAACAACATTTTCTTCAAAATAAAAATAAGGCTGATAAATAAGTATTGCGTCCATTGCTGTAACATTTTTTTTCCTTTTCTATAGTCCTACATAGAAATGTCATGGTGGGGCTATTTATCATAAAAAAGAAGCAATTTGACTATTGTAATAGGAATCCCTTATCCTATATGTACACACTTACATTTTCCAAGTTTTCCGGTACTAATATCTTACAGGGGTATTCAGGGAATGACTGCAGTGCTTGGACCCCTATCCAGTTTCGATCCAGCCCCAGAATGTAGAAGATCCCCCCCTGCAACAAAAGGAGTGGACCTTGCAGAATTCCATTTCATAGACAATGAATGGAGCATTGGCCCACATGTACTGTCTACTCCTGCTCTGGTCTTTATCAGTGCTCCATAGTCTGGCCCATACTCCCGCTTTGGTCTTTACCAGTGCTCCATGGTCTGGGCCATACTCCTGCTTTGGTCTTGGCCAATGGAACCATCAATAAGTTAACTCTATTCTATGGATAGGGAATAATTTTAAATTGTGGAAATACCCATTTTATGAAGAAATCTAAATCCAAAGAGGTATACCTCCCTAAGTAACTCAACTGGCCGTGCCTTTTACAGCTCAGTCCCACTGGCAAGAATGAGCCTCTGGGCTTTATATACCAGATCATAAGAGGTGCTGGAAGGCAAACCGGGAAACCCCTTTACTATATTACAGTTGCTAATACACGCCTAATGTTCAGTGACCTCAGACCAAATATCCCATCCAATCCAGAATGACTGTAAATATAGAAGGCTGGCACGCTTCAATACTTCACTAAGTGCCATACCTACAGAAATTTAATTACTCCCATATATTAATGTGCCATCATAACATTACGTATATCTGGATGCCAACTGGCAGGAAACCACCCTATGTGTTGCCAGACAAATTATAACAGGCAGGTTTGTCTTTCTGTGTCCTTGCAGTCATCCTGTTCTTTATGGTTCTTCTTATAGAATATTTTCTGGAAAACCCTCACCATAAATCTGATTGGAGCTTAAGCCTTAATAAATCTATGAGAAGATGTTTTTAGCTTAATAAAAATTTGAAGCTGTTAGAAATAGTCATTATGGCTTTTATAGTGGACAGGTGTCTGTGTATTCTGTATATGAGGACATCATAGCAGACTTTTTTTGGAGCATATAGGTCTTTGAATCATGCCTAGCATATACGTCCAGCATACTCAGAGGCAAGGGAGCTTCTGCTACTTGAAGTGGAGACCCCACATGGCACCCCCTGTTGTAGGAATGAGAGGCAGCAGGGCTGGCATCTACACAAGGTAAACCAGGACCATCCGGCTACCAGGAACTGCATCTGGCTTTTTAAGTGTGAAGGCTCATAAGGAAGGGGGGAGGGGCTGCATACTAAGGGAATACTTAAAAGGCCGTATGGGGCGGAGGGGGGGGGGGGGGGGGGAGACGACTACCACATGGACTACCTACAGGAGAGATACATGGGTCCACCTAATGGGGGATTACCTATATGATGGATCCACTTTACTGGAGGGCTAACTGTTGGATGGTTGGTTGCTATGAGGGATTCTTTCTACCAGCACATTGAGGCCTAACTACTATATGGAAGCTCAGGGGGGATCAAACTAATATATGGAAGCCTAGAAAAAGTCTAACTACTAAATGGAGGCATAGAGGGGGCCTAACTACTATATGAGGCACAGAGGAGGCCTAACTATTAATTGGGAGCACACAGAGGGCCTTGTTATTATATGGGAGGTTTAATACTATTTGGGAAATATCTGGAAAATTTCAAAGATAAGAGTAATGGCTCTTATGGTATCATTTTCTTCCCCTTGCTGTTTTTTTTTTACCTTCTTCTTTTTGCAATCGTGTCTGTAATTGGGTCAGCAGTGTCCCATTGGCAAACATAAGCCTCTTCTGGTAGTCACAGAGACATTTTCTGTCTGGAAGCATCATTTGTTGAAAAAATCCTTGTTGAGGGCCTTGGTTTTAATAGTCACAATCTTCATATATCCATAGAAAAAAAAACAACATACACATACCTCCCTCGTTCCTGCGCATCCAGTGGTACAATAAGGCTTTAGCTTTGTGAAGCTTCCATGTTTGGGGGCGTGACATAACAAGTCTGCTCTCCCAATCAGTGGCTGAGATGGAACACTGCGGCTACTGATTGGATCTCTGACATTATGTCCCTGACGCAGCCGGTGACGGCGCATTAGTGGGGGAGGTACCGTAAGTGTATGTTGTTTTAACTGCCCTCTCCATAAGCAGCAATATAAAAAAACACTCAGATAACCCCTTTAAATAAATTTGATATATTTTTTTTCCTGTACTGTCCGACGCTGAAATCTATGCTAGCTAGAAATTACAGCCATTAATTTGTGCTCTAATTGACAAATGAATGAAAATAAATCTACCAAGCTCAGATACCATGCCTTCCCTTTAAGCCCCAGCCATATGTGCAGTGAGTGACACAAATGTTTAAATATCGCTAATACTTTGTTTAATACGCACCAGGGCCTGCGCAAAAATATTTTTAAATTAACTCTTGTAAGAAAGTTATACTGGTTTGTAAATTACTTCTATTTAAAAATGTTAAGTCTTCCAGTACTTATAAGCTGCTTTATGTCCTGCAGAAAGTGGTGTATTCTTTCCAGTCTGACACAGTGCTCTCTGCTGCCACCTCTGTCCATGTCAGGAATTGTCCAGAGCAGTAGCAAATCCGCATAGAAAACCTCTCCTGCTCTGGACAGTTCCTGACATGGGCAGAGGTGGCAGCAGAGAGCACTGTGTCAGACTGAAAAGAATACACAACTTCCTACAGGACATACAGCAGCTGATAAGTACTGGAAAGATTACGATTTTTTAATAGAAGTAAATTACAAATCTATATCAATTCTGATACCCGTTGATTTAAACAAATTTTTCCCCTTGACTACCCCTTTAAGGATATGTAAATTTGAAAAAGTATAAAAAAAATAAAATTTGAATCCATACATATGTAAATTTGCAATCAAGTTTCAGCTCTGATGTGGCAGCCACTTCAGTTGGAGACTAAACAAAATCCAAGCAGAGCCAATGTAAATCTTTCATACTGTACCTGCAGTATTGGAATGAAAAATAACACATAAATAACAGAATTGATCTTGCAGAACTCAAAATGTGCAAAATATGTATTTTCCAGCTTGGGTCACTCAGTTTTCTCAAGTCAGAAATCTTACAGTAATAGTTGTTATTTGTACTTCAGATCTACTTACACATTAGATATAGGCAGGCTATTCATCCTATCAGTTTAGTCCATTGGCTATTATGGTTGCTCCCCTGGTCGTACAGAATCAATGTCTGGCAAAGGAGAACAGTCTTTCTGGGAGCATTTTCAGAACATTCACTCTTGAAAGAAAGATCTTTAATCGATTATATGGCAAAAACATGACAATGCCGCTGTTTTTGGAAGATAAACCACTCAGGTGAGAATATCCCTTTAAAAGGGGTTTAAAGTGGTTGACTTCATTTAGGAAGGTGGTAGTCTATGAATGGTTGGCTAAAAGGTTTGTCTTTAAAATTCACCTGACAAATAAGGGACCTGGTAGAAATAGTCAATTTCCATCATCTTCAATCATATGTGTATGGGTGCTCTAGAGATTTTTTATTATTATTATTTAAAATCAACTGTTGACAGAAAATTATACAGATTTGTAAATTATTAAAAAAAGAAATCTCCAGTCTTCCAGTACTTGTATGTATGTCCTGTAAAAAGAGTGTATTCTTCCCAATCTGACGCAGTGCTCTCTGCTGCCACCTCTGTTGATTTCAAGAACTGTTCACAGCAGGAGAGGTTTTCTATGGGGATTTGCTGCTGCTCTGGACAGTTCCTGACATGGACAGATGTGGCAGCAGAGAGCACTGTGTCAGACTGGAAAGAATACACCACTTCCTGCAGGACATATAGCAGCTGATGAGTACTGGAAGACTAAGGCCCCTATTACATGATTACATGGTTTCCAGCTCGCTGCCCACGCTATTACATGCATGCGGGTAAGAGCTTGGGGGGTATGCGGGTAGCCCATAGAGGATAGCAGAGGTCAGCCAATCATTGCTGTCATAGTCGTTTGCCTTTCAACATGTCGAAAGACAACGACAGAAAATGATCAGCCGACATCGTTCATGGTGGCTGATTGTTGTCTTCTATTACACAAGACGATTATCGTCCGTAACGGCCAATATCAGCCCAAATCTGGCCAATAATCGTTTCGTGTAATAGGGCCTTGAGAGTTTTTTGTTTTTTTTTAAATAGAAGTAATTTACACATCTGTGTTACTTTCTGGCAGTGACTGTTTAAAAAAAAATCTCCAGTGTACACATTTAGTATCTCCTGTGAATGAGCCAGGATCCTGTAAGGATCAGTATAGCCTGAAACGCGCTGGGGGAGTTCTGCTCTGGTTGCTGTGCAGGAGAATGTGATCTGTGATTGTTTACCTGCTAATGTATTTGTATGCTGCCTGTTTACCTCAGGATTGTTTATTTCGGGCTTGTATGCTGCCTGATTACCTCAGGTTTGTATCGGGCTGTATTGGCTGTGTCCCACAATTGACATTCTCTCCTATTTGTGCTGACTTGACGTCCTGCTCGGATACAATCTTCAGCCTCTGGACGGACTCCAGCCTCACTGCAGCGTCTGTCCTGGAAACGTCTTCAGTTCCCCTCCCCCACCTCTGTCAGGGGCTACACAGTGGCCACATTGAAGCTTTCCTCTTCATTGACAGCTCTGCCGAATTCTTACTGCACCGTCCTCGGATTTTTTGACCAGGGTCATATATTACAATCCGGTCGGGATGTCGATACAGTCTGCATGGAGAACCTGTCAGCAATATTACCTTCACACTGCATGGCC
Organism: Dendropsophus ebraccatus; assembly: GCF_027789765.1. Lineage (NCBI taxonomy): Eukaryota > Metazoa > Chordata > Amphibia > Anura > Hylidae > Dendropsophus > Dendropsophus ebraccatus. The sequence continues at coordinate 123,840,309 of NC_091459.1, forward strand.
GCAGCCAGCGCTAATTGATTTGTGCATCGTACAATGACCATTACCTGAGTCCAAACATTATCGATTTTCCAATTATTTGCTGGTGACAAGCCGGTCTGATTCCTAAGTGTTGTAAATCACTCCGGTATTGAAGTTGAATATATCAACTGTGTTCAGACCATTGTGCACATTGTAAATTTACTGCCCCTCTCTCCAAGATGGCAACATAAGGAACGAACCTGACCGCTCTGCTAACCTCAATAGCCATGTTATTCGGATTAGAAATAGATCACTTAAAAAAAATAAAATAAAAACTTTTTAAAGTAAAAAAAACGTAAAGTTTTCAAATGTTTTAATTTTTTTTTTTTTTTAGATTTTTCTAATTTTCCATACAATAAAATAATAATAATAATTATGTTGAAACTTTTACCATCTGCTTTGTATATATCACTTCTCAGCAGCTTCCTCATTACTATTATATAATGTTCCAGAGGAGGTGTACCACTACTGTCTCCGCACATTCGTCATCAGGTATCAGTGTAAGGTATGCTTTGGGCTGAAGGCCTGTACTTTACTGCTCCTACCACTTGGTATCTCACTACTAGAGATGAGCGAACCGGTTCGCCCGGTATGGGATCCGGTTCAGATTTCCCCAAAAATCCAAGTCCGATAGGATTCAGATTTTTTTTTTCTTGCTTTCTAAAATGGCAGCCGCCATTCTAGAATACAGGAAGTGTTCCGGGCAGGAAAAGCACTTTGCCATGATGCCCGGAACACATCCAACCAGCAGGGATATTGTACTAGCCCACCCCCTGTGTGACGTCGGTATTGCTTTAAAAGGAACGGTCACATGACCGCACCACGCAGTGTGTAGAGGGAGAGAGAGAGAGGAAGCAAGCTGTTGTGTACTACAGACTACTGAGAAGATATTGTGGGAAAGGAAAGGAAAGATTAGAAAAGCGGAGAGGAGAAACATCTAGTGATTGAGAGAGAAATATAGAGAGGGCGAAAGATAGATAGATTAGGCGTTGGACAGAAAAGAGTGCACGGAACTAAAACGTGCAGTACAGATATACAAGTCCTATACTTCTGATAGTGTGTATATCACATCTGTCTTATCCTGAAAGGCATAAATACCTGGTTCAGGTGTATAGCATTGTATCTTAAAAAAAGTGCTATATACCCCATTTCTATACTTGGACCATTCTGATTGAAAGTGTGTATATCACATCTGTCTTATCCTGAGAGATTAAAATACCGGGTTCAGGTGTATAGCATTGTAGCTTAAAAAAGTGTTATATATATATATATCCCCAATTTCCATACTTGGACCCTTCTGATTGAAAGTGTGTATATCACATATGTCTTATACTGAGAGACTTAAATACCTGGTTCAGGTGTATAGCATTGTATAGCGTTGACTACTGCTGTGCCTGCCCTTGCCTCAATGTTGGCTACCGCTGGGCCTTGACTGGCATCTAGGTTGACTACTGCTGTGCCTGCCCTTGCCTCCATGTTAACTACTGCTGTGCCTGCCCTTGCCTCCATGTTGACTACTGCTGTGCCTGCCCTTGCCTCCATGTTAACTACTGCTGTGCCTGCCCTTGCCTCCATGTTAACTACTGCTGTGCCTGCCCTTGCCTCCATGTTGACTACTGCTGTGCCTGCCCTTGCCTCAATGTTTGCTACTGCTGGGCCTTGACTGGCATCTAGGTTGACAACTGCTGTGCCTGCCCTTGCCTCCTTGTTGGCTACTGCTGCTCCTGCCTGGCCTCCATGTTGGCTACTGCTGCTCCTGCCTGGCCTCCATGTTGGCTACTGTTTCTCCTGCCTGGCCTCCATGTTGGCTACTGCTGCTCCTGCCTGGCCTCCATGTTGGCTACTGCTGCTCCTGCCTGGCCTCCATGTTGGCTACTGCTGCTCCTGCCTGGCCTCCATGTTGACTACTGCTGCTCCTGCCTGGCCTCCATGTTGGCTACTGCTGCTCCTGCCTGGCCTCCATGTTGACTACTGCTGCTCCTGTACTGGCCTCAAATGACTATTGCTGGACCTCCACTGGCCTCCAATGACTACTGCTGCTCCTTCACTGCATTTGTGACCTTTTTCCTGCATATACCCTGTAATGGTGAATTTCCTGCATAGACCCTGTAATGGTGAGTTTCCTGCATAGACCCTGTAATGGTGAATTTCCTGCATAGACCCTGTAATGGTGAGTTTCCTGCATAGACCCTGTAATGGTGAATTTCCTGCATAGACCCTGTAATGGTGAGTTTCCTGCATAGACCCTGTAATGGTGAGTTTCCTGCATAGACCCTGTAATGGTGAATTTCCTGCATAGACCCTGTAATGGTGAGTTTCCTGCATAGACCCTGTAATGGTGAGTTTCCTGCATAGACCCTGTAATGGTGAGTTTCCTGCATAGACCCTGTAATGGTGAATTTCCTGCATAGACCCTGTAATGGTGAATTTCCTGCATAGACCCTGTAATGGTGAATTTCCTGCATAGACCCTGTAATGGTGAATTTCCTGCATAGACCCTGTAATGGTGAGTTTCCTGCATAGACCCTGTAATGGTGAATATTGAAGTCTAAAAAAAAAAATTTACTTTGAGATATCAAAAAGATAATGATGTTACTGACATGTAGAGCCCTAAATTCAACCAAATACGTTACCCTCGTATCATATAGATGCTTTAAACTATGAAATCCGAAGAAATCCAAAATTCGGTCGGACCGAACTTTCCGAAAAAATCGGAAAGTCCGGTCACACTGAACTTTTGAAGAGTTTGCTTATCTCTACTCACTACTTCTTATGTATTTAACACAGCAGAAGATGAATATGAATATGTGATGTTTGCCACTGTTACTGTCTAACCCTTGAGCTGGGTACCACACAACACTACACTATCAGATGTTAGGGTTCCGTGCTTCAAAAAAGTTCCTAGAAAGTCTCTCCTATCTAAAAAGGAATAAACCTTGTCGACATCTGGGGTGACCATTCTTCTTTCAAGTTGCTATTCAGGGTGTCCTTCAGTTTGCTGAACCGTCCGCAGTGGAGCAAAGAGCAGTAAAGCCAAAGTACTCCGTTGATCCTCGCTCAGCTGCCTCAGGTAACCTTGTGCAAGCCCGGGACTCATGCTGCCAGATCTGGCACTCCGTGATCTTTCTAGTAATAGGTGGTAGTCTCCAAAACAATGAGTATGGATTATTCTTCTATCAAGTCATCTAAAGCCAGGTCATCCTGACAGAATTTTGTACTGCTTAGGCAAGGTCCCCTTGGTAGCGCCCTGCCTAATTCCTATACAAGTCAAAAGCAGTATACAATTCAAAAGTCTAAAGCAGCTAAAGTCAAGTAAAGTCTATCTCCTAGTCAAGTGTGATCAGAGACTTTTCTTTAGGCTATGTTCACACTGCGTATATTTCAGTCAGTATTGTGGTCCTCATATTGCAACCAAAACCAGGAGTGGATTAAAAACACAGAAAGAATCTGTTCACACAATGTTGAAATTGAGTGGATGGCTGCCATATAACAGTAAATAACGGCCATTATTTCAATACAACAGCCGTTATCTGCCATTAAATGGCAGCCATCCACTCAATTTCAACATTGTGTGAACAGATCCTTTCTGTGTTTTTAATTCACTCCTGGTTTTGGTTGCAATATGAGGACCACAATACTGTCTGAAATATACGTAGTGTGAACATAGCCCCCAAGTGTATATATCCACCATCGAAAGCCTAAGACCCTATTGTATATACACCAGCAGAAGGCTGAGAATCTATTGTATATCCACCAGCAAGAGGCTGAGACTACTCACACTACTTACCTATATACTTAATGCAAGCACCCAGCTCAAGTGGTCTGTGTTGTCTGCTCCTTGAGAAACATTATACTTTGTACCTCTGCACCTTACTGCAAAATTTACTATTTTTGTACTGCACCATTAAGACTTCAGTAAACGTTATTCCTGGTTAAGTGCTGGACTCTGTGGTTTCTTTACTCACACACCTACACATGTTCTACCTTAAAAAGTCTTGCATTAGTATACCTAGGGGTAAATGCTACCACTCCTGGCCACCGTGACAAGTGCCTAGTTGTTACACCACTATCTTGCTCCAACTAACGCAACACTCACCAAGTTAAAGGATTGACCCTCAGTGGGACAAAGGGCCTAAGCCGAAGTATCCCACTGGTATCTTCTCAACCTCCTTGGGTAATCTTGAGGGGTTACTTCTTTATCTTTTTTACCTTGTGTCCCTGTAATGCATTTACCTTGGAGCGTTTTGTATTTGTATTATCTATGTAGGTGTAACACACTGATTTTCCCCATGGTGGGGCTATTGAAGAATTATTTAATTTTATCACTTACCCCCAAAGAGTTTTAAAAAACACAGATAAATGCTAGAAAGGAGAAAAAAAAGCCAATACTAATACATACTAAATTGAAAACATGCCAGATATAAATAAATAAATGCCTCATTTATGTCTGAAAAAAGCCTAATATGGGCTTTTCAATGGAAGAATAAAAGAGTTGGCTGGCTGGCGCTGGCGCTTAATCCTTTGAGGACCAGGCCCAAAATGACCCATGAGACCGCGCCAATTTTCATTTTTGCGCTTTCTTTTTTTCCTCCTCCCCTTCAAAGAGCTCTAGTATGTCAGCATTGTGCAGTAACCTGGTCTGAATTGGGTCTGTTTTGCTTTTGTGTGACACACCCGCTTGCTTCTCAGCTGCCTGGCTATGCAGGAGTTAAGCAGAGAAGCTGTGGGACTTGATTACACAGCTGGGTTGTCTGTTTGATTGATGGGTTTCTCTGCCTGTCTGCAGCCTGGAAGATCAGAGCCCCAGTCCAATGAGGATCCGGACCGGGCTCTTGCTCAGCATAAAACAAAGCTGATGCAGAGTTCCAGCGCTGGCGATTTAGGTTAACTCCTGGTTCCAGCTCCCCCCGTCTATTCCTGCGAACCCCTTTCCTAATCCCTCTGTTTGACTGGACTTGTTATCTGACCTTCTGCCTGACTATTTGACGATCCCTTTGCCTGCTGATTTTTTACTGCGTTGCCTGTTTAGATTTGACTCGGCTTGTTCACCATTCTTTTATGCTTGTTCGTCCATCTCGTTCTGTGCGCACTTTATCAGCGTAGGGAACGTCTACGTGGTTGTCCACAGCCGCCTAGGGACGATCGAGGCAAGCAGGTAGGGACAGTGGGTGGGTTCAGACCTAGGGCCCACTGTCTTGTTGTGTCTGTATCACCCGATCCTGACATAGTACTTTCAGTTTTCTATCTACAGGGCCATGTAAGGGCTTGTTTTTTTCAGGAATAAGTATACTTTGTAATGTCGCCTTTCATTGTACCATAACATGTATGATGGAACCCCAAAATTATTATTTATGAAAATATAATTTGGTGAAATTGGAAAAAAGAATGCAATATGGTAACTTTTGGAGGGTTATTCTATAGGTCAGTCTGAAAACAACCATATGCAGGTTTACACAGATTTTCTAACGTTTTATTTATTTTTTTAATGAATTTTTTTTTTTTTTAATTATTAATAAAACGGGTACATCCTAGGTCGTCTAGGGGTTAAAGCTGTTATCCAAGGTTAGGAAAAGCACTACTAATTTATTGCAATAACAGTGCCACCCATGTCCTTAGGTTGTGTGTGGAATTACAACTTAGTTTCATTCACTTCAATACAACTGAGCTACAGAACCCACAACCAAACTAAGGACAAGAGTGGCAGTGTTTCTGGAAGAAAGCAACATGTTTTCCTAAGCCTGGATAAACCCTTTAGGAGTAATAAACACTGAGGGAGGCATTTATTAAGTCCGGCGTTTTTTACGCCGGACTTAAAAATGCCCCCGCAGCTCCGGCGGTACGGGGATTTATGTAGAGGCGGACTGCCTGTACATAAATCCTGTGCGCGCCGGTGCGCACCGCCGAAAACCTACGCCAGCTGAGGACTGGAGTAGGTTTTCGGCGTACATTTGGGCGGAACGGATGATAAATCGCGCGGACTCTGAGTCCGCGCCCTCCGTTCCGCCCACTTCCCGCCTACTTTCCGCCCCCTTTCCGCCCCCTTTCCGCCCCCTGGCGTACTCGGCGGAAAGTGCCGATTTGCGATTATTTTATTCGCAAATCGGCCATTTGCGTATAAAATAATACGCAGATCGGCACTTTCCGCCAAAAATCATCCGTCCGCCGGATGATAAATGTGGCCCTATGTCTGTCCCTAAGAGCATCAATGCTAAATTAGTTTTTAGGAATTTTTTCATAACCCAGTATTATTCTAATATATATATATATTAGATGCTTGAAAAAAAACGGCGAGAGGCGGTTGAAACGTTGTGCGCTTTTATATGGAATAAATTCCCGTTTGAGCTTCATTGAACTGAGTGCTGCTGGTATATCCAATTATATCCAATTATATCCAAATATATATATATTTTTTAACTGTTTTATTTTTGTTTTTATGATCATTAATATTACCTTCTTCTTCTCGTTGGCATATGTTGCCTTTCAGGATAATTAATAAGACTCAGTATTTCTACACAATGCAGCATTATTTCACTATGTTAGGTCTCAGCTGAATAGAATTCATTACCAGCCAATCTGCGGCTCCCACAGGAATGAACTCATCCATCTTATTTTAATCATTTTTGGTTAAGTATATTCACTCTCATAGAACAGAAGAAGGAAAACACATTTTCCTGAATATCAATTAGCTTTATATATTGCCATCGATTTAACCCCAAAAACATTCTCCTTCCCACTGATGGCCATTAGATAGTGTTACCATTCTCCAAATATGTCTTTAGCAAATGGGAAGTGTTTTATGTGCGGTGAGCTGCTTAAACTTGGCATGGTCCATGGAGCTTACGTCCAGCTGCAAAGCATTATCTTAAGTGAAAGCAGTGGAAGTGGTGGAGGGAATGAAGGCTCTGAAAAAAAGTTTGATAATGATTACTGTTGAGCGGATCTGTCAAACTGTTCTCTGAATCTGAACACTCTGAATTTGATTCCCTATGGCTATGCCTTAGGGTCGCCAAAAAAAAAAAAAAAAAAAACATGAATACCACCTATGGCCATAGGCTGTATCTATGTTTTTCAGGACTCCCAACTTCTCCAGCCACTGGTAGTCAAATTGCAAGTGTTTGGGAAGGGAGAACATTGACAGACCAGAACAGTTTTACAGATCTGCTTTACACTAATAATGATGTAAGAATTGGGCTTGAATTTTAAAAGACCAAATACATTTTTTCATTATGATTATTTTATTGCCCTTACTACTGTAAAGAGTCGCCTCCTTGGTGCACAGTGATTTCTCATTCTTTCCATTACCAGCAGTACTCATACAGTTTCTTCCTTTCCCAAACTTGTCTGGTCTCTCACAGCAAAGCACTTACTTCTCTATGCTATATATATATATATATATATATATATATATATATATATATAGTCACGGCCGCGGCGGCGTCCCGTGCTCTGGGCCGCTGCCGCAACCTCCCTCTGCCCCATGCGGCCGCTGGGGTCCTTGTGCAGGGACCCGACGCTGCTACCTGTTCGGCCCCGGGGGGCGCCTTACCTCGCCCCGCTCCTGTCTCCGTCTGTGCCGGCCGACGCGCGTCCCCGCCTGCCGGCTGTCTCAGATTTAAAGGTCCAGTCCGCCCCTAATTAGGTAGTTGCACTAATCACTCCCTATAAATTCCAGCCCTGCCCCACTACAGGTGTTGGAGCCTCTGCATGCTTCCTATAGCGTTTGGCCCAGCTCCCTGTTGTTCCTGACCTTAGTCCTTGTCCCTTGTTCCTGTCCGCAGTTCTTGTCCCTAGTCCTTGCCCGCTGCCTTCCCATTGTTCCTGAGTCCTGTCCGCCACCTGCGATCACGCCTACAGACCTCTGCCTGCACTATCTCCTGCCTACTGCTCCTGCCATGCCTCGCCTGCCGTCACTAGCAACCAAGCCAGAGGTAGCGACCTGGGGGTCGCCTGCCGCAGCAAGTCCGTCCCGCCTTGCGGCGGGCTCTGGTGAAAACCAGCGGCCCCTTAGACTCCGCTCCCTGGTGAGGTTAGTGCCATCGCTAGTGACGGTCCAGTGGATCCACTACTCCAGTAGGCTCCAACCATGGATCCCGGCGAGGTGCCTGATCTCCGTGACGTAGCCAGAGTGGTCTCTCAACAGGCTCAAGAAATCCAGCAACAGTCGCAGCAGATCCAGCAACTGACTGCCGCCTTACAGCAGCATACTACAGCTCAGCGCTCATCACCACCTGCAGGCACCTCGAGACTTCGACTGGCCCTCCCGAGTAAATATGGAGGCGATCCCAAGTTGTGCAGGGGATACCTGACTCAGTGCACCATGCATATTGAACTTTTAAGTAGTCAGTTTCCCACCGAGCGCTTTAAAGTGGCTTTCATCATCAGCCTATAGGAGGGTAGAGCTCTGGCCTGGGCCACGCCGCTGTGGGACCAAGATGATCCTGTTGCTGCCAATCTCCGAACCTTCTTGGCCGAGTTTCGCTCCGTCTTTGAGGAACCTCCCCGTGCTACTTCAGCTGAGACTGCTCTCCTCAACCTCTCTCAAGGGAGCTCCTCTGTTGGTGACTACGCCATCCAGTTCCGCACCCTGGCAGCTGAATTGGGCTGGAATGAGGCCGCTTTAATAGCCACCTTCAAGAAGGGCCTATCCAGTCGGGTGAAAGACGTGCTCTCCGCCCGCGACCTCCCTACATCTCTGAACGATCTAATCCTACTGGCTACCAGAGTCGACAACCGATTTTCCGAGAGAGAGGAGGAGGTCCGGCAAGAATGACGACTAAGCCTGCCCCATCGCCATTACCGCCTAGCACTGGTTTTCCAGAATCCTGTTGCTCCTGTACCCCAGTCGACTCCTGAGATTCCAAATCAAGTAGAACGAGTTCGCCTGACTCCTCATGAGAGGGCTCGCCGACTAGAGCTGAATCTCTGTCTCTATTGCGGTGGCTCTGATCACTTCCGGCAGAGATGTCCCCAACGTCCTCAGTGTCCGGGAAAAGCTCGCACCTAGGTCCGGTAGGAGAGGCCTCCCTAGGTGTGAATGCCACCTCTCTAAGATTGTCTATGCCAGTTTCCATCCAGACACCCTCAGGACAAATTCATCAGACTACTGCCTTCATCGACTCCGGGTCTGCGGGCAGTTTCATTGCAGCTACCTTGGTCCAAAGATGGCGGCTACCCGTGATCCAGCTAGCCCGACCCCTGTCTATCTCCTCGGTCACGGGCGAGACTCTTGCTGAAGCTGTGGTCTACCAGACTGCACCTCTAGTCCTCCAGGTGGTCGCTTTGCATCAGGAGAAGATCTCCTTCAATGTCTTGCGCCATTCCTCTTCCGACATCCTGCTGGGTCTACCTTGGCTGCAATTACATACCCCTAAGCTAGACTGGAGAACCGGGGAGATTCTAAGTTGGGGTCTGGACTGCCCTAACCGGTGTCTGAAGCTTCCTCAGCCCAAGTGCTCTGTGACGTCACCTGACTCCGTCAAGCCTCTACCCGGCCTACCGGCAGAATACCAAGACTTGGCTGACGTCTTTTCTGCCAAAGAGGTGGACTCTCTACCCCCTCACCGGACATATGATTGTCCCATAGACCTTCTTCCTGGAACTTCTCCTCCACGAGGTCGGGTGTACCCTCTCTCCGTGCCGACTGAGGCCATGTCTTCCTACATCCGGGAGAACCTACAAAAGGGTTTCATTCGCAAATCCACATCCCCTGCTGGCGCAGGATTCTTCTCTTCGCCCATGCATAGACTACAGGGGCCTAAATAAGGTGACAGTCAAGAACCGTTATCCTCTTCCACTTATCCCTGAACTATTCGACCGTCTCCATGGAGCCAAGATCTTCTCTAAGCTGGACCTCAGGGGAGCGTACAATTGATTCCGTATTCGTGAAGGAGACGAATGGAAGACCGCTTTTAACACCAGAGATGGGCACTACGAATACTTGGTCATGCCATTCGGCCTATGCAATGCCCCAGCGGTTTTCCAGGAATTCGTTAACGACATCTTCCGAGACCTCCTCTATGTCTGTGTCATTGTCTATCTTGACGACATTTTGGTCTTCTCCCCTGACCAGCAGACTCACGTGGCACAAGTACGTCAGGTCCTACGAAGACTACGGGCCAACCATCTGTACGCCAAGCTAGAGAAGTGCGTTTTCCATCAGCGCAGTCTTCCGTTTCTTGGGTAGGGGTCTTGTAGACCAGGGTCTACAAATGGATCCGGCGAAGCTCTCAGCTGTTCTCCAGTGGCCACGTCCTGTGGGACTCAGAGCTATCCAACGCCTCCTAGGATTTGCCAACTACTATGGGCAGTTCATCCCACACTTCTCTACCCTGGTCGCACCCATCGTGGCCCTCACTAAGAAGAAGGCGGATCCCAGGCATTGGCCACCTGAGGCCGAGCAAGCCTTCACTAGCCTAAGTCAGCCTTTGCTTCTGCTCCTGCGCTAGTTCGCCCGGATGCCACCAAGCCGTTTTCACTTGAGGTCGATGCATCTTCAGTAGGCGCTGGAGCCGTCCTCTTGCAAAGGGATGCATCAGGCAAAGCCCGAACCTGTGGGTTCTTCTCTAAGACTTTCTCCCCTGCCGAGAGGAACTATACTATTGGCGACCGAGAACTCTTGGCGATTAAGTTGGCACTGGAGGAGTGGTGTCATCTCCTAGAGGGGTCTAGGCATCCGGTAAATATCTACACGGACCACAAGAACCTTCTCTACCTCCAATCGGCCCAACGTCTCAATCCCCGGCAGGCCAGGTGGTCGCTTTTCTTTTCACGTTTCAACTTTGTTATCCATTTCCGTCCGGCTGAGAAGAACGTGAAAGCCGATGCTCTCTCACGAGCATCTGACGTCATGGGACAAGAGGACTCTCCTCGCCACATTATACCTCCCGATTGCCTAGTGCCAGTCGCCACATCCACTCTTCAAAGATTGCCTCCCGGTAAGACCTATGTGCGCCCTGCTCTTCGAAGACGCATCTTGAAATGGGGTCATTCCTCTATGGTGGCCGGGCGTTCTAAAGAACGGGCAACTGATCTCCCGCCACTACTGGTTGCCTAGCCTACTCCAAGATGTCAAGGACTTTGTGGCTTCCTGTACCATCTGTGCCAGAAACAAGTCCTCCCATCAAAAATCTGCCGGCCTACTTCAGCCCTTGCCAGTTCCAGACCGCCCCTGGTGCCATATAGGCATGGACTTTGTCACAGACTTGCCTCCATCTGCGTGTAACACGGTCATTTGGGTTGTTACTGACCGCTTCTCCAAGATGTCGTGGCTCTTCCTGGACTACCATCAGCTCCTCACCTGGCCCAGCTGTTCTTTCAGCATATCTTCCGCCTACATGGTCTTCCTCTTCATATAGTGTCTGACAGAAGCTCACAATTCGTCTCCAGATTCTGGCGTGCTCTCTGCTCTCAACTCCAAGTGAAGCTGGACTTCTCATCGGCCTATCATCCCCAGACCAATGGGCAAGTGGAAAAAAGGGTCAATCAGGTCCTTGGCAGTTATCTTCGACACTTTGTCTCCGCTCGCCAGGACAACTGGTCCAGTCTGCTTCCATGGGCGGAGTTCTCCTACAACCATCTGGACTCGAGTTCCACAGGCAAGTCACCCTTCTATGTGGTCTATGGACATCACCCTCGTCCTCCTCTGCCTCTTTCTCCATCCTCTGAGGTCCCAGCCGTGGAGGAGTTGTTATCTGACCTGCAGTCGATCTGGGAACAGACTCGATAATCTTTGCTCAAGGCATCTGACCGCATGAAGGACCAGGCGGATAAGAGAAGAAGACCTGCCACAAATTTTCTCCCAGGTGACACAGTCTGGCCAAATATGTCCGACTCAAGATTCCCAGCTACAAGTTGGGTCCTCGATTCCTCGGTCCTTTCTCGGTGCTAAAACGCATCAACCCTGTCACCTACAAACTCCGCCTACCCCCTACTATGCGGATTCCGAAAGCCTTCCATGTTTCCCTCTTAAAGCCAGTGGTCCTCAACCGTTTCTCCAATAAGTCTTCGTTCACTGCTCCACAAGCCGTCTCTGACGACATCTACGTTGTTAAAGACATTCTGGCCATGAAAACTGTCAGAGGGAGACGGTTCTTTCTGGTGGACTGGAGAGGATTTGGTCCTGAGGAGAGGTCCTGGGAACCCGAGGCTAACATCCTGGACCAAGATCTCATCAAGAGGTTCCTGCAGGCTAGAAAGAGGGGGAGGCCAAAGGGGGGGGTACTGTCACGGCCGAGGCGGCTCGTGCCCCGGGCCGCCGCCGCGACCTCCCTCTGCCCCATGCAGCCGCCGGAGTCCTTGTGCAGGGACCCGGCGCTGCTACCTATTCGGCCCCGGGGGGCGCCTTACCTCGCCCTGCTCCTGTCTCCGTCTGTGCTGGCCGGCGCGCGCGTCCCCGCCTCCTAGGGCGCGCGCGCGCGCCGGCTGTCTCAGATTTAAAGGGCCAGTCCGCCCCTAATTGGGTAGTTGCACTAATCACTCCCTATAAATTCCAGCCCTGCCCCACTACAGGTGTTGGAGCCTCTGCATGCTTCCCATAGCGTTTGGCCCAGCTCCTTTTGTTCCTGACCTTAGTCCTTGTCCCTTGTTCCTGTCCGCAGTCCTTGTCCCTAGTCCTTGCCCGCTGCCTTCCCATTGTTCCTGAGTCCTGTCCGCCACCTGCGATCACGCCTACAGACCTCTGACTGCACTATCTTCTGCCTACTGCTCCTGCCACACCTCGCCTGCCGTCACTAGCAACCAAGCCAGGGGTAGCGACCTGGGGGTCGCCTGCCGCAGCAAGTCCATCCTGCCTTGCGGTGGGCTCTGGTGAAAACCAGTGGCCCCTTAGACTCCGCTCCCTGGTGAGGTTAGTGCCATCGCTAGTGACGGTCCAGTGGATCCACTACTCCAGGCGTTACATATACATACAGTTTATATATATATATATATATATATATATATATATATATATATATATATTAGCATAACTTTTAAAAGTTGAGTTTTACAGGGTTCGCCAAACTTTGAAAAAAGGTGTGAGTTCTTCCGAACCGCACTGAAAAAGATTGCAGCCGTTTAGCTGTTTTCGTATGGTTTAACAATCTATGCATCAATCTTATCTGTCCATGCTCCTCTGGTGTTCCTCGGTCATCGCAGCTACCTCCACTTCCTGACTGAGACAAGTTGACAGCCCAATGTGCTAATCACTGGCTGTGGCTTTCTTCCATCTCAGTCAGTAATTGGCTGAACGGCTGGAGGTAGCTATGATCAGCAGGAGACTCCAGAGACGATGAGGACACCAAGGGATCACGTCTTTTTTTTTGTTTTCTAAGCGTAATAAATTTAGTGACCAACGACGTTCATCAGGAACTTTACAAAAAGTTTTGTTTGGTACCAGATACAGTAGCTTCCTAGTCTGATCCAGTCACTAGTGCTGAGTGACGCAACTTGAGACGTGACGTTTCCAGCCCGCTCTGCCATTTAGCAGCTGTAGCAGGATCCCGCCAATGACCTAGAAGTGGCTAAAGACCGGAGCAGTGCAATGGGGGACCCAGCGCTGGAACCGGTGAGATAAGTGGACTTTGGTGCCTTTATACACCCCCTCCCCGGTCATAGCGAAAAAGCCCTCCTGCTTAGAGTACCCATTTAACAGCAGGCACTGGACAGCAGTGCGCAAAGAAGTGAGCAGTGGTCATGACAATAGGGCTTTTTTTCTGGGGTAAGTCATTTTGATTAAAAAAAAAAAAAAAAATCTAAAATTTTCTAAAATCCTGTTAAAAAATAACAAGGATCTGGATCGCTCACTGATCAAGAGGACAGTAAAGCAATCCCCTAACAATTAATGGAACACAGACTGGTCACTATTTATTCTCTATGGGACCATTGAACACTTCTTACTTCTTCCACATAGGGAATAAATTGAGCACAGGCTCCAGTGACCACACAGGTGCACTGTGTGCGTCATTCTTTGATGGGTAAATGCATCCCCATTCTGGTGATCAGTGGGGGCTCCTGCCGGTTGAACCCCCAATGATCAGCTTGTTAATAAGCTGAGATAAGAATATTAAATTAGGAATGGGCGTCCCCATTCCAAGATGCTTATAGCAGCCACCAACTTAGATATGGCTTGTCACCCAATAAGTATACTTTCCTGTATCCCCAGGTTCCTCTCCACCAATAGCTACCCTGCCAAAAGTTTATAAGTAAAGGTGGAGTGTGCCATGTGCTAGTACCAGTCTAGTTAAAGTACCAGTGAGCCAGTGCTAGTACCAGTCGAGTTAAAGAAAGTTGGTTCCCATTGAGAGTCTTCTCTGATCTGGCCGTCCAGCCAGGTCCCCATGCTGGTTCCTACAAGAAAGCTGATAGTTTCTCCAAGTGTTCTTGACTACAAGCCATGTCAGGCTTGTACATCTCAGGTGAGACTACCACAGGGAGCTATGTCATTTCCACACTGAGGGGCTATCCTGATCTCTCTGAGCCCTGCACTTCTCCGGGAGATTGGGAGAGAGAAAACACATCGACTTACCCCGCTGCAACCCACCAAGACCTTAGGCTAAAACCAACATCTGGTTCACTCTTAACTGGGACCTGTACTAATGAAGGTGTTACTCGGTGCCCTCACCCAACAAGAGACGGATCATAATAGTCATGAGGTAGGGTAATTTCTCGTTTATTGCCACTGATTCCAAAGTGGTTAGAGCCCCTCTAGCAGAGCACAGTACTATTTAGATAGGTCTCCCCTAAGGTAGGCCAACTAGTTCTCACCTCCAAAGAGACTTTGCAAAACTTAAGATTCTTCCTTATTCAACTTAGGACCCAGGGAGGGCTTCTACCACTCTAAGCCTTGCGACATTTGCTGCAGCTGTACTGCAACATCAGTCCTTGCCAACGCCACCTAGCACCTATGGGTTATTACAGTGGTGCTGCAAGGAAATCAAACACCCACTGCAAGGTTTTCCTACAGATTACAACCGATTGCTGGAGGTCACAGCATCAACAAAGCATTTAGGGATTTGCTGATGATGTAGTTTCTTTACATGAATCATGATATATCTTTTCTGCTGATCGGATCCGGAGATTACTCATCTGAGAAAGCAAAAAAAAAAAACATATAAAATACATGTCACTCTATCAAAATAAAAAAAAAAAAAAAAAGAATAACAAACAGTTTTACTAGGAAAAGTTTTCAGTCCCTCTCCGGTAGATGCTGACGCACATTACTGACCCATCAATAACCAGGGCTGGTAAAACTGTTTCCAGCAGATCAATGATTTATTGACTGGCAGGAGACCTTGATCTTTAGGTTATTTATTACAAATCCCACCATCTACACAGTGTAAGTAATGGAAAGTCGGCTCCCATACAATGATTTATACAAGATTTGAAGGACATTTCTGAGTGTTTTACATGTATATTATATACTGCATCCTCCATTTTTCCAGGCAATGTGATTCTATATTAAATGTGAAAAAAAAATAGTAACTTATAAATCATCCTCTACAGAACCTGACAGCAAGTGTAAGGAAGTTATGTTATAAAACCTGGAATTTGTGATATATACAAAGAAAGGCAACCTAGGTGCGTAAAAACAACATCATCATACCTTGATGTGGAAGGTGGCAACATCTTATAATGGGAAGCAATTGTGGTATAGATAGAGCAAACATTAAAGCAAATCTGTATTCTGCCCTTCTCCCCCAATCCACCAATACAGTTACGTAGCTTTAACAAATCCATGGCTGGTGCCGGGGTACATTTTTCTCCCAGTAGGCCTCACCTCTTTGACCCCACATAACCAAAATACAAGATTTTTTTTCACCAGTATGCCTAGATGAAGAAGAAAATGGACCAGCCATGGATTTGGTAAGGCTACAAAACAGAACCAGTGGTTGGGGGAGGGAGTGAGGGGACTGATGTTGCATTTATCTAGAGGATGCCCCTGTGAGTTACTGAATGTAACTGTACTGTAATCACTTATATGTTATGCAAAGCCTGCATACCATCTATCTATCTATCTATCTATCTCTAAATGGGTGTTTGGGGTGGATAATGATATTTGTAGTGTATGTTGGTTTTATTGTTTCCACATGATTTGCTTCACAAAGGGGCCCACTGAATCTCTTGTCACCCAAGGGCCCACAAAAAATTGGAGCCAGCCCAGGATATGCCTAGTGAAATTCGTAAGGAAGGGGCGCATAACCTTAGTATTCTAGATCAAAGAGAGAATACCTGTGTGTGCTTGTGGTAACAGGCATCACACAATGGGGAAGATTCATGTTGGTGCACCTTGACTTTGATGTAAAATTCACCAAAACTTTGCCACATCTAGTTTAAGGGTATAAACCCACACACCGTATAAGCAGCGTATTTACTGCTGCGATACGCAGCAAATACGCAGCAAACACGCAGCAAATACGCAGCAAAAACGCAGCAGATTATATCTAAATAACTGAACACAGCATCAAATCTGTACCAACAAATCTGCTGCGTATTTGCTGCGTATTTGTTGCGTATCTGCTGTGTATACGGTGTGTGGGTTTGTACCCTTAAACATATTTATTAAAAGTTTTAGATGTTTTTTCTGCCTTGTTAAACAAAAAGGTAAGGCTTAGAGAGAAAGGAAGTGAAATCATTCACTATAACGCACGGAACAATAATCGTTTGTTACAATCGTAAACTCTACTATACAAATGTTTGCAATTACGAACGAACGATGTGTACATACAACAAAAGATTAGCGAACAATTAATGATGAATGTATGGTCAGCTCAAAAGATGCAATTAACGACACACAGACAAATTTTCTTTAGTAATTTGATCATTGCCTGTATACACACGTGTTCTAGAGCCCTAAGGAATATCCTAGGTCAAGGGATTAGTGGAATTGCCAAAGCCATAGCTAAAGGGGGTATAAAGGTAAAAGTCACACCTTATACCCAGTGTCTTATTACTGCCCCCTGATCAGTAGAGTTGCAACATTGCGATCATTCTGCTGATCGGACGTCTCAAGGGTCAGACCCAACCAATCAAAAAACGATTGTACTGACACAGTAATTTTGTCCTGGGAAACCACGTGTTCCCAGATTGAAGCCCTACTTCAGTGGTCGGCATTTACAAGCTACACAGGTTAAACAAGCTTAGGGACATTTGCATTATCCATTTACAACGTATTACACCCTTATACGTTGCTCGATTGGATGCAAAGTAATGACAAAATAACGGTGGTTCAGGGAAGAAACAGAGTGCTGCACCTCACACCTATGGCTGATACTAGTGCCGCTAGGCTAAATAAAAAACACATCAGAATTTAGTGTATGAATTGATCAAGCCACACTGCCCCATGTACCTCAAAATGACAAAATAAGCTGTGACACGCGGATGCTTGTCATATTGTGATTTACTATGGTAAATGCTGATTAATAAATCAATTCCTCAATTCATCACCTTACCCATCAGGTGCGCACGTTGCATTTCCTACCAAAATACTCATTCTTCATGCATTTCGCCAGATATATTTTTGTAATTTATTCATCCCTAATGGCTGGATGAAGACATCTGCAGAAGAGAAAACGGCTTATTGCACGATAAATATAATCTAGATGGTAATCAACACAATGACAGTCGTGGAAAATGTTATATATATAGGAATTGGATTTGTGTTTAGGAATACCCCAATAGTCTGGGAAATGATAACCAGGAATCAGCCAAAAATATCAGCTTGACCGAATAGTCCAGGAGACGGGCAAGTGACTTGGTTAATAAAAGCCCAATTAATTACCCTATTAGGGCAGGGGGCATTTTTGTTCATAAATAAAGGAGGCAGCATCTGCAACAATAGCTTGTCTTTCTTCAGAGGACCCACCACGTCCACACATCTAAGGAAAAGGCCATTGATTTTAGTAGGCACTATGCAATACTTCCTTTTTCCTGTGGTGGCACTGAAAGGGAATTACTTTTTGCCAGGTTTTAGTGCAGATTACAGCTGATCACTAGGGGATTTGGCTCACGTTATAACAAAAGTAGTTTTATAAAGCCAACAATCCTCCCTTTGATGTGAGAATTGAGCTTTTTTGAAGTTGTCCCAAACTACTTTATAATAAGCTTCAACAAACACTGAGCAGTAAAACCGAAATGTATTTCTGAAGGGAAATTAAGAAAAAACCTACAGGCAATTAATTTTATTACCCTATTAACAGAGAGCCGGCACATTGATTTCAGCAGACCTTTGTTGAAAAGAAAGGTCACGTGTCGTAATTAAAGTGACATCTTCGACAAAGGTCTACGGCAATACATTTCTTCTTCCAAATCTGCCCGGTCGCTCTGTGGAATGGAGTCAGCACATTAGAATCACAGCAAAATGTTCCAGAATTCTCAGAGGTCACGGGAGCATCTAAAGACATAGTGCAAGAAACACAAGGAAGAGAATGAATCGCTTCTGGCCAAAAAATGCAGGGCAAGTATATCTAAGTTCTGGTCCTTTACCAGAGATTAAGGCATTCGTTTATCCATAATTCATAAGGCTGCTCTGATGTGAGAGTACTTTGTATTTAAAGTGGTTATATGGAGAGAAGAATAGAGTGTACCCGTTCTCATCTCTGACATAACACTTCCTCTGCCTTCCCATCTGGAAAGGTACGAAAGGGTGGCAGGTGCATGATGCGAGCAGTAAGTCCATGAGAAGTCATGTCTGCACCCAATGTCCAATAGCTGCTTGATGTTGGGCATCTACTGGAAAGGTACAAAAGGGTGGCAGGTGCATGATGCGAGCAGGAAGTCCATGAGAAGCCATGTCTGCACCCAATGTCCAGTAGCTGCTTGATGTTGGGAATCAACTGCAACATGCATAAGTATATTTCCAAAAGGGCCAGAGGGAAGAAGGTAGGACATCTCCTGTTCTCTGGAATACCCCTTTAAAGGGATTGTCCAGAAACAGGGCTATATAGGTCCATGTTTATAAGTAATTCCAGCATTGCTTTCCTATGCATTCTGAAAAGTTGAATATAGAAATATGCTGCACTTTCCAATTAATAGGACCCATGAACTGGACTTGCTGGGTGTCCTATGTTTGTCTTAAAAACCAGATCGCTCCGTGTGTGCAGTATCTCTCCATGTTGATCTTTGCAGAAGCAGGCGCAGGAGAGCAAAACTAACTCACTCCTTAAATTGAGTGGAACTGAACTGCAAATACCAGATGCTTCCAAAGACAGTTATGGCAAAATACTGTTCTTTTCTAATCCAAGACAACTGTTCTGAACACCTAACTATAGGGACAAAACATTTTCAATACATACATACATATTAACTTGGCAATCCAGTGAGAATTTAGCCTATTCTAAGTAGATAAATAAGAAGTGTAGACATCACCTAGAATCCGACTACACAAAGCATGATTGTAGTCTGTAACCATGGAGATAGGTTTCTAAGGGAGTTTCAGGAAATATATCTAAAAAAAATACCTGTCATTTAAAAAAAAAAAGCTTTTGACAGGTTGTAGAGACAAGCCAAAAGTTTTGATCGGAGGAAGTCTGGGGGTTCAGTGCTTTGAGCTTCATTTATTGTCTTCTCTATCTACTGATGTCACCTTTCACAGTAATTTGGTACAGATCACTCTTGGTTACCGCAAACGATTGCAGACATTTAGCTCTTTTAGTGAGGTTCACAAAATTACTGCTCATCCATACTTAACTGTCCATGCTCCACCAGTGTCCATGCTCCCCAGGTGTCCTCCTTTGGTGTCTGCAGCCAATGAATGGCTCAGAGGGCTTTGACTCTCGAGGCAAAAGAGTGACGACCATTTTAGCCAATCACTGGTCACAGCGCTGTCCCTTCTTAGTCAGTCAGTGACTGGCTGGCAGACTGTCATTCTTGTGTTTAGAGAGTATACCCGCTCAGCCAATCACTGGCCTCAAAGAGAAACAAATCACTGATCTCTGGGAGACTAGCCATAACACTGCCGGCTGCTGGTTAAAACACTCAGTGCAGTGAAATCCTAGGTGCATTGCTCCATGGTAAACATGAATATGCAAAAAAAAAAAGAGCCAGTGGAGCCTTATTTAAGGGCCAGTTCACACAGAGTAAAACTGGCAAAATTCTGCCCCGGAAATTCGCCAGCCTCCGTGTCATACTGGCTGTCTATGGAAGGGCTCACACCTCCTCTCTCTGCATGGAAGAATGGACATGTCAGTTCTTTCAAGCGGCGAGGCAGGGAAAGAGGAGGAACACAAGCCCTCCCATAGACAGCTAGTATGACACGAAGGCTGGTGGGAATTTTACTCTGTTTTACTCCATGTGAACTGGCCCTAAGAGTTTTGAAACACAGGACTGGTCAGATATCCCTCCGGGAAGGACCCAGACCAGGGGTGGCTTCTGTAGGGAAACCACCAAATCCACTTAGCCAGAACCCCGTAACAGCTGTGTGTGGATGGATACCTGGCCTTGGTTTTTCACTTGTCATTACATTGACTTATAGGGCCACTTAATATGGTGATTTTGGTGGTTTCCCTGCAGGAGCCACCCCTTGGTTGAGTCCTTCCCGGAGGGCTATTCCTGTGTTTCGAGACTCTTAAATGAGGCTCCACACACTGGCTTTTTTTTTTTTTTTTTTGCATAATCACTGGCCTTGGTGCTTCCTCTCTGTCAGTGGTTGCCTGAGCAGACTAAAGGCGACGGAAGACACCAGAGGAGGACAACGAAGGAGCACAGAAAGGCGAGCAAACCAATTTTTTTTTTTTTTACAATTTTTTTTTAACAAAGCTTACAAAAATCTGCTCATCCCCAGTCAAAATTGAAACAGGAAGATTTCAGGATTATTTTATAAGATTAACATAGAAACAAAAGGTCATTTTCTGAGGACACATGTCCTCTAAATTCCTTCTGTTTATATCACAGATATCAATACAAACCTTCCAAATCTAAATAAAAGGTTTTGAATACAGTCTTGACGTCATTGTGCCCTGAGCCCACATCTTCTTAGAACATTGGTGAGGCCAGATAATGAAGTTAGTGAATCATCTGCCTTCTCCTAAGAGGTTCTATCTCCTATTCAATCCAACATCTCTGATAAAGATAATAGGTGACTACCGTTCACAATAACATCAGGGGTGGTGGTGGGGGGGCTCGCTTTCTGTACTGTCATGGAGAGTACATCTTGTTCTGCATGGATAACAAATGAAACAATAAATTATGTTGAAAGACCTCTGATTATTACTATGTACCGTCCTGCTTTCTCTCTACAGAACAGCACATTAACCCTTAAAGGACAACTCCGGCAGGACCTAAAAAAAAAAAAAAACACAGACATACGCACAGTTCATACTCACCATCCCTCCGGTGACGATGGGCATTGGAATCTCCCGTTGCCTGCTACTCCGATACCTCCGGCCGGCATCTTCGGAAATCCCTCACTTCCGGATCCGTGTGAAGTGCTTGGGAGAGAAAAGGCTGCTGGTGCAAGGCCAGCAGCCTTTTCATTGGCTGGGGCGCATCACATGGCTTCCAGCAAGCTTAGCCAATCGGGGGGTGGTTGAGGTCGTTGGTCAGAAAGGGGGAGATCGGGCCAGATCGCTTATTTGCACACATTACAAAGTTATACAGTGGGGTTTGGACTAAATGACTAGGCCAATTTTCACTTTTGGGTGTTCTTTTTTTCCTGCAATTAAAAATTAGTGAGAGAGGTGGTCGAAGCCTATAAAACCTAAAAATGGAAGTAACCCTGTATATAGGAGTGATACAGTATACAGGCCTCTTCTACCATATATACAACTTACACATCACCATATGATGGGAATATTATCACAATAGAGATTTTGTAGTCACTACTGCATGCATTAAAATAAATCCCAGCCCCTATGGCAACACACTGGCTGGTATCATTGCTGGAACATAGCTTAAACAACTGATATTTCACTGTAATAGCAATAAAAAATGGAAGGAAAAAAAAATTAAGAATTCTACAATTCCTAATTCTACTCTTATCCGCAAGAAGATAGTTAATAATGTTTGATCAATGGGGGGTCTAATCACTAGGATCCCCACAATCTGTAGAGTAGGGGTCCTGTGTGTTTTGTGTACACTGCTGCTTTATCCATTATCTATGCAACCGCCAGATATAGCTGATGAAGCAGGCATAGTGATGTACTCATGTCCAATAGTTATCCATAATAAGTGAATATGATCCGGCATCCAGTAAAGTGGATTATAAAGATCCCCTTCATGCATAAAACATTAAAACATTTGGCTTGTGAATAAAACTCTGACGTGTTTTACAGAATACATGCTCTTAGTCATGGCCCCATGACTAAGAGCATGTATTGCTTGAAACACGTCAGAGTTTTAGTAATTAGCCAAATGCTCTAATGCTTTATGCATTACATTGACCTTATAATCTAATATCTGGAAGCCGGATCATTTTCACTTATCTTAGATACCTAAAGGATTCGGCCATTCACTGACAAGACATGTGATCACCTGTTAGTCCCTTGTCCTGTATATAGGGGATAAGTGTTGTTGGTGGGATAAACCCTTGAATGTAAAATACAGTAATTAAATGGGTCTAGGCTCACATCAATGTCATATCTGATATTATGAGACTGGAGGCTCCAATGCAAAATGTGCCGTATTCTAATGTGGCAGATTGGCTTTAGGGCAAACTCAGACACGGGGTCTGATTCTGTAGTTACCATTGTACCTTCATAGTAAGTCCATGCCGGAAGAAGGATGGTGCACACCGACGGCACAGCTTTTCATCATGTAGCCGTGGCTGGAGTTTCACCACCCCCGGCTGATCGGCATGAGGTGTGTTGTATTAATTAAGTTGACCGGCGGCAGGCACCGCCAGTCAAAAGTCAACAAGTACCCTGGATCTGGGGTCTCAGCCCCAATCACGCCTAGGGCTGGGACTCCAGGCCCCCTGAGTATCCTCCCCATGCCCCATTTCCCTGGCTGCAATAGAGCCTAGTTTACTAGTGTGTATTGGCCTAGTGTTCCCTACATTGTGTATTCAAAATTCTGGCTTTTTGGACTTTGACTACTCTTTTGGATCAAGTTTTGTGCTGTACTGCCCTCTTATTACTCAGACCCCTGACCTGGATTTATTGTATTGTGTTTGTCTTGTCTTTGTTCCGTGTTCACACTTATATAGGATTAGGGACCGTTAACCAGTTGTCCGCTGCTGTTAAGGGCTTTTGAAGCAAATAGGCAGGGACATTGGGCCAGTTGTCAGCATCAAGACCACACTTGTTCTTCGTCGTCCTGGTCCCATATCGTGACTGTTTTTCCTTGACATTTTTGATATGTTGTAACCCTGTTGGGTTTGACATCAGAATATTTTTCCACTTTTTGCTTTCTTCTTGCATATTTTGGAAACATTTTTTTTTACTCAGCCCACGTTATTTGATCACCGGGACTCCCAGCATTCTGCCAATTCCCCGGGACAGCATCATCTCAGCGTTCGCCTCCTCTCTAGTGTGCCGCGCTGTACTTTCACTGCAGATGCTTGTTGAATAAACATGACTTCTCCTGTTAAATTCAATCTGAATGTGCCTGGTTACAGCATCACTAAAGCATACCGAAAATGATACCGTTCTCAGTAAGTAGTGTACATGTCTGCGTGGGACAAACACGCTGAGTATTAATACACACTGAATTTAAAGGGGCTTTTCCAACACTGTAGTATTGATTGACTATCCTCAGCATGGGACATTATTAAAGGACAACTCCCACAAAAAAATTTTTTAGCGTATTTAACACACATTACAAAGTTATATAACTTTGTAATGTGGTTAAATACCCGGTCTGGCCCCCTTCCCCCACTTTCGGACCCCCGAC
Organism: Dendropsophus ebraccatus; assembly: GCF_027789765.1. Classification (NCBI taxonomy): domain Eukaryota; kingdom Metazoa; phylum Chordata; class Amphibia; order Anura; family Hylidae; genus Dendropsophus; species Dendropsophus ebraccatus. The sequence goes on from NC_091459.1 coordinate 123,864,129, forward strand.
TACCCCCCCGGAAGTTAAAGAATGTATACATTACCTATTACGATCGTCACGGTCCTCTTCTCCCGGGCGGCATCTGGTGACGACGGCGTCAGAGCTGGGGGGCGGTCCAGGTCTTCTTCCTCCTCAGCGTCTTCATAGAGAGTGAATGGGACGGAAAAGGCTGCCTTTTCATTGGCTGGAGCGCATCACATGGCTTCCAGCTTGCTCAGCCCTGATTGCCATGTGATGCGCTCCAGCCAATGAAAAGTCTGCCGGTGCGCAAGCGCACTGGCAGCCTTTTTCATCCCCAGGGCCCGGAAGTCAGAGACATCGCCTGGACAGCGGACGCAGGTGACAGTGAGGCGGACGGCGGGCGAATGAAGTGGCGATCGTCACCGGAGGGATGATGAGTATGGTATCTGTGTTTTTTTTTTTTTTTGGGGGGGGGGGGTCCCGCGGGAGTTGGCCTTTAACTATTTGTTGGGGGTCTTATTCCTAACAGCCCTGCTTGTCAACCGCATAAAGGGGCCGAAGCACTTCAACAAGCTTCATACTCTTTAGTCTTTTATCTGGCACAACGTCATATCTCCCTATTAAAGTAAGCCCCCAGTGATGACCTACCCTAATATTAGAATAAGCCCCCAATGATCATACATTATGGCCTGCCCTAATATTGAGCTTTCTGAAGGCCTCTGAGGCTGCCATGATAAGAGCCCTATTACAGCCTGCCTGTAGCAGGCCGTAATAGGAAACCAGCATTCTGACAGTTCACTGCAATATATATGAGTTGCAGTAAACTATACAAGCAATCACATACTTAAGTCCCTATAGTATATATATTTATTCAATATATAGTATAGTATATATAAAGTCAATATAATATAAAATATAATACCTAAATTTCTCTCATGACTAGTTTATACTTAGTACTGTATCTACGCCTGGAAGAAATACATAGAAGGAATCTTTACTGTAAGAGCAGTGAGGCTATGGACCTCTTCCCAGAGTAAGTGGTCATGGGTAACTCACTAAGAGGGATCACAACCGGTCTGGATACATTTTTGGAGTGGAATATTACAGGTTTTAGTCACTAGATTCTGGAGAAGAGTTGTTGATCCTAGTATTCAATCTGAATGCCAGATTTGGAGTGGGGAAGGATTTTTAGGGAAATTGCCTTCCACCTCAGGTTTTTTCCTCCTTCTTCTGGATCAACAATGTAGGTTAATTGGATGAATTGGATGGATACCATTTTTAAGCCTTATAAGCTAAGTTCCTGTGTCGGTCTATATTAATGAAAATATTCATATATATCATTATAATGGAGCTCTGGTATAAAGATATGTTACAAAATTAAGTAACAGAAGACCGGCCCTTAAAATTGCATGGGGTTAAGAGGACAATGGCTTCAGGCATTTTATTCTTCTATTAGTCTATAAAACACAAAATAAGACCTCGATCATTCTTTGTTGCATTATAAATGTTCCCCAATCCTTTCCGCCATAAATGAGTACACAGAGAGTTATTTACTCAGCGAATCCGAGGAATTCCAGGAAAACAGAGCCGAACAGAAATCATACAGCGCAACATTAATCAATAAACCGAGCGCCTCAATAAGGGATAAAGATCCACCATGTGCTCTCAAATATGTGATTACTTCTGAAAGATGGTAGGCTTAGGGCACCTATAGCACAAGCCATTATATGTGCAGGCAGCCTCAATGTATACACTGCGCATATAAAAAAAAAAAATTTAACCCTTCTTGGGTGTTTTATTAGAATTAAATTACATTAGTTTATTCATATGAAGATCCATAATAGTTTTATATAGAATTTAAAGGGGTTATCCAGCGCTACAAAAACATGGCCACTTCTGTTGTCTCCAGATTGGGTGGGGTTTGAAACTCAGTTCCATTGAAGTAAATGGAGCTTAATTGCAAACCACACCTGACAACAGTAGGGGGGAAAGTGGCCATGTTTTTGTAGCGCTTGATAACCCCTTTAAAAAAAAATGAACTGTAATGCGCAGACAATCATGAAGGGGGGGGGGGGGGAAGTAATGCGCGGACAAGCATTGCTGACGTCCTTTCTCCGAGGAGCAGAGTCTAAGGAGTCCCTGGTTTCCACCAGTGCTCACTGCAAGGCCAGTTGGATTTCGCTGCGTGAGACTTCCAGGTCGCTACACTCAGAGAGAGGGTCGGCATCAGCACAGTTTACCTGGGCAAGTGCCGGGGACCCAGTGCTTCGAGGGGCCCGAGAGGGTGAAGAGCCTGGTGTTCTGATGATCAGAAGTAGGGATGGTCCAAATCTGCCGAGGTTTGGGTTCGTACGAACCCGAACTCTCGGCAATGATTCCTGCTGTCTGCCCACTCCGTGCAGCGGGTGGATACAGCGGGAGGACCGCCTGGAAAACTGGGATACAGCCATAGCCATAGGCTGTATCCCAGTTTTCCAGGCGGTCCTCCCGCTGTATCCACTCGCTGCACGGAGCGGCCAGACAGCGGGAATCTGATGCCGAACCTCGGCAGGTTCGGACCATCCTTAATTAGAAGACACAGGAGAAGAACAGAACCTGTGAGCATCCTGCAGAGAGAGAGGGATGAAGAACCTAATCACATGACACGCAGGTCCTCAATACTACAGTGTGTAGCTGTGTTTATGTGTGTGTGTCAGTAAGTGTGTGTTACTCAGTAAGCGTGTCAGTCAGCAGGACTTTCATACTGGCAGCATTTGAAGGGGTTAACCAGCACTAATAAACTTTTCAGGTTCCTGCCCATTTATAAAACACAAACATCTTATGTGTACCTCTCCAGGTCCCCCGCTAACCACAGCCAATTCTGCAGATTAACTTGTCTTGGCAGTGCTCAGCCAATCACTGGCCACGGTGCTGTCTCACCATAGTCAGTGATTGGCTGAGCAGGCTTTCATCAAGAATAGTCCAACTGCTGATGTGGTGGAGGCCACAGTCTGCGGGGGACCTAAAGATTCCACAGGAGGACATTGGCGGAGTACAGAGAGGTAAGTATAACAAGTTCGTTATTCTGGTATAATAATAATGGTATTATTTGTATAGCGCCAACTGATTCCACAGCACTTTACATGGTTTGTCAATTTTGGTCCCTATGTTAATTTCCTCTGTCCCAATCTGACTTTGCCAACCCCTCCAGAGTACCCATAGGAAACCCACACAAACATGGAGAGAACATACAAACTCTTTGCAGATGTTGCCCTTGGTGGGATTTGAATCCAGGACCCCAGTGCTGCTTTGCTTTGTAGAGCTGGGGCAATAGTGGAAACAGCAGTCAGGGACAGGGACAAAGAGGTATCTTTTAAAACAGGAATATTCCTCTTTATTTGAAGGTAACAAAAGAAACACAGGCTTTTAATTCAGGCAATACAAGAAATATTGATCGAGCATCAGCATTCCCTAACTATACAGGGGACTTACTAAGAGAGTTATCCTTACACAGCCTCCTATGATAGGGGACCTGACTAAATCTATCACTAGAGACTAGTAAACTATTGGTTGGCTTTAGACATGATGACTGGTGGCTGCATAGGGAGAAGGATGTCAGGAGAGCAGTAGCCCTGGCTATCTGTATTGCAGGCACATCACTGAGCTTTATGGCAAAGGAAACAAAAAAAAACTAAAAAAAATGGCCTACAGCAGCACAAATGTAATTCCATCTATTGTTCTAAGAGCTGCGGCGCACACAGATACTGCATAAAAAGCCCATTATGCTCTCTGTTCTGCCTCCTCTGAAATAAGGGACCTGATAATTCTTATATTCCCCTGTAAATGATAGCACTCTTAAAGATAAAGAATCTCCAAACTTGCTGCCAAGTTTTAAATGAGATTGTTCCTCCAGAGACTGCACCGCCTGGAAGATGCATTAATAGCTGATGGAGCTCTATAGGCTTGTACTGATGCAAGGCATGCATGGACGCTAGCAACTTTCCAGAGGTTTTCTTTTAGTCATTGTACTATATTGTTACACTATTGTTAATCTGTTTGTTCATGCAAATAGCTACATATATATATACCATAACATTAAAATCAGGTGAATAACATTAGTTATTAGGCCGAGTTCACACACGTCCTAGAACTGCCGCTGTCAGTGTAGTTTACTCCGGCCGGTACTGCAGTACCGACGGGATGAACATCACTTCTTTGGAATTGGAATTCGGGTGTGCCCGCGTTCCAATTAACCATAGCAGACAATGTAAAGTGCGGACGGACCCGTACTTTACATTGTCTGCACAGTCAATTTTGTGCACCAGCTAATCAATGAATAGCAGCTGCACAAAATTGACATGTCAGTTTTTTGTGGGGCCGCATTGGAATCCCGGCCAGACTGTATCCAGTGTGTATACACTCCAGCCGGGATTCCATAGTAAGTAAAGCGATCAGCCGCTTTCATTAAATAATGGTCATTGTTGCAAACCTGTAACAATGGCCGTTGTATAATGAAAATACATGTTGTGTGAATGTGGCCTTAGGAAGCGGTCAGCTCTGGAAGTCAGTGTGTTCTGCTATACTTACCTGTCCTTCTTCTCGGTTGTCCAGTGTCCCCTGCAGCCGCCAAAATTCTATTGAGACAAAAGTGAAAGCACCGCTTAGCCAATCATTTTTGGTTTGTTTGTTTTTTAGATGTACAGCCGACCATTTTTCCTCTCTCAGCAGGATAATGTCCCAGGGGTCACACGGCAGACAATGTCCAGGAATGATAGCGCCACCAAATAGTTTTTAGCTCTAGGGAAAGAACAACTGGTAATGGTTAGTGGCAATGGGGGACCTCAACTACCCAGATATAGATTGGGGTCACGGTTCAGCTAAAACCACAAAGGGGAGAGAATTTCTTAACCTCCTGCAGTATAATTTTCTGGGCCAGTTTGTGGAGAAGCCAACTAGAAGTGATGCCTTGTTGGATCTGGTTATTTCTAACAACGCTGAGCTGGTTGGGGATGTCACTGTCCATGAACACCTGGGGAATAGTGACCACAATATAGTGACTTTTAGCCTAAAGTGTAGAAAAGAAAAACATGTTGGGAGGGCAAAAACTCTTAATTTTAAAAGGGCCAATTTTCCTGGGTTAAGGGCAGAACTTCAGGGCATAGACTGGGAGCGGCTGCTATCACATACTGATACAGCTAATAAATGGGAAATCTTCAAATCCACATTAAATAACTGTACTGCCAAATATATTCCTATGGTTAACAAATATAAACGGTTAAAATCCAATCCCACATGGCTTACAACCGAGGTTAGAAGGGCTATAAATGAGAAAAAAGGGGCATTCAAAAAATATAAATCAGAGGGGTCAGCTGTAGCATTTAAACATTACAAAGAAGTCAACAAAACCTGTAAAAATGTAATAAAAGCAGCAAAAATTCACAATGAAAGGCAGGTAGCTATAGAAAGCAAAAGAAACCCCAAAAAATTCTTCAAATATATTAATGCAAAAAAACCAAGGTCAGAGCATGTAGGACCCCTAAATAATGGTGACGGGGAGTTAATAACTGGGGATCAGGAGAAAGCTGAGTTACTTAATGGGTTCTTCAGTTCTGTATATACAAAAGAGGATGGAGCTGTTGTGGGTGGGGCCAGTACTGAGGTGGGTGGGGCCAGTGCTGCTAACACATGTAATGTACTGAACTGGTTTACTATAGATATGGTCCAAGATAAATTAAACAAACTCAATGTAACCAAAGCTCCAGGGCCTGATGGATTACACCCTAGAGTTCTTAGGGAACTCAGTTCTGTAATTTCTCTACCCTTGTATGAAATATTCTGTGATTCTTTGCTTACTGGTATTGTGCCGAGGGACTGGCGTAAGGCAAATGTAGTGCCGATCTTCAAAAAGGGCTCTCGAACTTCCCCAGGTAACTACAGACCTGTAAGCTTAACATCCATTGTGGGGAATCTATTTGAGGGGCTTATAAGGGACTACATCCAGGAATATGTAGTGGCTAATAGTATTATAAGTGATAACCAGCATGGTTTTACTAAGGACAGAAGCTGTCAAACCAACCTAATATGTTTCTATAAAGAGGTAAGTAGAAGCCTGGATGGCGGCGCGGCTGTGGATATAGTGTACCTGGATTTTGCAAAAGCGTTTGACACAGTTCCTCATGGACGTCTGATGGGTAAGTTAAAGTCTATCGGTTTGGAAAGTTTAATGTGTAACTGGATTGAAAACTGGCTTAATAATCGTACCCAGAGAGTGGTGGTCAATGATTCCTACTCCGAATGGTCTCCGGTAATAAGTGGTGTACCCCAAGGGTCAGTACTGGGCCCTCTTCTGTTTAACTTGTTTATTAATGATATTGAGAATGGAATTAACAGCAATGTTTCTATCTTTGCAGATAACACCAAGCTTTGTAGTACAGTACAGTCTATGGAGGATGTGCAGATGTTACAGGATGACTTAGACACACTGAGTGTTTGGGCGTCCACTTGGCAAATGAGGTTCAATGTGGATAAATGTAAAGTTATGCACCTGGGTACTAATAACCCACATGCATCATATGTCCTGGGGGGAGTTACTCTGGGAGAGTCGCTGATGGAGAAGGATCTGGGTGTACTTGTAGATAATAGACTACAGAACAGTACACAATGTCAGTCAGCTGCTTCTAAGGCCAGCAGGATATTGTCATGCATTAAAACAGGCCTGGACTCACGGGACAGGGATATAATATTACCGCTTTATAAAGCTTTGGTGCGGCCTCATCTGGAGTATGGCGTCCAGTTTTGGAACCCGATTCATAGAAAGGACGTTCTAGAGCTGGAGAGGGTACAAAGACGGGCAACTAAACTAATAAGGGGAATGGAGCATCTTAGTTATGAGGAGAGATTAAAATAATTAAATTTGTTTAGTCTGGAGAAGAGACGTTTAAGGGGAGATATGATTAACTTATTTACATATATAAATGGCCCCTACAAGAGATATGGGGAAAAGATGTTCCAGGTAAAACCCCCTCAAAGGACAAGAGGGCACTGCCTCCGAACAACGGAGGGGGGAAGGGTACAAGCAAAAGTCAATATGAGAGAGGGGCCATGAGCAGCAGTATATGTGTGGCATTAGTAGGAGTGTATGTGAGAGAGGGCTATAGGCGGCATTATATGTATAAGATGGGCCATAAGTGACAGTCTAGATGGTTGGATTAATGGGTGCCTATAAGACATAGCGAAGCAATGAGCAGCAGTCTATGTGAGAAAGAAGCCATGAGTGGCAGTCTATATGAATAGGGGCTTGTGGAAAGTGTATGAAGTTGGATTCTTTTGGTCTTTTTGGGGTCTGAATTATTTTGCACTTTGGCAAATTTGTAATTTTGTCCCTGATTTGACCCCTTTTCCAGAGGACAGGTATACATTTAGGTGGTTATGAGCTGTTTCTTTCTGGTCTCCAATCAACAAGACTGCAGTGTAATTGTGGGGTTCTGACCACTTTTCATGGAAGTTAGAGGCCTCCTAAAGATCTCTCTGGCTGACATGATAGGACTTCTGTTGCAGCCAACCATAGATAGCTTGTATTAGAATAGCCGTAATTATGCAGTGAACTATACAAAGGATCAAAGATTAAAATGTTGTTTCCGTTTCCCAAATGAAAAAAAATGTAAACTAGAAAAAAAAAACTAACATACAACACTAAAAAAATTAAATGCTTCCACAAAACCAGCCCTCATGTGGATCTGTTGATTGAAAAATAAAAGGGTTATGGCTCTTAGAGCGTAAGGAGGAAAAAAACGAAAATGAAAAAATAACCGTTTCCTGGAAACATTTTAATGGAATAATCTAATTGTATTGATAGAATCAGAAAACAAATTGAAAACACAGCGAATTTCTAATAACATCCCCAAGCGTCTCCAATGTGTCCTTCAAGTTATTATTGAGTGTGAAGTTGGATTTCACTTCATACAAATTACCCCGGCAACATCTTGTAGGACGCAGCAAAGTCGAAGGATATTCTCACTTCATCACTGCTGATCCGGTTCTCCATCCTTCAGAAGCTTCAGGTCAAAAACAAGAAAAAAATCAAATTTTCCAAGATCTGGTTGGCCAAAGCATTACAGAAGTGTATTAAAGACTAATGGAGAATTTGTAATGAAGTTGTATATTATCTGAAATGTAAAAAAAAAAAAAAAATTACAAAAATACTTGGCCAACTTTGAAAATATTATGGGGGACATTTATTAAGAAAGCACTATTGTTAAATAAAGCCCCACCCCCTTTTTCTTGGCGGGGTTTACTAAGAAACGCGTCGAGAACAGGCATTGCACAAAAAAAGTCCCTGTTCTGGAGCAGGTGTAGAGTTTGGCCTGGTTTACACCTGTTTCCAGGTGTAAAACGTGATAAATAAGGTGCGGGAGGGGGTCACGTCTTCTCCCCACCTTGCAGACAAGCTTCTTACCAATGTCACATGACGTCCTAAGTCGCCCCAAATGCTCCTCCCCCGGACCAGAGACAGATGAGCAGTATGATCCTCCACTCCACCTCCTCCTCATGGGCAGAGACAGTGTCATCCTCCAGTGGCATCGGCTCCCCGCGGACCAGATATAGCAGCAGCATATAGTTCGGCCCTCCGCCGCTCTGAGGGACAGTGAACTGGCCCCCTGTGTAAAAAGTTTGGGGACTCCTTATACACTATGTTGGGGCAGCCTAGAGGCTATACTGTATGTGGGGGCTATAGACTGGGGGGGGGGGCTGCAGTTGCCTTCTCTGCCTAGGGCACCAAAACTCCTTGTCCCACAGGAAAAGCTGCATTCTTTCCAGTCTGACACAGTGCTCTCTGCTACCACCTCTGTCCATGTCAGGAACTGTCCAGTGCAGGAGAAGCTTTCAATGGGGATTTGCTGCTTCTCTGGAAAGTTCCTGACATGGACAGAGGTGGCAGCAGAGAGCACTGTGTCAGACTGGAAAGACTACACCACTTCTTGCAGGACATACAGCAGCTGATAGTACTGGAAGACCTGAGATTTTTAAATAGAAAGTTATACAGATTTGTAATTTACTTCTGACACCAGTTTCAGGGGGGGGGGAGGACAAATTTGGTCAGCTATCCTAGAACACCATTCACACTTGGCAGGAGCACTTTGCTATGGCAGAAGTTGCAAACACACAGAAACACAAAAAATGCAACATCTCACAGCAATGGCAAGATACAAACCCACTACAGACGTGAAAATAGTTAAAAGCAGCCCCCCCCCCCCAACTGCAAAAAAAAAACATCCACAAAAATAATGAGGCTCTTGGTTACCATTTAAATATAGTGTAAACTGCCCCACCACAGTAAGGTGGCCTCATAACGGGACAGTTCTACACTGTACTATGGCCTCTCCATGGCATGAAATACGCCTATGCTCTGGGCATGCAAGATCTGTCTTATACCGGCACAAGTAATTACACCACCTGGGTGGGGGTAGGTGGAGCGCACAACCAAGTAGAGGCAGCCACTCCCCCATCTGGAACACAGAAAAAAAAATACAAATTTGGTCAGCTCTCCGGCTCTCCGACACATCGTATACGCTCCGGCTGGGATCCCGTGCGGCCCCGCAAATAAGTGACATGTCAGTTTTCATTGAATTGCGGCCATAGGAAACCCTGTCAGTTCACACTATGAAGCGAGAGGCTCCGGCCGCTTGCTCCATAGTGTAGAGGGGGAAGCTCTGATGCGGGCGCGCGCTGATGCGCCTGCATCAGTGCTCTGCGGCCGGACAGATCATCCAGCCGGTACTTAAGTACCAGCCGCGATGATCCGGGCAGAGACCGGCCGTTCTGTGACCGGGCCGGGGTCGCGGAACGGCCAGTCTCTTACTGTGTGTGAACATAGCCTAGGACTGCCCTGTTATGAGGCCATGTGGTGGGGTAGTTTACACCATTTTCAAATGGTAACCATTATTTTTATTTTTTTGGCAGTTGGGGGGGCTGCTTTTAACTTTTTTCATGTCTGTAGTGGGTCTGTATCTTGCCATTGCGGTGAGCTGTTGCATTTTTTTGCATTTTGGGAATTGTAGTCCTGAGCCCAACTACTCAAACCGGAAGTACAGAACTAAGACACCTGCCGCCCCCCTTGCAAATACATTTTTGTTGGTTTCAGCAATGCTATATACTATCTTACATGTATGGTTGCCTTAACCCTACCCAATAAAGGTATCCAAAAACTCCTTCGTATTTGCCTTGTAGGAGATTACACCATAACAATTGTATACATATGCAAATTCCATGGCGATGTCATCCCTAATGCAGACTGTCTGTACTCGTCTTCCTATTGCTTTGATTTCATATCCATGAATACACAATATAATTGAGCAAAGCTAATGGCGAGGCCCAGAGCAGCAGACACACCGATCGCTATGGGGCATGTAATAAAACTGTCATCACCCGTTTCTTTAACAAGCCAAGATGTTCGGTGCCCACTTTCATTTTCCACCTGCGTGTTCACGCACATTGAACTGTGTGATTTTTAGAAGCCTGCTGTAGGGGACAGATACAAATGAGAGAAAAAGGAAATTGTATAGAAATTCAATTATTTTGGAAACTTTTGAATTATGATGATGGATAATGATCTGTCACATTTAAATTGCTTTTAAAAACTCCTGCGACAGATGTGCGGAAAAGGGAAAACTATTATGGCTGAGCGACTGATGGAAAATAATAACTTGCTAGATTTGAGCTCTTCTTTAATTTACGTTGATCTCGTATAATCATCACAAATGGAGAAAAATTCCATTGCTGATCCATACTGATGTAGCAGAGCTAAATGTAATGATAGACTCCTGGATCCTCCTCATTGAGATTCTTCTAGTTCAGTATATCAGTGTTAGTTACCTGATAATCCCGAAAATTAGCTCTGCTTAAATTAATGTCCTGCTGGGGCTTCTGTAGGGCTTGTGCTTACAAAGAGGAGACAATCAGAACAGAGAGAGCTGCAGCACGAGCCAATTATGAGACAGGAGGAGGATCTGAGGCCTTATTCTGGTAACTCTAGTGGTTGGCACTGGTCGGTGTGTAGTCTGTCCTGGCAGTCACTTTCAGCCTCCTCACCCTGCACTTTCTCTTCCCAGCTTCCTCCACCATGGTTGCAGTTCCTAGTCTGGCCCATAGGGTACACACCTGTGCTCTTGCTGTAGCTTAAAGTGCACTAATATGTTCTTTACACTGTCTGACACTACTTATTTAAAGCTGCCTTACCTGCTCTCCTGTGCCCACGTGGTTTTTCATAATGTGGGTGTGAGATCCTGATTCATTATTCTGAAACCAATTCTGAACCTGCTCTGCCTGCCACAACTCTTCTGTATGTATGCAACTCTAAACCTGTGCAGCCTGCCACAACTCCTCTGCCTGTCCCTAACTCTAAACCGGTGCTGCCTGCCACGACTCCTCTGCCTGTCCCTAACTCTAAACCTGTGCTGCCTGCGACGACTACTCTGCCTGTACCTAACTCTAAACCTGTGCTGCCTGCCACAACTCCTCTGCCTGTATCTACAGTAACTCTAAACCTGTGCTGCCTGCCACGACTCCTCTGCCTGTACCTAACTCTAAACCTGTGCTGCCTGCGACGACTCCTCTGCCTGTCCCTAACTCTAAACCGGTGCTGCCTGCCACGACTCCTCTGCCTGTCCCTAACTCTAAACCTGTGCTGCCTGCCACGACTCCTCTGCCTGTATCTACAGCAACTCTAAACCTGTACTGCCTGCGACGACTACTCTGCCTGTACCTAACTCTAAACCTGTGCAGCCTGCCACAACTCCTCTGCCTGTCCCTAACTCTAAACCGGTGCTGCCTGCCACGACTCCTCTGCCTGTACCTAACTCTAAACCTGTGCTGGCTGCAACGACTCCTCTGCCTGTACCTAACTCTAAACCTGTGCTGCCTGCAACGACTACTCTGCCTGTATCTACAGCAACTCTAAACCTGTACTGCCTGCGACGACTACTCTGCCTGTACCTAACTCTAAACCTGTGCTGCCTGCCACAACTCCTCTGCCTGTATCTACAGCAACTCTAAACCTGTACTGCCTGCGACGACTCCTCTGCCTGTACCTAACTCTAAACCTGTGCTGCCTGCCACAACTCCTCTGCCTGTATCTACAGTAACTCTAAACCTGTGCTGCCTGCCACGACTCCTCTGCCTGTACCTAACTCTAAACCTGTGCTGGCTGCAACGACTCCTCTGCCTGTACCTAACTCTAAACCTGTGCTGCCTGCGACGACTCCTCTGCCTTTATCTACAGTAACTCTAAACCTGTGCTGCCTGTGACGACTCCTTGGCCTGTATCTACAGCAACTCTAAACCTGTGCTGCCTGTCCTGACTCCTCTGCCTGTACCTAACTCTAAACCTGTGCTGCCTGCCACAACTCCTCTGCCTGTATCTACAGTAACTCTAAACCTGTGCTGCCTGCCACAACTCCTCTGCCTGTACCTAACTCTAAACCTGTGCTGCCTGCCACAACTCCTCTGCCTGTATCTACAGTAACTCTAAACCTGTGCTGCCTGCCACGACTCCTCTGCCTGTACCTAACTCTAAACCTGTGCTGGCTGCAACGACTCCTCTGCCTGTATCTAACTCTAAACCTGTGCTGCCTGCGACGACTCCTCTGCCTTTATCTACAGTAACTCTAAACCTGTGCTGCCTGTGACGACTCCTTGGCCTGTATCTACAGCAACTCTAAACCTGTGCTGCCTGTCCTGACTCCTCTGCCTGTACCTAACTCTAAACCTGTGCTGCCTGCCACAACTCCTCTGCCTGTATCTACAGTAACTCTAAACCTGTGCTGCCTGCCACAACTCCTCTGCCTGTACCTAACTCTAAACCTGTGCTGCCTGCCACAACTCCTCTGCCTGTATCTACAGTAACTCTAAACCTGTGCTGCCTGCCACAACTCCTCTGCCTGTATCTACAGCAACTCTAAACCTGTACTGCCTGCGACGACTCCTCTGCCTGTACCTAACTCTAAACCTGTGCTGCCTGCCACAACTCCTCTGCCTGTATCTACAGTAACTCTAAACCTGTGCTGCCTGCCACGACTCCTCTGCCTGTACCTAACTCTAAACCTGTGCTGGCTGCAACGACTCCTCTGCCTGTACCTAACTCTAAACCTGTGCTGCCTGCGACGACTCCTCTGCCTTTATCTACAGTAACTCTAAACCTGTGCTGCCTGTGACGACTCCTTGGCCTGTATCTACAGCAACTCTAAACCTGTGCTGCCTGTCCTGACTCCTCTGCCTGTACCTAACTCTAAACCTGTGCTGCCTGCCACAACTCCTCTGCCTGTATCTACAGTAACTCTAAACCTGTGCTGCCTGCCACAACTCCTCTGCCTGTACCTAACTCTAAACCTGTGCTGCCTGCCACAACTCCTCTGCCTGTATCTACAGTAACTCTAAACCTGTGCTGCCTGCCACAACTCCTCTGCCTGTACCTAACTCTAAACCTGTGCTGCCTGCCACAACTCCTCTGCCTGTATCTACAGTAACTCTAAACCTGTGCTGCCTGCCACGACTCCTCTGCCTGTACCTAACTCTAAACCTGTGCTGCCTGCGACGACTCCTCTGCCTTTATCTACAGTAACTCTAAACCTGTGCTGCCTGTGACGACTCCTTGGCCTGTATCTACAGTAACTCTAAACCTGTGCTGCCTGTCCTGACTCCTCTGCCTGTACTTAACTCTGAACCTTTGCTTCCTGACACAACTCTTCTGCCTGTACCTAACTCTGAACCTGTTCTGTCTGCCTTGACCTCACTACCTTGCTGCACCAGTTCTACCTCTGCTTCAGGGACATAACTAGAAATGACTGGGTCCCATAGCAAATGTTTTATTGCAAATGTAGTCATGATCTTTAAAGTGTAACTATAAAATATTTTGACCTTTCAGTTTTAGTTAGCTTAGGCCATGATAAGAATTTTTGCAATATACATGAATAAGCTAAAATGAACAGTTTTTTAAATACATGAAGTTGAATGTGCTCTGAGCCCTGTGTCTGCTTCTGTGTTACCTGTGCATTCCTGCTGGACACGCCCCTCCCTGGAAATCCATCCTGAGTAGCAGTTTTGTACGGACTCTGACAGCAGCATCAGACACAGACAGCCCAGACACCTCCCCTCTCCCCTCACAGAGGTCACTAATGCTGCGTTTACACGGAACGATTATTGTGCGAATTTGCGCGATAACGAAACGAATTCGAATTGCACGATAACGAATTTGAACGATAATCGTAAGTGTAAACGCAGCGAGTGATCAAGCGACGAGCGAGAAATCGCTCATTTTGATCTCTGAACATGTTCTCAAATCGTTGTTGGTTGTACGCAAAACATTCGCAGATCGTTCCGTGTAAATAGTCGTTCACCGATTTAACCTATGTGCGAGATAGGCTTAAGCGATCGCAAAACGATTTTTCCATACAATATATCGTTCCGTCTAAACGCTGATCGTTATAAAAAAAAATTTGTTACTTCGCAATCGTTAATCAGGCGATCGGGCGAATTATCGCTCCGTGTAAACGCAGCATGAGCAGAGCTGATGTGTGTAAGGAGCAGCAGCGCAGGGGAGGAGATGGATGGAGGGACAAGTACCCAGTGCTTCAACCAGGAGGGACATGCCACCATGACTCCAACGTACTGCATGAGAGTGGGTGAGTCACTGAGGGGAGGACTACAAGTCCCAGCACAACACCGCTGTAGTCCTTCCACAGTACATATAACATTCACTATCAGATGTCTGCAGCGGGTGCCGCCACCACCATGGCTGACATCCTACAGTGTTATGAGAGCAGATGACTGTATCTAATCCTACTGTGTGTGATACCATCTGCTGGGGCTCTGTATCTAATCTTACTGTGTCATACTGTATGCTGGGGCTCTGTATCTGATCCCACTGTGAGTGATACCATCTGCTGGGACTCTGTATCTAATCTTACATGTCAGGCTATGTTCACACGCTGTAAGAGACCGGCCGTTCCGTGACCCGGCCGGGTCACGGAACGGCCGATCTCTGCAAAGATCATCCCGGGCGGTACTGCAGTACCGGCTGGATGATCTTTCCGGCTGCAGTGTTCTGCGGCAACAACGGCCATACTCATAGTGTGAACATAGCCTCATACTGTATCCTGGGGCTCTATCTGATCCCACTGTGTGTGATACCATCTGCTAAGGTGCTGGTCAGTGAATGGAGGGATGAAGGATAGGCCACGCCTACTTTCATGCAGCCAGAAGAAAAATTCATTTATTCTTCTGAGCCAAACAACTAGCGATATCTCAGCGAGCGCACAAGCTATCATTGCAGTTTAGGGCTCATTTTAGAGGGTAACATGTGGCAGGTGGTAGTTGCACCCATGCTCTACTCTTTTCCAGGTGGTTGGCAGCGATATTCTCTGGCCTGCTTGGCCAGCCACCACCCACACTGGGGCCATTCTTACCCATCAGCTTAACAAAAAGCAAAGAAATAGCCAGCACTCTACTAAACTTGTGAACCCGAGAGAGATGATCCCTATACTAGCAACGGCCTCTCTCAGACTATAAGGCCCTATTCACACGTCCACAATTCTGTCCGCAATTGTGGATCTGCAATTACAGACAGAAAATAGGATCATTGGGGGAGATTTATGTAAAGTAGAATTATCTTAGTTGCCTCTAGCAACCAATCAGATTCCACCTTTTATTCCTCACAGATTCTTTGAAAAATGAAAGTGGAATTTGATTGGTTGCCAAGGGCAACTAAAATAATTCTACTTTACACCAGTTTGATAAATCTTCCCCAATGTATTTCAATGGCCCCATTCACACATCCATAGTTGTGTACAGGGCTGTAATCTGTACCGCAAAATAAAAAGGTCAGACCCTGTTAATACGGATGGAAATTTGCAGATTGCTAATAAAGAAATAGTGGACTCAAATTTGCGGAGTGAAAAATATACTGACGTGTGAATAGACCCTAAGGAGGAGATTTATCAAACATGGTGTAAAGTGAAAACTGGCTCAGTTGCCCCTAGCAACCAATCAGATTCCACCTTTCATTCCTGACAGACTCTTTGGAAAATGAAAGGTGGAATCTGATTGGTTGCTAGGGGCAACTGAGCCAGTTTCACTTTACACCATGTTTGATAAATCTCCCCCATAAGTCTACAAAACTGGGCATACAAGATCTAACTAAACTCCGTTAAAAACACCTACAGGACATTATTGATTTGAAAGAATTATTATTATTATTTTTTTTTTCTTCTTCGTCAGAGCACATCTTTAAGACACTGCAGTAGGATTACCCACAGTCCTTTGTAAATCTGCAGATAATACTTTATGAACCTGAATAAAATGTCATGTATTCAGATAGCCTCTCCATTCAGTAAGAGCTACAGAACAGGACTAGCCATAGAGCAGGCTCGTACAAGAGAGACTCTTCATATAAACGCTACTTTATTCCAAACAAAGGTGACATTGAACACAATAGCATATACAGAAGAGTGGAGCTGAGTTATCTGCCACAACTCAATGACTTATCACAATATTACCTGTGGTTACCAATAGGACCTGGGAATATGAAGCCGACTCTCATTCGAGACAGGTGTGTACCACCAGTTACCGACAGTAGACTTCACAAAGAGGCATAAAGGAGAAAGAGTTAATACAATACAAGAACGAAGCACAAACCATTCATCTGCAATCTAAAGGGTTTATCCTGAATAAGAAAAAACATTTCTGATTTCCTGCAGATACAGCGCCACTCATGTCTTCAGTTTATGTGTGCTACTGCAGCTCATTTCCACTGAAGTGAATAAAGGACAGAAGGATAACTCCTTCAACCCTTAGGAGCCATAGTATAAGGCCATAGTGGGTGTTTTTTTCCACCTAGAGACCCAGATGATCCCTTATTTTTTGCAGCACTATTTGCACTTTGCAATGGCAGATGTAATTTTTGCCTAAAATATGCTGTGAAACCAGAAAAAAATTATATGTTGGGGGGGGGGGGGGGGGGGGTTACGCCGTTCGCCCTAGGGTAAAACTGACTTGTTATGTATATTCCTCAAGTTGTTACGATTACAATGATATGTAACTTGTGTAACTTTTATTTTATTTGATGGCTTTTAAAAAATTAAAACCTTTTTTAAAAAATATATGTTCCTTAAAATTGCTCTATTCCCATACTTAAACGGGGTTGGGGTTATTCCCCCTGGGGTTAGAGTTATTCCCCGTGGGGTTAAGGTTATTTCCCCTGGGGGACTTCTAGTATGACTGCTCTGGTCGCTCTTGAATGCAGTATACTGTAGATATACTGCATAAATCAATGAGATCGGTGTTCTATTGCTTTTGGTTGCTGCAGCCCAAAGCAAAAGAGTGCCAAGCCGGGATTAGCGCCATCACAGCGCAGGCCCCTGCAGGCTTTAGATGCGGGGATCACCCCTCCACGATCGTGTCACGTGTGGGGGGGGGGGTGATCCCCCCACTAGACCAGCAGGCAAGGGCTACAATAAGTATTTAGAAGCAGCTGTCAACTTTGACAGCTGTATCTAAATACTTAATTAGCAGGTACAGTGATCGGACCGTGCCCGCTAATAGCTGCGGTCCCGGGCTGCATCTAGCACCCAGGATCGCCGCAGTTCAGAGGGGGGTCACCGCGCAACGCCCCTCTGGAATCCCATAGCTGCACCAGAACGTTCAGTAAAGTCCTGGTGCAGCTATGGGTTAAGGGTGAGTTCACACATGGAGGATTAAAGAGGTATCCAGCAAAAATCTTTTTCTTTCAAATCAACTGGTTTTAGAAAGTTATACAAATTTGTAATTTACTGCTCAAATCTTCCAGTATTTAT
Source organism: Dendropsophus ebraccatus (assembly GCF_027789765.1). Classification (NCBI taxonomy): domain Eukaryota; kingdom Metazoa; phylum Chordata; class Amphibia; order Anura; family Hylidae; genus Dendropsophus; species Dendropsophus ebraccatus. The sequence goes on from NC_091459.1 coordinate 123,881,903, forward strand.
CAGCTGCTGTATGTCCTGCAGGAAGGGGTGTATTCTATTCAGCCTGACACAGTGCCACACACTCTGCTGCCACCTCTGTCCATGTCAGGAACTGTCCAGAGCAGTAGCAAATCTGCATTAAAAACCTCTCCTGCTCTGGACAGTTCCCCACAGGTGCAGAGGTGGCAGCAGAAATAAAACATTTTCTGCAGGACATAAAGCAGCTCATAAGTACGGGAAGATTTGAGGTTTTTAAATTGAAGTACATACAAATCAATATAACTTTATGACACCAGTTGTTTAAAAGAAAAAGATTTCTGCTGAATAACCCCTTTAAGGCATAAATTAATTCCATTCATCTGAATTGGGATATTTTACATGAACAGGAAAAATTTAATTTCTGCAACAAATCTGCCATGTAAAAATTCACTCTTGGGCTATGTTCTCACATCGGCCGTTCGTGCCATAAAAAAATGTGCTGTATTGAAATTAATGCAAACAACAGCCGCTGTTCATAAAATGAACAGCGGCCGTTGTTTGATAGGGCTGTGTAAATAATGGATGTGCAAATTTCAATGCAGCATTGGCCGTTTTTTTGCAACAAACAATGGCCATTGATCTTACAATGTAGCAAATCCACATAGAAAACCTCTCCTGTTTTGGACAGTTCCTCACACGGACAGAGGTGGCAGCAGAGAGCACTGTGTCAGACAGAAAAGAATACAGAGAGTATAATCTTTTTTATGTATCTGACATGTGCAGAGATTCTTCTCTCCTCAGCCGCCTCTGCTTAGTGTCGCTTTCTTATCACACTCCATGACAGATGTTTAATGATCACGTCTCTTTGCAAATAATGATTTTTTTTATGTATCTGAATACTGGACGTGAAAAACAGCCAAACCAATGTTCTGTCTTGTTAGCACAAAATGGTTTTTGCACAATCCAAATTCTAATTGAAATCAGAATGGTAATGAGCTGTGGCACCCGGAGTATACGGTAATTAATGGCTAGGATACGGGAGAGAAATATTTGCCATAGGGAGGCCACTTCTTTATTAGCCATTGAATTGTTATATTAATGTTAAGTGATCGTGTGCAGTATGTCTAAAAGAAGTGTAGTACAGGTATGGGTGTCCCACTAAGTTCTTTTACAAAGTCAGTATGCATTTTCCCCACTAGGTGTCACTGTCTGTATTATTTTTTGTTATGTATTAAGCACATTTGAAGGTATAATGGGTTAACTGTTTTGTGTCACATGTTCTGTTTTAGCCTGTTACAGGTGCAGGTTCTTTCCCTTTTCCATGGGCCCTTTTCCCTATTCCATGGGCCGACAGCGAGGAGGAAACGAGCGCTGTCAGTACTTGTTTGCTCCTCATTCCCCGCTCGCTGACACCGCTATTACATGCAGTGGCAGCGAGCGTGTGAGTGCGGGAGGGGCCACGGGGAGCTGCGGGTGGGGGGCTGCCCAGGTGATCGCTAGATCGTCCAAGCAGCCCATAGAGCATAGCGGTGGTCTGCTGCCTCTGCTCCTATTCCATGGAGCGGTGGCAGTAGATCGCTGCTATCACAGTCGCTTGTTTTTCAACATGTTTGAAACACAAACAACTGCAACAATCAGACGAAATGAATGATGTCGGCTGATCGTTGCCTTCTATTCCACGGGATGATTATCGGCTGTAACAGCCTATATCGGCCGAATGCGGTAGATAATTGCTCCGTGGAATAGGGCCTTTATTCTTCACTCTCCTTTTTTCTCAGCCCACCAATCGCCACACCGCTTAGTTACCCCTATAAAAGGGAGGTTAGTTCCTGGTGGGAGGTCTTCAGCCAGTTTATGAGAGAGAGACTGAAAGAAGCAAGCTACTTGTTTCCTGCTGAAGCCTTCTTGCTAGGGAGGGATAGCCGTCCTCTAAGGAAAACCTTGTCCACGCCTGGGATCCTTCTAAAACCAAAGGGCAGTAACACCACAGCTAGGTACTGACCCCAGTGGGACAAATAGCGGGAAGAGCTGACGGATCCTACCGTCTGCACGGCTCTTCCGGGAAGTCTTGGAAAGTCTGCTACGCCCAATTGTAAAGTCCTGGGGCACATACTGCTTTACTTGGCACTCCGTGAACTAGTTAGGGCAGAAAGCGGTCAGATAATATATCTAAGTCTTGAGTCTTCTATCTTCTTCAACTTCTTCTACTAAACACTATTCCGGCAAAGTACACTACAAGACCCCAAAGACGCATCCCTACTCTTTCCTCTGCACACCTTACTCTAACTACCTCCTGCCTGCACCTGCTCTCCAAGTTGCAACTGTACTGTATTGCACTGAAGTTTTTCCAGTAAAAAAGGTTATCCTGCTTAAGCTACTGTCCTAGTTTTGTCGCATCTACACCTACACTTGGGTTATTGTTCTACCTCTAGCGCATCGCCAGTTTGTCGGGGGAAGGGTTCTTAGACCACTCCTGGCCACCGTGACAAGTGCCAAAGTGACCCAACACCCACCTAGCTGCCACAACGCTGCATAGCTACCACAGCAGACAACACAAGAAGGTAATGGGCAGTGCCAAGGTGCATTAGGCTATGTTCAAGCTGTAAAATGACAGAAAAACAGGTCTGAAAATTCTAGTTTGTTTGTAAAATGACCCTTTATTCTGAGAATTTAAAGAAATTCTCCAGCAAATTTTTTTCCCCATCAAAACAAAAGATGTCACAAAGTTATTTAAAAGTGTAATTTAATTCTATTTAAACAATCTTCAGTCTTTCAGTACTTATCAGCTGCTGTATGTCCTGCAGGAAGTGGTGTATTCTTTTCAGTCTGACACAGTGCTCTCTGCTGCCACCTCTGTCCATGTCAGGAACTGTCCAGAGCAGGAGATGTTTTCTATGGGGATTTGCTCCTGCTCTGGACAGTTCCTGACATGGACAGAGGTGGCAGCAGGGAGCACTGTGTCAGACTGGAGAGAATACACCACCTCCTGCAGGACACACAGAAACATTATTACAACATTTTTATTATTTTCTACACATATAATTCTCTATATCCACATAGCCATTACTGTCCATTAACCACTTGTATTTTGTTAGTATTATTCGCAGTTTTCCTGCCTATGGTCATGGTCTTGTGGTTTTCTTCTTCCCAGATAGCAGATGTTCACCTTTATCCCATAATCTCAGTGCACAGAGCTGTGGGGAATAACCTGCATAAAAGCTCCAACATTTGGCTGGAATGGCCTTTACATTAGAAATGTACAGAATCTACCTGCTCTTCCATCACATTGTTCTATGACAACGTAAATCTGATACAATTGGTCATTTGGTTAATTTTGGTTTGATCTTTACTTTTTCACAATATATTGATTAGCAGATTTTTTTGTATTCCACTTTTTTGTCGTTTTTAGATTAGTTCTAAGGCCATGTTCACACAACATATATTTTCGTAAAACCACGGTTGTTGTACAACGGGCATGATTATTACGAGAATATACATTACATTGCTATCTATGGGATCCCGGCCGAAGGGTATACACATAGGTGGAGATTTATCAAACTGGTGTAAAAGTAGAATTGTCTTAGTTGCCCCTAGCAACCAATCAGATTCCACCTTTCATTTTGCAAAAGGCCTGTGATGGATGAAAAGTGGAATCTGATTCCATAATCAGACTGCTGTAGCAGCGGCTTCTCTCTCTGAAAACAAAGTGGTTGGGCAGTGATTTTCCATCTTGCCTGACCCCCTATCTCCACCTCACAAGGCGGAGGTAGATAGAAAGGTAGGTAATTTATTCCAGCATGGCACAGATACAACGTTTCAACCGCAATGGTCTTTTTTAAGTATACACGGACATGAACACGTCACAGTATATAAAGCAGTTCCAGCCAATAAACAGAGTAGTTTCATCACTCTAATTAAAACTATTAACCCTTAACACCCCTCGTGATATATATTACAAATACTTGCTTTATTAGAACGTACAAAAGAAGTGTTTCACAGGTTAAAAACACACAGAAAGAGACCCACCTCCCTACAGCTGCGATTACCAAAAGGAGCGAGGAAGGAGCGCGTCACGCGTGGATGCCGGCGTCCCGCTGCATCCACTACGCATGCGTTATTACGCACCAATCACTGCATCGTGGGCGTCAACTCGAGCGGTCAGCTGACCGCTGTCATAGCGACCACCAACGCTATACTAACAAGACATCAGCAAGCCCCATATAGGTCCATTCTTCATCCGGTAAGGTATAGCATACATTTAGGTGTCATCTGGTAGCATCAGAAAAGGCTAAATTCTTCATCCGGACACATGCTTGTTAGATGTACCTTCAAATTCATCATGTCTCCATCAGTAGCGTCCCACAGGTAGCTGAATATCAACATATACGGCAGAGTCTTCTATTCTCAGCGGTCACTGCATAGTCGCACCAATAGGATAACAGTTCAACAGTACTATGCAGTGACCGCTGAGAATAGAAGACTCTGCCGTATATGTTGATATTCAGCTACCTGTGGGACGCTACTGATGGAGACATGATGAATTTGAAGGTACATCTAACAAGCATGTGTCCGGATGAAGAATTTAGCCTTTTCTGATGCTACCAGATGACACCTAAATGTATGCTATACCTTACCGGATGAAGAATGGACTTATATGGGGCTTGCTGATGTCTTGTTAGTATAGCGTTGGTGGTCGCTATGACAGCGGTCAGCTGACCGCTCGAGTTGACGCCCACGTCGCAGTGATTGGTGCGTAATAACGCATGCGTAGTGGATGCAGCGGGACGCCGGCATCCACGCGTGACGCGCTCCTTCCTCGCTCCTTTTGGTAATCGCAGCTGTAGGGAGGTGGGTCTCTTTCTGTGTGTTTTTATCCTGTGAAACACTTCTTTTGTACGTTCTAATAAAGCAAGTATTTGTAATATATATCACGAGGGGTGTTAAGGTCTAATAGTTTTAATTAGAGTGATGATACTACTCTGTTTATTGGCTGGAACTGCTTTATATACTGTGACGTGTTCATGTCCGTGTATACTTGGAAAAGACCATTGCGGTTGAAACGTTGTATCTGTGCCATGCTGGAATAAATTACCTACCTTTCTATCTACCTCCGCCTTGTGAGATGCTGTTACCTTTTTGATACTTGGACTGTTTTTGACCCTGCCTGGACACCGGGGTTGGTAACTGTTGCATCTTTAATTTACAAAGTTTTTTCACTATTTTTAGACTGGATAGTCTTTAAAGAGGAGTGCTATAGTACTTTTTGTTTTTTGGACCCCTATCTCCACCGACATCATCTGTCAGAGAAGCCTCGGTAGAGCCCCATACAATTCATACTGAGGGTCAAACTAGCCACTCGGCCAACATTACTGTAAAGTGTACGGGGATCTTAACACTAGATAATAGGAAACTATTTCCCACGTCTGGTTCTTTTGACAGAAGGAGATTGGGGGAGGAATTATGTGAGTGTCAATGCTTACTCTAAAAGAGACAGGGTGAGTGGGCACAAGGACCTTTCGGTCAGGACTGTGAATAACGGTAACAGCAGAAAGGTAGAGGCAGAAGGAGGTAAGGCGTGGAGAACGTCGCCATGTGGGCTTGGGTGCTAGTCAAAGCAGCATGTCTATGCCAGTGGGCCACCAGCTATACAGTTGGACTTCAACTGCCTGATCCTTTTGTTCTTGGAGAGATCAGTCACTACCTGAGGGGAATGGCAACCTCCCCTCTCTCCATTGGAAACACATGCACACCCCAAATAGTTGTTAACCCCCTAGATGCCATTGTCAGTAGTGACTGTGACATTTAGAGAGTCACTGTATATGACTGTGTTAATTCAGTCTGGACTTTAATCAGCACCCCTGCGAATTATTAGGTGCAGATCAACGATGGCAGCCAATGGCTTTCTGAAGATAACTGTGACCGCCATGTTAAATCTCCTAGTATAGGCCATTGAGCATTACATGCTGCTGGTTTGGGCTGGTAATGGTAGTTTCATAATGGTGATTATCATTAAAGTGGTAACTACAATCAATACAGAAAAGTCTTTATTCAGTCTAATAGTGTGTGGGCCGAGTGTTCCTGGCAGTCATAACCAGATTTGTTTCCATGAACTGCATTTCATTCGGTTTTCCAGCTACAATTCCCCTGTATATAAGTGCACGGGGAAGGACAGGGCGTTCTGTACTGGAAGCTGATGCACTTATGTGATGAATTTCTGCTAGGAGGGGCAATAAAAAGGAGCCTGAAATGGGCTAAGACAAGGCTCACCATGGTTATGGAGCCCATGTCCTGCCTAAGGATCTGGTTTACCCCTCAGCCTGGTGGGCCATAGCAATATATGCGGGTGGATATATTGGGGATATATATCTTCTAGGATGCTTGTTTCCAGGGGATCATTGGTAGCATGTCTGGGGTCATTTTCCAAGTATTTTTGAGATCCCATCATTTATCTATACAGACCATGTGACAACCACTTTTTGTTGAATTATGTTCTTTTTTGCTATCATCATACTGTGAATAAGATCTAATAGGTAATTGATGACCATCCCATCAGATACCAGCCTTGTCTATGAGCAAATCACTATTAGTATGGCATAAACAGTTTGGGTGGGCTGAGCAGGTGAATTGCTACCCTACTCAACCCTACAATGAATGTATTGTGGTGTTCTTACCAATTTTCATGGCCTTCTTGCCTGTTTGGCTAGTAATCGCCCTATGTAATAGAACCCTTGGCAAAACAGTGTCCCTCTTAAAGGACTGCTTCCCCTTGACATAAATAATACCAACATAGTAATCCACTGCAGACATCTAGTCATTTCAACTCTCATCATACGGCTGATGTTGTTTTCCCATTGGCCAATTTACACTAATTGGCAAGAACTAAGATACTCGAGTGCTTGTTGCTTAAGTCAAGCATTTTTCAACACTGGAGTAACAAACCCCATTGAAATCAATGGGAGGCATGATCATTTATCAGGCCGAGCGGAGAGTACCTGGTTCACCTTCAATGTGTCTTGCAGTAAGGTATTTGCATTCTTTATTTTGTCCCTTGAAGGAATGTATAAGCGAAATATACAAAAATTAAAATTAGTAATTAAACAGTTTTGGAGTTCCTGGCATCATAATGAATGATGATGCTGGGATCGATAAATATTAGCACTACTGTACCGACACGCTCTGTCAGTACAGTATTGAAAATATTTAAAGAGAATGTACAGCTGAAGTTACAGGCCTAATGCGCCAGGCCGGGACAGACTTCATTATGGAGACCCCAGTGCATCACCCCAGTGAGGCGCTATCGGGTGCTTGGCCCGCCTGGGTCCGTCTGCCCAATCTCCGGAACCGGGTGATAATGGGAAGAATGGACAGCATTGTTACAATGTGATGATCAGATTATATGGAAATCTTTATTGAGGGATTCTAGCGGTACATTTAGGGGGGATTTACGAAGACCGGTGTACAAGTTTGCCGGTCTTATATTAGGCCCCCCCCCCTTTTCCCGGGAAGGATACACTGAAAGGTGCACACCTCTTAGTGAATCCGGCCCGAATCTGTGCCCGTGTACGAAATCTACATCTGCTTCCAACAGGTGTAGATTTTGATCATGATTTACGCCTGCGAGCATGGTAAATGAGGTGCGGGAGGAGGCCACGCCTCCTCCCTGCCTTATCATGCCCCAGCGAGCTCTGCCAGCCCGCACATCGGGGAGCGGGGCGTATGGGAGGCGTACACAGGGGAGAAGGGGCTAGCGGGGAACCAGAAGCAAACAAGCACTGACAGCATTCGTTTGCTCCTCACAATCGCCCCGTGTAATAGCTTTATGCCTTCTGTTTCATACATTTCTCCTTAACAGCACACCAAGTGGTCAGGAGTGGAACTGCAGGTATTAACCATTTAAATACACAAGGAATAAATTAAAGGAATGTCATCTAAGAATGTTTAATATATTTTTTCAGACATCTCTTATCTGTACGCTTCAGGAACGTATAAGCCTCACAACGTCCCCCCTGTTCCATCTCCGTTATTACAGCCAATGCTATTCACATAGAACAAAGCTTTAATCCCATCACTGAAGATGTTCACACGGCCTACAATCCAAATCCTTTCTGTTGTCAGCAATCCAGAGCTAAACCTTTTACACTCATCTACATAACTGCTGAATCTCATTACATGGGATTGAGTCTATGAAATGTCATATTTTATTTTTATGGCATTCTCCTCTTTCTAGTGTCACATTATGAGTCCTCAGCAGATTCCGGAACTTTTTTTTTATGCATCGCACACCTAATAGCTTAAAAAAGCCTTGAAACTTTCCAAGACGCGAGTTTAGATTCTTAAGCAGAACTGAGGAGCTGGTCCGGTGCTTCACTATTAGGCTTTTTATTATTTAATAGCTCTGTTCCACTTAGCTAGTCAACCCTGCTTTCGGCTGTTCCAGTAGTCATTCTCATTATAGGTGCCTCAGCGATGCGTGAAGCCTGGAGATACCAGCTAGGTGCAATCTATATAGAACATGTACAAAGTTAAATGACTTTGCCATGTTTTAATAACTTTTACTAAAATTTGAGGAACTTTTTAACATACTCTATTTGTAAACTAGTGTTGAGCGGAATTGCCTACTTGTTTGGGTTTGGCAATGTTCTCTGAACACAACCACTTGGCATTCAACTTGACAACTAAAGAAGCTACGGCTGCCAGGAAAACATGGATACAGCCTATTATACACGTTTTCCAGGACTCCAGACCTTGAAGATATCCAAACCATGAGGCACTGGTGATGGATGAGGATTAGGGACGAGCAAACATGAACTGTACAGTTGCCCGTGCCCGTACCCGAATCTTTGTGTTTTGCTTCCCCAAACCTAAACTCTGATTTCATTGCAGAAATCAGTTCAGATTAATAATAAAGCTTGTTGAAAGGCTGCTGAACAGCCAATCAACAAGCTGTGTCTGTGTTTTGGCCGATTGCTGAAGAAGGAGCCGATCTGGTGAAGACACCACATGCCGGGAACCCAGGAGAGTATCATCTTCCCTCCCACAGAGCACAGCCTGACCTCTATGGAGTTAAGTGGGAATGCTATGCATCTTTACTTAACTCCTTGGGGGCCAGACTGTAACTTTTTGGGCCCAGAAATTTGGGTTCCTTTCAATAGGGGCTTGGGTTAAGTCCAGGTACATGAAGCAGACTTTTTTCCCAGTTAGGTTGAATTATCCGTTCACCCCTAGTAAGGCGAAGACCATGAGGTTAGCCAAATACACATAGGGTTCCATAAAAAACAATGGGGTCTTCTGTCAATTATCTCCCATCTCTGCCCAACTGAAGGTAACCAGAATTATAGGGTAAGTGCACTGTAACTGTGCCCCTCCCCCCCCAAATAATTTTTTTTTGCTCCACCAGCCTATACCTGTAGGGCCCATCTGAGTGGACCCCATACCATTGTCAGTCTGAGGCCCCATAGTAACTTCTTACTCCCTTATTGTTACGGCATTCATCTTCTTTTAGCCCATTTATCTCTCACAGTGCAGTGTAGGGAGATTAGCATTGGCTTAGCACACAATGGTGTTACAGTAAGATGAGCGGAGCAGCTGCTTATCTGTGCTGCACATTTGCTGCCAGCCCCGGTCCACCTGGACAAGAAGCTGCCTGCGGATATCTTGGTAATAATTTTGCAATTAAATAGTTTTATGATTGACATATTTCTTAGAAAAGAAGCTTAGGTCAATGAAGGAGTAAATGCTTGGAGACTGCAGCATGGGACTGCTGTGGCGTCCTGATGCCCATAGCCCTGGACCCTCACCTCCTCCCATTGATATTCTAAGAGGTTGTAGGAGACCATCTGTTTTATTCCTCACTTCTCTATTATCAGATCTCCTGTACAGAGAAACCTTGGATTACAAGGAACTTGGTCTGAGAGCGTTTTGCAAGACAAGCTAACAATTTGAAAACTCTGACAAGCTAACAATTGTAACTCTGGAAACAAGCAAGTTTTGGTTAACTGAGCTCCCTCTGTCCCCATCCTGATACTCTACTGGGTAGAAAGCCCCCTTATTTTAATCCACTGTTACCTGATAAACTCTGCCGGCAATTGTACGCTATCCGGCTCTCCTTCAGTGCCCCTCTGCAACATAACTGTGGAGATCCTCCTGTGGAAGCGGGCAGCTCAGCCTTATCTCCTTTCCCTCCTTCCGGAGGACTGAGTGTGAGTGAGGCTGCGGCATCCTCTTACGCTGGCATTTAGTGAGCCTAGATCCTACATGTTCAGATGTAACCCAAGCGGTGAGTGCTGCAGCTCCCCAGGACCTTGTCTGGACATCTCCTGTTGTGCATGTATCTCTGCCATATTGCCTACATGTTGCACTGGATGGTGTATGACCACTGCTTTCCTCTGGCCCCTTAAAGGTGAAGTCCGGTGACAAATGTTATTAAAGTATTGTATTGCCCCCCAAAAGTTATACAAATCACCAATATACACTTATTATGGGAATTGCACATAAAGTACTTTTTTCCCTGCACTTACTACTGCATCAAGGCTTCACTTCCTGGATAAAATGGTGATGTCACGACCCAATTCCTGGAGCTGTGCGGGCTGTGGCTGCTGGAGAGGATGATGGCAGAGGGATGCTCAGTGTCCCTCCAGTGCCCTGTGTCCCTCAGTGTCCCCCTGCCATCATCCTCTCCAGCAGCCACAGCCCGCACAGCTCTGGGAGTCGGGGCATGACATTACCATGTTATCCAGGAAGTCACATCACCGTGTGATCCAGGAAGTGACATCACCATGTTATCCAGGAAGTGACATCACCATGTTATCCAGGAGGTGAAGCCTTGATGCAGTAGTAAATGCAGGGGAAAAAGCACTTTATGAGCATATAATAAGTGTATATTGGTGATTTGTATAACTTTTGGGGGGCAATACAATACTTTAATAAATACAAAGAAGTTCCACTATTAAATACAATATATACTGTACATGTAATTTCTCTCTTTTTATACATATTATAGTGTAGTTCCAACAACTCCTATGCTCTACCATCAATTTTACATGTATCATATTGGTCCCAGCATCCCCTTGATCAGCTGATTGAAGAGGCCACAATGTTCAGTAAGCTGCAGTACCAGGAACAGCCACTACAAAATTTTTGGTGCTGTGCCTGGTCAACAATAAAAGGACACCAATGGTGCAATGGTTGCAGTGCCTAAGGAAAGAAATGTATAACATGATGATTTCATTTAGATACTATAGGAGAAATATATCAATACTGGTATATCTGTACACGGCTACTTTGGTACAAACATTGCTACAAAGCACTACTACAAGTGTTCCATAAAATTCCTTTGCTCGACGGTCAGCAACATATGTCATCATGTAAATGTGATATAAAAGAATGGGGTATTGCAGTGTCCCAGAATGGGTGTGACCCCTGGGCCCCACAGTAGAGTGATTTGTCTTTTCAGTGAATTTACTAAAGAATTTATGCACATAGCATGAGAGAACATTTACTACTTTCACCACTAGACACATCTGCCCTTTATACTGTCCCAACTGTTAAGCTATGTCCGGAACATGGCTGCCATCTTGAAAGTTTTTCTAAAGTGGTGGTCATGTAGCGTATCAAAGAAGACCAGAATTGTCTCTGGAATCAATTGGCGTAATTAGATTTGCAATATCTTGTGGTTCAAAAGTTGCAACAACTGGGAATGCACAGCTATTTGATGTGCTCAATGTGCTGTCCATGGTGCTGAACAAAGCGTTAAAAGGGTTATCCAGCGAAAATCTTTTTTTTTTTTTTTTCAAATCAACTGGTGTCAGAAAGAATTATATAGATTTGTATTCTACTTCTATTTAAAAATCTCCATGATTTCAGTACTTATCAGTTGCTGAATGTCCTGTAGTAAGTGGTGTATTCTTTCCAGTCTGACTCCAGTGCTCTCTGCTGCCACCTCTGTCCATATCACAAACTGTCAAGAGCAGTAGCAAATCCCCATAGAAGCCTCTACTACTCTGGACAGTACCTGACATGGACAGATGTGGCAGCAGAGAGCACTGTGTCAGAATGAAAAGAATACACCACTTCCTGCATGACATACAGCAGCTAAGTATGATAAGTATTGGAGCTTTTTAAATAGAAGTAAATTGCAAATCTTTATAGCTTTCTGAAACCAGTTGATTTGATACATGGTCTTCAGTGATATGATACATGATCGCCTTCCCATTGGAAAAACTTGCCCTTGATCCAATATGGCAGCTTTCAAGATGGCGGACATGTTCTGCATATATCCTCAAAGATAAGCCCCCCTCCCATTACCTGCTGGGATATTTACATATGCAATTTTCCTTTTATTTTTCATTTCTGAAATATAAGGCTGTCCTGACTTTTTACTCACCCACTCACCCTCTGTTTTAGTCTAATTGGTTCACATTGTACAATACGTTGCAGTGATCGGATTGGCTTTGCCTATTTAATGATCCTCAGTGTTGGCAGCGAGGGATGGATGAGCCGGGCTCCTATTACCATTCCGTACACAGCAGAGCGGAGTCGGCTCGTGTGTTTTGCATACATGAGTGTACAGTAATGCCGGGCCCTGGCACACTACAGCCACCGACTTTACATTCTAAAGAGAAGCGTAATGAGTTCAGCCGGTGATTTATGTCTACCAATTGCCAGAGGAATAGTTCAGGTCAAATGCACTAATGCACTGATATAGATTAACTGCTTTGTTTTGCTCCTTGGAGAATTTCGTCCCCCCGGGCCACGAGAAATCAGGGATATTGCTTTTGTTCAGAAATACAATGAGCGGGTCTTGAGTAAAAAGTGAGTTAATCATTACAGTCCGAGATGGTGGATTTTTATTGAAATGTACACAAAAGGGAAATTGGTGGTGTCAGCATTTCATTGAAATCAGCTCGGGAGGTAAGCATCGCCCATTACTTATCGGGTTAGTCCAGTCTCAGACTTAAAGGGTTTCTCTGGCTCCAGAGAGAAATATGGGGGGGCTCAAATCTTTGCACTTTCCCAATTAGCTGACTAAAGGGGGATGGCACTCAAGCCAGCACAGCGCCATACTTATCATAGTGGCTGTTCCTATTACATCTCACTGAAGCCCAGTCCCATTCAAGTGGCCTAAACAGAGCTGAGCCCTAATAAAACTAAGTGCACAAAGCCTTTTATTGACTTTGTCTTCAAAGGAGTTAAAGGGCCAGATAAGAGTTATCTCCGATTTCTGGTATAATCCTCAGTGAGCATTCGTCTGCTGCTGAAAAATCTGTAAATCTTCTTTGTGAGGAGTGCATCCCAGATGGTGGCGCATACTTCACTGGCTGCTATAGCTTCCAAAAAGTTCAAGTCATTAGTAGGAATTAGTCATATAGCTCGGACATCCCGTCTGACAACTTAGACCTACTGCATATGTTGTAAGGTTAGTTAGCAGTTACTTACTGTATATTGGCAAAAATTTGTATTACTGCCCTGTATAGCAGGGGTACTATTGTTGGTTATAGCAGTGCAGGTAGACCACCTACTATTTACCAAATTATATTATTTAAGGGCATGAAAATATTAGAATCAATGAAGCCACATAATAGAGGGGAGGGGGGTTTTCCTCCCACTGTATGCTAGCTTTGCATAGATTGTGTGCCGATTGTTTCTCCCCCGCCAGCTTCTTTTGTGTATATTTACTTATCCCCGCATGTTTTAGTTGCAATGTTGCTGTTTTTCATTGGGATGAAAACATGCTGTAATACACAGGTGTCAAACTCGTGCCCTCCAGCTGTAAGAAAACTACAATTCCCCTAATGCCAGGACAGTATAAGCTTTAAATAAAATACAAGGGGACAGCGCTCCATAGCGTGGATCAATGATATACAATAATAGGGAAGAATCAGTGTGTCAGGAGACTCTCACCTGGTGGGGTTGTGCTATAGATAGAGGCACAACACTCATCAAAGCATGTGTGAAAAGGACCGCAGCCACTCCCGCTATCCCAAAGGAATAATCAATGTAAAAACCTCCAACACCACAAGTCACGGATCACGATTGACGGCAACTGTCCCAGTTGGGATTGTGATTGGTTTTTCTAGGCTGTCCCGCCTCCCCAGCAGCATCAGATGAGAGAGAGGAGCTGCTGGGGAGGCGGGACAGCCTAGAAAAACCAATCACAATCCCAACTGGGACAGTTGCCGTCAATCGTGAGGCAGAAGACAAGCAGGGAAGCTGAGAATTACTAACACTATGACTCTTGAAAAAGGAACCGGTGCGGTTCCGAAACGCGTTGGGTCTTATTAAACTTTCTTATACCCTATTTCCATCATTTCTCTCTGGACCTGCGCCCCTTGATCCGTGACTTGTGGTGTTGGAGGTTTTTACATTGAGTATAAGCTTTAGGCTTAGCTGTCCAGGCATGATGGTAATTGTAGTTTTGCAACAGCTGGAGGGCACGAGTTTGACGCCACTGCTGTAATAACGAATCTGTTTATAAAGTTCGTTCGTTCGTTTTTTCTCATGCGTTATTGATACATTTCCCTGAAGATATGACCTATATGACCTATTATGCTATCTGATCTACTCCTTGCATGTGATCAATGTTACCTCATGCTTCTCATCGTAGAAAAATATTTTAAAGGGGTTATCCAGTGCTACAAAAACATGGCCACTTTCTTTCAGAGACAACACGACTCTTGTCTCCAGATCAGGTGCGGTTGCAATTAAGCTACATTCATTTCAATGGAACTGAGCAGCAAAACCCTATCCAAGCTGGAGACAAGAGTGGGGCTGTCTCTGGAAGAAAGTGGCCATGTTTTTGTAGCGCTGGATATCCCCTTTAATGAGGTACCAAAAATTGTGTAATAAAAAGTAAACCTGCTGCAGAAGCATTGTTAGCTGTCTGTCCAAGTTCTGAAATCATCAAAAACACATTTGTTTGGGGATCTTAGTGTTGTACTTCCTGGTTGAGCAGTTGCTCAGCACTACAATTCTTAGAATACATTGCTTTCCTCAACTCTTCATCTTAGTCTTCCCACTCTGCCTATTTTCCTCCTCCAACACTTCTGCAAGTTCCCTGCCCAAAGCTGTTATCTCATTTTACGGAAGACTATTGCACAGTCAGTGAGGTTACAGCACCTGCTGCGTTTATTCCCAGGCTTTTTCTGCTTGGGGCAATGTCCAGCACAAGGCAGCATATTGTAACACTTCTCACTTTCCCTAAATGTCCCAATAAAGTTATATATGTATCTATGTATATGACGGGGAGATGATTGTGTAAGCTGCAGGAAAATCAGCCTGATCTTGGTCTCCTTATAACCTGGCCCACAGTCAACAGGGCCATCTTTCCCCCTGTATGCCCCTTGCACTTATAGGTCTTTCCCTTTTATTTTTCCCAGGTAGCATTGCTTGTAAATATTCATACATTAGCTTTTATTATCGCTTCTCAGTCCTTTGGCTAAGATCAAGTATAGCTTTTATCTTGTGGTACATGGAATGTAAAGCCATACACTTCTTTAATTGATATCCAGGTTAAAAAAACATGGCGGCATTCTTAGAGAAACAGCGCCACTCTTGTCCTCAGTTTGGGTGTGGTATTGCAGCTCAGTTCCATTGAAGTGAATGGAGAGTAGTTGTGCTTTGTATAATCCTGGATAACCCCTTTAAATGAAATGAAACCAAGTCACACAAATTTACAGCAATTCCTCTGCTCCAACAAGATATTTGGTGTATAGTACATCTGTTTCAGGTCAAAAAAGAAAATTTCAGAAGGGACATATTTTGTTTTACACGCCTTTAAAATATCCAAATTCCATTTGTTTTTATTTTTCTGTGGCTTAAACTGGGAGAAGACTTTGCTGATTTGTTTTATGTAAATGTGTCCTAGACGGATATATCGGCTTCTCCGCATACAGCTTTACCTCGTGATTCATTGCTGGCGACGGACACTAAAATTTGCAGTTTTAAGACGCCTTCAAGACAAGTGAATAGGAAGCGCACCTTCCCTTTCCGGCACAATGAGATTCTGCTATTATCTGTCAACCACTGCCCAATTCTGAGAAGCCGACTGTCAAAACATCACACTGAAAATGATCTGTGAAAAGCGCCATTTCCATCAATCACAAGTTCGGGTCTATGACGGTTTACGAGTAACATTAATGCAGGTCTGTGAGAACACCTGGAGAGAGACGAGTCAAACCTGAATGACCGGATATAATAAGCAACAAAGTCTCAATAGTGTCAGGTCCTAGTGTCCCTAGCGTTCAATGGATGAAGGTCGATGCATTGTCATTGGACGATATGGTCATATGATTGTATGTGCTATAGTGGTTCACAGCAGAAGTGGGGAACCTAACACCCTCCAACTGTTACAAAATTAGAATTCCTGTCATGCTTGGACAGCCAAAATCACAATGGTGAAGACAAAGGAGCTGTCTAAGGACATCAGAACTACTATTATTAGCAAACACAAGACTTACAAAGGGTATAAAGCATACTCCAAAGACCTTGGTATCCCAGTTTCCACAGTTCGCAGTGATATTAAGAAGTTTGCCACGCATGGAACCATCAAGAATCAAGAGATGTCTTGAAAGGTTGGTGAGAATGGTAGAAAAAACACCATGTCAAACATCCAAAGACCTGAAGGCCAACCTGGAACCTGGAACAGTCTGGGATCATGGTTTCAACAAGTATCATATGCCACACACTAAATTAAGAAGAGCTTTATGGGAGAAGACCATGAAAGAAACCATTGCTGAAGAAAAGAGAGACTGATCTTTGCCAAAGAGGAACTTGACAAACCATTATCCTTCTGGGAAGATGTTTTGTGGACAGATGGAACAAAAATCGAGCTTTTGGGGAAGGCAAAGCAA
Source organism: Dendropsophus ebraccatus (assembly GCF_027789765.1). NCBI lineage: Eukaryota > Metazoa > Chordata > Amphibia > Anura > Hylidae > Dendropsophus > Dendropsophus ebraccatus. The sequence goes on from NC_091459.1 coordinate 123,898,708, forward strand.
CAGTTTGTTTACAGATGGCACAAAGAAGCTTATAAGGAAAAGAATACCCTACCAACAGCTAAGCATGGTTGTGGATCCATAATACTGTGGGGGTGCTTTGCTGCCTCTGGTACTGGAGACCTTTACTGTATCACAGGAATAATGAAATCAGAAAATTATCAAGAGAATTTAGAACAAAATGTCCTGTATGAAACCTTGGTTTGAGCAGAAGATCATGCGTCCTCCAGCAAGACAATGACCCAAAGCACCCATCCAAATGTACATAGGAAGGGTTGAAAAGGTAAAATGGACTGTTTTAAAATGTCCTGACCTCTGTTCCACCCACACCTCCTGGCTTGTCAAATCCCTGTCATTAGGGGAGCACCTCCAGGCTAAGCCTCAGTCCGTCCCCACATGACCACATGACCATATACCAATATAGATATATCACTGAGGCCTAGCAAAGTAATACAATTCACTCACTGTCCAATGGATATAGACCACCTCAACAGTAAAAAAAAACATCCAATGGACATCACTGGACAACATGGCCATGTCACTATAGAGCCAATACCCAGGCCTAGTGAATACACAGGACAGATGGGAACTTCCCAGGAGAGGCAATGGTACTTAGCCCAAGATTTACCTTGGCAGCTGTGTCTCTGGACCATTAGTGAGTGGAAGTATATATAAAGATGTATTCATGGTTCACATGATACCTAATGCAACTTTGTGTCAGGGATATATGTTAAGTCAAGTAGAACATCAAGTTGAACACGTCATTGTGACCAAGTTAACACAGGATAAATCATAAGTCTTCATCCACAAATGTAAGTGTCAACTCACAGTGCAGGAAGGTAGGCTTCAGAATGACCTTTGGGTACAATGGGTTGAAGAGTTGTCATTTTCTATATACATTTGTAGATGGACAAGGACATTAGCATTATATAGCGAGAAGAACTCTTTCATGGTGGGTGCCGATCTGACCCTTAGAGAGTGTTTAGGATCAGTGAGTCCTTTGTATTACACACTAAGGCCGGGTTCACACTACGTAAAAAACACAGCCGTATTTCATAACAATGGCCGTTATTTGCAGGGATCAATTACAATTTTAGTTTTTTAAATTTTTAAAAAATTTTCAGAGGTCAGAGAAAGTCCCTTTGTGTAGCCTGTAAATAATACAGATACTAAAACCCTCAGCACAAGCTCTTCTGGCGCCTGCCCTCCCGCGTAGCTCTCTCGTGCTGACACTGTGGATCGGTCACCGGACTCAAGGAGGATAATTGTCATAATTTGTGCTTTTTGCATTCTAATGAGTTTCTCTCATTTGGATCCGTCTTAATTACATTTAGGTTTTATTTCTCCCCGGGAGGTTTTCTTCCTTATTAATTAGAACTTAAAGAAAGGAACAGTCGGGAGCCATAAAAATGTGAGGAAAACAGGACATTAATATTCTGCTTAACTGTGTTATATTTACAAAAAAAAGAGATTATTTCAGGACAGAGAAGAATGTGTGACAATGGGATCGATTGCATATAGTTTTTCAATTATTTTTTTTGCATATTTATTTCTTATTTTATCTTTTTAGTGGCCAAATTTCTGTTTTTCTGATCCACAGCTTCAATCTCCTGCACAGACATAGAGGTAAAGGAAAAGTGAGTTGCCAATCACCACTAGGGGGAGCTAAAGCTTATAGCATACTCTTCTTGGCATCTATAAATGTATACATTATGCAGTAAGCTCTGACTCCCCGATTTAAGGACCACATTATCACATTGTACAACCGTCAATGGTTAAAAAAACTAAAAGGAACAATTATGCTATTTGAGCAGTATGAATCGTAATAGTTGGAGGACACCGGGGGAGCGCAGACAGGTGAACATACCCTTTATTTTTTTTTAAGTGTATTAAATTGCGCAGCCACCATCTTTACGAACCTCGGTTCATAAGATTTGGTTGGCTCATCTCTGCTTGTGGAATATTAAAAATAATAAACAAGCTATAGTCACTGTTCTGGCTCCACCTTGGCAGCAGTTCTGTTCACCAGTCCCTCCTAGTTCCTTCATGACAGGAGATTGTGACTATGCCATGGGGCAGAATGGGCATGATGTCACAGGAACTAGAAAGAAGCTGAGAGGAGCGGGAGCTGATGAGTATATCATTTTTAACACAAGCTATGTATACCTTTAATTCCTTTAAACTCAAGAACCATTACCATTTTTTTTAAATTGACACATTTTGACACAATTGATGCCACTTCTGAGAACCTCCTTCTCCTGATATATCAGGATTAGAAATGAGCAAATCAATCCTGGATAAATCGTATTTGGTCTGAATTTTATATATCACCATCATACAGATATATTAGATAATTAAATATCATAGTAGAAAACCCATTGTCATTAATTCTATCTGAAAATTTTTACTTTATGGGGGAGATTTATTAAACATGGCGTAAAGTGAAACTGGCTCAGTTGCCACTAGCAACCAATCAGATTCCACCTTTCATTTTCCAAAGAGTCTGTGAGGAATGAAAAGTGGAATCTGATTGGTCGCTAGGGGCAACTGAGACAGTTTCACTTTACACCATGTTTGGTAAATCTCCCCCCATGTGTAATGCTTCATTTCCACCTCTGGTGGCGCTGCAGAGACATCAAATACTTTCTGGCAGATTTCCCCACAAATTACATTAAACAATTCGTAGAAAACTTCTTTAACGCTCTATACCGCGGTCATGAGTAACAGCGATACCGTATATTCCAAAATGTGCTGAGTTTGCTGCTTAACGCTAAAAGAAAATGGTGAAGTAAACGAACACATCACTTGTGGTTTACCAGATGATGCTCTTACCATCATTGCTTTCCTCTTCATCTCTCGCCTCAAACTATTGTTTTTTTTTCCTTGTTCTTTTTCAGGCTTTAGTGAGGCGGAATCCAGTAAGAGTCACAATTACACTGGTGACGTCCGTATCCTGGAGTCTACACAGCGAGCGGCTTATACCTCATCTGATCCCAATACTGAAACCTTTGTTTTCAGACAAATGACAAACGGACAGCATGTATATATATATATATATATATATATATATATATATATATATGGCCATCTAGCAATATATAAACTTTCTCTGGTATCCAAAGAAGATGCCCTTGGCCTTGTCTGCCTATGGGAAGAGGGTCACATTAACCTTATTGGTTTTCTCACTGCTGCTATTTATAATATCAGGCACTATGACATCACACAGCTTGTCTTCTTCACACTCAGTGCCACCTCTTCTCCAGGTAAGTGACGCACACGCACGCATCAGACCAGACATCTTCTTCCATTTCTCTATTCCCCAGTTGGGATGCTCACGTGCCCATTGTAGACACCTATGGTGGTGATCAGAGGTAACTATGGGCACTGTGACTGGTCTATGACTATACAGCCCTATGCACAGCACTGTAGACAGGTAGAACCGGACAAAATGGGCTAGTCTACACTCCGCACCTGGAGCACCAATGACCCCTTTAGTTCCCCATCTGGTAAGTACTACATAATAGGAATAACCCACCAGATGATATACAGCAGATGATATTAAAGGGTTAATAGAACACCATCATAAGAGCAGGTTAAAAAATAATAATGGCCCTGGCAGAGATGACAGTCATCCACAGGTCTGAAGGGCAGTGAGCTCCATAACGGAGAGATCATCATATCTCTTACACTGTAATGGGGTCAGTGTAGCAGGGTTGGAGGATGGTTATCATTGTTTCTGACCTCTGCATGGCATATTCACTGCTCCTATATTCCACATGTCAGGCAGTCTTTCTACCTTCTTAGCAACAACACGATTCCCATCACCATCATGCTAGTGCACACCACACTTTGCATTACCCCACCTATATAAAGAGACTTCTTCCTGCCCCCGTGTCGGAGCGAAAGGGTTTTATTACTATAATAGTAATTTGTGAAGGTGTGCTTAATGTTAGACCTGGTTTTATACGCTGCCTGCCCTGACCTGTACTTGTGAACCCTGCCTGCCCTGACCTGTGTTGCTAACCCTGCCTGTCTTAGTCTATACTTGAGAACTCTGCCTGCCCTGACCTGTGCTTGTGATCTCTGCCTGCCCTGACCTGTGCTTGTGATCTCTGCCTGCCCTGACCTGTGCTTGTTATATCTGCCTGACCTGTGCTTGTGAAGTCTGCCTGCCCTGACCTGTACTTGTGATCTCTGCCTGCCCTGACCTGTGCTTCTGATCTCTGCCTGCCCTGACCTGTACTTGTGATCTCTGCCTACCCTGACCTGTGCTTCTGATCTCTGCTTGCCCTGGCCTGTACTTGTGTTATCTGCCTGCCCTGACCCATGCTTGTGACATATGGGCATATGAGCAATATGAAGTATATGAAGGTATTCTATGAAATCTGCTGAATAGTCTTATAAAGGTTAAACACAGATTCAAGAAAAAAAGCTCGGTGAGTGCAAATCTACATGTTGGTCGTGCATGACTGCAGTATGATATACTTGGCTTCCCTAAGTACCACCATAACTTACCAATACCCCAACTCCCCACCCAGGGCTCATCCCCAATTCCGAACACTACCCCCCGTACCCAGTAAAGACACAACCAGCATATTGGAAAAAAGGCCGTGTTGGCCCTATTTATTAATACCAACATTATTTCCAATAAACATCATAAATAACATACCCAGAAAATTGTGCATAAAACATATAAACTCAACATAACAGCACACAGTGTAGGGACCTGAGTTTGACCTGGAGTAGAAGGTCCCCTTGGAGACCCCATTTTACTTCATTCTGACTCCTCTGCCCTCAGCCGCACTCGCCGACCCAAAGGCACCAATTCCCCTGTGGGCTTATTGCCCGACAGGACCCACCATAAATTCAGTTGGATGCATGTCTCCCACTCATGCACCTACAATTTGCCTCCAAGGGGCCCCCTTCTACCCCGCCAACCCAAGACCACCATAGACCACGGAATACCAACTAAGGGAGGGTGGGTGGGACTTTCACTTTCCTGACTAGGCGGGCAGTGACGTATACCCCACCTAACACCTCCTCCCACGTGACTCTCTCTCCTCCACCCTGACCAGTTAACCCTTTCCCCTAATGACAAACCAGCCTAGTGCAGCCTGATTCAACTGAGTCAAGCCGCACTACGCTAGGGCTGCGCCTCCGCTCCGTTGCTCCCAGGTGATGTGATATATCTAGATTGCCAGAACAGATTTTTATAATGTACAAAACAAGAGCCTGAATAAGCGGACAATGTATCCACATGGGTAAAGAACTGGTTAAGGGACAGAAAGGAAAGAGTTGTTCTCAATGATACATAGTCAGCAGCACGAGGATCTGCATTAGGCCCAATTCTTCTTAATCTCTTTATCAATGACCTTGAGGATGAAATTGAAAATAAAGTGTCATTTCTGCTGATGTTGCAAAACTTTGTATAATGCGTAAAACTTCACCGTAAAATATTACAGAAAGACCTAGATCTGCTGGCAGCGTGGGCGAGAGGATGGCAGACGAACTTTAATATTGATAAATGTAAAGTGATGCTCCTAGGTCACAGGGATTCTAATACGGAATACATATTAAATGGAAGAAAACAGGGAAAGAACAAGAGAAGGATCACATTATTCTGGTTACAAGTAAAGACCCTTTTAGACAACGAGCGCCGATCACAGTGATCAGCTCAGAAGATTTGATCACCATATTGTTTGTGCCCCCCTTTAAATATGGGACAGAAAAGGCTCGATTCATTCTTATTCAAGGATCAGGGGATATTCGTTACATATGGAGTAAAGGGAAAGGAGTCAGAGATATAGAATACAAGATGAGATGTTTCTCTACTGGCTAATTATTTCAATTATAAGACAATTATTCTAGTCATTAATGACCTATCATTGTTGGGAAAGGTTGAGCTTGATGGATCTGTGTCTTTTTTCATCACTGCTCCTGTGTGTAGATGTTCCGGTTATGTTCCTATTATGGCGCCCCCTGAATTATTTCTTAGAGCGTTCACCTACTGTTTCCAATACTGAATAAAAGTTAATTCTAGAGTGATGATGTTTATTGGTTGTCCTGAACAATAGAAAGTATTACTCCGCCATCTGTGTGGATTCGCAATTATGGACAAATTTAGGACCCATAGGTTTGTATGTGTGTATTCACGTAACAGCAATTTTTGCGGATCCATGAACATACTGTAATCTGTTCCGCAAAAAATAGCATATGTGGAAGCGCGGACATGCACTGTTGTCCGTCAGTTTGCGGACCACTAAAGATGCAGAAAGTGCTGTCCGTGATTGCTGGTCTGCAATATCATTGGAGGGGGATGTGTGAATATAGCCTAAGAGTGTGTGACCAGGACTGTCGTACTGAGCATTTATAAATGGACTGTAATGCTGAGTATGTGTTAGATACTGAGCATGTGTGACCAGGACTGAGCTACTGGGCATGTGTGACCAGGATCGGGAGACTAAGAATGTGTGACCAGGACTAAGCTACTGAGCTTGTGTGTCATTGACTGAGCTACTGAGCATGTGTGACCATGATTGAGATACTAAGGATGATGTGTGACCAGAACTGAGCTACTGAGCATGTGTGACCAGCTTTAGATACTAAGGATGATATGTGACCAGGATGGAGCTACTGAGCATGTGTGACCAGGGCTGAGCTTCTGACCATGTGTGACCAGCTTTAGATACTAAGGATGATATGTGACCAGGACGGAGCTACTGAGCATGTGTGACCAGGGCTGAGCTACTGAGCATGTGTGACCAGTGCTGAGCTACTGAGCATGTGTGACCAGGGCTGAGCTACTGAGCATGTGTGCAAAAAAGGGGTCTGTGGAGCCTCAGTTGCGAGTCTCAAAACACGGGAATAGCCAGTGTCCCTCTCTCCAGAGAAGGAAGCCTGTTGCCAAGGGGTGCCTCCTAGTGGGAAGAGCATGTGTGACCAGGGCTGAGCTACTGAGCATGTGTAACCAGGGCTGAGCTACTAAGCATGTGTGACCAGGGCTGAGCTACTGAGCATGTGTGACCAGGGCTGAGCTACTAAGCATGTGTGACCACCAGCTCTGAGCAAAATAAGGTGCACTTTCTGAAAGGAAAGCAAAAGAAACCAGGGGGTATCATTTGATAACACATACACATTTAATCCCCACCAAACATGGCAGTACGCTGCATTTATTTCATTACACACTAAAAAGGATAGCGCACCATGAAAAATACACATACAGTAGGTCCTACTATTTCCAATATGTGGCAATAGGTGTATACCATGACCTCCAATAAATGGAGGGGCAGGCACAACTCAGGACATCATTCACCCTTTCCTTACTCCTCACACTATTGTGAAGCAGACATTGGAGAATGAACTGCGACTGGACAAAGTATAGAGAAAAAGTATGTCAGGCCTCAAAATACGAATGGGATTTTTTATCTACAATATAAGAAAGACTATGCCATATACACAAAGTTATAAGATGTTCTCATTGTAACCAGACAGGAGATGTCATTTCTTTGGGTTTTCAGAATAATTATTCTTCTGTAATGAATGTAGTCAATGGATCCATCCGGTGACATGATTGATGAATTAGAGAGCAGGAGACCCGCACCTCTTAGCCCCATCAGCAGGGAGTAGAGTAATGACTGTGACATCTGTAACCTGCTGTACAGACAATCCAGAAGTTTCTATACTCTTCACCTTTTCTCCACTTAGTTTCATTACATCCTCATTCTGAGACAGTCAGGTGAAATTAACATTGTCAAGTATTTCTGCGTAATGATGTAAAAACTGAAAGATTACTTTTCCATTAATATCCAAACCCTTAGCGCAGACATATGCAAAGTATGTTACATTTCCATTGCTCATCCTTGACATGTTTCTACAACTTTATTGAAAATTGATGCAGCATTAAAGTTCCAAAAGAACACAATGGCTTCTGCCATTCCTCCAAGTGTGGAACCACCAGGTCTCTTCCAAGAGTAACTACAGTAGATTCCTATCATCCCAAGTAGTGATATTCGTACAAACATAATGCTAATTATTCATGTTCGCCGATCATAAACAATTTGTTCAATGATCGGAATGGTTTTAATGATCATTTTTAACATATTCGAACTTGCAAACGTAAGCAACTGCGTAGTTTACTCATTGCGCCTGATAATCTTTATGCATGTGTGTAACTCTAAACCGAAATATACACAATCTGTACGCAACTGCATACACAAATGCGTACGCAACTGCGTAAATTACACTTTGCACCTGATAATCTGTATGCATGTGCATAGACTGAAAGTACGCTTCTACTGTACGTTCGTTATTTGTTCATGAATATTCAGCGAACACGAACCAATCACAATTTTTTTAATGTCCTTGTTCAGATAAAGCCGAAATTTATTTAATTTCCTAAATTAATATAATTAATAATATTTTAGGGGTTGGTGCTCGCTTGGGCAGCACATATACTAAAATTGGAACGATACAGAGAAGATTAGCATGGCCCCTCCGCAAAAAAAAAATATATATATATATATATATTTTAGGGGTTGAGGGAATATTAATAGAGATGAGCGAACTGGGTTCGTGTTCGAGTCCATCCAAACCCGAACGTTCGGCATTTGATTAGCTGGGGCTGCTGAACTTGGAAAAAGCTCTAAGGCTGTCTGGAAAACATGGACACAGCCAATGACTATATCCATGTTTTCCACATAGCCTTAGGGCTTTATCCAACTTCAGCAGACACCGCTAATCAAATGCCGAAAAATCGGGTTCGGATGGACTCTAGCATGCTCGAGGTTCGCTCATCTCTAAATATTAACTTTTTGTTTATTTCTCATGCTTCAAAAGTAGAGATGAGCGAACCGGGTTCGGGTTCGAGTCCATCCGAACCCGACCATTCGGCATTTGATTAGCTGGGGCTGCTGAACTTGGATAAAGCTCTAACGTTGTCTGGAAAACATGGATACAGCCAATGACTATATCCATCTTTTCCACATAGCCTTAGGGCTTTATCCAACTTCAGCAGCCACCGCTAATCAAATGCCGAAAGTTCGGGTTCGGATGGACTCGAGCATGCTCAAGGTTCGCTCATCTCTATTCAAAAGTCTTTATCCCCCCCCTTTATTTTTATTTTTTGCCTTCTGTATCCCTACATTTGGTTTTTCAATAAAGCATTGAATAAGAAATTATTATCACAGGGAATTGATCAGTTGCATACAGTTAGTTTTCTTACTTATTACAGCATATTTTCATTCCAATGTTGCAGTTTTTTAATTCCAACAACAACATCGAAAGCAAAACATGCTGTAATAATTAAATAAACACAAAAGAAGCTAGCAGGGGAGGAAGCAAATGGCATACACAGGGATCACATCTATTACTTCTTTCCTCTCCAGCTTGTTTTCTGTATATTTGCTTATCACAGCATGTTTTCCTCCCAATGTTGCTGTTTTTTGTTATTGACAGTAACACTGAAAGGAAAACATGATGTCATTAGTAAATATACCCAAAACAAGCTGGCAGGGGGCGCCAGAAACCCGTAGAAGGACACCGGAAACTGTGTGTTTTTTTGTTGTTGTTTTTTTATGTGAATTAAATTGTGCGGCCACCATCTTTGCGAACTGGTTACAAACTTTGCTGGTTAACCAAATTTTTTTGCAAAGTTCCTGATGAATCGTGTTTCGTGAAGTTTGGTTCCCTCATCTCTAATCCCCAATGATCTCTGCTCCCCCCTGTAGGTGGACTGAAGCTTGGGGTTGAGGTGCGAATGCTGCTGCACAGAGCACAGCTCGCCTCTCCTGTGCTTTTCTTGTGACTTGTATATGTACAGCACTCACTACTTAGGAAATGCCCAGAGAATATAGGACATGCTCATCAATATCTGTATCACTTGTTTGGGAGATCAAGACGTATGTAAAATAAATCTATGATGATTTTTCAGCTCAAGTGAAAGTCTTGTGTTAATATTGATTTCCTATATGGTGAATGTTTTGCATTGTAAGTTGCTACAGGTTGAGGCTAGGTTCACACTATGTATCTGTGCGGCTGTATTGCAGGCGGTAAATCATCGGCCGGATTTTTCTGGTTCATGCGTACGCTGGAAAGTATACGATATACGGCTGCACAGTGCACACTTTGTATGAATCTACGGCCCTATCGTAAACGGACCCGTAAAAAATGAACAAGACCATTGTTTGCGGCTGAAAATGCGGCCGTGGATTGACAGGCGGTCCATACGGAGTACTTCAAAAATAGCCGGCAAAGATGCCGAATGCCGATGCCTCTAATAGTTAATATATTAAATTAATAAAACACATTTTCTTTGTAATAAAGTCCCTTTCGTTGTTCAATAATTTAATTCTAACGAATCCATCATTGTGCAATTAAATATACTGTTAAAATACAGATATATATAAATAAATGTATATTTATATATATATTTATTTTTTGACAGTATATTTAATTGCACAACGATGGATTCGTTTAAATTAAATTATTGAACAACGAAACTGATTTTATTACAACGAAAATGTGTTTTATTAATTAAATATTAATTAGTACAGGAAGCTCCAGTAAGCCGTTATTTGCGTTTTTTTTTAATTATTTATTTATTTTAAAAAAACAAACGCATAGGGTCCCCCCTATTTTTATAATCAGCCGGGTTAAAAACCAAACGACAGCAGCCTGGTAACACCAGGGTGGGAAGAGCCATTGGTTTAGGCCCTCCCCAGCCTAAATCTTACCAGTCTGCTGCCGCCCGGTCCAGGAGCGCCAATTTTGACGCTCCGGGACCACTGGCACCCGGCTTTTCCCAGTACCCCTGGTGGCATTGGGTACTGGGGTAATAATAGGGGGTTAGTGTTAGCCATTTTATACCGGCTAACACTAGGCCCCAACTTAGTAATGGATTCCGTCTATTAGACGGCTTCCACTACTAAGTCTATAAAGTAAAGAAATAAAGACAAGACACAAGTTAAAAATGTTTTTTTCAAATAAAAACACCCCCACACCCCTCATTGACCATTTTATAAAAAAAAAAAAACACCAAACAACCGCTGGTCATCGACGTAGTCCATGGAATCCGATGTAATCCCCAGGATACCGATATCAAAAAAACAAAAAGGGAGAAACACACAAAAAACACACAAACAGGAGCACAACACCCATCATTGTGAGCGGTGTTGTGCACCTTACAGTATGCAGCATCTTTACAGATCGCTGCTTACAGTCTGGCCCCCAAGGGGTTAAGGGAGGATGTATTGCATCCCCCTTAACCCCTTGGGGGCCAGACTGATGTCAGACTGCACCCATCCCAGCAAGGAAGGGGTTAAGTGACCCCCCTTCCTTGCTGGGAGGGGTGCAGTGCTGGGGAGGTGGTGGGGAGAGCTGTATACTCACCCGGATGTGTCCTCTTCGCTGGTCCGCAGCACAATGAAGTCACTGTGCTGCGGACCCGCTCTTTATATGTGCGCTCAGCCGAACAGCCAATCAGCTGAGCACACATATAATTCTAAATGTTTCTTCTAATAATGCTATTGTGATAACATAATTAGAAGAAACATTTGATGTTTTAATTAAAGTAAAGTGATTATTAGTACAGAATGCTCTATTGCCGGCAATATGAATTAACGACTTACTGGAGCTTCCTGTACTAATTAATATTTAATTAATAAAACACATTTTCGTTGTAATAAAATCAGTTTCGTTGTTCAATAATTTAATTTAAACGAATCCATCATTGTGCAATTAAATATACTGTCAAAAAATAAATATATAGATAAATATACATTTATTTATATATCTATTTATTTTAACAGTATATTTAATTGCAAAATGATGGAATCGTTTAAATTTAATTATTGAACAACGAAAGGGACTTTATTACAACGAAAATGTGTTTTATTAATTCAATATATTAACCATGAGAGACATCGGCTATAGTGCAGAGGATCGCAAAGGCCGGTAATAGCGATTCATGTAAACTGTTTCCCTGCTTTCCCAGATGCATCCAGAGGTGTTTGCATCACTTTCTAAAGATTTTATTTGTTATTTTTAGTTTAACCAGATTTCCAAGTAAATGACCGTATGTTTTGAGCCGCATGTCTATTATTTCCAGACGCATAAAAAATACAGCCGCACACATACATAGTGTGAACATAGCCTGAAGGTGCAATGGTACTGCCACATGTACAAAATCTATATAAGGCCAGGTTCACACTACGTATAACACCGGCCGGTGTGTGACCCGGCCAGATTACAGAACGGACAGTGTTACTGAATATCATCCCGGCCAATACTGCAGCACCAGCCGGGTGATCGTAATTTCTGGGGAATTCGGATGCGGGCGCATTCCGTGCGCGCCCGCATCCCAATTCACTGCTGTTCACAATGGAGCATGCAGCCGGAGCCGAACACTCCATTGTGTAAACTGACATGTCAGTTTCTTGTGCGGCCAGATGGAATCCCGTCAGGAGCGTATACTATGTGTATACGCTCTGGATGGGATTCCATTTATTCACATACAACATATATTTTGTACAAATTGCCGTTGTTGCAATTTGTGATTTATATAAAACATCCATTGTGTGAACATAACCTAAGACTAGATTCACAAAGTTTTATCTATTTTCATTTCTATCTACTGTAAGGCTATGTTCACACAACGTATTTATATGGGCGTTGTTGCCAATTGCAACAACGGCCGTATTGATACGAAAAAATACGTTGGCCGGTTGTTTATGGGATCCCGGCCGGAGCGTATACACATAGTATACGCTCCGGCCGGGACCCCTAGCGGCGCCACAAACATCTGACATGTCAGTTTTCTGCAGCCGCTATTCAGTGAATAGCGGCCGTAGGAAACCCTGTCAGTGCACACTATGAAGCGAGCGGCTGCGGCCGCACGCTTCATAGTGTGCTGTGGGGACTTCTGATGTGGGCGCAGAACTCTGCGCCTCTAAAGATCATACCGCAGTACCAGTCAGGATGAGCTTTGCAAAGACCGGCCCCTCCATGTGAACATGGCCTAATGCTGTACAGATCACTTTCGTTTAGCCTCCTTCTTATCATCTAAGACGTAACAGAAAGTCTCTCAGTTCTAGACCTAGTGATCAGAATGGAAAAATTATTAAAAAAAAAAAAGGATTTAACATAAAAACAACAATACATCAAAATTTTTGTTACTAAAAAGCGTGTACATACACCATCAACGAGGTGCAGTAAAGTGCAGCAAGAGTGTCCAACACAACCATCCTCTTGCACTAAACGGATTTTTTTTACCTGCGCCATTTATAGTGACCTGTAAATCCGGCGCTGATAATCCTCCCCCCCTGGGGTTGTATTTTTTATTTCACATGTCCCTTCTGACCTTTGAGCATTTCATTTTATTGGCCGAGGGATTCGAGAAATCCTTTTGCATAAAAGCGCTCCTGGAAAGTTATTAAATGAAGGACAGCCAAGTGCACGGTGAGGAGGCGCCCATAAATCTTAGGTGCACAGGCAAGGCGTCCATTCATGAATGCAAATGCTGCACGGAGAACGGAAAAAACAGCAAACGCAAACTCCGAGAGAATATAACTCATACCTGACCCTGTAATGACTCCCCTTTCAGCCGTCACATTGGACAGTCGGCGTCATCATTCTTCTGCTACCTTCTCTTTTGTCTATTATAATGCAAAAAAATACTAATACTACATGCAGCTCATATCCCAACCCAAATGCTTCTCGCCAGGGAACCAACTGAAGCCACTATTTAAAGGAGATGTCTAGGAAGTAAAAAAGCTCACTTTCTGCTTAAAGGGGTACTCCAGCGGGGGGGCACTTTTGTGCTGGGACCGGTGAGGAGGTGGCCGAGGGAAAAGACGTCCACTCACCTCCCCGGTTCCAGCGGCGCTCTGTTGCCCGGTTCCCGGCCGCCTTCAGGTGTCTGACGCGAAATGTGACGTCTCAGGTCCGCTCAGCCACTCAGTGAAGGAGGCGGGATCCGTTTCAAGTCCGCTCAGATCCCGCCTCCTGAGCAGACGGGATCCGTTTCACGTCCGCTCAGATCCCGCCTCCTAAGCGGACCTGAGACATCACGTCTCTAGCCCACGTCAGACACCTGGAAGCGGCCGGGCACCGGAGCGTCCCGATGCGGGACCCGCCACTGAAACCGGGGAGGTGAGTGGACGTCTTTTCCCTCGGCCACCTCCTCCCCGGTCCCAGCACAAAAGTGCCCTCCCCGCTGGAGTACCCCTTTAATGTTGAGAAAGCCTTTACTTTTCTTCCCACTAGAAGGGGCAGTCTGTGTCAGTGGGGCAGGAGGTTGTGACCACCACAAGAAGGCAGCACCACACCTATATGCAGAGGTCAATGGCTTCACGACCTTGCGGCAACATTATGTGGCTGTTGACCACCACTTGTGGCCGTGGTGTCACCAATGTTAGAAAGTTGTAAAATGGTGCATAAGGCTGTAGTAGAACTGAACAAGGACATCCGGCACTCGTGTAGGTTAAAGGGGTTATCCAGCACTACAAAAACATGGCCACTTTCTTCCAGAGACAGCCCCACTCTGGTCTTCAGCTTGGGCGGGGATTTGCTGCTCAGTTCCATTGAAGTGAATGGAGTTTATTTGCAAACTGGACCTGAACTGGAGACAAGAGTCGTGTTGTCTCTGAAAGAAAGTGGCCACGTTTTTGTAGCACTGGATAACCCCTTTAAAATAAGACTTTAGTTCATCAATAAGCAATATACAAAGGGCCTGTAGAGTATCCTGTGCGTATTGCTTCTTGAAGGAATAAAGGCATCGTTCAATGTAGGCACCCGACTAACAAGCTAGATAGCAGCAGTTCCTTTTCATTGCAATTTTTAACTCTATCATCTCCTGAGTGCCCAGCTTAACTCCTTAGGGGCCATGAGAAACCCATACATCAATAGGTCTCTAAGGTGGCACCACGTAACCGCGCAGCTCCTGATGGGAGCGCTGGCCAAGTAACTATTGAAATTTAGCTGTCGAAACTGTCACACATTAAATCACTAATCTGTGGTCTAATGGCGATCCATCCCACTTGCCTGGCCGGGCCACAGTGTTGCTATAATGCTGATCCTGGCTCAGAAATAATTTACTATAGGCATCAGCAGCCCCTAGTAATCAAGCACCAATTGCAGAGATCAGTGCAGTACATATGTACTGCATTAATCTCTATGAGTAATCAGTGCATTGTTCATAGATGTTCCCTAGGGAAACTATAAATTACAGTGAAGACAGAAGTTTTTTTTTTTTTTTTTTAAATAAAGAATCCCATCCCGTAATAAAAGGTTAAAGGACCAAAAAAAAACAAAACAAAAAAAAACACTGACAGATACAGATCCTGTATTTACCAATGTGTGTGATTAACACACATTACAAAGTTATATAACTCTGGAGTTCTCCTTTAAATCACCCCCCTTCCCATTTTTTTAAATTAAAAATAATAATAACAAAATCATATTTGCTATCGCTGCGTGTGAAATTGCCTGAACTATTACTAAAGCAAAATCGCAAAAAAAATTTGGTCCTGTCACATCCTGAAAATTTTAATAAAAAGTGATCGAAAAGTCGCATATATGCAAACAAGCTCCCAAAAGAAAGTACAGATCATGATGCAAAAATTGATGCCTCAAATAGCTCCATAGACCAAAAAATTGTAATGGTAATAGAGCAATTTTTTAAAAGGTTTTAATTCTTTAAAAGCTTAGATACAAATTAGATACAAACTTAGATACAAATTACATATCAAAATCGTACCAACTTTAGGAACATAGGCAACATGTAAGTTTTACCACAAGGTGAACGGCGTAAGCACGGAACCCCCTGAAATGAAAAAAAAAAATGCTTTTTATTTTTTTCAATTTCACTGTGCAAATATATACAGTGTATAAATATATATATTTTTTTTTTTTACGGTTTTGCAGCAGTAAGTCTGTCATTGCAAAGTACAATTGGTGTTGCAATAAATAAGGGCTCATAGGAGTCTATAGGTGAAAAAAGGCAAGCACTATGGCCTATTAAACACAAGGAGGAAAAAACTAAAGGGCAAAAAAAAATTGGCCTGGGTTTTAAAGGGTACTCTGGAGAAAATGTTTCTTTTTAAAGTTAACTGGTGTTAGAAAGTTATACAGATTTGTAAATTAGTTCTAGCTAAAAATCTCTCATCTTCCAGTACTTAACAGCTGCTGTATGTCCTACATGAAATGGTGTATTCTTTCTGAAGATTTTTAAATAGAAGTAAATTACAAATCTACATAACACTCTGACACCAGATGATTTGAAATAATTTTTTTGCCGGAGTACCCCTTTAACCCATGCGCAATGTTATTTTAAAAAAAAAATATATATATATATATATAAATAACATGTGACAGGTCTTCAGCACAAACCAAATGCCTATTATATGGTAGGTGGAAGTTGGAATTGTGGAAGTAAAATTTTTAGTTAAAGAGTTTAATTAAATTTTGCCACCTAAAAAAAAAAAAAATTACAAAAAAACTTTTAAAAACAAAGAAAATATAATGCCGGTGATAAAACCTAAAAGAGCTGAAAAAGATTTTATTTGCTACAACTTTATTTTATGACTAATATGACAACAACTCAGCCATCAGGCTCCTTGATGACGGCCACGACTTGCATGTTAAGTTTTGTCCATTAGAATTCTGCTGAGTAGGTGTTTAATGGGCTCTATGATTTCATTATTCCCAAGTATGAGACTTGTCGCAGTGATGTGTGGGATGTACGACGGAGTTGGGTCATGTGATCTTATGGTGACCCCCTCGGAAATTCCATGTGTTTCTGTGATGTTAATGGGGTCACCTTTTGTCCAGTTGAACCTGGCTAAAATCCTGTATGATAAAGCTTCATGGGTTGTTCCACACAATCGCTTGGCAGAGGGGATGCAGAATATTCCATTAGTGTTATTTATGATAATTATGCAGCTCCTGTCACACAGTTATAATGGATCTGATGACAGTTCAGCATCCCTGACTGTATACCTAGGGCCTCTGAGTATATATATATATATATATATATATATATATATATATATATACATATATATATATATATACACTGTATATGTATATATATATATATATATATATATATATATATATATATATGATTATTACACTTTCCTACCAGCAGACAAATAAATATGGCCTTTACTCTCGCTGGTCATGTGATGCTGTGCTGATGCATCAGGGGATTGATAAAAGATTTTACATGGAGAAAATGCAGTTTGAAATAAGAATGTGAAGATGGTGGCTGATGAGAGGTCACATGATCCACATAGAGTAATGAAATGTATGGATGCAGCACAGCTGGGATGAAACAGATGACACTGCAGAAATAGTGATGGGGAGTGTGCATTATATGGACAAAAAGAAGTAGTAGGACTCAAGGATTTTTCCTCCATTTATACCTTATATTTGCTATTTAATAAGCCAGAATATAAAGGGGTATTCCGAGTAATATCCCTCAGAGATAGCAAATTTATTATTAGTAAGGACTTTATTGATGGGACCCCCTCCACCTGTAGCTACAATGAGTTCATAAAAAAAAGTGGGTGTCCCAAAGATCAGACTCCAAAGATCAGAAGTATTATTGACTAGTCTCAGTTTATTTTGAATAACCCCTGTTTTTATTTTAAAGAGTTCCTGTTAACATTTGACATGACAGATTGGTCAGGGTCTGGGTAATGAGACCCACACCGATTGGTAGAATGAGCTAAGAGAAGCGAGGGGCTGAACAACTCTCTTCTTAAAAGTACAACCAACTGCAGGTAAAACACATTGATGGAAAAATATATATGTGGTAAGGATCAGAATATGGACATCAATATCAGAGCATTGGGGTCCGAATCCTCTGCTGAAGAGCCGTCTGCTGAGCAGTGGCAGCCTCATGTACAGTAAAACAGAGCAGGAAGCAGACAGTGCCGTTCATTGTGTAGTGGCCAAGCCGGATTACTGCTTAGATTTTACGGACCACAGGACAGATCTTGGATTAAAAACAGCTATCCGAAGGTACAAGTGGTTTGGGGGGGTCAGATTGTGGGTACAGGGTCGCTTTAATGTGAACTAAGCTGCAGTAACCTAACTTGGCCACTGAATGATATATGGCACTGTCTGCTTCCTGCTCCATTCATTGCTCCAACAGACCAGGTCCCTAACAATCTGATATTGATTAATTATTCTACAATAAACCATAAGTACATTTTGCCCAGAAAAGCCCTTTAACACTTACAGTCTATTGTTACAGGCGGGGTGTACGCCAGGGAGAAGGTGCAGATTCGCCCCTTCCAGGCATACTTCCTTGCTCCCCCACCCACTCCTCACCTGAATCTCCTCCTGCCCGCCCATCGAGCGAGCAGGGGGAGCCGCCAGGGAGGGGGGGGGGGGCAAGGTGGGGAGGAGGTGTGGTGTCCTCCCATCCCTCATTTATCATGATTTACGCCTGATCCTGATCCAAATCTACATTCTTGCAAAACAGCGCCCCCAGTCCTAAGGTTGTGTGAGGTATTACAATTCAGCTCCATTCACATCAATGGAATTATTATGCTACCAAACGCAAGCCCAATCAGTGGAGAATGAAGGCGGCCATGTGTTTCTAAGCCTGGATAGCCCCTTTAAATTATAAAGCTCTGCTCCATTTTTTATTTTTTTTAGAAATTGTTTACTTTTCAAATATAACAATAATGCAGTCTGCAACAGCAATGCAAAGAGAATGAGACATTTATCATACACAGTCTCAATTTATGTGGGCGAGGACAAGGGTTCAAGCATCACTAAGTATTAGGACATTGCTCAGTGGTCAGAGAATAAAACAGATAGCCATGAGGCTGCGCCGCGTAATCAGAAAACATGCAGGGAATAAAGGCAGACTCATTAGAGGGGCCAACCTAGCCCAACAACCAACCATAAAAAGGAACACTTTAAACTATCACAAATAGAAAATACAACATAAGACAAGGGGTAGACACGGATTCGACAGACACACGAGGGATAGAATAAGGGGTATATGCGGTGGAGAAGATCAGGGGTGTGGTACCCAAAAAATAAAATTTTATACTGGTTTTCCCTGTACGTAACACAGGATGATGATTTGCCATAGACTCCTCGGAATTGTCCGCTGCAGGTACTCATCCCACCCTACCATGGCTCTGCTTCATCTTTAAAGGGGTACTCCAGCAAAAATATTTTTCTTTCAAATGAAGTGCTTTCATTTATATAGATTTGTAGTTTATTTCTGTTTAAAAATCTCCCAAGTCTTCTAGTACTTATCAGCTCCTGTACGTCCTGCAAGCAGTGGTGTTTTCTATTTAGTCTGACATGGTGCTCTCTGCTGCCACCTTGTGTCGGAGACAGGAACTGTCCAGAGCAGTAGCAAATCCCCATAGAAAACCTCTCCTGCTCTACACAGTTCCTGACATGGACAGAGATATAAGCATAGAGGAGAAAGTCAGACTGAAAAGAATACAGCACTTCCTGCAGGACATACAGCAGCTGAAAAGTACTGGAAGACGAGATTTTTAAATAAAAGTAAACTACAAATCTATATAACTTTCTGAAACCAGTTATGGAGTACCCCTTTAACCATGTACAATATTATCCACTGTGTCCGTTGTACTATATGAATATTACACACAATATTATTATAGATAAATCCCCTTCCATCCAGGGTGGATAGAACAGGACTGACTCTATTTCCCATTTTTCATGACCTTCTAAATCACGGCGAGATCTGGTGGACGGCTCGGCAGCCTATATATAGCCGCTACCTCATTGTCTCCATTTTAGTGCCGCTACAACCTCTCCTATAATTTAATAGACAGTATAATAATAAATGGAGCAACGTGGACGGGGGAGGCTCTGAGGACAGTCAGCGACCGAGCTTATAGGAATACTATGTACTGCTGTGAGTATAATGATGATGAATAACAGTATGAAGAGCTGGTCACATGAAGGGCCCGGGATTGTGGCCGTATATCTGGCTTCAGTCCGGACGTCGCACACCTATTTATTTCCGTACTCCAGGAATAGGATTGGATTTCAAGGAAATTGATACGATGCAATTTTTCCTCTTCACCTCAGATAAATTATCATAGGAATAGTGAATGGGTAGAAACAGTGCCACCCTTGCTTCTAAGGCTGCTTCCTGTACTGCAACGAATCCCCATTCACCTAAATGGGAATGAACTATGATAGAGGACAATACTTAAGGTCAAAAGAAAAAAATTACCAAAAATACATTAAACTTAAAGGGGCACTCTGAAAAAAAGGAATGTTTCAGGAAGTTAAACAGATATGTAAATTATATCTATTTAAAAAAATCTCAAGTCGTCCAGTACTTATCAGCTGCTGTATGTCCTGCATGAAGTGGTATATTCTTCCCAGTCTGACACAGTGCTCTCTGCTGCCACCTCTGTCCATGTCAGGAACTGTCCAAATCCCTCTAGAAAACCTCTCCTGCTCTGGACAGTTCCTGTGTTGCCAATAAATTATCATTTTTAGCGCCCCATAAGAGATGTGAAGAGAATTTCCACGGTTATCGGAAGGCTTTTAGCGTGTGGCAATAATTGGTCGCAGGCAGCGTATACATTTGAGAAAAGGATCGAACATAGTGACAATTAGACCACATGCAGCCCATTTCTGTGAGCCCATCAGCAACATGTTAGTCTAGTCGTCAACAAGAACCTGCGGGAGGCTGCAAAATGTCACAACCTTACAGGAGTTGTCTCATCAGACCCAATGGTTATTAGTGATACATGATTAGGGATACATACAGGGGTACAGGTAAGGAGTTCCACTACTCTCACAACCCTTCCCAGAGCATTCTCACAACACTTTATAGGGGATACCCACAACACTTCACAGAGCATGCCCACTACACTTCACAGAGCATGCCCACTAACTTCACAGAGCATGCCCACTACAATTCACAGAGCATGCCCACTAACTTCACAAGGCATGTCCACAGCACTTAACAGAGCATTCTCACAACACTTCACAAGGCATTCTCACAACACTTCACAGGGCATGCCCACTACACTGACGTTTTTAAACTTATTTTATTGAAGAATACAAGTACAAATGCAAAACGCAGAATAAACTAGCATGAAAAGGACAGTTTAGTTCATCCTTAGGCTATATTCACACAACGTATGTTTTCGTAAAAGTACAGCCATTGTTGCTATCGGAAACAACGGCCGTACTTTGTACGAAAACATATGTTGCCTTACTTTCTAATAGCAGTCGCTATTCATTGAATACGATGTCAGTGCACACTGTGGAGCAAGCGGCTGCAGCCGCAAGCTTCTTAGTGTGCTGTGGAGAGTTCTAGTGCGGACGCACACGGATGCGGCCACATTAGAAACCTGCGGCCGGGATAATCTTTTCAGAGACCGGACGTTCTGTGACCCGGCCGGATCATGGGACGGCCAGTCTCTTACGCCATGTGAACATGGCCTTATTGTGCAAAATAAAAATTAAAAAAAGACAAAAGTGGACAATATTGGGGGGAGGTCTACATTCTAAACAGTTATCTATATTATATAAGATGGAGGTAGTAAAATGTCAGATATTTAGTAACATAGGGGGAGATTTATCAAACATGGTGTAAAGTGAAACTGGCTCAGTTGCCCCTAGCAACCAATCAGATTCTACCTTTCATTTTCCAAAGAGTCTGTGAGGAATGAAAGGTGGAATCTGATTGGTTGCTAGGGGCAACTGCGCCAGTTTCACTTTACACCATGTTTGATAAATCTCCCCCTTTATGACCAAAAACTTGCCAATACTTCTCTACATGACCTTGTTCTGACAAGCAATCTGTTCTCCCAGCAGTGCCGCATTACCCCCGGACGGCAAGGTGGGACCTGTAGGAGGCCTCTGATCCATCTATCCAGTTGTTATGGTTTGTGTTCCATACATACCGTTCCCTTTAGAAGAATCCAGGCATATTGATCCTATTGTTCTGATAGAATGCCAGATGAGCAGATCTGTGGAGGAGACAGGTAGCAGAACTTGTAGCACATCGGATACTCGTGTAATTACTTCTTTATCCTATGCTAGAAATCCGGGCTGGGAAACCGGCATCTATGGTGTCCGTTGGAGGCATCTGTTCTTTCTGTGTAACGTAACAGGTGTGAAATAACTGCAAGGCGTAATAAAGACTTGTATTGTTCTGTATTATCACGATTTAAAGGGGTACTCCAGCGAATTTTTTTTCCATTAAAATCAAATGGTATCAGAAAGTTATATAGATTTGTAATTTACTTCTATTTAAAAATCTCAAGTCTTCCCATACTTATCAGCTGCTGTATGTCCTGCAGGAAATGTTTTATTTTCAGTGTGACACAGTGCTCTCTGCTGCCATCTGTGTCTAAAACAGGAACTAACCAGAGCAGCAGCAATTTCCCAAAGAAAACCTCTCCTTCTTTGGGCAGTTCCTTTCACAAACAGAGGCGGCAGCAGAGAGCACTGTGTCAGCCAGGATAGAATATAACACTTCCTGCAGGACATACAGCAGCTGGAAAGACTCAAGATTTTTAAATAGAAGTAAGGCATCCCATTGACACTCTGAGGCGGGGGAGATTCTAAGTGGAGTCCACGGCAGGGGCTTCACTGCAGAATTCCGCCTGTTTTACTCACGCACCCTAAAAAGACCCCTTGTTAAGAAGCTAATTGCACAGTCCGCCCCTCTCCCCCCCCTTTGCTAAGTCCCCAGTGATCAGCTGGAAAAACCAGTATGGGATGAGTTTAAAAGGGTACTCCGGAAAAATTTGGACCAAGGTGGCAGCAGATAGCGCTGTGTCAGACTGGAAAGAATACACCACTTCCTGCAGGACATATGTGGTGAGCCCCCGGTGTGGTGTTATATTGGAGGATCGGCCGGTCACTTGGTGGTCAGGTGTGACTCAGGTGGTTGGCCGAGATACAGCCTTGGAATGTTATCTTGTGACGCCAGTGCCTGCAGGACACACAGGTGTGAGAGCGTGCCTGCTTTTATTTTTTAAAGGCCAGTGGTACCCTTTTCCCCTGTGGTCAGTGTCCTGCCGGGCTGCTACTGGGTCCCTTGGGTAAGTGTGTTCATGGATGGCCAGAGCGGTATAGTGACCCTCCCGGACTATAGGAACCGCCACCCACAGAAAGGGGAAGTGTCTCAAGGCTGCGGTGTGCTGTGTAGGTGGACTGCGAGGAAATCACAGAGTCTCTTTAACGTAAGAAAGGCTGTTTTACTAGTTGCAAATGTGCAGCAGGTAATACAGAGTTAACAGCACAAGGTTTCTCTGGATAAAGCACTGGATAACACACTTGACAATAGTTCCGAATAAATACTGGACAGCACAGCAATCTGATCTGTAGAAGTGCAGTGTATATAGACATGTTGACTGAGTAGTGCTGAGTAGTACGAAGAAGCAGAGTAGCAGAGAGGAGGATGCCGTGAGAGTCTCAACCCATGTAGTACTGTGCTCTGCCAGGATGTGGAAGGATAAGGTAGAATACTTAGAAGAAGAAGAAGAACACCTGTGCCCGTGACACAGGCTCCAGACCTTGTTACCTGGGATGAGTGGAATGCTGAGGCTCCCTGCTGACACCCGCGCTACAAGATAGAGTTCATAGGCTTACTGCAACTTTGCTCTATCCGGATCAGTTCCTAGCTCTTAGGCTTTTGTGGATACTTTCCTGCTCTATTATGTCTCCTTGTCCACGGCGTGGAATGAGGTTGTCTCTGACTTGTCCTCTTCTAAGAGGGGTTTAACAGTGCATAGTGCTGTGTAGCGTTACTTGTAAGAAAGTTGTTAGAAGTATACTGTCTTGCATCCTTCCCATACGCGTTACTAGCTAAGACCTCCCCAGTGTAACTAACATGCGCTGTGAGTGGGTAAGGAGTGCAACAGAAGAAATAAAGAGAGAGGTGATAGGAGAGAAGAAAACAAGATTCCTACTGGTGTGCAGATTCAGGTGACACATAGAAAAACAATAACCCTTCACATCCTTCAGCTGTGCAGCTTCCAAATACACATATTCAATACAGCGAAATTGAATGAGCATTACACTGTGTCCATTCAAATCAATAGGCTTACCATGTAATACAGGACAGCTCCTTTAGAGTGACTGACACTCATAGTAGTGATCTAAACTGGAGAACCCTCTAACTTTTCTACGATTCATCCCCTAAGCAATGTGCACTTTCCTTTCTACCTTTGTTCATGTCTGGAATGATCTATTTGGATATTATTGAATTACTGTTATTGCATTCTCCAATCCTGTTTTTTCTGGTCTTTTTACCATCTCTTTATAATAATTTTTATACGTTTATTAGAGATGAGCGAGTAGTGAAATATACTACTTTTGAGAATTCGAATCGAATAGGCATCGATATTCGACTATTGGAATGAATATTCCATCCCATTATAGTCTATGGGAAAAAAATTCACGGCACTTGGAAATCCAAATTCGACCACTTGGAGGTCACCAAGTCCCCCATGAAACCTCCCTAAACGATGCCAACACCTCCGTAATGACACTGTGACATCAGGGGGAGCATGCCTGGGTGCACCCAACACCCCAAAATCGCAGGATAATGCCACTCTCTGCAGTTGCGAAGGAAAAATATTTGCGAAGGCTTTACAAATGTTTACGACAATGTTCACACATTGACTTCGTATTTCGTGCGCAGCGTTACATACATGATTCCAATGCGCGTCCATAGAGCGTCACGTCATTCGCGCGTATCACACATTACGCTGTACGAACACTAGGCCACAGCAGAGCAGAGATAAGGCAACTGGCACTATAGGTATCACATGCCTTTTACTGGGCAACTGGCACAATATGTATAGCGTTTACGTGCCCTTAGTGGGCTAAACCAGGGACATTATAAATCACTTGTACACACAGAGTACTGGAATGAATACAGCTGCTGATGCTGATGCTGCTGACGCTGCTGCTGCTGTCATATCATCTATGTCTTAGCACTGAGAAGAGCTTTGTATACAAAGATGACCTTTTTCGCTGGATCTTAGCCCTGAAAAGGACTTTTGGGTTCAGTAGTAAGCCTGCCTAACCAGAACGCTACTATAAACCTATCTCTCCCTGCTGCAAGATCTCTCCATGGCTAGGTTGAAATCGCATCTGCGGTCGAGAGGCGGAAGTCAATTATTAAATATTCAAGGTCATGTGGTTCAGCCATTCAATGAGGGTAGACGCCGTTTTCGCGCTGCGTGCGTACTCCCAGGGTCCCTCACGGCCTCCCTGCATGGTGATTGGATTAAAAAAGCGCCAAGTGCGATGGGAGGGCTTTCAAATGTTTCCTGCATATTCGTACACTACTCGGTTGTATTCGAATCTTTCGAATACCACAATATTTGATCGAATACCATCTCAATTGAATCGTATTCGCTCATCTCTAATGTTTATGTTTTATTCTTTATAAATTAATAAGGATTGTGAATTTTTTTGACTAATGCCTTTTTTCGTACAATGTCCTCGGTACAGAGGATAGAAAAGGAGGAGCTGATAGATTCCCTATAACTGTAACGTCCTCCCATAGACAATGATTTTTTAGCAGAAGATGCTGACAGCACACTCCGGCCTCCGCACTCAGCCCATTATATTATTTACCTTGCTCATGATTAGTGCTCTACCAAGGAGCCATAAAATTCCCAGTAATGAGGCCGAGCCTGTACTCTGCATATAATGGAGCTGCCTCCAGAGCTGGCCTCAAAGTACCCAGCAATAACATCACAAGTGATGCTAAGAAAACAAAACTACACCTACAATCATTGTCAAGCAAACCGAATCTCACAAACCAGATGATTTCAGAGATGTGTATGGATTTATATAGATTTCCCAGAGGTACCAGTGCAAAATCCATAAAAGGGGTCCCTCCATCCGCACTGCCATGTGCACACCTATAATGCACTTTTTGCAACTTTGGATTCATCATATGGGGCCAATGCATAGTACCCAATGGGCCTGGGGCACATGTCACCTCTACTACCATTTATAGCTATGTCCCTGTCAAGAAAAAAAATCTATAGTATGATATACAATGAGAGGGTATACAGTATACCCTAAGGTTATGTGGAGCTGTTTTATTATATATGCTTCCAGGAGGTCACTGGAAGACTACAATATATGGGATATTGTTAATAGTGAATACTCTGTTGGTACAAAAAAAACAACTATGACTGCTCTCGTCAAAGACAATAGGTTCAACATTTAAGGGTTAAAGCGCACGGGATGTGAAGATCAAAGATATGTGAAGGAGCACTGGAATGGAAAACCAGAAATGTTGAAAGGACTCTTATTACTACAATATGCATTGAGAGACAAGAACGAAGCACTGTCTGTGCCTACAACATTTACAGGAAGGTAGTACTATCTGTACCTATATCATTTACAGAAAGAATCGGGGAGGCAGTAATAATATTATAATGTGGGTGTAGAGTACGATCGGCACTGCTGGTATACCTAGCGTGTAGGACTAGAAATGATCCAACCTGACGCAACTGATGCGGCGGGGTGCTCCCAGGGAGACAGGATAGCATGTAAAATCACAGGTAGAAAGAAAGACTGGGGCACTCACCGAACTTGCAGCTTCAGTTTATTTGCAGTATGGCTTCAATCCTAAGGTGAGGGAGGACAGATGGAATGGCGGGCGCTTACACCCCCGGGACGATGTTTCACGCCCACTCGGCGCTTCTTCCTGCCGGGGAATCACCTGACCTCGGGGAGGGGAGTGTTTAAATACCATTCACCAGAAAAAACACAATGATAACCAGTGACATAGTGAAAATAAAAACACAGATTCATAGGCAGTTGTTGTAGTCGTTACGCTCATTGAGTCCAAGCGGGGGAACCCGAAAGGTTTATGGGAGGTAATAAGTCCACCTTTTCCCCCCAGGTGACTCCAGGTGGTGCCATAGATCAATTTCATAAGGCAGTTTTGGCTGAAGTCAAGGCACTGTCCTATCCCAAAGCAACACCTAATCTGTCATATAAAGAAAAGAGAGCACTCACCTGGCTTAAGAATCGCCCCGACCTCACAATACGCAGAGCAGATAAAGGGGGAGCCACTGTAGTGCTGTCCACCAAACAGTACAATGAAGAAGCAGAGAGGCAGTTAGGGGACACCTTGGTCTACACTAAACTCTCTAAAGACCCCACAAGCAGAATTAGTGGAATGTTACGCACATTGCTTAACAAACACACAGCCACAGGGGCTATAGATGCATCTCTAGCAGACAAATTGTTTCCCACCAGTCCGCGTAAACCAAAATGGTATTTGTTGCCTAAGATACATAAGTCGCTGAGCCGACCGCCGGGCCGTCCCATTGTCTCGGCGGTCGGCTCAGTGACAGAAGGCATATCGCAGTTCCTCGATTGGTCCTTACGCCCTCTGCTCAACAGCGCCCCCACTTATCTTAAGGACACAACTGAATTCCTTAAAACATTAGCTGAGTTTAATTGGAGCGATTCTTTTTCCCTTGCGACGGTGGACGTGGAGAGCCTCTACACCCGCATCCCCCATGATGCGGGTGTGGAGGCTGTTTGCCGCGTCCTCGGTCGCACAGATAAATCACCTGTTTTCTGTAATTTTGTCTAAGAGGCTCTTCTTTTCATTTTATCTAATAATGCCTTTACTTTCAATGGCCAATGGTACGTGCAGGAGATCGGGACGGCTATGGGTACGCCGGTCTCCTGCACGTACGCTAATCTCTTCCTCACTGAGGTAGAAAATAGAGTCATCTTCTCAGTAAATAACCCTTTCATTATACACATCAAACTCCTTTTGAGGTACATTGATGACCTCTTTATCATCTGGGAAGGTCCTGAAACTGTTTTTCAGGATTTTGTTGGTTATCTCAATGAATCTAATGGCTCCAACATGATATTCACTTATAAGTTCGGTGGTCACAGCATTGAATTCCTCGATGTATGGGTTGAAGCCAGAGACGGATCTTTACACACCTCCGTATACCGTAAGCCCACTTCCAGCAATTCACTCCTACACTATCACAGCTCTCACCCAGCCACAGTACGCGATGCCATCCCCTTTGGCCAAATGACAAGGCTCAGGAGAATTAACTCCACTTATGACACTTTTCACACACAAGCCAAGTCATTAGAGTCGAGACTGCTTAGGAGAGGTTATCCTAAAGCTATTGTATCCGATAGTCTGAATAGAGCCATCAATCTAGATAGAAACACCCTCCTATATCACACACACAAAGAGACAGGATTGGATAGATTCTCTTTTGTTTTTCAAAATACTCCACTTAATCATATCATATCTACAGCCATTAAGAAACACTGGAAGTTGTTAGAGACTGATCCCGATCTCACCCCTAAAGCTAGTAATCCTCCGGTTATCACCTTTAGAAAAAATAAGACCATAGGAGACGTACTAAACATGGCCCATAATGAGAGACCCCGAGAAGCCACCTGGCTCAGACAGGCCTTACCTGCAGATAACAAGAAGTGTAGGCAGTGTGGTTACTGCAACTTCATGCATGATAAGCCATATGTCAAGCTGAATGGAACGGACATTTGTGTGTCAGACTTCATCACATGCCAGAGCACCTATGTGGTCTATGTCATTTTTTGCCCATGTATGTTTTTCTATATCGGGAAAACTAAAAGAAAGATGTGGATTCGCTACAAGGAGCACATGTACTCCACCAGGACTGGTAAAGGGGTACCACGTTTGATTGAACACATACGCGCGGTACACAAAGGAGACACCAACTGTATTAAGTTTATGGGTTTGGAAAGGGTTAAAATCCCTACGAACGGTACGGACTGGCATAGGCGACTTTTATCCAGGGAAGTTTATTGGATCTCTAAGCTTAATGCTACCGGCCCGCTTGGACTCAATGAGCGTAACGACTACAACAACTGCCTATGAATCTGTGTTTTTATTTTCACTATGTCACTGGTTATCATTGTGTTTTTTCTGGTGAATGGTATTTAAACACTCCCCTCCCCGAGGTCAGGTGATTCCCCGGCAGGAAGAAGCGCCGAGTGGGCGTGAAACGTCGTCCCGGGGGTGTAAGCGCCCGCCATTCCATCTGTCCTCCCTCACCTTAGGATTGAAGCCATACTGCAAATAAACTGAAGCTGCAAGTTCGGTGAGTGCCCCAGTCTTTCTTTCTACCTGTAATAATATTATAATGTTTTTAATAATGTTTTTATTTGTATAGCGCACACTAGTGATGAGCGAATACTGTTCGATCAAATAGATATTCGATCGAATAGTAAGGTATTCGATCTATTGAATATTATGGAATAGTTCACCGAATATTCGATAAATATTCGATAAGCGTTCAAATCCCCCAGCTTCTGTTTTTTACCTCTAAGTGGTCGAATAGATGTTTTTCAATAATCGAATACTTGTTCCCATAGACTTTAATGGGATCGAATATTTGATCGAATATTCAGGAGATATTTGTAAGAATATTCAAATATTTCACTATTCGTTCATCAATAGCGCACACAGATTCCGCAGCGCTTCACCTATCTGTATGTTTTTGGGTGTGGGAGGAAACCGGAGTACCCGGAGGAAACCCACTCAAACATGGAGAGAACATACAAACTCCAGCGCTGCAAGGCTACAGAGCTAACCACTGAGCTATCTGTACCTACACCATTTACAAGAAGAGAGAGGGAGGCAGTACTATCTGTACCTACACCATTTACAGGGAGAGACAGGGAGGTAGTACTATCTGTACCTACATCATTTACAGGAAGATAGGGAGGCAGTACTATTTGTACCTACATCATTTACAGGAAGAGAGGGAGAGAGGGGTAGTACTATCTGTACCTACATCATCTACAGGGAAAGAGAGAGGGAGGCAGTACTATCTGTACCTACATCATTTACAGGGGGAGAGAGGGAGGCAGTACTATCTGTACTTACACCATTTACAGGAAGAGAAAGGGAGGTAGTACTATCTGTACCTATGTCATTTAAAGGAAGAGAGAGGGGGGCAGTATTATCTGTACCTACATCATTTACAGGAAGAGAGAGGAGGGCAGTACTATCTGTACATACATCATTTACAGGGAGAGACAGGGGGCAGTACTATCTGTACCTACATCATTTAAAGGGAGGCAGCACTATCTGTGCCTACATAATTTACAGGGAAGCAGCACTATCTGTACCTACATCATTTACAGGGAATGATAAGTACAATTGGGTACTAGCTGTACATACACAATTTAAAGAAATAGAAAATGAGTACAGTACTATCTGTATTTACCTCCTTTTTAGAGAGGAAAAAGGAAGGCAGTACTATTAATTCTCACATTATTTATAGAAAGAATAGAACTAAGAATTATAATCTGCATAGAGAAAAGGGGTAATATTATTGCCACCTTCTTAGAGGAGGAGGCAGTGCTATATGTGCCTCCATCAGAGATGAAGGGCAGTATTGTCTGTGCATGTCATTTACAAGAAGAGGCGATGAGTTACAATTTGATTTACCTCTATCATTTACTAAAAGAACCGGAAGGGGAATACAGTTTGTAAAAGGGAGCCATTGGAGCCAAAGTGAGATAGTACGGCAGTATTATATCTGCCTACACCATGTACTTAATAAGACAGGGAGGCAGCACTACCTGTGCCAGAAGTACATTGAACCCATTATGGATTAATAAAGTGCATACTTTTGTGATATGGTTCCGCTGCATCTTAAGGCCACGTTCATACAACGTATATATTCATTAAACAACCGCCATTATTGTAGGTTTGCAACAACGGTCGTTATTTAATGACAGTGGACGATTGCTTTAAAGGGGTTGTCCGGCGAAAAAAAATTATTCACAGAATAACACACATTACAAAGTTATACAACTTTGTAATGTATGTTATGTCTGTGAATGGCCCCCTTCCCCGTGTCCCACCACCCCCACCCGTGTACCCGGAAGTGTGGTGCGCTATACATTACCTGTCGCGTGCCGACCACGGTCTCCGATCGTCAGCAGTGACGTCTTCTTCGGGAGCTTGGCGGATCTTCCCGAGTGCCGGCCGCCCTCTGCAGCGTCATCCGAAGCTCAGCCGCGATTGGCTGAGCATAACTGTGCTCAGCCAATCGCGGCTGAGCAGCTGATGACGTGGCCGCGTCATCAGCCGCTCAGCCGCGATTGGCTGAGCACAGTTATGCTCAGCCAATCGCGGCTGAGCTTCGGATGACGCTGCAGAGGGCGGCCGGCACTCGGGAAGATCCGCCAAGCTCCCGAAGAAGACGTCACTGCTGACGATCGGAGACCGTGGACGACACGACATGCGGTGAGTATAATGCACCACACTTCCGGGTCTAGCGTGGGTGGGGGGAAACACGGGGAAGGGGGCCATTCACAGACATAACATACATTACAAAGTTGTATAACTTTGTAATGTGTGTTATTCTGTGAATAATTTTTTTTCGCCGGACAACCCCTTTAATTATTCTGTTTAATTACACTCTGTATATACTCCAGCCGGGATTCCGTGCGGCCGCACAGAAAACTGACATGTCAATTTTGTGAGGCCGCTATTTATTGAATAGCAGCCGCACAAAATTGACCGTGCAGACAATGTAAAGTACAGCTCCGGCCATACTTTACATTGTCTCTTATGGTTAATTGGAACGCGGGCACATTCGGGTTTCCAATTCCAAAGAAGCAATGTTCATCGGGCCGGTACTGCAGTACCAGGGTGAACTTCACAGACATCGGCCGTTCTATGACACGGCCATGTCACAGAACATCCGCTGTCTTACATATATACATATATCTGCACAGTCCCTTTAAGTAGCACCCCGCAGTCCTCTGCAGCAATGTACAATATGATTACTCTTTTACTCTTGTATCTCCCAAAATGAACAGTAAATTGATCATCTCTAGAAGTGATCATCTCAGAGCTCTCTTCACACCTTAAAGGTATTATTCAAGGTCAAAGAAAACATCTCAGTCCCGTCGGAATCCACCGGACCATTACCGATCAACTAACTCCCCCGTTCTGATTGTTTAAGATGAAAATGAATGGCGGCGTGCAAACTTGGCTGCATCAAAGTGAGATTTTTTTTGTTCAACTATTGAATAGATAATAAATACATGGAAGAAAGACGGTGCGGCGAGGCCATAAATCCTGCCGTTTCCAAACACCAATGTGTAAGGATACAGCAGCAATAAATCAAAATCATGTCCATGTTAGATGTCCAATCAATATGGAAAGTGTGCATTAGAGGGCATCTGAAGCTGCAGACACTGCACACTCCAGCTCTGCATCCAGCAATAGATAGAGAAGCTACCAAAGACAAGCCATAGCACTCTCTATCATGGTCCTATATGAGTGCTCCCAGGGTGCACCAAGTCTGAGGGAGTATGTGTATGCCACTTCCAGCCGAGCCATTTATTAGGGGTAAAACTAGGAGGGATTAAAGGAGAAAATTCATTGTGTTTTTTGTATTTTTAATCAACTGGCATTAAAAAGACATACAGATTTGTAATTTACTTTTATTTAAAAATCTCAACTCTTCCAGTACCTATCAGCTGCCATATGTTCTGCAGGAAGTGGGGTCTGACACAATGCTCTCTGCTGCCATCTCTGTCTGTGTCAGGAACTGTCCAGACAGGAGAGGATTTTAACGAAGACTTTCAGTCCCTGTCACTGACAGAGGTGGCAGCAGAGAGCACTGTGTCAGACTGGAAAGAATTTCCTGCAGGACATACAGCAGCTGATAAGTCCTGAAAGACTGGAGTTTTCTTTTTAACAGAAGTAATTTACAAATCTATATAACTTTCTGAGACCATTTGATTTGCAAACGATTTGAAAACATCATGAGGATTACCACTAAATGAAGTTGTATATGCCTTAAGAGTCTGTCCCTATTCTCATTTGGGGAGGCGGCATGGCACACAGAATAGGAAACTTGATGGCTTGGAACCAGTTGTATATAACAAAAAAAAATGAAGTAACTTTGCAAATGGCTTTGATTAAAAATCTCTAACTATTCTGTGTTCACTACTTCCCTTGGTCTCCATGGTAACAGACAACACATAAACCCTGTATGGTCCATATCATATGTGTAGTGGGGGAAGGAGGATTTGAGGGGTAGTACTATGATGATGGAAGGGCAGGAGGATGAAGGGGGTAGTAGTATAATGATGGAGGAGCAGTAGGATGAAGGGGTGGTAGTATGATGATATGGGGTGCATCTGCATCATAAGGGTACAAACTAACAGTATGTACAGTCAGTCAGTATAATGCTATCTCTTAGTCTCACCCTGCTCTGAGTGGGGTGTGTAATATACTGGGAACCTGAAACTGGGGTGTGTAATTTACTGGAGACCTAATACTGAGGTGTGTAATATACTGGACTTCTCAACCAAGTTGTCGGCACTCTGTGACTTGGTGCTCGTGGATGCCAATACAATTCCACACGAACAAATTCCCGGCACTCTATCAGCACTTCAATTGCAAAGTGATTTATTCATAATCGGAGGTGCACAAACATACACAAAGTCAGGACGCGTTTCGGCGTTACCGCCTTTCTCAACTGCCTGAGGCAGTTGAGAAAGGCGGTAACACCGAAACGCGTCCTGACTTTGTGTATGTTTGTGCACCTCCGATTATGAATAAATCACTTTGCAATTGAAGTGCTGATAGAGTGCCGGGAATTTGTTCGTGTGGAATTGTAATATACTGGAGACCTAATACTGAGGTGTGTAATATACTGGGGACCTGATACTGGGGTGTGTAATATACTGGGGACCTGATACTGGGGGTGAGTAATATACTGGGGACCTGATGCTGGGGGTGTGTAATATACTGGGGACCTGATACTGGGGTGGGGTGATACAGAGGGGAGGGGATTTTGTCACACTGCGGGGGTGGGGGTGGGTGGCGGCCAGACGTCCTCCAGTGCTTCAGCCCAGGCCAGTGCCCGGTAATAGACCTTTGCCATGCATGGGAACCGGGTCATGGTTTAAAGAAAGGACCACGGCATCGGCTTCCCTGCGCCGGTGCCATTCTATTTACTGTATGTGCAAAACTTAAAGTGAATGTACATTTGCTTTAAGCAAGAATATAGTATCATCTGACCACACAGGATTTGTTTGTTGTCTGTTACCATGGAGACACATAACTTTGTATAGATGCTGTTAACAATAGGGTGGCATGTAGTCACGTTGGAAAAAAAAGTAACTGGTATTAATGGTGAACATACCCTTTTAAAGCTTAGGCTAAAATCTAGATACATGCAGGTAAAATATTTATATAACAATAGTTCAAAGCCAAACAAAGAATAGCTATAGCTATTTAAAAGTATTGTCTGCGTTTATGCAAATGAAAAGGTCTACACATTTGTTTTTATAACCTTTATCCAGCAATTATTTGGCAGTTTTTGATGCATCTCTGTCACACTCCATCAGATTTTTCCCATCCCAAATCAGACCCTTAAAGGGGTTATCCAGCGCTGCAAAAACATGGCTACTTTTCCCCCTACTGTTGTCTCCAGTTCAGGTGTGGTTTGCAATTAAGCTCCATTTACTTCAATGGAACTGAGTTTCAAAACCCCACCCAAGCTGGAGAAAAAAGTAAGGGGAAAGTGGCCATGTTTTTGTAGCGCTGGATAACCCCTTTAAATTATTTAGACCCAGATCAGACCCCTAAATTAATCAGACCGCAAAATTATTCCAGACCATTCAGACCGTAAAATGAATTCAGACTCCGTCCGTATAGAATTTATTCAGACCCCAGAGTAGCCTCCACTTTTTACTGCTCCCTTTTTTTTGGTTCTCTTAAAGAGCATGTATTGATTGCCAAGGTTTTGTTTTTCTTAGGCCCCCTTCATATGCCCATAAAAATTTACCCGTATTTATTATCAGGAAATCTGGATAAATTTCTTCACCCATAGACTTCTATTGGACATGGTTACCCTTTTAGATTTTTCCTGAAGGGTGTCCGTGGCGGCAAAAAAAAATCCAAAAATATAAGCCATTCTGTCACAGTTGCCCCATAAAACCCTATGGGAACATCTAGAACTCTGAGCAGCTCCAGATGCACATCTGGAATTTGTCTGGAATTCTATCACTTTACAAAGTGGCCCAGGCCCGGTTCACACTGAGCAAAAACGGCAGAGTTTCCTGCATTGTGTTAATGGGAGAGCATGCGCGCCTCCACTGCCGCCGCTCTCCGCTTAAAGAATTGACATGTCAATTCTTTGAGTGGAGAGGAAGCATAGGCGCGCACGCTCACCCATTGACACAATGTAGGACACTGAGCGTGGCAGAATTCCACCGTTTTTGCTCTGTGTGAATGGGGCCTAAGACTGTACATACTCCTAATGAGGAGCGCATACAGTTAAATGCAGCGCTGTGGTTGAATGGGTTGGGAGCCATTGAGGCCGGAGGCGGCATTATACCTCAGCCACAAGAGGCCATTATCTCCCCTCCAGTGTTGTGGTGCATGAGTGATGGTTCTTGTGCGCAAGCAGAGCCAGAAGAGTGAAGTAGAAGCCAGAGGAAACAGCAGGTAACACTGATGGTTTCCTGAAGGCTCCTGAAAGGTTTCCTGATCATTGTTTCCTGAGCATAAAAATGGCCACAAACTTGTGAAAGGGCCATTTCTGATTAGAGCCAGATACTGAAATGTGTTCATTTTTTCTGCTTGTAATTTTTTGATGTCTTTTTTGTACTTCAATATGGTGGCTGCCATCTTATTAACAGCATATAGCGACACAGTTTACAGCAAGCCTCATAGACAACAATAGACGGAGTTTCTAACGTCCCAAGAAAACTGGTTGAGGAAAAACGTGCATCGGGGTCTGAGGCTCACCTCCCGAGGAAGCTGGTTGAGGCGAAATGTGCATCGAGGTCTGAGGCTCACCTCCCAAGGAAGCTGGTTGAGGCGAAACGTGCATCGAGGTCTGAGGCTCACCTCCCGAGGAAGCTGGTTGAGGCGAAATGTGCATCGGGGTCTGAGGCTCACCTCCCGAGGAAGCTGGTTGAGGCAAAACGTGCATCGAGGTCTGAGGTCCATCTTGTCCACTGGTTACATGCTCCAGCAAGCAACTATAGTGCAATAGATATTTAAACTGATGCATGTAACTCTATTTTAGGGTATTGTGTGTAGTAGATATATTACAGTTTGAGTCTGCTACTGTATATTTATAGTGGTTGCTAATAGCACTATGTGCACTTTACTGTTCTGCTAAAATGCCTTACATCATATACTGCATAATAATAATAATGTGGATAAGGGGACCCGACACCTGTAGGCATTGTATTGTTGTTTTTAATGGTTTATATATATTCTTAATTTATTTATTTTTGGATTTATTTAGATAGATTTATTGTCAATAAATATATACTCATTCGTTATAATAGTATGTTTGTATTTGTTTTGGGAGGGTTATGTGTGTTATTATTTATACACTTCATACATATGGCCACTATGCATGTGTACAGCTACTGTGCATTCACATTCAGTAGCAGAGATTCCTGGGGAATCTCGCATTGTATGGTCAGCTCTCCTGTCACACAGCACCAAAACCTCTGTAACTATACAGTGATATTATACTGACTGAATTCTTGCATAACATTGTGCATTGTCTCCTGGTAAGCTGCACAGCTGATAATATAATTAGCAAAAGTTAATATTATAATTAGCCTAAGTTAATTGCCCTCAGTTGATATACTGTACAATATGCATAATGAACAGGTGTCTTTCCTTGTGTGAGCGCACAAAGTACTGGAACTACCTGTGTGTAGTCTTTTTTTTTTTTAACAGAGAAAAGACCAAATATTAGCATGGAGGGAGCATGGAGAACAGTTTGGTCACATCTATAATGTTGATTTAAACATAAAAAAAAACTTACAAAAAAATAAAAAGCAAGTATATTCCAAAACTGCTTGCGATCACAACCTGGTGATTTCATAAAAAAAAAAAAACACAACAGGTACACTTTAAGGAAAACATATGGCCTTCAGAATTCTGTATGGATTTATGAATACTCCAGTATGAGTTATGTATAAAATTATATTTTATATTAGATAGAATGTGTCAGGTAAATGGGAACCTTTAAGATAATGTATCTGTAGCGGAATATAAATCAATGGGAACCTTCAGGATTCCTTATGATGTACCAGTATAGTACCCACTATATGTCATTAGGAGGCTTCAAAATTCTATATTATGCACCAGAATCCTATTATAGACCAACAGGAGCCTTCAAGATTCTATATAATGTATCAGTACTTCATTATAAACAAATGGAAACCTCCAGAATTCTATATAATGTATCCTTATTCTATTATAAGTCAGTGGGGAACCTTCAGAATTCTATATAATTTATCAGAACCCTATAAGGCAATAAGGAACCTTTAGGATTCTATATAATGTATCCTTATTCTATTATAAGTCAGTGGGGAACATTTAGGATTCTATATAATGTATCAGTACTTCATTATAAACCAATGGAAACCTCCAGAATTCTATATAATGTATCCTTATTCTATTATAAGTCGGTGGGGAACCTTTAGGATTCTATATAATTTATCAGAACCCTATAAGGCAATAAGGAACCTTCAGGATTCTATATAATGTATCCTTATTCTATTATAAGTCAGTGGGGAACATTCAGGATTCTATATAATGTATCAGTATTTCATTATAAACCAATGGAAACCTCCAGAATTCTATATAATGTATCCTTATTCTATTATAAGTCAGTGGGGAACCTTCAGGATTCTATATAATTTATCAGAACCCTATAAGGCAATAAGGAAACTTCAGGATTCTATATAATGTATCCTTATTCTATTATAAATCGTTCGGAACCTTCAGTATTCTATATAGTCTATCCATATTCTATTATAAATCAATAGGAACCTTCAGGATTCTATAGGATCTTTTTCTGCCCAGATTCCTCCCAACCTTTACGCCTCTGTTATAAATAAGAGCCATGACTCTAATGTGAACAGAGCCTAATGCAAGCCCTGAATATTAAAGAGGCGTCATCCCCATCTAGAGGCTACAAGCACCCGGGTCTCTAAGGACGTATATCGTATATCGCAGCGACAATCTCTCTACGTATTCCGCTACATTAACCCCAAGCGATCAGCAACACCGTATTATCCTGCCACTGGCAAATTTCCCATTTGAAAGCAACCTTGGCCTACTATAATACAACGGAGGCTGAAATACGGAACTACATTGGAAAATTTGTCGGTCGGAATCTTCCTCTTTATTAACCCTTTAAGCATACAGAGCCCCTTTAAGACCTGGGAGAAAGAAGAACATAGAGCCCCGGTCGTCCAGCTCTGCAGCTTCCCGCTCTGCTTCCCACGTGGAGTGGAGGAAGATGAGAGGAGGAATAGGAGGTGAGGACGGAGTACCGTAGACATGGGGTGGGGGTACACAGAGGTCTGCTATATACTAACGTATAGGGAGCTGGGGTATACATGTATACGTAGCATGCATCACAATACAAGGGCTATTGCACATGCACAGAAGCAAGGCCAGCCATCCAGGGTAGATGCATGCAGAAATCCTCAGTGTGAAGGTTGCTGCAAAATGCTCCATGCTACAGAAGGAATTCCCATCTAGACAGAGTGGAACACCAGCAGCATCTCAGAGATCCCCCTCCTCCTCCTCCTCCCCCCTCCTCATTTCATTGCTACTACACTGCAGTAAAATGGATTTAATCTCTCAGCCTCCCCCCCCCCACCCCCCTCCAGCTCTTTACTCCAGTCACTTCATGTGTTTGCAGTGTCATAATTCCTCATGTTCTGCTCCAGATGACTTGTAACACCTTGAATGAATGAAGTGAATGAATGGATTTTATTGCCTGCCAGGACTGAGGAGGGGGACCCCCACCCCCCCCAGATCTACAAGCCCATGCTCTCCTACCAGGCAGACATGCTATGTGTTTCTCCACCTCTGAAGAAGAAGAAGCCAACATCAAAGAAGGAAGCTTTGTTACTGCAAGAGCAAATAATCCCTGATCACAGGGAAGAAGGGGGGGAAGAGGGGCAGTCTTGCTGCTGGAGCCCCCCCAGATCAATATTTGGCAGGCTTGCTGCAACTTGCTGCAGTCTAGAGCAGAGTAGAAGAGTGCATAGCAAGTGACCAAGGAGGGCAAAGCCCCACACATGTCACA
The DNA here is from genome assembly GCF_027789765.1 of Dendropsophus ebraccatus. Classification (NCBI taxonomy): domain Eukaryota; kingdom Metazoa; phylum Chordata; class Amphibia; order Anura; family Hylidae; genus Dendropsophus; species Dendropsophus ebraccatus. The sequence goes on from NC_091459.1 coordinate 123,937,851, forward strand.
TGTGCTTCCTAAGGCCACCTGGAGCTTCCTCATCACTAGTGGTGAGCAGGATCTGCTGGAGGATGCTGCGGCAGGTGATCCACACAGGGCTCAAGTCATTCTTCTACAAGCTGGGCTTATTCGTCAGCAGGCACCCAGTCTTCTTCCTCACTCTCCCTGCAGTCCTCACCATCATCTTTGGCTTCATCTTCCTCAGTCGATACAAGACAGACACTGACCTGGAAGCCCTGGTAGCCCCAAGCCACAGCCTGGCCAAGATAGAGAGAAGCCTGGCCAGCAGCCTCTTCCCCCTAGAACAGTCCAAGAAGCAGCTGTATTCAGACCTGCACACCCCAGGGAGGTATGGAAGGGTGATCCTGCTCTCCAAGCCTGGGGGCAACCTCCTGCTGCAGGCTGAGCACATCCTACACATCCACAGGGCTGTGCTGGACATGAAGGTGAACTACAGGGGCTACAACTACACCTTCTCCCATCTGTGTGTGCTGGGCAATGAGGACAAGAGATGCCTGCTGGATGATATCATAGCAGTGCTGGAGGAGATCAGGGCAGCCACTGTGGCCAACAGCTCAGCCAGCAAGGTGGCAGTCACCTACCCCAACACTAAACTCAAGGTAAGGGGGGTAGGGGGGCTCAGGGGGGCATTACTGGCTGATGGGCAAGTGCATAGTCATATAGGGTTTATGTGTATACAGTGTATCATGTATTATAGTGCATGTGTGTGAGATGACATTACTTAACCTTCTAGCTGTCATAGAAGAACAGATGTATCAGTGTTATAGTCAATAGTATTAAAACATGGGGAACATGGGGGGATACATTGTATCAGAGCTGAAGGCAATGTGCATTCTATCTAGAGGAAAAGAAGGATAGATAGATAGATAGATAGATAGATAGATAGATAGATAGATAGATAGATAGATGATAGATGCATGCATGTGTGTGGAGTATAGATAGAATAGGAATGGATAGATAGGTTGATGCACATAATAATGGATAGATATATGTATACTGTATGTGTATAGATAGAATAAGGAGAGATTAATGAATGGACAAGAAGAATGTGGATGGATTAATAGATGTACAGGCATATGGATTGATATATCTACACATAGATAGATAGATAGATAGATAGATAGATAGATAGATAGATAGATAGATAGATGTACAGGTATATGTATAGATAGATGGTTAAGTGAGCCAGTGAGATGTATACACTATAATATATACAACTGTATATTCCCTTATACATTATATGATCCCTATACACATATATACGCCACATACTAGTTTCTAGTTCACTTTCTTTTATAACCAGACTTTCCTCCATTGTAGCTATTTTAGATTTGCAAAGTATAGTCGGGAGAGTTGGAAGAAAAGTGTGTATGTATGTATATATATATATATATATATATATATATATTCTTTGTAATGCAATGTCTATCTATCTATCTATCTATCTATCTATCTCCAACTTAATATATTGTGCCATCTGTAGAGAAGCTTACTGTATGACACTTGGGCTGGGTACAGGTGATTCAGGTAGTCCCCATAGCCCCCTGCACCGTATACCTCAGGATATATACGTTTCACAATGGTTCCATTGTTGGCGACAGGCCATTGTCAATCCCTTTACTTGTCTGCCCTATTCTATGCTTGCTGTGTTATCCTTTAGCTGTTGCCTATTGCACCCAGCATTGGGCATTGTGCGCCGGTGAATTGGCAGCAGGTTGTGCATTGAAGACTTCTCTCTAGGGGGATGTGACAGCACTGCCGCAGCATCTCAGATGTTGGCTTTGTTACCTTGTGTCTTCTGTAGTGTACAGACCAGTTCGGCATTTAAATCCTGTATAATGTGACACTAGGCAATATACAGGCAATCCTAAGTCAAATCAAGAAATTGTGAAGAATAACAACCTCAGCTCTGCTCTGCGTACCAGACTCAGCTCTGCTATATCCTGGCTGGCCCTTTCTAGGGAATTTCACTACATGTCAATACACAAGATCAAAGCCTGGAGCTGAAGTGCATTATGGCGGTAGAGTTTCCATCCTCTAATGTATAGATCTGTATTGATTACGCTCAGTCTATGGATTTTAGCTATATATTGTCGGTGACACCTTGCACACTGGTCTGATTGTGTGCTCGCACTTTAGTAAATGGTGCATTGAGATATGTGACAGGTATAATCTACCATAGTGCTTCCTGCAGGAGACCGGATGGTTCTCTCCTTCCAAGGGTTATGTATTTTATAGAATGTTTTCATAGGGAATGACTATTAGTTGGGAATATCCCCGTATCCATTTCCCTTTGGGATTGTTCTCCAAATTACTGCTATTAGGGCATGCTGGGAAATGTAGGTCTGCAACTACAGGTTCTTCTATGTGTACGATATAGGTATATAGAGGAGGAGGGGTGAGGGCTACAATGGGGCAGATTTAGCCATCTTTTCACACTGTTATAATATCAGGAGAGGATACAACCTTTATAGCTATGAAGTTATCAAGTAAATGATCCCAGATGTTACTAGTGAGTTATGGACTATTCGAGAACTGTTCTATGATGTCTCGATTAATCACCAAGAGTCCAGATAGAGAGGGTCACATATATAGTACACATAGCATTCAGATAGATAAAGCATCTAGAAGAATATTGCACATAGCATCCAGATACTACACACAGCGTCCAAATACTACACACAGCGTCCAAATACTACACACAGCGTCCAGATATAGAGAGCATTCAGATAAATACTGCACTCAGCATTCAGATAAATACTACACACAGGATCCAGATAAATACTACACAGCATCCAGATAAATACTACACACAGCATCCAGATAAATACTACACAGCATCCAGATAAATACTACACACAGCATCCAGATAAATACTACACAGCATCCAGATAAATACTACACAGCATCCAGATAAATACTACACACAGAATCCAGATAAATACTACACACAGCATCCAGATAAATACTACACACAGAATCCAGATAAATACTACACAGCATCCAGATAAATACTACACACAGCATCCAGATATAGAGAGCATTCAGATTGATACTGCAAACAGCATCCAGATAAATACTGCACACAGCATCCAGATAAATACTACACACAGCGTCCAGATATAGAGAGCATTCAGATAAATACTGCAAACAGCATCCAGATAAATACTGCACACAGCATCCAGATAAATACTACACACAGTGTCCAGATTAATACTGCACACAGCATCCAGATAAATACTGTACATGGCATCCACATAAACACAGCATCCAGATAAATACTGTACATAGCATCCAGATAAACATTTCACACAACATCCAGATAAATATTGCACACAGCGTCCAGATATAGAGAGCATTCAGATAAATTCTGCACACAGCATCCAGATAAATACTGCACACAGCGTCCAGATGAATACTGCACATAGCATTCAGATAAATACTGTACATAGCATCCAGATATATACTACACACAGCATCCAGATAAATACTGTACATAGCATCCAGATAAATACTGCACAAAGCATATATATATATATATATATATATATATATATATATATATATATATACATTCTACATAAAAAATCTTATACTGTGTCTAGATAAATACTGAACACAGCATCCAGATAAATAGCCCCATACTGCATCCAGATAACTAATGCACACACTTTTCATATAAATGGTTTAATAAAGAATCAAGATAAATGATGCACACATCATCTAGAAAAATGGTCTCATACAGCATCCAAATACCTAGGGTGTCCACATAAACATTGCACATGACATTCAGATAAATAGTGTCCTATAAAGTACAGATAAATAGTATACTATGTTTTCTGATAAATGGCTTAATACTCTGTCCAGATAAATAATGCACATGCTGTCCAGATAAATGGCTTTATACTTTGTCTAGATGAAAAATGAACACAGCATCCAGATATATAGTTTCATAAAGAATGAAGATAAATGATGCACACCTCTAAAAATATTCTCATACAGCATCCAGATACATAGAGTATCCAAATAAATATTTAACATGGCATTCATATTAATAGTATACTAGGCACTCAGGTAAGTATCTAGATATATAAATTTTGTACACAGCATTCAGATATATCTTTCATAAAGAATCCAGATAAATATTGCACACATCATCTACACAAATAGTATCATACAGCATCCAGATACATATTGCACACAGCATCCAGATAAATAGTTTCATACAGGATCTAGATAAAGAATGTGCACCGCTTCTAGAAAAATACCCTGATAAATATTACACACGGCATCCAGATAAATAGTTTTAAACAGAATCCAGATAAATAATGCACACAACATATAGAGGACTAGTCTTATATACATCTGGATACATAAAGGGGGCCTTTATCAAGACCGGCATATGAGTAAGCTGGTCTTAAATAAAGCCACGCCCCCTTTTTCCCGACCAAATTTAAAGCGTAACTTTCATTTCAGGGCCATTTTTCTGAAAACATTAAATATCAACAGTATAAGCGATTTTAAGAAACTCTGTAATAGGTTTTATGTACTAAAAGAGTTTCCTTCTGTACTGAAAAAGCAATCTCCCAGCCTCCCCCTCACATCACAAGAAGCAGGATTTCTGTCTCCATTATGTGGCTATGGAGAGGGGAGGGGCTGTTAGGAGTGACTGAGCACGGAGGATTTCTGCACAGCACAACACCCTGCAATCTTCTCTCAGTAAGTTCATAGATAAGCACTGACCTTTCTGACCCCTGAATCTTGCGGTTTAGGTGCCCAGAGAGTCTACAAACAGCTGACCTTCATGTCACCTCTTCCTGCTCCCTCATCTCCCTCAGCCCCTCCCCCCTTCATAGGCTTACAATGGAGAGAGCAGAACCCGTCTTCACTGGCTTCTCTGTAATGAAGACGTGTTTGCCTGATAATGCACAGATAAGAAGTCAGGGGGGGAGGCTGGGAGATTGCTTCTTGAGTACAGAAGGAGGCTTTTTTGGCTGATGAAACCTATTACAGAGTTTCTTAAAATCGCTTATACTACTGATTTCTGCAATAAAAAAAAAACATGACAGTAACGCTTTAAGCCTCTTAGTAAAAGTATACAGCCCTGCGCCCCCGGCACAGGCTCTGCGCAACGAATCCAGCAGGTGTAGGTCATGATAGGTGCGAGCAGTAGTGGATTATAATAGGTCCATTTCGGGCGGTAGCCCTGGGCCCTGAGCTCCTGGGAGGCCCATGGCCCCCCAAACAGACTTATACTTTCAGTGGTTCATTATCTCCAGACTACAGTTCAGCCATGATTTGCATAAAAATCGCTATTTACCACAATTTTGCACAAAGAAGAACATACTGAAGGACCTTATCATGTGACAATGATGTCACCACAGGTCCTTGACAGACTGTTTTATGGAGGAAAACGACTAAAGCTTGGTGAACAGCCCAGGGCCCATGGTAAAGTTAATCCACCCCTGGGTGCGAGCATGCATAAATCATGGTAAATCAGGCGCTGGAGGAGGCCACGCCTCCTCCCCACATTGCTGCACCCACCTGCCCGTCCATTAGGGGGGCAGGGGATAAGGCAGGCATATTCCAGGGAGAAGGGGCGAATCTGTGCCTTCTGCCTAGTGTAGGCCATGGGCACATTCATAGTGAATGTCTCCCCAAATAGGCTCATGTTGTGTAAAACTGACAAGTGTACACGGCATGCAGATGAGTAGCTTCATACTATGTCCAGAGAAATTACGTATTTTTCGCTTTATGAGACGCACCTGACTATAAGTCGTGCACCTGGTGTAGACAACTGAAAACAGGACAAAAAAATATCTAATTTTAATTGAGTTTCCCTAGTAGTCTAAGTCTGTGAAGGGGCCAAAGTGTATTGAAATGACAGGGCCACTTTAACATGACAGTACCTTATACCCATCATACACAGCTCTGCTGCATGCACAATACACACCTACCTTTGCTACATTATACACACCCAGCTCTGCCACATCATACACACCTAGCTTTAATACATCAGAATATACACAGCTCTGCAGCATGCACAATACACACCCAGCTCCGCTACATCATACACATCCAGCTATAATACATCAAAATACACACACAGAGCTTTGCATCATGAACAATACATACCCAACTCTGCTACATCATACACACCCAGCTCTGCAACTTTGTACACACCCAGCTTTGCTACATCAAAATACACACGCACGGCTTTGCAGCACAATACACACCCAACTCTGCTACATTATACAGTACACACCAAGGGGGACATCTATGAAATGTCTGGCCGGAGCGTACGCCAGGGAGAAGGTGCACCTCTTAGTGAATCCTGCCGGGAAAAAGGGAGCGGGGCCTAATATAAGACTTGTACTTGTACACCGGTCTTCATAAATCTCCCCCTCCCCCCATTGTCTAGTAAAGGGAACTTTTGGCCCTCCAGCTGTTGCAAAACTACATTCCCATCATGCCTGGACAATGCTCTGGAATAATTGAGGTTTTAGCGGCAGGGACACTGTTGGTCCAGGCTAAGGGGCAGCACATAGGAGGGATCCTTGTCCATCACTAGCACTGGGGTCAGTGTTTATCATCCTCAGTCCCAGCTCATCCACACTGAGGCTTCATATCACTCCAGGGGAGATATGGAAACAGAGGAACGCTCTCACTTGCTTGTTTTAAAATGTAATTCTGCCATTTAAATTAATGTTTTATTCAGTTCTACAAGGAATTGTCCAACATTTGGACATATCCCCAAAGGCAACACATTTTTATAAAGAAATAGATTATGCAAAACCTTCCAATACACTTACCATCAAATGTATTCTTCAGTCCCTCGCTCTCCAGTGCAGTGACTGAACCGCAGTAGAGATACTTTTTTTTATTGAGGTATTGTGACATGATGGGTTATGGGGTCACTGACCAAACCATAGAGGGGGAGGGGGGGCTGAAGAGGAGTTTTATGTATCAGAGTTAAAAGCAGGACTGGTAGTTTAAGGAAGGGAAAAAGTTAGTTCAATCCTGGTGGTCTAGGGCAGGCAGGAAGTTAGTAGCAATCCTGGTGGTCTAGGACAGTAAAGAAGTTAATAGCAGTTCTGGTGATCTAGGGAAGTAAAGAAGTTAATAGCAGTCTTGGTGGTCTAGGGAAGTGAAGGAGTTAATAGCAGTCCTGGTGGTCTAGGACAGTGAAGAAGTTAATAGCAGTCCTGGTGGTCTAGGGAAATGAAGGAGTTAATAGCTGTTCTGTGGTCTAGGGCAGTGAAGGAGTTAATAGCAGTCCAGGTAGTCTAGGGCATTGGAAGCATAAATAGCAGTCCTGGGAGTCTAGGCAGTGAAGAAGTTAATAGCAGTTCTAGTGGTCTAGGGCAGTAAAAGAGTAAATGACAGACCTAGTAGTCTAGGGCACTGAAGGAGTTAATAGCTGTTCTGGTGGTCTAGGGGATTGGAGGAGTTAATAGCAGTCCCGGAGGTCTAGGCAGTGAAGACCTTAATAGCAGCCTTAGTGGTCTAGGACAGTAAAAAAGTAAATCACGTCCCTGGTGATATAGCGCAGTGAAAGAGTTAATAGCAGTCATGGTGGTCTAGGGCAGTGAATGAGTTAATAGCAATCCTGGTGGTGTAGAGCATGGAAGGAGTTAATAGCAGTCCTGGTGGTCTAGGGCAGGGAAATAGTTAATAGCCATCATGGTGGTGTAGGGCAGTGAAGGAGTTAATAGCAGTCCTGGTGGTCTAGGGCAGGGAAGTAGTTAATAGCAGTCCTGGTGGTCTAGGGCAGTGAAGAAGTTAATAGCAGTTCTGGTGATCTAGGGAAGTAAAGAAGTTAATAGCAGTCTTGGTGGTCTAGGGAAGTGAAGGAGTTAATAGCAGTCCTGGTGGTCTAGGACAGTGAAGAAGTTAATAGCAGTCCTGGTGGTCTAGGGCAGTGAAGAAGTTAATTGCAATCTCTGTAGTCTGCGGCAGTCTAGGGAGTTAATAGTAGCTGAGGAGTTAAAGACCTGGTGGCCTAGGGCAGATGAAGTTTTAGATGGTGAAGGGCAGATGTGCCGTCTTACTCATCCAGGTTCCAACATTGCCTCTGGAGAGGCTGACCACCTCATCACCCTAGCTGGTTATGTTGCCAATAGTTCCTTTATTATTCAGGAAATCCCTAGGTTTTATCCAGGGAAAACCCTTTATTAGCAAATATCCATCAGTGACGTTAGTATTATTCTAGACTCCAGCTTTTCAACCTGTTATGCATATTGTGCTACACAACATGTCTCTAAGGGTTATAGTGGCCATGCTGGGTTCCTCCAGATCAGTTCCCATTGACTTTAATAGGAGCTGAGCTGCAGAACCCAGCATGGCCACTATGTAATTTACGGAGGTGTCCGCTATAGGAGACAACTACTCTCACCAGAACAGTCAGTGACATTTCATGTGTTTGAAGAGGTGATATCTCTTTCGGTGAGGCTGTGTGACCCAGTCTCACCTTCCCACCATGACAGTATCCCTCTCATATACAGATACTGTGTATATTGTATATTGTGTATAAGTGTATATTGAACTGTACGCAAGGAAAGTTACCAGCTAGCATAGTCAGTAGGAAGCATCAGGGAAAGCCACGAGAATGCAGCATTATATTGCATCATAGAAGGTTGGGACGGTCCAGGCCAGAGCCAGCGGCAGATGGCGGTGCAGTATACAAGGGATAACAACCCATAGCAACAGGGATCGATCCAGCATACAGTATACAGGCAGGTGAGCCAAGGAGTGATCCAGCATACAGTATACAGGCAGGTGAACCAAGGAGTGATCCAGCATACAGTATACAAGAGAGCCAGGGAGCGATCCAGCATACAGTATACAGGAGAGCCAGGGAGCGATCTAGCATACAGTATACAGGAGAGCCAGGGAGCGATCCAGCATACAGTATACAGGAGAGCCAGGGAGCAATCCAGCATACAGTATACAGGAGAGCCAGGGAGCGATCTAGCATACAGTATACAGGAGAGCCAGGGAGAGATCCAGCATACAGTATACAAGAGAGCCAGGGAGCAATCCAGCATACAGTATACAGGAGAGCCAGGGAGTGATCTAGCATACAGTATACAGGGAAGCAAGGGAGCAATCCAGCATACAGTATACAGGAGAGTCAGGGAGTGATCCAGCATACAGTATACAGGAGAGCCAGGAAGCGATCCAGCATACAGTATACAGGAGACCCAGGGAGTGATCCAGCATACAGTATACAGGAGAGCCAGGGAGAGATCCAGCATAGAGTATACAGAAGAGCCAGGGAGGGATCCAGCATACCGTATATAGGAGAGCCAGGGAGGGATCCAGCATACAGTATACAGGAGAGCCAGGGAGGGATCCAGCATACAGTACACAGGAGAGCCAGGGAGGGATCCAGCATACAGTATACAGGAGAGCCAGGGAGGGATCCAGCATACAGTACACAGGAGAGCCAGGGAGGGATCCAGCATAGAGTATACAGGAGAGCCAGGGAGGGATCCAGCATACAGTACACAGGAGAGCCAGGGAGGGATCCAGCATACAGTATACAGGGAGTGATTGCTGAAACAGACTCCTCTGATATCTCTGCTACGAGGATTAGAGAGGTAATGATCTTCCATTTCAGAAAGACTCTTGTATTGGAAAGTGCCGTCACTGTATTCCTGAGAAGGTGTGTTATACTAAGGAATCAATGGCTATGATCCAGGAGATTACAAGAGACGGACCTCTCAGAGAATTTCTGTTCCTATGAATGGGGAGAGGCAAGTTTACTTCATATCACTCAGAGGTCACAAGTACAACAGTGATGGTAGAAGAAGCGGATTGGTAGAATAGGGACCTAACGTTTATAGGCGCCCGTACACCTTCAGTAACTGTCATTGGAACAGATGGTATCTCCTCCGTCCTCCCATATGAACATTTAGCATAGCCCAGCAATCATAGCCCGGTTTTGGCAAATTGTAGTATTAGGTGTATAATCACCTTGAAGTGTTACTGTAGGTTTTAACAGAGTCTCACTCCTTAGACCCCTATGATCCTGAGAGCCGGAGAAAGAGTGTGGCAGTGTGCCTCTCTGCATAGCTGTCAGTCACAGCACAGCGGTATCTAGGGTGCCTCTTGGCTGCAAAGTACATGGTATATAAGTAATTCTACTTTTCTCCTGACATGTCCTAGAAATTTTCTGTCAATGTTAAAGAAGTACTCGATAACCAGAAAATTCTATTCAAATAAAATAATTGCCCCAAGTTATCACTAATGCAGTTTGGAATTGACCATTGGACCAATCATACAGCCACGGCACAGGACTCCCAAAATAACTTCAAGGACCTCACGAGTGTTAAAAATGAGCGACGCGTTTCGGTGTCAGACTGACACCTTTATCAAGCTCCTTTTCGCTGCAAGTCCAACACCTAAGTTATCACCAATAGAATTGGCTTTAGCATGGGTTTGGGTGCCTCACCCTAACAGGAAATGGAATATACAAGGACTACACAAAGTGTATTGTCCCCAGCTCCCTGACTCCTCCCTCTCTCCATAGACAACAAATTATCCTCTAATGGCACAGTGTATGTATATACAGTGGTGCCTTGGATTACGAGCATAATTCGTTCCGGGACCATGCTTGTAATCCAAATCCACTCTTATACCAAAGCAAATTTTCCCATAAGAAATCATTGAAATGTAGACAATTGGTTCCACACCCCAAAAATCATTTTATAATCATTATAGCAGCAGTGTGTATAGCTGGGTGTGAGTGCAAGCACATTATAGGAGGAATGGACAGGATGGGAAACACAAGGACTGATAGAGACTGCAGGGAGCTTGAAGGAATGAGCAGGGCAGATGTGGACATATACATGCAGCACTCTTTGTCCGAGGAGAGAGGGGTTACAGCTATGGAGAGATTACCTCCACAGTTCTGTCCCCTGATGCAAACCTCAGCCTGAAGTGGATCTGCTATAAATTGGAAGGTGAGAGAGACTTCCTGGGTCAGAGTACTTTGCTGCAGACCCCGCTATGCAGGCCATGCCCCTCCCCCACTCACGCTCCCACCCAATACCAGGAGCTCTTAAACCAAAACAATGCTCTTAAACCAAGTCACAATTTTGAAAAACTGTGAGCTCTTCTTGCAAAATGCTCTTAAACCAAGTTACTCTTAAACCAAGGTACCACTATATATATATATATATATATATATATATATATATATATATAGACATGGAGAGTGCTGCAGTATGATTACAGCATGCTGTTTTGTGATGAATGATGCTACAGAATGGGGAGTAATTCAGCAGGTGCTGTAACCTCACTAAAACCCCAAAACAAATGGACTTTTTGGTGGTTTCAGAACTGGAGCAGACAGATAAGCAATGCTATATGTTTCTGTAGCTGGTTTATTTTTGTACTTAATGTTGGAGTACCCCTTTAAAGGGAACCACACTTAGACCCCCATAGAGCTTATTTCTGAGTAAAAGTAGTGTCCACATTCTCAGACACCCAATGCTTTTTTTTCATTGCCTTAGTCGAGGTGAAATGCGTCTTTAATGGCTAAAACATATATCCGTTGTTTTCTAAGACAGCCGAACGTTGCGACATCCCGGGAGAATCGCCTTAGAACACCTTCTAGAAGTCTTGAAAGGATTATTGTTGTTCCTCCGAAATGGCTGTGTATATTAATTGGACTGTCAGACTGTGTCCAGAATATTATAACAAATAGAGTTGGGGCTGTCTCTCCGGGCAAGACATTTATAATAATTGCAGTTTGACACAGTTTCCAGAGAACATGAGAGGTGTTTTGGCTCCATCCCTAGAAAAGACGTTTTAGAAGAGCTGTTCTTATATAAGTTCTGTCTAGGCAGCGAGAATAGACGTGGGATCAGTCATAACGGCACTGGGACCAGTAGTGTAAATAGTAGAGAGGGATGGATTCCCGCTATGAATTGTGCAGTTTTTACCACCCAGAACACAAGAGCTGGTGTTTAATTCATCTGTTTACTTCTATTGCCCTTATGGCCAATATGGGTTGGTTATGTTACCAACCCGTCTACAAGTCCCAGAATCCACCAATAACTGCCTGCTCGCTGTCAGTGGAATATCAAGTGTGGGGATGGTCTATCGGTAGAAACCCACCTTAATCATGGCCTATAATCAAAGATGAGTCAATCAGTTCAGAACAAATAGGTTTTAGTGCAAATTACCCTCAAAATTCAGATTAATCCAAATCTTAATTATTTGAGAATCATTCAGGCCAAATTGCTTGTGGAGGAGCAGGGACTCCTGCTAAAGATAGGTGTCCCTGCTCCTGAACACTGAGGGATACACTGTAGGATTCATGGCCAGTTCAGTTATCTTGTCGTGACCCAGGGGTGCTAGGTGTTTCTTGAATGGACTGATAGTACGGTATTTGTCATTGGATTTAAAGTGGTAGTAGCCTTCCCTAGGTCTTAACACACTCCCATTAAAAGGTTGTCCCTAGTGTGATGGTGCAGATGAGAAAGGCCAGAAAACTTAAAAAGTTCAAAATGTTTACTTGGCAAGTTCTTAAAGGAACAGTACAAGTAGTCATCAGGTAGTCATCAAGTTGTCATCAGTACAAGTAGTCATCAATACACAGGTAAATAAGTTGTGTTTTGCACTTGAGAGTATTGGTTGCTAGCAAGTTCCCTTTTAGTTTAATAGAAAGTACTTTGGGGTTTTGGAGGTCTCTGTTACTTCAGTAGAAGGAAGCTTTGCAGTGGTGGATAGGGTGAATACCAGGAGGGGACCTATCCAAATACGCATTGCACTTTGCTGTGAAGATTTTTACAACCTTGGCTTGTGTTGTGTGACTTTGTATAAAGAGAAATAACCGTACTTAAAGCTATGAAGTTCTGTCTAATTCTACAGAGATCATAGAGCGAAGGATCCTGTTATAAAGGTCCACACCCACAGTCAGACTTCTCTTAAGAACTGAGCAGCTTTCAGCAGGGCACATCGGCCAGTAGCAACTTCTCTAACCACTTTAAGACTTGAGTAAGTGGTGATGCTCTATGTTTTGCTGCTTACATTCACTATACATTTGGTATATAGCCAAATATTAATTGGCCGTTAGTTCTGGATCTAAACAAATTCGAATCCCTATAACACAAATTTCGAGAGGTTTGATCCCATAAGTAGTGTGAATTATTCTATCGGGATTGAATGGAGTAAATCAGCCTCAGGCTTGGGGCCTGTAACTTTAATATCTCATGTCTCATCTTAGATGTATGATATTAGAACATGGTTTTGATACTTTCATGCTATATGTTCTGTCACTCTCCTATAAAGCCCCAGATGGACGGGAAGAAGTAACTGACTGCTTTGAGTCTATTAGTTTTTCCATTTATATGCAATTTTCTATAACTTAATAAAACTCAATAAAAGAAATGGAAAATTATTTTAAAATATTATCTTCCTCTAATGTGATTTAGATTAGATGGGGAGCCCGGAGTTTTCTTCCCTGTGTGTCCGCGGCATGTCATGATGGGAAGGAGATGTACTTGATTAAAAATAAATGATCCTAAAATCTTGCACAAAAATAGTAGCTACGGATGAAAGATTAGCCGATTCCATAATTTAAGAGCTTCTGAATATTTCTTAGTTATCTGTACTTAAAGGATCGGGTGTGAAGTAGGAGATGTGCCAATACCGAGAGGGCACTAGAGAAGAAGCTGGGTAGGTTCTAAAGCACTTATCCTCCTCATCTTCTTCTCTAGTGCACCTATCCTCCTTGGCTTCTTCTTTAGCAAACTTGTCCACCTCAGCTTTTTCTGTAGTGCACCTGTCCTTAGCTTCTTCTTAAGCACACTTGTCCTCATCAGCTTCTTTTCTAGTGCACCTGCTCCCCTCAGCTTCTTCTCTAGGGCCATTTAATTCTCAGCTTCTTCTCTGGGGCCATTTTACTCCTTAGCTTCTTCTCTAGTGCATCTGTCCTCTTTAGCTTCTCTAGTTCACTTGTGATTTATAAAGAGGCAAAATTATGTTCCCATGTTTAGCATCCATGTTTAGCATCCATGTTTAGCATCTATTCCTCTTTTGATGCATCCTATGATTTTATTAGCCTTGGCAGCTGCTGCCTGGCACTGATCACTAAAGTTGAGTTTACTGTCCACCAATACTCCCAGGTCGTTTACGGAAGCAGTGTTTTATTTTTAGCATATCATTTCGGTTATTAATTCTACGGGCCTAGTTACATTTATCCACATTAAACTATATTTGCCATTTCTCTGCCCAAGCCATCAGCTTCTCCAAATCCCTCTATAATATTATATTATTTTCCTCTGTGGTGTTTACTTTACCCAGTTTAGTGTAATCTGCAAAAATAGAGATTCTACTCTGTAGCCCCTCTATAAGGTCATTAATAACATATTAAAAAGAAGTGGACACAATATGAAGCCCCGTGGTACCCCACTAGCAACTGTGCCTTTTACTCTTTAGCTTCTTCTCTAGCACAACTGTTCTCCTCAACTTTTTATATAGTCAAACTGTCAGCCTCAGATTCTTCTCTAGTCCACTGGTCCTCCTCAGCTTTTTCTTTAGTACCCTTGTCCCTCTTAGTATCTTTTCTAGCATCCTTGTCCTCCTTATCTCCTTCGGTAATGCACCTGTCCTCCTCAGCTTCTTTTCTAGTACACCCATCCTCCTTAGCTTCTTCTTCGGTGGACTGGTCCTCCTCAGCTTCTTTTTTAGTACACCCGTCCTCCTCATTTTCTTTTCAAGTGCACCCGTCCTCCTCAGGGTCTTCTCTAGCGCCCTGGTCCTCCTCAGCTTCTTCCCTAGTGCCCTGGTCCTCCTCAGCTTCTTCCCTAGTGCACTGGCCCTCCTCAGCTTTTTCTTTAGTGCCCTTGTCCATCTTAACATCTTTTCTAGTACACCCGTCCTCAGTTTCTTTTCAAGTGCAACCGTCCTCCTCATTGTCTTCTCTAGCGCACTGGTCCTCCTCAGCTTTTTCTTTAGTGCCCTAATCCATCTTACCTTCTTCCCTAGCACGCTTTTCCTCCTTATGTTCTTATCTAGTGCACTTGTCCTCTTCAGCTCTTTTTCTACCACACTTTCAGGCAGTTCAGCCACAGAATAAAAGCAAACTATTGGTTAGTATTTCTTTCATAATGTATTTTAAATGGTGGCACCCTATGTATATTTGTTATAGGCATCATAAAGAATTTAAAGGGATTATCCAGGATGAAATAAAAACACGGCTGCTTTCTTTCAAAAACAACTCCACACCTATCCTCAAGTTGTGTGTGTGGTATTATATTCCACCTCCATTCGTATCAATGTAACTGTGCAGCAATACCATACACATACCACCATGGTGCTGTTTTTGGAACAAAGTAGCAATGTTTTTTTTTAAATCCTGGATAACTCCTTTAACTACAAGTAGCCTTGAACAATAAGAAATAGTTTCCTTAGGCTATGCTCGCAGATGGTTTATTAATACATTAATACAGAAAATGTTTGCAACGCACGTCCATTGTATTGAATATGAATACTGGCCACAGTTCACACTGTGTGTTATAGTGCATGTTTTTTTGAATGTGCATTTTGAGCATAAAGTCCAGATGTGGGGGGCAGAGATGGAGAATGCAGATTGGCTCCATTGCCATCCAAAATGTAGACACCCAGTTGGAGGAGCATTGGCCCGCCTGGTACTATATATATTGTGATTATAGTGGGCAGGAAAAAAATGTAATTCACTGAATTCTGCTACATCGATGCTTCTTATAGGCATATAGACATACCAAGTTCTAACATTGCTGCAAAGGGTAAAAAATATGCAAATATATGCAAATAAACTGCAAACCCCTAATCACCGCTCTGTATCAAGACAATGAATGTGACCAGGACAGGAAATTAAAGGAAATTAAATCATAGGCTATTGAAGTTAGGCAGGACCTCCTCGGATCTCCAGGCTGATACCGCACATCATCTCATTTGTGAATGTTATTGATCCAGTATACTGATTATATTGTGCCCTGTTTAATGTTACATGTAACTGTCAGGAATACAATTTCAGCCTTTTTGAATTGTATATAGAAAGGAATCTATCATGTTAAAGGGATTTTCCAGGATAAGAAAATACATAGCTGTTTTCTTCCCACCCCTAACCCCTTTAAAGGGGTACTCCAGCGGGGGGGGGGGGGGCACTTTTTTGCTGGGACCGGGGAGGAGGTGGCCGAGGAAAAAGACGTCCACTCACCTCCCCAGTTCCAGCGGCGGGTCCCGTATCGCGGCGCTCCGGTGCCCGGTTCCTGGCCGGTTCCGGGTGTCTGACGCGGGCCCGAGACGTGACATCTCAGGTCCGCTCAGCCACTCAGTGACAAAGGCGGGATCTGAGCGGACTTGAAACGGATCCTGCCTCCTTCACTGAGTGGCTGAGCTGACCTGAGACGTCACGTCTCGGGCCCGAGTCAGACACCCGGAAGCGGCCGGGAACCGGGCACCGGAGCGCCACGATGCGAGACCCGCCGCTGTGGTCCCAGCAAAAAAGTGCCCTTATTGTTTACCATGCACAACTCTCTACTTCTTCTAGTGGTTGTGCCTGGTATTACAGCTCACTGCAGCTCATTATGATCTGTAATTCCAGGTGCGGCCAGTATTCCAGTGCTTTCCAGTATTAGCAAGAGTCATCATATCTTAAAGGGCATGTATCATCTATTTTTTATTTTTTTTTACTGGATAGAGCCAAATACTAAAACACATACTTTTTTCTAATCTGCCTTTATTTTGGATTGTAATTTGTGTATTTGAGATTTTTGTTTGTCATTATGGGGGCTGCCATCTTGCCTGAATTGTTTAGTGATATGCTTTATAGCAAGCCCCATGTACATAGATGACAATAGGCAGGACTTGTCTCACTGATATGAATGTGAAACTTTACTGAGCGCGCTCTGTGACCTTTGAAGATGTCATTCCGCAGAGAGCTGCTATTGTCTCCTCGAACTACTGGTGTCACGTGTCACTGCAATACTGTACAGATCCTATTCTAGCAGTCTCCTTCTTTTCATCACAGACAGAACAGAAAGTCTCAGCCTATTTTTAAAGAGGTACTGGAGGAAAAAAATACTTATTTTAAAAAAATCTGCAGTCTTCCAGTACTTACCAGCTGCTGTATGTTCTGTAGGAAGTGGAGTATTCTTTTCAGTCTGACACAGTGCTCTCTGCTGCCACCTCTGTCCATGTCAGGAACTGTCCAGAGCAGGAGAGGTTTCCTGTGGCGATTTGCTACTGCTCTGGACATGGACATGGACAGAGGTGGCAGCAGAGAGCACTGTGTCAGACTGGAAAGAATATACCACTTCCTGCAGGACATACAGTAGCTGATAAGTACTGGAAGACTGGAGATTTTTAAATAGAAGTAAATTTCAACTCTAATCTATATAACTTTCTAACACCAGTGGATTTTAAAACATTTTTTACACTGGGTTCCTATTTAAGCCTAGTGACAACAATGAACACAACACGATTTCATCATTATTTTATAACATAATTAGATAATTTTGAAAAACTTAAAAAAAAAAAAAATGTTTAACATAAAAACCTGATTTGAACTATAGGCCATATCTGATGACACATTCCCTTCAAGATGGAGACACCCCTCTAAACAAAAAATAATAGCTTTTTGGGGGTGCACTGACTGTCTCATAAATGCACAAACTCCCATAAATCAGCAACTCGTTCCATTTATCATCAGCTCAGAGAATTAGGCCGTTCCCTTTATAGTAATAATGATGAGATCCTTGAAATAAATCCAACGTTTCTCCTTCTGTTCTAATTGCCACCTAAAATACTAATCAGGCAATGTGCCGGAATGTGGAGTCACGTGCGGCTCCTGAGGCGTGGCCCCGGAGAGATCCCGCTTATTACTCCTCATATACACAATGCAGATGTTTCCTATTAGATCTCATCATTAGCCGGGCGCATAGTGCACACAGACCATAAAACCTGCTCATCTTATATAATAAACTCCACAATATCATCAGTTTATAGACGATATGTAGAGCAGAAGACTATGGTCCTGCCGCCCTGACACTTATACATGAAGGTACAGCTCTAGGCTCTGAACCTATGCAGTCTCCATAAGTGACTATTGAATAAATGTCCCCTAAACTCTTCTGACCTTAAAGTGTCAAACTGTTGTTTACATTTTTTTCAGAAATCGATTTTAAGAAACTTTGTAAATGCATTTTTATCATGAAAAAGCAGTTTGAAGCTCTCCCGCCTGTCTTCATGGTTCTGTTATGGAGAGGGGAGGGGTCGAGGGAAATGAGGCACTAAAACAGGACAACAAAGAGTTAATTTACAGCTACATCACCAGGCTTTCTCCTCTGAAGTTAGCAGTGACCTCTCTGACCTCTGAATATGCTTTAACACAGGTCCCGCTGTGTAATCCTTTGTTCTCTGCTTTCTGCTGGCAACTAATCTCCCTTCTCCCCCCTCCCTTCTCCATAGGTTATACAGAGATTTCCTGATAATGAGCAGTGAATGAGAGAGGGGGAGGGCAGGGACACCTGGGGAAAGTCTTTTTGAATGCAGATAATGGCATATTTGCCTAATAAACCCAAATACAAAGTTTCTTAAAATCGCCTGGACTATTGATTTCTGTAAAACAAAAAAAAAAAACACACAAGTGACTCCTTAAGTGTTCTTACAGATTTTTTTCCATAATCACCTTTACTTTTTGGTTCAACTTTAGGCTGGGTTCACACTACATATATTTCAGTCAGTATTGTGGTCCTCATATTGCAACCAAAACCAGGAGTGGATTAAAAATACAGAAAGGATCTGTTCACACAATGGTGAAATTGAGTGGATGGCCGCCATATAACAGTAAATAACGGCCATTATTTCAATATAACAGCCGTTTTGTTTTAAAATAACAGCAAATATTTGCCATTAAATGGCAGCCATCCACTCAATTTCAACATTGTGTGAACAGAGCCTTTCTGTGTTTTCAATCCACTCCTGGTTTTGGTTGCAATATGAGGACCACAATACTGACTGAAATATATGTAGTGTGAACCCAGCCTAAAGCTGTTTGTCCTGCCTCCCATATGTAGGGTGAAATTAAAGGAGTTATCGAGCAAAAATCTTTTTCTTTTAAATCAACTGGTTTCAGAAAGTTATATAGAGTTGTAATTTCCTTCTATTTAACTGTCAGAACCTGTCCAGAGCAGGAGATTCTATTTGCTGCTGCTCTGGACAGTTCCTGGCATGGACAGAGGTGGCAGCAAATAGCACTGTGTCAGACTGGAAAGAATACAGCACTTCCTACAGGACATACAGCAGCTAATAAGTACTGGAAGTCTTGAGATATTTGAATAGAAATAATTTACAAATCTGTACATCTTTCTGACACCAGATGATTTGATTGTCACCAGGGTATGAACAGAGCTACTGTAATACACCTGCATCAGTAACAATTCTGAAGGGCAAAAAAGAAAAGCCAATGGAGCCTCATTTAAGAGTCTCGAAACACAGGACTATCCAGATATCCCTCCGAGAAGGATCATGCCAGGGGGCGACACCTGTAGGGAAACCACCAAAACCACCATATTAAGTGGCCCTATAATTCAATGTAATGACAAGGGAAAAACCAAGGCCAGGAATCCATCCACAGACAGCTGTTTTGGGGTGTTGCCCCACATCAGTGTGGAGCAGGATTCTGGTTCGGTGAAAGCAATGCCTAGTGGAGCCATAAGAGAAAAAGATCACTGATCTCAGGGAGACCAGCCAAAGATAACATCGCCGGCTGCTAGTTAAAGCATTCAATGCAGTGAAATCCTAGGTGCAAAAACGAAAAGCCTGTGGAGCCTCATTTAAGAGTCTTGAAACACAGGACTAGCCAGATATCCCTCCGGGAAGGACCCAGTCAAGGGGTGGCTCCTGTACGGAAACCACCAAAACCACCATATTAAGTGACCCTATAAGTCAATGTAATGACAAGGGGAAAACCAAGGCCAGGTATCCAACCACAGACAGTTGTTTCGGGGTGTTGCCCCTCATCAGTGTGGAGCAGGATTCTGGCTCGGTGGGAGCAATGCCTAGTAAAGCCAGAAGAGATCTGAAGGGCGGCATATTGTGGGGATTAAAACTGTTTTCAGAGGTGAAAAATATGGTTTTGCAAATGGAGAGTGTTGTGAAAAACCAAACACTTGAAGAAGTTGGATGCAACCGTATCTGTATCCATGTTTTCCACGAAGTTTTCCTAATTCTTCAGCCACCGGGAGAGAAATACGGAGCTTAACACTATCCGCTACCTATTTCAAACCTCTCAATTTTTGCCCAGAGCAAAGAGGGACATTGGTGGCAACGACCACACCCTCCTATCCTTGCCCCATAACCGCACCCTCATAGCCATGCCCGAACACTTTTCCCACAGCTGTTCACATGATCATTAGGTAGTGCCATACGCCGCAGACATTTTGTAGAAGAAAAAGCAAAAGGTGGAATAATACCAGTATACAAGAACCAAATATCATCACTGCACCTTCACCACATAGTGACTAATACCACCATACCATTACTAAAATCCAGTATACAGTACCAAGACCAATTTTACCAATAATACCAAACTATGACCACTGCCATTACCACCACATAGTGACGATTCCTCCAAACTATTACTAAATAATACCCACTATACAATGACTAGTATCCTCCCATACAGTGATCCGTATAGACGTGGATATCAATGGTACACAGTCTGCACACCATGTAAGTGATTACAGTGCAGTTACATCCAGTGACTCACAGGGGGCGTCTTCTCTGATTGGAGTCGCTCACTTTCCCTTTTTTCCCATCTGCCTCAGCGATCATGAAGACTTCTCTTGGCCAAAACTCATCTCCATCTGCTAGACAAACATTTTGTGTTCTTGGCTCCAGCACAATGCTCACCTCTATATAAAGTCCTTATTTGTATTGCTCCACACTGTAACAGTGCACATTTTGTGCCCCCATGTAGTATTTAGGCTTCATTTATATCGTCAAACACTACTTAGATCTGTCTATGCTCTCACATAGAAGAAAGGCCTTCTACTACTGAGGGGGGTTAGTTACAGAGGGATGCCTAACTACCAGGGAGACTACTTATAGGGAAATTAGCTACATGGGGTATACTACCTTCTAGGGGGAAGGATACTTACACATATAGATGCAAGGAGAGTACCTAACTAGGGGCCTAACTACTATATGGGGACAGCATTTAGCATTAGTATGCGGTGGTAATATTTATCCCTTGTAAATGGGTACTGTGTGTGTTATTTATCTTTGTATAGCAATAGTATAGTGGTAATATTAGTGGTTGTGGTAGTAAAAATAATATAAATATAATATATAAATTGTATAATGGTATTATTGGTAATAACAGTCTCAGTACACAGGATTTGGTCAGTAACAGTGTGACAGTGATATGTGTGGTAATAATTTTTGTTTCCTCCTCCTCCTAATACCATATGTAACATAAGTCTAGGGCTACAGTTGATGGATTAGTGGTTGGTTGGTTGGTAAGGGGTGGTCTAATCAAAAGTTTGCTATGGCTTGTTTCCAAAACAATTTCTATTATCTCTGTACTGTGACATCACTGTGTCTATTATCCCTGTACCGTGACGTCACTGTGTGTGTTATCCCTGTACTGTGACATCACTGTGTGTGTTATCCCTGTACTGTGACATCACTGTATGTATTACCCTGTACTGTGACATCACTGTGTATTATCCCTGTACTGTGACATCATTGTGTGTATAATCCCTGTACTGTTACATCACTGTGTGTATTATCCCTGTACTGTGACATCACTGTGTGTACTATCCCTGTACTGTGACATCACTGTGTGTATTATCCCTGTACTGTGACATCACTGTGTGTATTATCCCTGTACTGTGACATCACTGTGTGTATTATCCCTGTACTGTGACATCACTGTGTACTATCCCTGTACTGTGACATCACTGTGTGTATTATCCCTATACTGTGACATCACTGTGTGTATTATTCCTGTACTGTGACATCACTGTGTGTATTCTCCCTGTACTGTGACATCACTGTGTGTATTCTCCCTGTACTGTGACATAACTGTGTATACTATCCCTGTCCTGTGACATCACTGTGTGTATTATCCCTGTACTGTGACATCACTGTGTGTATTATCCCTGTACTGTGACATCACTGCGTGTATTATAGCTGCACTGTGACATCACTGTGTATTATCCCTGTACTGTGACATCACTGTGTATTATCCCTCCCTGTACTGTGACATCACTGTGTATTATCCCTGTACTGTGACATCACTGTGTGTATTATTCCTGTACTGTGACATCACTGTGTGTATTCTCCCTGTACTGTGACATCACTGTGTATACTATCCCTGTCCTGTGACATCACTGTGTGTATTATCCCTGTACTGTGACATCACTGTGTATTATCCCTGGACTGTGAAATCACTGTGTGTACTATCCCTGGACTAAGGCATCACTGTGTGTATTCTCCCTGTACTGTGACATCACTTCGTGTATTATCCCTGTACTGTGACATCACTGTGTGTAGTATCCCTGTACTGTGACATCACTGTGTGTACTATCCCTGTACTGTGACATCACTGTGTGTAGTATCCCTGTACTGTGACATCACTGTGTGTACTATCCCTATACTGTGACATCACTGTGTGTATTATCCCTGTACTGTGACATCACTGTGTATTATCCCTGTACTGTGACATCACTGTGTGTATTATCCCTGTACTGTTACATTACTGTGTGTAGTATCCCTGTACTGTGACATCACTGTGTGTACTATCCCTATACTGTGACATCACTGTGTCTTATTCCTGTATTGTAGCATCACTGGGTGTATCATCCCTGTACTGTGACATCATTGTGTATTATCCCTGTACTGTAAAATCACTGTGTGTATTATCCCTGGTCTGTGACATCACTGTGTGTATTATCCCTGTACTGTGACATCACTGCGTGTACTATCCCTGTACTGTGACATCACTGCGTGTATTATCCCTGTACTGTGACATCACTTTGTGTATTATCCCTGGTCTGTGACATCACTGTGTGTATTATCCCTGTACTGTGACATCACTCTGTGTTTTATCCCTGTACTGTGACATCACTGTGTGTACTATCCCTGTACTGTGACATCACTGCGTGTATTATCCTTGTACTGTGACATCACTGTGTGTATTATTCCTGTACTGTGACATCACTGTGTGTATTATCCCTGGTCTGTGACATCACTGTGTGTATTATCCCTGTACTGTGACATCATTGTGTATTATCCCTGTACTGTGACATCACTGTGTGTATTATCCCTGTACTGTGACATCACTGTGTGTATTATCCCTGTACTGTGACATCATTGTGTATTATCCCTGTACTGTGACATCACTGTGTGTATTATCCCTGGTCTGTGACATCACTGTGTGTATTATCCCTGTACTGTGACATCACTGCGTGTATTATCCCTGTTCTGTGACATCACTGTGTGTATTATCCCTGTACTGTGACATCACTGTGTGTATTCTCCCTGTACTGTGACATCACTGTGTGTATTCTCCCTGTACTGTGACATCACTGTGTGTATAATCCCTGTATTGTGACATCACTGTGTGCATATTATCCCTGTACTGTGACATCACTGTGTGTATTGTTCCTGTACTGTGACATCACTGTGTATTATTCCTGTACTTTGACATCACTGTGTGTATTATCCCTGTACTGTGACATCACTGTGTGTATTCTCCCTGTACTGTGACATCACTGTGTGTATTATTACTGTACTGTGACATCACTGTGTACTATCCCTGTACTGTGACATCACTGTGTGTATTATCCCTGTACTGTTACATCACTGTGTGTATTATTCCTGTACTGTGACATCACTGCGTGTATTATTCCTGTACTGTGACATCACTGTGTATTCTCCCTGTACTGTGACATCACTGTGTGTATTACCCCTGTACTGTGACATCACTGTGTGTATTACCCCTGTACTGTGACATCACTGTGTGTATTATCCCTGTACTGTGACATCACTGTGTACTATCCCTGTACTGTGACATCACTGTGTGTAGTATCCCTGTACTGTGACATCACTGTGTGTATTATCCCTGTACTGTGACATCACTGTGTGTATTATCCCTGTACTGTGACATCACTGTGTATTATCCCTGTACTGTGACATCACTGTGTATTATCCCTGTACTGTGACATCACTGTGTGTAGTATCCCTGTACTGTGACATCACTGTGTATTATCCCTATACTGTGACATCACTGTGTATTATCCCTGTACTGTGACATCACTGCATGTATTATCCCTGTACGGTGACATCACTGTGTGTATTATCCCTGGTCTGTGACATCATTGTGTGTATTATCCCTGTACTGTGACATCATTGTGTATTATCCCTGTACTGTGACATCAGTGTATGTATTATTCCTGTACTGTGACATCACTGTGTGTATTATCCCTGTACTGTGACATCATTGTGTATTATCCCTGTACTGTGACATCAGTGTATGTATTATTCCTGTACTGTGACATCACTGTGTGTATTATCCCTGTACTGTGACATCACTGTGTATTATCCCTGTACTGTGACATCACTGTGTGTATTATTCCTGTACTGTGACATCACTGTGTGTACTATCCCTGTACTGTGACATCACTGTGTATTATTCCTGTACTGTGACATCACTGTGTGTATTATCCCTGGTCTGTGACATCACTGTGTGTATTATCCCTGTACTGTGACATCACTGCCTGTATGATCCCTGTACTGTGACATCACTCTGTGTTTTATCCCTGTACTGTGACATCACTGTGTACTATCCCTGTACTGTGACATCACTGCGTGTATTATCCCTGTACTGTGACATCACTGTGTGTATTATTCCTGTACTGTGACATCACTGTGTGTATTATCCCTGGTCTGTGACATCACTGTGTGTATTATCCCTGTACTGTGACATCATTGTGTATTATCCCTGTACTGTGACATCACTGTGTGTATTCTCCCTGTACTGTGACATCACTGTGTGTATTATCCCTGTACTGTGACATCACTGTGTGTATTATCCCTGTATTGTGACATCACTGTGTGTATTATACCTGTACTGTGACATCACTGTGTATTATTCCTGTACTGTGACATCACTGTGTGTATTATCCCTGTACTGTGACATCACTGTGTATTATCCCTGTACTGTGACATCACTGTGTGTATTATCCCTGTACTGTGACATCACTGTGTGTATTATCCCTGGTCTGTGACATCACTGTGTGTATTATCCCTGTACTGTAATATCCTGTGTGTATTATCCCTGTACTGTGACATCACTGTGTGTATTATCCCTGTACTGTGACATCAGTGTATATATTATTCCTGTACTGTGACATCACTGTGTGTATTACCCCTGTACTGTGACATCACTGTGTGTATTATCCCTGTACTGTAATATCCTGTGTGTATTATCCCTGTACTGTGACATCACTGTGTGTATTATCCCTGTACTGTAATATCCTGTGTGTATTATCCCTGTACTGTCATATAATTTTATACATTGGAGTATCACAGTCCAACAGTATTCAGATTTAAATCAGCTTCAATTCTTTATTGTGCAGTAAAGCAAATACGACATTTTGACTCACCCTGAGTTTTTATCAAGTATCTGTATTATCCCTGTACTGTGACATTACTGTTTGTATTATCCCTGTACTGTGACATTACTGCTTGTATTATTCCTGTACTGTGACATCACTGTGTGTATTATTCCTGTACTGTGACATCACTGTGTGTATTATCCCTGTACTGTGACATCACTGTGTATTATCCCTGTACTGTGACATCACTGTGTGTATTATCCCTGTACTGTAAAAACATTATATTTACTATGCCTGTCCGGTTACATAATTATGTTTACTATGTTTATCCTGTGACATCACTACATTATATCAATAACTACAAAATGTACCTGGCGCCACCCATGTTTAAGTGTCAATGTGTTAGATTTGTTCCAAGGTGCCCAGGAGGCCAATCTATGCCCTTGTTTTTTGTTTGTTTTTTCTGTTTTTTTTTTATGGGGAAATCGCCAGGAGTCCTATATACCCCTAAATACACTATATACCCCGACAGTTCTGCAGTGTGTGTGTGTGAAGATAGAGGTGTGGTCTGACACTGACATCATCTTTGTGAGGTAAAATCTGATCTCCAGTATATTCTATTATTTATATCTCCCATTCATTTCTATGGAGCGGTCTTCCCTATCCCTCTCCTCTCTTGTACATCTTGGAAGGACTGAACCTTCACTCTTACCTTTCCAGGCAACCAATATATCTGCATGTCAAATTTGGGGTCAAACGGTTCAGACATTCGGAACGGACAGATGGACGGACAGACATTCATTTTTCTTATTTAGATTTAGCCACTTTGTAAATTGTCTTTGTGCACTAATACAGATGGCTCACAGTAGAGCCCAAATAACCAAGTTGGATCGGCACTATGGGTCGGGCAGGGGCGTAGCTAATGTCTCTTGAGCCCTGGTGCAAGAGGTCAACTTGGACCCCCCCTTCCTCAACAAAGTGATGCTATTAGTATATATGTAATATCGGTAATATCGGTCTTGAGATTAAATTTATACATATACATAGTTCAGGGAAGAACCATATACAGTGGTACCTTGGTTTAAGAGTAACTTGTTTTTCAAAATTGTGACTTGGTTTAAGAGCATTGCTTTGGTTTAAGAGCTCCATGTTCTGGGTGGGAGCGCGAGTGGAGGAGGGGCATGGCCTGCATAGCGGGGTCTACAGCCCTGTACTCTGACTCAGGAAGTCTCCCTCACCTTCCAAATCATAGCAGATCCACTTCAGGCTGGGGCTCACATCAGGGGACAGGACTGTGGGGGTAATCTCTCCATAGCTGTAACCCCTCTCTCCCCGGGCAGAGAGCTGCATGTATGTGCCCACATCTGCCCTGCTAATTTTTTCATGCTCCCTGCAGTCTCTGTCAGTCCTTGTGTTTCCCATCCTTTCCATTACTGTACAGTAGTTTATGATATCACATATTCTGCTGTTTCTTAATCTTTGTTTCATCTGTTTTACATGTAATTCAGAAAAATAAATCATTATTTTTGGGGTGTGGAACCAATTGTCTGCACTTCTATGATTTCTTATGGGAAAATTTGCTTTGGTTTAAGAGCAGATTTGGATTACAAGCACGGTCCCGGAACGAATTATACTCGTAATCCAAGGCACCACTGTATATATATATATATATATATATATATATATATATATATATATATTTAATCTCAAGACCAATATTACCAATAATACCAATATATAGGAAATATTATCACCATAAATATTACCGCCATATTGTTACTAACCAAATCCTGTATACTTACCAATATTGCCAGTAATACCAGTATACAAGGCATACCAGTATGCAAATATTACCACCACATCACAACCACTACCATCACCACCATATTGTTACTGACCAAATCCATAATACTAAATCCATTAAAACACAGTAACGGATCAAAAGTAACAAATAACACCGCCACATACTGACTAACACAACGCCGCTGCTACTGAATAATCCACTGTACACAGATCACTATCACCTCATCCATTCATATAGTGGTAGCCCAGCTCTACACAGGTTCTGTACACTATATAAATTACAGTGCAGTTATATTTTGTGACTGACAGGGGACGTCTTCTCTGTTCTTGCCTTTTCATTTTCTTCTTCTTCTCCCCTAGGCCATTAGAACTTCTCCGAGCCACAAATTCACAAAATCTGCCAGAGAAACATATTAGGCTACTCACTCTGGCACCATCCTCATCTCTATACTAATTGCACATCTGCACATCTCATTTAGTGGGTAGGCTATGTGACCCCCCTTATAGTATATGCCCCCTCTGTGTAGACCACTATAGTACATACATCCCTCTGTGCATGCCCTATTGTATATGCCCCCTCATAGATGGCCCCCCAATGTTTTCCCTTATAGATGGCCTCCCCCTTATGTTGCCCCCCATTTTAGCCCCCTTATGTTGCCCCCCATGTTAAACCCTTTATGTTGCTCCCCATGTTATACCCCTTATTTTGCCCCCAATGTTATCCCCCCTATAGTTGGCCCCATGTAATCCCCCTTATAGATGGCCCCCATATCATCCCCCTTATAGATGGCTCCCATGTATTCCCCTTATAGATGGCCCCCATGTTATCCCCCTTATAGATGCCCCCCCATTTTATCCCCCTTATAGATGGCCCCCATTTTATCCCCCTTATAGATGGCCCCATGTATCACCCTTATAGATGGCCATATGTATGCCCCTTATAGATGGCCCCCCATGTATCCCCCTTATATATGGCCCCCATGTATCCCCCTTATATGGCCCCCATGTATCCCCCTTATATATGGCCCCCATGTATCCCCCTTATACATGGCCTGCATGTATCCCCCTTATACATGGCCTCCATGTATCCCCCTGATACATGGCCCCCATGCTATCCCCCTTTCTGTTCAAAGCAGAACTGACCTGACAACTCGCTCCCTTGTCATGGCTCTTCTCTCCTGCAGCCTCAGTCCCCTGCCCGGCTGACGCACAGCTCCCGGCTCTGTCCCGTCCCCGGCAGCACACACACCAACGAGCTCAGTGTGCGCTGGGGATGTTACTTCCAGCACAGAGGGCGCTTGTTATAGATGCTCCCTGAAGTACTTTCCCGGCGCACACTGAGCTTACTGATGTGTGCTGCCGGGGACAGGACTGCCTGGGAGCCACGTGTCAGCCGGGGGGCCAGCCTCTTGTGAACGCAAGCAAAAGACTGAGTGGGGGGGGGGCGGTGGCAAGGGGGGGCCACGTGGGCCCCCCTTGGTAGCGGCCCGGTCACTGTGGCGACCGCGGTCGATACGCCACTGGGGACGGGCAACGCTCTTAACAAGTGCTCTGGTGATCCTAACGGTCTTACCGGACCATGGAGCAAAAGACTAACTACACCGGAGTGGCGCTGAGGAGGTAGATAAGAGACATACTGTACCTTCCTCCTCCGTGTCTCCTGTGCAGTAGGAACATATCATCAGGTTAGATTCATCTAATCTGCTGATAGTTCCCCTTTAAAGCCTCATGCACTGAACACTCTCTTGTTCTTATTACACATATTACACTAGATGGTTTATTCCTTTATCTTCATGGAGATTCCTCCCCTGACAACAAATATTATAGAAATGCGACAGAACGGTGTTCGCCCCCTCAATTGTCACCACTCCCCGATGGCTGGATCCACGCTTCTGCCCTGGGTGTCGGGGGGATACACTTTTCATATTGGATTATTGGGTTTTTTATTGAGTTGTAATTTTGCAGCAAGTTGTAAAATAAAGTCGCTGTGATACAAACTGATTAGAAATCTTTCTGGGAATAAACGGGAGGAAGACGCAGCGTGGAGAAAGTGTTTCCTATATCATGGAGGATGCTGAAATATTATGGCTTCTTCATTCTGCTTTTATCTTCTACATTTTGTTTTCTGTATATAATTTGTTAACAATTATCTTGTTTTTTGCTGTAACTCTGTTTTGTCCAGCGGCTTCATTATAAGTGAATGGGGCTCCTGGATGGGAATTATTGACAGTGGGAGAAGCACACTTTTCCCTGATTGGACACCCCACGCAACTACTACTTTTGCCGTGTCCTGTCACATGTTAAATGTTTTCTTTTACTGACAGGTATGCTTTAAGTCACGTTAAAAAATGACCAATTGACTTGTATGGTAGAGTGTTGTGGGCATGCTCTGTGACAAGTAGACTTCTAAGGTAGAGTGTTGTGGGCATGCTCTGTAACAAGTGTAGAGGTTACTGTGCATGAAGGAGGAAGTAGAAACTAAGCTGTTACCATTAACTCCTGTCCAAGATCTGATGTGTTATCTGTCTCTAGATGAATAATATATATTGTTGGTGATATGTGATCTCTAAAGAACAGGAAGTTTCATCTTATTGAGGGCCAAAGGGCAAACTGCATGAAAAAATGTTCAGCAAAAGTGGAACGTGTGAACACAGCTTTAGGAGAGGTGCACAACTACAGTATATTCCGATCCCATATAGATAGCATACACATATCGCTGGGTGGGGAGGGGTCTTTAAGCAGCAAGAAGAAATCTGATAAGTGATTATGTCATCTTATGTTCACAGGAGGTCAGCTGACCAAGGACCTAGCACTTCCTCCAACACATTAAAGAGCAAATCCCTGAGAAAACAAAAATCTTTAAAATCTACTGGTGTGAGTAAGTGCAAGAGATTTGTAATTTACTTCTATTAAAAAGTCTCAACTCTTCCAATATTAATCAGCTGCTGTACAGTATGTCATAGACCTCAACATACTGTAGATATGTAGGACATACAACAGCTGTTAAGTACGTTAGAAGTAAATTAAAAATCTATATAACTTTTTACACCAATTGATTTGAAAGAAAAAAAAAACCTTTTAGCTGGAGTTGCCCTTTAAACACTGTGATTTTCTATGGTTTGGGTTGTTGATCACATGACACAGTTACGGTAATGAAACACATGGATGCAGATGAGCTGGAATGAAACAGATTAAGCTGAAGGACTAGTAGCTCTGAGTTTGAATTATATAGGCAATAAAAAGTGGAGTCTATACTCCAAATGGTATTGGAGGGGTTGTATGACCTTGCAAAAGTCATATTAAAGTGTGGTGTCCCACCACGGGTGTTACTGGTATGTTACACCCCTTATATTTCAATTAACTGTGGTAATGAAGTAGTACCTAGGTTTTGCCACAAGATGCCACTATTGTATGTAACTGTACTTGTTATTCTTTGTTGTAATCTGTACACCAACAAGGACGTTTTCTTCTTCTCTTCCTATCTCTAAGCTCCTTTCTATGCTTTCTTCTCCACCACTCACAGCAGATATTACACCTCCTGTAGGAAGGAGTCACATGGGAAGAGGAAGGATACACCCACTCTTAGTCAGTCTTAGTCTGGTTGTTGGGCAAAGAAGACGCAAAACAAGTTGGTTTCTGCTGTGGTCCAGCTGGGCCCTGGCTTTGGCAGGTCCCCACTCTAGGAATAGTCTGTAGTCTTAGTCAGGTTTCTGTGCAGAACAGACGCATATGGGAAATGCAGACACCAGTTTCTTGAAAGCAGCACTTCTACACACTATGCAGTGTTAAGCTACTCCAAGGAGAGGACAAGTCAGGGAAACCCCAATCCACGTCAAGAACAAGTCTAAAAGTGCAGGACAGTATCCTGATAACAAGAGGAACTGATCCGGATAGAGCAAAGTTGCTAGAAGCCTACGTACTCTATCTAACAGCGCGGTTGTAACCAGGAAACCTTGGCTACTCTCCTTAACCCAGGTAACAAGGTCTGGGGCTTGTGTCACCCTCATAGGATGGGTCACCCAACACTGGTGGGCAAAAGGTGGTATAACGACAAAGGTTGAAACACAAGCACAAGTAAACTCCTATTTTCAAGTCTTTAGTATTCTTCTCCTTCTTCTAAAGTTCCTGCAGAGCACATTGCTACTTGGGTTGGGACTCTTACGACCTACTCCTCTCTACTACTCTGAACCTGCAGTACCAACTTCGCTTTACAACTCAAGACTCTTAGCACTCTCAGTACAAACTCCTCTCAACTGCTCTCAGCTCTACTACTCTAAAAGTCTTTAGTACAACTTCTGTCTTGTCAAGTCTACAGTCTGCTATCAGCTATTGTACAAAGTATTTTCTCAGTAAAGTAGATCTATTTATTCTTGGGTCATCTCCTTTTTCTGTGGGTGGCAGTACTGATAGTGCAGGTGGGTCACAACTCCACTTTGGACCACCGTGATAAGTTCCCAAGGAACCCCCTCACAGCCCGGCAGTTCACCGACCACAGGGGAAAAGGTATAGCTCGCCACTCTAAAATAAAAGCAGGCATGCCTCCATACCGGTGCCCACCTAGCATTGGCGTCACGACAGTATACCATCTGGCTGAGCTATATCTCAGCCAACCACCACAGTAGTGGCATCACACAGTACCATCTGGTAAGTGGCCGGTCGAGCCTCACAGGAGTGCCACACAATAGCTATTACTATTCAAGTACAGTGCTATTCAGAAGTCATGCACCCCCCGGGCACTGCATGTGGGCCTTGTTTTGACAACATCCACAACATGATAACCCAAAGGATCAATATTTCGCAAGGTTAGACTTTAACAAGGCTCAGTGTAATCACCCATGGCTTTATTAATTCAACCAAATCCAATTATCAATTACATTTGGCTAGTACGTCTACTGAGTTACTAAAGGAGCTTTCTCTTGAGACTTTCTTATAGAGATTGATAAATGTGTTCCTTAAAGGCTATACTAACCTTTTTAAGCATTTTCTCCATTCTGCAATGCACCTATAAATAAAGCAACTGCAAATAGCCCAGCTTACAAATATTGTACAGGTTTGTGTATGCAGATTCAATGCAATCCTGGAAGAGTTAATGCAAATACTCCTTCATTGTTAGAAAATGTAGCCCTGTACAGATTATTCCCCTGCCTTTTACTGACCACTTCCTAAAGACCGTAAAGGTATCTGTAGGCAGAGAAGGATATTGTCATTCTAAAAGGATATACATCCTGAGGAATCTTGTGAGCTGGAAGTTTCTTTCAGAAACTATAACTGAGATGAGAGAGACAGTAGCTTCACAAGGAACACCCAGCTCTGAATCTTTAGCTCTACAAGCAGGGAACACTCAATGAGCCCTGAGCCTACACCTCTGCAAGCAGGGAACACTCAATGAGCTCTGAACCTGCAGCTCCACAAGAAGAAAACATTTACTGAGCCCTGAACCTGCAGCTCCACAAACATAGAGCACCAACTGAGCTCTCAATGTGAAG
This sequence comes from Dendropsophus ebraccatus, assembly GCF_027789765.1. Taxonomy (NCBI): domain Eukaryota; kingdom Metazoa; phylum Chordata; class Amphibia; order Anura; family Hylidae; genus Dendropsophus; species Dendropsophus ebraccatus. Next base: position 123,970,774 of record NC_091459.1, read on the forward strand.
CTCCTCAAGAAGGGAGTATCCACTGAGCTCTGAACCTGCAGCTCAACAAGCAGGGAACCCACTGAACTCTAAACCTTCAGCTCCACAAGCAGAAACCACCCCTTGAGATCTGTAACTGCAGCTCCACAAGCAGGGAGCACCCACTGGGCCCTCAATACGCAGTTCCACATGCAGGGGGCACCCACTGAGCTCTGAGCTTGCAGCTCCCCAAGAAGACAACACCTACTGAGCTCTGAACCAGCAGCTCCACAAGAAGAGAACACTCACTGAGCTCTGATCCTGCAGCTCCACAAGCAGGGAATACCCACAGGACACTCAACTTACCCTGAACTGTGCACAGGCCAACAGATAGATCCTGCCTTACACCTGATCCCCCATCAACCTGACAAGGTGTTCTCAGGCCTCGAGAAACAGACAGGAGTGTCTCCGGAACAGCAGAAGAGGACAACAATGGTACAGAGTCATGTAGCCCACACACTAGCTGATCTGGATGTATTTTACATCTTAGTTACAGCCCAACAAGTTCTGGCCCTACAGCGGTTCTGGTGACCTTAAAGGGGTTGTCCAGCGAAAATAGTTTTCTTTCAAATCAACTGATGTCAAAAAGTTATATAGGTTTGTAGTTTACTTCTATTAAAAAAATCTCAAGTCTTCCCATACTTATCAGCTGCTTTATGTCATGCAGGAAATGTTGTTTTATTTTCAGTCTGACACAGTGCTCTCTGCTGACATCTCTGGCCGGGACAGGAACACTGTCTCGGTTTTCTATAAATCCCCATAGAAAACCTTTCCTGCTCTGGACAGTTCCTGTCTTGGCCAGAGATGTCAGCAGAGAGCACTGTGTCAGACTGAAAATAAAACATTTCCTGCATGACATACAGCAGCTGATAAGTAAGGGAAGACTTGAGATTTTTTAATAGAAGTAAATTACAAATCTATATAACTTTTTGACACCAGTTGATTTGAAAGAATTTTTTTTTTAGCTGGACAACCCCTTTAACTGTGTGGCTGAGACTCGGGAGTTTCAGAACCTTTTACTGCTGGGATAAAAACACATTCAAGAAAATTTGTTTCCTAAGGAAAATAAATTTCCAGCGTTTTGCATATTACCGAAGCTTTCAGGCACTGAACATTCTTTTGCACCTGAGTGTTGTATAAAATATTCCGCTGTATTGTACGAACAAAAATGTAGCTCTTAATCTGTGCCGGCTTAGTGGAAATTTATGAAACCTCTTCAGAAGAAGACAGTTTCTTTGATGCCATTGTGTTCTTTATATACAAGAAAGATATTTCTTACCGACAATAAGAAGTATTTCACCGTGTGATGTTTTTTTTTTCCAGAGATATCCTTTCATTCATGTTACTTTTTGATTTGTATAATTAAAATTTCAGTTTAACCCCTTCTCCCTCTATGCAGCCATGATGGCTTTACTCTCCTGTCAGTATAGCTGTATGAGGGCTTTTGTTTTAAAGGATGAGTTTAAGTTGTTTAAATGGGTTGTCCATATTTTCTTTTTTTTTTTTTTTTTTTAACTTCAGCTGTGTTCAGAAAAAAAAATGTGCTCACCTGCCTCTGATCCCCCGCAACTGATGTACTTCTCCCCTTTTTAACTGCTTCCTGGTCTCCTCTCAAGATTCAATAAATGCTTGCTCAGCCAATCACTGTCTGCAGTAGTGACTCGCATCAATCACTGATTGGCTGAGCAGGTTTTTCCAATGTACTGAGAAGACACCAGGAAGCATTTAACAGCTCTGTTGGGGGATCAGTGGCAGGTGAGTACATTCTTTCATAATTCTCTTTCATCCTGAGCACAATGGAGGTAAAAAAAAAAAAACATGTTAAACAAAGTTCCAAATTCATAGGAATAGGAATATGGGCATGGCCAATAGGGTCTGACTTCAGGGACTTCTACTGATCTCAAGAACAGGGTCCTAAATGTGCCCCATCTAAACTGAACAGTGTTCTTTGATTGTTTTTTGTGATGTGATTGTTACCTTGAATTACCAGTGATATGGTGTTGACCCCTTTGGGAACAGGTCAGAGAACTATTAGTTGAAGAACTCCAAAGATCTAAAAAAAATCAAAAAGATAAGGAGTTGAGGTCTCACTTGGAAATATCACTTAAAGGGGGTATCTGAGGATTCTTTTATAGTAGTTAAAGGAGTTTTCCAAGAAACCCTAATACTTAGCCCTATACCACCTAATGGAAAAAAACAAGTGTTAATATAGCGGGAGCTGTCAATTACTTAGTAGGACCTCCCACATGACTACTTAGCCCAGAAATGTCAGTGAATAAATCACTAGTTGTCCTGGAACTTTTCCCACAAAGCTATACATCAATCTGCTCAGCTCCGCCTGCTCTATAACATGATGCCTGTAGATTAGATTGCATTTTCATCATGACAGGTTCCCTTTAAGTATTATTGGAACCCTCGGGATCGGTGCAATCTCGCAATGTAGCACTTTATTGTACACCCACGTTTTAAAGGTTAAAGATTTATTCTTTCTTCTCACCTTTCCCAGTTCTCATGTTTTCGCAGTCTCGGAATATTGCTTGCAGCCCTCCTCCCTCCTCCTCGATCCCATCTGCCTTGCCTCCTTTAACCTAGTTATCATAATGAGTTTTCACAATTTAGATACAATGACATGAAGCGGCTCCTGCGAGATCTAACAAATGAGTCAGCTGTAGTTCTCATTTTGTTCCCTCTTTGCCGTGAGCACAATGTCACGTTGATAGGAAGACTATAAGCTCTCTATCTCTGCGTGCTATGGTTTATGCTACCTGACTGCATGACGTCTGTTTGCACCATAAAGTTTTGGATTTTTGACTGATGCCACTTAATATTATTATTGTACTAATAAGTAATGTGTTTGTTAATGTTTGCATATACTGCTTTTAGCAAGTGGTGGCGTAATGATAACTATCATAGATAATGACAATAATAGACAATAATGTAATTGATCAGCCATCCCAGAAGACATCATGAATAATTAGCAAATCACAGGGAAGAAAGAAGATGCAAATAGCTCTCACACCACTCATTCTTTACTTGTTATTATCTATTCAGTCTCCTTCCCCCAGTTCTCAGCTGCTGCTTTCTGCTGAAGCCACAAAAATCTGTTTGTGAATTTTCCTCTCTGTCTTCCCCTCACCTCCTATCCCATCTGAGACAGGTGATGGAAACAAGTCCCTGACTGGCTTTATCTGCAACATTGTAGCCTCTTTGTAATGCTAGGAGGGTTATTATGAGGTCAAGTTGCTGATAATCTCACTGGGATTAATCCTCCCAGTATTACAACGTTGCAGATAAAGACAGACAGAGACTTGTTTACATCAGCTGTCTCAGAAGGGATGGGGGAGAAGGGGGAAACAGAGATAAAGGCTCACACACAGATTTTTGTATCTTCAGCAGAAAGCAGCAGTTGAGAACTGGAGGAAGGAGACCGAATGACTGAGTAGATAATAACAAGTGTGGATTGAACTGTTAGTCTCACTATGGGCAGCAACATATCAAAAGTTATGTTTGAGTGGAATACCCTTTTAATTTTACCTTGGTAAAATAGTACACATTGGCAGGGCCGTATTTAGCACTAGGCACCCATGGCCTAGGGCAGCACTTTTCAGGTGGGCAACACCAGGGAGCAGGAGGAAGAAAATAATTTTTTTTTTGTTTTGTTTTTTAGTCTCTTACCTCCCATTCAGACTTGCCAATAAATCTGGTGCCTTTTCGGGTATGTGTGTGGAGGGGGGCATATTGGTCAGGTCTGGTATGGCGGTGTTATCCAGTCACAGTATGGCGGTGTTGTTCAGGTCTGGAGAATTCTGTCAGACAATATGCAGACGGCTCTAATCATTGATTCAATGTGGAAATTTTTTATGTTTTAAGCAGTTAAAAACCATGAAAAACGCTATTCAGACAATGTTTCTACATATAGAGAAATGCATGTGGCTGAAACCACCCTCCCATATCTTCCCCAGTAGTCATGTACTTTTACCAGGATTATTGGCCATACGCCTATTGGTTACCGCATGAGGGTCTGGCATCTGCCGCATGTGGTGACGTACAGTAAATGTGGGAACACGACCTAAGACTGATCAGATATCAATATGATCAGAAACTAGAAAATCATGATGTTTATTGGTGAGTGAGGATGAGGCGTCTGCGGGTGTAGTGCCTAGGGCAGCAGCAGCTGGTAATACGGGCCTGCATATTAGTGACCTATTCAGGACAGGTCATAGTTTTAGTGGCCAAACCACTGTATGGGTAGCAGGAATGCAGAGCTCTAGACACTTTTTTTTAGACTTTTTGTGCCTCAACAGCAAAGTAGCATGACCTAACAAAGAAAATGGTTCTCCGAGTCCCCACTGATCATCATTACAAAACTCATCTCACTCAAGAAATGGCTGAAAATGCCTGCTCAGCCAATCACTGGCCAATGTCAAAGTGCCCATACATGTCTGAGGGCCCATAACACAACCTTGTATGCTGCCAAGGTCACACAAGGGCATGTAAAAGTTTATTTCTCATAAACTTCTATGGGATGATTTAAATGTAATGTTTACTAATGTAAATGGAATAAATTAAACCAAGTTTATGAGGTGCTGTATACGACACGATGCAAATATATCCCCGGCTCTGGAGCCACTCACCGCACGGGAGCCGCCACCTAATGTGTAAGATGGAAGAAGGTTTCTGTGACATGATAAAAGTGTCGTTAATCATCACCATCTCGGCTCTGTCATAAGTAGCTGCAAAGCACTTAACTGGTGAAATTGGATTTGCCACTTATTCTTCATGAATAACTCATAAATCCACTTATTTGTGACTCCAGTAAACAAACCTGTTCTCAGCAAGAAAAGAACGACGTAGCGTTGGTTGTGTAATCATGGCACTTACTGATGACTTTGCGGCGTGCCAGGCTTCAGACAATTATTTTCATAAATATGTTTTGACGCTCATCGACAACTTGGGAAGTTTCTTTCTATACGTGACCAGAGTAAGGGACAAATGGGCTGTAAGTCATACTGGAATTTACATCCTAGGAAGAATCCATCTTCTGACCTGAGTTAGATCAATGTCAGAAGACTAGGGTTAAGCAGACCTGTGAAACTGTTTGGCTCCAGAAATGTTCTCCAAACCCGACTGCTCAGCATTTGATTTCCATCGATCGCAGAAGTTGGTTGCAGCCCTGGAAAACATGGATAAGCCATAGGCTGTATCCATGTTTTCTTGAAAGCCCTAGGGTGGCATCCAACTACTACAGCTGTGGGGAATTAAATGCCGAGCAGTTGGGTTTGGAGAACATTGTTGAACCCGAACAGTTTGTCAGGTCTCCTCAACCCTACAGAAGACCACTGGACTTTGGAGACCACGTGTGTACATGAGCTTCAGCCTTTATCGTTTTCTAAAACTTTTCAAAACTTTTTGAGGGCCGTAAGAGTTAAGGAGTGCTGTGTATCATGAAAACACCTTGACCCCCTTGAGCCTCTGTTTCCTTGTGATATGGAGCTCCTACGCTGGAGGACTTGACTGTCCATGTTTCACAACTTAATTCATGACGTGGGAAACATCTAACCATACATAGCCTCCAACAGAAACAACCTCCATAAGTCCATCACAGTTGGTTTGAGCTTTCAAATCCACTACAGGATCTTTTAACCAGTATCTATGACTTGCTATTGTATCCTTTTTGACTGGACTCTTTCTTGACCTAATGTTATGCACCCCCATGTTATGCATATCCTCCTATCCACAGCTGGCACACCCCTCTGTGAAAGCAAACAAAAAAAACTTATACTCTCCTGGCTTGCACCTCTGTCCTCTGACGTTATCTTCCTGCTCTGCAAGTGTCATGAATGTGCCTGTGCCGAACTCCGTGCGCCCCTCAGCCCGTGCTGCTCGGCTGAGATGGCGCTGATATTCAGTGTTTTTGTATGTTTGTGCAGTGTCCTGAACCTTGTCTGAACACTGGCCTATTTCCTCTGTTTTTGTTCAGCCACACCCACTTTGCCTGAGATACTCCTGGCCACTCCGGAGTTAACTCTGATGCTGGTTAGCTTGTCTGATTGACTGTTCTCCATGCCAGTCAGGTTGCTCTTGCCCCAGGTGTTCTGAGGAGATTAGGGGTCTGGTCCAATCAGCTTCTGCACTGGACCTCTGGTCTCCTATATAGTGTCTGCCAGCCTGCCACTCACTGCCGGATATTGAGCTTGTCTCTGCCTGGTTCTCTTGCTCTGTTTATTCTGACCCCTTTGCCTGTATTTCTGACCATTCCTGCTAGCTGCCTGCCCCTGACCATACTGCCTGTTTATTGACCTTGCTTTTGGATTGTGATTTTGCACAGTGCTGCCCGATTGTTGTGACCTGGACTGTGGACTACTCTTTATTGTGTTTTGTCTGTCTGTCTTGTCTTTGTGACCCACCAAGCCAGTACAGGGACCGCCGCCAAGTTGCCCGCCGCCATCTTAGGGCGGATTGCGGCAAGCAGGTAGGGACAGTGAGCGGGGTTCAGCGTCAGGTCTCACTGTGTTGTATTGTCCTGCTGTCCGGTTCCTGGCAGCAAGCATGTGAGTGACGACACTAGTGCACTGCCAAAGCACTGGGAAGGAGTGACCTCTTGTGGCTGGAGGCAGAATGCTTCCTGCAGCTATAAGAGAGATTGACAGAGCGGGGAGCCAATAGCTCCTCGCAGTGTCATTCTTTGCATGCCTCAGTTTACAGATGCCGGGCTGAGTAGGTGGTCATCGACAGTGAGCAGTGTTTCCCTTTAACTTGTATAGCTTTAAGGGAACACCTCCTCCAGGAGAGAACAGGAAGCCAGGAGTAACTTTCCATTTGTCTTTCCTGGCGTTTACTTGACCCGTGACTATAAGACGCTTCATCTTCTTTAAAGATTTACCTGGTTTTTTTTATTTTTGTAGATAAATTGTATTTTTTACCGAAGTAAACTTCAATTGAGTAAACATCTGGCGAGGGAACGCAGCGTGTGTGATCTCCTCGGCTTTGAAGGAAGTGTATTATTTATTCATCCCTCTCTACAACGTGATAAAGAGAGGAATTATTTGGTGGTAAAACATCTCCGAACTCCAAATAACATTGGTAGGGAAATGCATCAAACACATTGTGCCCCAAGATTGGTACAAAACTGCAGACCTCCCGCGGGTCTCGGCATCCCCTCCCAGACTTGTGTGTGGCTGGAGAGATGAGTATAACAGGGAAAGTGGTGTCCGACCTTAATGGATTAAATCTATCATTGTAATTGCTCACAGTCAGCATTCGGATCACATAGGAATAGGCCGTGAATTATGAACCAGTCAAATCTTCTGACATGCAGTTTCCAAATGAGAAGGAGCTTGGATTTCTACCCGAGATGAATCCGGTTGGAAATTTGTGCCATATTCTGCGGAGGAAAATAGCAATTAATCAGTGTCAGGAGCCGGCCTATGAAGATCCCGGGCTAGGAGGATATTTAGAGGCGGCACGTCCTTAGCTAACAAGTAAATCGGAATCCATTTCCTTTTAATAAATACAATGCATTAGAAGACGTCTTAAGCCCAGCATGCATCTTCAAGAGAAGACAGGGGTGGTTTTACGAGCGTATCTTCTTAGTGTTCATTTACATATATTCTGGGCTATTTACATGATGAACACTTCCAAACATTTCCAGTCTTCCATTTCTTTTGTAATGAGAATAGGCAGATGTGGTGCGATCTAATGACGTCAAAATTATTCCAATGAGACCAACATGAGATGGGGACCTTCCGGGTCACCAATGGATTTGTCTTAAAGGGATACTGCAGAGATTTTTATTTTATTTTTTAATCAACTGGTGTGAGAAAGTTATAAAGATTTGTAAATTACTTCTATTTAAAAATCTCAAGTCTTCCCATATTTACCAGCTGCTGTATGTCCTGCAGGAAGGTGTGTATTCTTTCCTGTCTGACACAGTGCGCTCTGTTGCCCCCTCTGTTCATGTGAGGAACTGTCAAGAGCAGGAGAGGTTTTCTATGGGGATTTGCTACTGCTCTGGACAGTTCCTGACATGGACAGAGGTGGCAGCAGAGAGCACTGTGTCAGACTGGAAAGAATACACCACTTCCTGCAGGACATGCAGCAGCTGATAAGTACTGGAAGACTTGAGATTTTGAAATGAAAGTTAATTACAAATCTGTATAACTTTGGGTCCATTTCACACAGAAAGAATATCTGACAGATTATCTGCCAAAGATTTGAAGCCAAAGCCTGGAATAGATTTGAAATCTTTGGCAGATAATCTGTCAGATAATCTTTCTGTGTAAATGGACCCTAACACACCATTTGTACCCCTTTAGCTTGATCAAATTAGTAATGAGGGAAGAAACATTGAGGTTCTCGAGATCTCTTGTAGGAACAAAGTCTCCCTGACCACTTTTCTCTGGATTTTCTGACATGCAGTATCTCATTAAAGGGTTTCTGAATTCTAGGAAAAGTGGGAGTCCCGATGGTTACTACTTGATCAATGTGAATAGAGGTGAAAACCTCTGTATTGTGAAATTTAACGAAGAAGTACGGCTGTTTTAAAAATCCGGCAGCCGGCAGGGGGGAATTTGATAACAAGTACAAACTTTCCTCTCCCCATGTCCACGGTAAGCAGCAGGGCCTGCCTTGGGACCCCCACCAGGCTCCTGGATCTCCAGAACTGACCTGTCATGACCTGGCTGATGGACTGGCCATTCTAGTCACTGATTGGCTGAGTGGCCAATCCATCAGCTTGGGGAGAAAAGACCACTGGTGGGGGTCCCGCAGCCAATCCCACCGCTCACCGCAGGCACAGGGAGAGGTAAATTCCTATTTGTTATCAAATCCCCCCCTGCTCCTGCCGGCTGCCACATTATCAGAACGGCCGAACTTCTTAAATGGCTCAAAGCGAATAAAAGAAAAGAAAAATCTTTCCTCCCGACTTATCAGGTGAAAAGCGTCTCCTCATCAGAAGTAAGATTTATTGGCCGCTCAGCCTATAATGTGCGCCATGCAGCTGTTCCTTTGTTATCCATGAACATTCATGCGTCATATCATTTCTATCCACATTGTAAAATATTACAGGATGTTTGTTACAATGTTGCATTGTGGGACATAACATAAAACAACGTTATTCATCATTGAGAACTGACAGCCACATAAAGCGCAGTACAGAACTGCATTGCATCCTGTACTGATCTCCAGATGTCCCCATGTTCACAGGTGGCACCTGCCCATTGTTGGCTATCTATGCCATATGTTGTGTGGCACATCCCCAGGCGGATAGTGTGCAATATCACAGTGGATGGAGAAGCAGGGCATTCACACTTGTTTCCCAGTGTTGCCCTACAAGCCTTGGGCAGTGCTGCCCTACTGGACATTTTCAGACAGTGTTATTTCTGCTTACAACCATTCAGTCCCTAAATAATACCTCCATATAGTATCCATATAACACTGCCCCTCAAAGTTTACATAGAAGGCTACATACTTCACCAGCTGCTTACAGTATACAAAGTATATAGTGTACTATAACGCTATATACACTCTATAAGTGTCTATATAACACTGTCTTCTACTGCTCATATAAAACCATCAGTTAGCATCCACATAATACCGACACATACAGCCAATATAATTCTATCATTCTGTGCCCAAATTTTTATGTTTTCCCTCTCAACATTTTTAAAGTTTTTCTCATGATTTCACAAGCTGCTTACAACCATGAAACCCTTAATAATACCTCCATATAGTATAGTATAGTAGTACTATTATATATTGTCCATATAACACTGCCTTACACTGCTCATATATAAAATGTCAATGAGCGTCCACATAATACAGCCCATATAATGCCATCAATCTGTGCACAAATTGTTGTTTCCCTCATTTATTATTTTTCTCATAATTTCACAAGATGTTTACAACCGTGCAATCCCCAAATAATACTTTCATATAGTGTCCAAAGTATACAGTGTCCATATGACACTTCAATGTAGTATCCAAAGTATACAGTGTCCACATATAACTGTCCATCAGTGGCCACATAATACCGCTACATACAGCCTATACATCAGTCTGTGCCCAAATAACGTTTCCCCCGCTCAACAGTTTTTTTTTTTTTCATGCAGTCCCTAAATAATACCTCCATATAGTATCCAAGGTATACTACTATATAGTGTCCATATAACACTGCCCTTCAATGCTCACATAAAACTATTAATCTATGTCTACATAATATTACTATATAATGCCATCATTCTGTGCCAAAATTATTATACCTAGTTATTCCTATAATTATTGCTATAATACCATATATTATTCAAAGTTATTCCTATAATTATTGCTATAATACCATATATTATCCAAATAAATGCCACCATAGGCTATGCTGAAAATTTGGGCACTATAATGGCTATGTTCACACTATGCAGTTCTTTGGCTGTCTTCCGCCTGCTTTTTTCAGCCTCAATGCTGATTATGAACATTATTTGCAGCCATCATTACCAACAGATAGGTGTCTTTTTTTCCACAGAACAAAGCCATATAGTGCTCATGTAAAACGGCCAAAAAAAAGGACTTAAAATTGCATCATGGTAAATGATATGTAAAAATACACAAAAAATACACACAAAAAATGCCATGCAAATACCACATAAGGCCACGTTTACACTCGTCACGTTTACCTATTTTCATTAAACAATGGCCGTTGTTGCAGGTTGTTGCAACAACGGCCATTATTGAATTACAGCGGCCGATCACATTGAACTCTTTGCAACCCCGGCCGGATTGTATACCGACCAAAAAACTGACATGTCAATTTTGTGCGGCCGCACAAAATTGACAGTGCAGACAATGTAAAGTACGGCTCTTTACATTGTCTGCTATGGTTAACTGGAACTGGGAGAACACCCGAATGTGCCTGCATTCCAATTCAAAAGAAGTAAGGCTCATCCGGCCAGCACTGCAGTACCAGCTGGGGTGTCACAGAACGGCCGCTGTCTTACAGCATGTGAACATGGCCTAATACTGCTAGTAAATTCCCAAATAATACCGCTATACACTATTACATAATACTGGATAGTCTTAGATTTTATTTTAAAGTGTCACTGTTGTTTAATTTTTTTTTTAGCAGAAATTAATAGTACAGGCGAATAGTACAGCAACAGCTGGGGGCCGCAGTGCACCCTCCATGTTATATAATGGAGTCTCGCTGTAGACCTGCATTGCGTTGGCATCAATATTGTCTTTCCTTTACTGCAGGACTGAATGAATCATTTGGTAATAGCGGTTTAAAGCCCTCGGTTACAGAAGAAAAAGCTTTTTTACTTTTATATATTTTCCTTTAAGACTCGCAGTTTATCTGCCCGCTAGAATTAATGGCTTTTCACTTCCATAAACACCTTTATTTTTGATGTTTCTCCGATTTCTGCTTAAGCCAAGAAACTAAAAATCCAGCGGTATAATTCAATCGCCGTCCTGTCGTCGCCACATACAGACATATGCCTCATTGTGGAGTTTACTACATAAATCAAGCACAACTACTGAGAGCCTCTTCCCGAGGTGTCTTTGATGCTCTCATCAAACAGCAAAGTAATCCCAAATCCAGAGAACGGAGCCGCGTAAATATGAATGCGAGACCCAGAACAGCGGCTTAGGGTCATCTCTGTGCGCCCATGAAAAGGCTGCGCAGAGAACACAAGCTGCAACTCAGGGGTAGGGTTAACCCTTTGCCTAGTCCTTTCCAAAACTGTCCAAAAAGTTTGTTTTGCAACAGATGGTGCGTCACAGGTAGTCTCTGTAAGTCCAACTCTAAGTAACTGTTTCAGTGGATCTATAGTATGTGCTCAGAGACTAATGTGAGTAATTCAGTGTACTGCAATGATATTGGTATTTACTGATCAGGGCTTCCATTAGAGGGAGAATATCTACTCATCTCTCTACCTTCTGTGGATGGATAAACCCATTTTTAGACAAAGAAGAAGTTTGTTTGAGATTTAAAAGTCTAGAAACTGTATTTGAGCTCAATCTTATAATAGTAAACATTATAAGTAAATAAATAATATAGTATAATAATATAGTAAAAGTGACACAGTTTGTATAAGATATAAAGAACAATAGAAAAAGGAAGAACACAACATGGTATTTCTATCACTAAACAAAGTATTATATATGATACCTATTTAAATACTATAATACTACCCACTATGTACAATAAAATACTACTATAATACTGCTCCTATGTAGAAGAATATAACTACTATAATACTGCTTCTATATACAATAATATAACTACTATAATACTGCTCTTTATATACAAGAATATAACTACTATAATACTGCCCCCTATATACAAGAATATACCTACTATAATGCGGTTCAGGGAAGAAACAGAGTGCTGCACCTCACACCTATGGCTGATACTAGTGCCCCTAGGCTTAATAAAAAACACATCAGAATTTTGTGTATGAATTGATCAAGCCATACTGCCCCATGTACCTCGTGCCGGTATCTGATACACATGGGTCCCTACACTAAGTCCACACCGTGCCAGTCAGTGGCCACCAACCCCGCAGGCGTGCACAGTCAGGGAACGGGGGCCATGGGACGGCCCTGCGACCCCCATGCCACAGGACCAGACCCAAAATCACCACACCAGAAATTAGCAGGATATGTCTGTGCTCACATGTCTGGAACCTATGTCTTCCCCATTCTGTGAGAGCAGCAATGGTAAGTGTAATACCATATCCATACTTGTGTCGTTTGGGGGCAGCCTTCCCCGCCGGTGGTGCTGGCTGGGTTTTGGTGGGGCTTTTTGGGTCTGGTCCTGTGACATTGGGGTTGCAGGGCCGTTCCATGGCCTCCCTTCCCTGCATGTGCACGCTTTGCGGGGTTGGCGGTCGCTGACCGACACGGTGTGGAGTTAGCGTAGGGACCCGTGTGGACCAGAGGACCTGCTCGGTGGTACACGGGGCAATATGGCTTGATCAATTCATATACAGACACTCTGGTGTTGATTTTTAATATAGGCCTAGCGGCATTAGTATCAGCCATAGATGGGATGTGCAGCCGTTCCACTCTCTCCAGTTCGTATACCTACTATAATACTGCTCCTATATACAAGAATATAACTACTATAATACTGCTCCTATATACAAGAATATAACAATATAACTACTATAATACTGCCCCCAATATACAAGAATATAACTACTATAATACTGCTCCTATATACAAGGATATAACTACTATAATACTGTTCCCTATGTACAAGAATATAACTACTATAATACTGCTCCTATATACAAGAATATAACTACTATAATACTGCCCCTGTATACAAGAATATAACTACTATAATACTGCTCCTATATACAAGAATATAACTACTATAATACTGTCTCCTATATACAAGAATATAACTTCTATAATACTGCCTCTATATACAAGAATATAACTGCTATAATACTGCCCCCTGTATACAAGAATATAACTGCTATAATACTGCCCCCTATATACAAGAATATAACTACTACAATACTGCTCCTACATACAAGAATATAACTACTATAATACTGCTCCTATATACAAGACTATAACTACTATAATACTGCTCCTATATACAAGAATATAACTACTATAATAATGCTCCAATATACAAGAATATAACTACTATAATACTGCTCCTATATACAAGAATATTACTACTATAATACTGCCCCCTATGTACAAGAATATAACTACTATAATACACGAACTGGAGAGGAAGGAACGGCTGCACATCCCATCTATGGCTGATACTAATGCCGCTAGGCCTATATTACAAATCAACACCAGAGTGTCTGTATATGATTTGATCAAGCCATAATAGCCCCGTGTACCACGTGCAGGTCCTCTGGTTCACACGGGTCCCTACGCTGACTCCACACCGTGTCGGTCAGTGACCGCCACCCCCGCAAAGCGTGCACGTGCAGGGAAGGGAGGCCATGGAATGGCTCTGCAACCCCCATGTCACAGGACCAGACCCAAAAAGCCACACCAGAACCCGGCCAGCACCACCGGCGGGGAAGGCTGCCCCCAAACGACACAAGTATGGATATGTTTGGGGGCGACCTTCTCGGCCGGCAGTGCTGGCCGAGTTCTGGTGTGGCATTTTTGGGTCTGGTCCTGTGATATGGGGGTCGCAGGGTCGTTCCATGGCCTCCCTTCCCTGACTGTGCACACCTGTGGGGGTGGTGATCACTGACCGGCACAGTGTGGACTTAGTGTAGGGACCCATGTGTATCAGATACCTGCACGCGGTACATGGGGCAGTGTGGCTTGATCAATTTATACACAAAATTCTGATGTTTTTTATGCAGCCGAGAGGCACTGGTGTCAGCCATAGGTGGGAGGTGCAGCGCTCTTTTCTCTCATGTATTGCATATAACTACTATAATACTGCTCCTATATATAAGAATATAACTACTATAATACTGCCCCCTATATACAAGAATATAACTACTATAATACTGCTCCTATATACAAGAATATAACTACTATAATACTGCTCCTATATACAGGAATATAACTACTATAATACTGCTCCTATATACAGGAATATAACTGCTATAATGCTGCCGCCTATATACAAAAATATAACTACTATAATACTGCTCCTATAAACAAGAATATAACTACTATAATAATGCTCCTATATACAAGGATATAACTACTATAATACTGCTCCCTATATACAAGTATATAACTACTATAATACTGCTTCTATATACAAGAATATAACTACTATAATAATGCTCCTATATACAAGAATATTACTACTATAATACTGCTCCTATATACAAGAATATTACTACTATAATACTGCCTCCTATATATAAGAATATAACTACTATAATACACGACATGGAGAGAAAGGAACAGCTGCACATCCCATTTATGGCTGATACTAACGCCGCTAGGCCTATTTTAAAAATCAACACCAGGGTGTTTGTATATAATTTGATCAAACCATATAAGCCCTGTGTAACTACTATTATACTGCTTCTATATACAAGAATATAACTACTATAATTCCAGTCCAATAGGAAAAAGAGCTAGCACTTTTTCCTATTGGACTGGAATTGCTATATCTTGCTGTTAGCTATATGCACCACCTAGCTGTATTTTTTGCCTACACGTCCTCTATCTCCAGTCCTAACCCGTATAGTCTCATAAGCCACATATGAACATTTGTGCTCGCTCTTATTTTTACTGGATTGTGTATAACTACTATAATACTGCTTCTTATGTATAATACTATTACTACTACAATACTGCCCACTACCTATAGGCACACAAGTACTATAATACTCCCCTCTTTTAGTGCACTTTTGCACAGACAGATTTTCGATGTATGCTTGAACACTTTGGGGTATGTTAGTGATACTCATATATTAGAGGTATAATACAATGCTCTAGGCCCCAATGTAAAATCTGTAGCAGGGCACCTATCTACCAGGTACCATTCATAATACTGGGGTCTTCTTATATGACAGAGGGCCCTTAGGGACGAGGTTTCAGGTGTGACTGCTATATCTGCACCCCCTATAATAACAGCCCTCTATTGTTCGGCATCAGTGCTGCTAGTTAGCGGTATAACCCCTGTGCTGCCATATGTCATCAACTATTATCATTTCCTTTTATTTATAGGCACTATGCGCCCATAAACATGGCAATAACTTATAGCTGATGTTGCTTTGGTGTAAATTAATCCCATGGATCACATATGATCAAAGTATTTATGGCAAATGTAACCTCTGACAATGAATCCAATGATGTCCATGGACTGGAATTGATATTTTAATAGCATATTTAGTCCAGTGATGGATTATTACTATTACTGCTGCCCGTGTTACCATATCCTGTACTCGTGGTTTTAGTAATTGCAGGAGATTGTTAACCAAGAGGGTGTTGATCCCAGGATGCATTGCAAGACAGGCTGAGATCAGCTACACTTACATGCCCTATTGTCCACTCTTTGTACAGCCACCTATTCTAAATGCCAAGCTTTATAACTGTGTAGCCTGTTATTTCAGCACCATGGACAGGGCTCAGTACCATCTCAGACCATCAGGCATACATTTACTATAACCCTTGATGTACACCACCAATACCCTAGACCACCAGGAATGCTCATATCAATAATACGCCCTTGCAGAGACCACCAATGCCCTAGACCACCAGGGATTTTAGTATTGATGACTTCTGTACAGTAGAACACATGAATGTTCACACTGATCCCTTCAATTCCCAAACTTTTTTTCAGCCCAGTGATATTATATGTGGTAACTGGAAACTCTGAGTACTGAGCATAATTGGGTTATCGCAGTCAACCATGTTAGACCATCTAAATTATATTGCTTGTATGGGAACCTGTCTTAGTAAAAAGATCCCTTTCCCTAAGTTTCTTGAGTTTTGTATCTTACTTCAACAGACATACAATGGGATGCATTGTGTGGTCTCAGAAGGGAAGCCCCCAGGGAGGCTCTGATGATGTAACTCATCATATATAGACAATGACCAGTTCTTGAGTGAATCTTCCTGAGATTCCCTAAGAGTGGTGCAAATATGTGTCGGGTGACCAGTGATCAGCTATGCTACCACTATGGAGGGAGCTCAGTGGAACACTTGAAGGGGGCCTTTGAATCCTGATAAATCCCCATGATAGTGTCTATAAATGGACATGAATTCTTTGTCATTCATCACCCATAGGCTTATAGTATCTGTATAATGGATATACTTTTTAAGCTACTGTTGGATGGAGAAGAAAGCTGTCATATACTGGCCAAATTGACTTTCTGTTGGCCATCATGCCATCATTGGCCAATAAAGGCCAATTAACACATTGGGGGGGATTTATCAAGACCGATGTTATTGTAAGCCGGTCACGCCTCCTCTTCACCTTTATGCACCCCCCACCCAGCAGTTGTACGCCAAGACAAAGAGGCAAATCTGTGCCTTCTCCCTGGTGTATGCCACAGGCGGAGCTTTCATATCAGGAGAAGTGTAACTGTGGTAATGGTAGAACCTAGCCCAATATAGACTAAGGGGGACATTTATGAAAATTCCACCTGAGGCGTACGCCAGGGAGAAGGCACAGGTTCACCCCTTCTCCCTAGTGTACACCTGCCAAATGGGGCTCGGGGAGGGGTGGCAAGGCAGAGAGGAGGTGTGGCCTCCTCCAGTGCCTCATTTATCATGAATAACACCCGCTTGCAGCAAAAAATTATGATCCAAACCTACACCTGGAAGCAGGTATACAGTAGATTAGATGCGCCGGGCACAGAATCAGGGGCACGGCTGGCTGGATTTTCTAAGAGGCGTGATCCTCTTAATGAATACAGATGTGAAAAAGGGGCGGGGCTTAATTTAAGACCAGCTAACGAGAATTCCGGTCTTGAAAAATCCTCCCTTAAATTTTATAATGTTACTGTTGGAAGAGTGGAGCAGCCTAAGCCCCATCAGTAGTTACATGTGCCCTGATCAGAAATGGTAATACTGTTTGCCCTTGCTCCTCGAGAACCTTGCTGCCCTACACGGATCTCATTTCCCATCTGCACACTGGCTACTAAAAGACATTAACCATTCCTCCATGGCCAAACACCAGTGCAAGGAAATCTGTTAGTTCAGGAGAATGATGGATACGGTAGCTCCTTTAGGGATCGGAAACAAGGTTTATGGCTCATTAGTTTCCCTGGGATTTCACTTACATGTACAGGAGCAGAATTTCAATTGCAATAATTGGATAGAACATTTTCTGCTTTGTAGGAAGTTCTGAAGCTTTAACTCGAAGAGTGAAGATATTCTGATATCAGGGGACACTGACGTTCTGATAATCCCCTGACAATACGGACATGATGACAAAATCCTCTTATTCCCGGGATTGTTGTATGTGGTAATAGCTGATACTACTGGATCCTGCTGCCTGGGGTATACCCCTCCGTCACACATAACATCCAGGGCACACAGAAGGTGGGTAATCCTGTATGGGGTTTATAGAAGTAATATTAACGGAGTACTTAGATCTAAAGAAGTTGTTCCCTTTCCACAACCGATGGTCCTCCAAGACTCTGGTAATTCTCTATGGGGCCTCCAATTATTGCAAAGCTCAGCAGTTGGACCCCATCGTGTTATCCCCAATCTTGTGGACAGAGGATAACTTCAGATTCATCAGTTGGGAATACCTCTTTAGGGTGCCTTCACAATTACCGGATCCACAGCGGATTTCACACTGCGGATTCGCAGCGAGATCCCCTGCGGGTCCAGTTCCATCCATCCCTATAGAGCACATACTCGCAGCGGGATTGACATTCCACTGTGAATATGTGCATTAACCCCCTGCCGCCCGCAGCCGATAGCATACATTACCTGCTCAGTGATGTGGCTGCATGGCAGGTTCTGATCCCATTTAGCCAATCAGTGCACGTCAGGGACTGGGAGGCAGGGACAAGATGAGACAGTGGGCCTTAAGACTGAACCCACCCACTGTCCCTACCTAATTGCCTTATTGGCCCTAGGCAGCCGAGGACAACCACGAAGACGTGCCCTACACTGAGTACGTGTAACACAGAACAAGACAGAAAGAAAAACAAACAGGAAATCTTGGCTCTTTAACATCAGTGGAGCCCTGTGTAACCTATGGAGAGGGGAGGGGGGAGGAGGAAGAAAGGATATTAATCGGCAGCAGAGAGCAGAGAACAAAGGATTACACAGTGGGAGCTGTGTGTAAGCCTGTATTCAGAAGTCAGAGAGGTCAGTGCTGACTTCAGAGGAGGTAGCCCGGTGATGTAGCTGTAAATTAACTGTTTGTTGTCCTGTTTTGGTGCCTCATCTCCCTCCACCCCTCCCCTCTCGATAAGAGAATTATGAAGAAAGGGGGGAGAGCTTCAAACTGCTTTTTAATGATAAAAAGGCATTTTTTTGGCTAATAAACACAATTACAAAGTTTCTTAAAATCACCTGTACTATTGATTTCTGCAAAAATGTGTAAACGACAGTGACATTTAATCTTGATTGCAGAAATGTAATAAAATTATTTATATAAAACCACATACATCACAGGTTACTATACAGACAAAAAAACAGCAACCAAGGGATTATAAGGGGATTGAGCTCCCGATGAAGCACGTGTTGGGCGGTCCCAGGGGTTCCCGGAATACTGGTAAAGTAAGGCAACAGTGATAATGTGTTTTCTTTAAATATTTTCTTTTTTGCAAAAAAAAATAAAAATTCTGGTCTCTACTGGTCTTTACCTTTTGGGATTTTTTGTCTGGCTTTTTTAGTGCTTCTTTTGCTTTTTTCTCTATTCAGTGATGTCAGTGTAAAGGCTATAGGTAGTCAAAGATATGCATGAAGCACCTTAATTACCCTATGTGCATTATTGTGTGTAGCCAGCAGATGGAGCCAGAGTACTATGTAATCAATACTCTTTTATGTTATCTCAAAACATACTGGTGCGTAATTATTGTAGCCTGGCTTTTTTTTTTTTTTACCAGTACCTTGTGTAATCCCCTGGCTGTTGTTTCTTTGTCTGTATAGTGACCAGTGATGTATGGGATTTTATATAAATAATTTTATTACATTTGTATAATAAAGATGAGTTGTTTCTATGCTTGATTGTGGTGTTGATCATTTTGTAGGATATGTATATTAATTTTGGGTCTTGACACCCTAAATGGTGATACATTTTGCTGGTTCAGCTATTTTTTGGTTGTGTATGTTAATCAAGTGATGGGTGAGATTAGACAGGCAAGCGGAGTAAATGATACATACATGCCCCTGTGTAAAACATTCCCACCCATTGACTGTACAATCTTGCCCATCACCTGATAGTCACTCCCATTAATACAGTATAGTTCACACCCATCTGAATTTTAACTGAATTGTCAGACGAACTGTCAACTCCCTTCTTGGTAATAGGAGGGCATAGCGAGAAACTGTATGAAAAAACCTGTGTTATCAGGGGATCCTACATTATATAATGATGGTAAAATTTCATTTTTTGGGTTGGCTACAGATCTCTTTAAGGGAGTTCAAAATAACTTATTTGCCCTATGAGCCCTGCCCAATATTTATGTCTTGCATAATATGGCCCTATATCAATAAATCGGAGATTATGGCAGAACTTCCTGTTGCTTTTGCAAGAAATGGCCGCCACCACAAAACGTATAAAGTGTCAATTTCTCTGTGAGTAAAGAAAATATAATTGTGATACTTTGTATTTTTGCTTGTTATTTTCTAGAATACGTCCATTGTTCTGCATTGCGTAATAATCCACTTGTTATAACCCGTAATGCAGGTCTATAGGGGCACACAGTGAAAAACATAATTGTAGTTTGAAGCCCATGGGTTGTGACTGTAGTATATGCCATTTATTATGCTGGGGTCTTCCCATGTTGTCGTTCATCTGCCCCATGACCCAGGAAGGAAGAGGGGGATTTCTACAGGTATACAGTATAGTTCTGTTATGGCTAGCTGTAGGCTTCATATACATTGAAGGGGTAATTGGTCTAGACTCTTCCACATCATGAATCTCTACCTTGGGTTTCAACATGATAGATGGGAGAGCCGGATGAGTACATATCACTTGTGTGAGACGCCTCGGACCCATTTAGCAATGTCTTTATCAGCTCCATCCCAAAGCTTCCTCTTTATCTGTCCCAGACCAGGCAATATTTATGGTAAATGCGGAAAGTTCTTAAGAGCATCGGATTGGTATCTGCCAGTAAATAATTCAATGTCTCTATTTGCAACGCAAGGATCCTGCTAGATCTGATTAAATGTCAGAAACTTTCACAAGACCCGAGATAGTGCAGATGAATGCACGCATGGCCTCTCATCGACTATAAAGTCTTCTGACAGCCAAAGAGCCGCTCTGAATAACAATATAAAGTCATCTCAATATTAACAGTCAGCGAGCGGAGGTTTTATAGATATATACACCAATCTGTTATATCATCTAATCGTTATGGGATGTGTATTGTGATAGAACATTAGGTACAGGGCTTAATATACACTGTATCGGCTTCAGGCATGGGGTGCAAGGATGGAATAGAATGTCTTGCTACTTTTCGCTCCTTGTAAGATAAGTATAGGGAAGCATACAGTACATGACAAAAAAAATTGGCTCTCCCATTTCCCTCCTCTCCCTCTATATGTTGCAGTGAAATGATAGAATCAAAGGATTTGGTCAAATCCCCGGAAATGATGAAATGAACGTGCCGTTGCATCATTTCCCTAGGGATTTGATCAAAAGCCTGACCCCTTTCAGGGAAATGATGGAATGAACAATCGTGGGGTTGCCCGGCTCTATGTTTAGTGGCGGAAGTGGACGGGGGAGCAAAGCGGCACACCTCCCCAGCAAGCATACAGCGTCGGGGTGGACGGGGGAGCAGAGGGCACGCCTCATGGCAGGCATACGGTGTCGGGGTGGACGGGGGAGCAGAGCGGCACGCCTCATGGCAGGCATACGGCGTCGGGGTGGACGGGGGAGCAGAGCGGCACGCCTCACGGCAGGCATACGGCGTCGGGGTGGACGTGGGAGCAAAGCGGCACACCTCCCCAGCAGGCATACGGCGTCGGGGTGGACGGGGGAGCAGAGTGGCAAACCTCCCCAGCAGGCATACGGCGACGGGGTGGACGGGGGAGCAGAGCGGCACGCCTCCCCGCCAGGCATACGGCGTCGGGGTGGACGGGGGAGCAGAGTGGCACACCTCCCCGACAGGCATACGGCGTCGGGGTGGACGGGGGAGCAGAGCGGCACACCTCCCCGGCAGGCATACGGCGTCGGGGTGGACGGGGGAGCAGAGTGGCACACCTCCCCGGCAGGCATACGGCGTCGGGGTGGACGGGGGAGCAGAGGGGACAGGCCAGGGGAGCAGAAGGCACGTAGCAGGGGAAACAAGCGGAACGGGGAGCAGAGAGGTGGTGGAGGTGATATGGTAAGCGAATTCTATGTTGCAGGGGGAAATGATAGAGGTCATTCCATCATTTTCCTGAAAGGGGTCAGTGATTCGATCAATTCCCTAGGTAAATTATGGAACGGCGCGGTCACTCCATCATTTCCAGGGATTTGATCAAAGCCCTTAGTGATTTGATCAAATCCCTGATTCTATCATTTCACTGCAACATATAGACTTGTCTGCAGTAAGTGGTGTATTCTTTCCAGTGTGACACAGTGCTCTCTGCTGCCACCTCTGTCGAAGTCAAGAACTGTCCACAGCTGAAATGGTTTTCTGTGGGGATTTATTACTGCTCTGGACAGTTCCTGACATGGACAAAGGTGGCAGCAGAGAGCACTGTGTCAGACTGGAAAGAATACACCACTTCCTGCAGGACATACCGCAGCTGATATGTACTGGAAGACTTGAGATTTTTAAATAGAAGTAATTTACAAATCTATATAATTTTCTTACTTGAAAGTTATTTATTATTATTATTATTATTATTATTATTATTATTATTGTTTTTTTACCCCTATAATGGCCAGAAGAGTACTTTCAACCTATTTTCTGACTGTATAGGTTTATTTAGCAGAACTCAGAATTGGGAGGGAGCTGTATAAAAACATTGACATGAAAGGAAAATGTAAAAGTAGCTTTTTTTTTTAATTTCCTCACTCACGATGCACATTGAAAGGATTGCAAAAATAATGCCACCCCTGTGACTGGTTGTGACTGGTACTGCATCTCAACTCCATAAAAGTGACTAAGACTAAGCAGCAGTACCTCAAACAACCTGCGGACAGGAGAGGCGCTGTTTCTGAGCTGTGTTTCTAATCCTGCATACATCCAGCATTTCGGGTTTATAACATTGAGTTGTTTGCTCTTACATCAGCACATGGTACGTGCTGCGGTGATGTGACTAGACTGGCAGAGCGGGCATCATAGCACATTGCCATTACACTGATCGAGCTGTCAGCACAATGTGACAAGGAAAGGAAATAATCAGCCTTGTGTTACTCAATTGCTGAAAACTGTATCCAAAAAGCGTTCCCTTCCGCATTCACTTGGTTGCTATAGTAACCGATGATGTCATCGTCACA
Organism: Dendropsophus ebraccatus; assembly: GCF_027789765.1. Lineage (NCBI taxonomy): Eukaryota > Metazoa > Chordata > Amphibia > Anura > Hylidae > Dendropsophus > Dendropsophus ebraccatus. The sequence continues at coordinate 123,993,854 of NC_091459.1, forward strand.
TCCCAGGTTTTCCATTGTCAGAGGAAGCCAAGAGGGGACGGAGAGAAGACTCAATCTGCTTCTCTCTATATGTAGATGAGGATTGTTATCTCATTGCCAGCGGCCATTAGATCAGTGCGTTCTGTCATCTCTGTACAGGGAGGACACAGATCATTTCATCCCGACTTCTTTACAGTCTAAAAGTTCCTTCTCTGGCAATAGATTTTCTGCTGAGCTCGTCACTATTCACACTGATGAGTTCTGTGCATTTATTACATCAGTGCCGATGCTTGACAAGTATAGGGATTGCCTATGCAGTGTTTTCTACTTGGAAGCCCCCTATATGTGATGTCTTTGCATGTAGAAGAATATATACTCACTGGCGCCAGGACTTAGATACCTAGGATGGAGTTCCAGGGTGTAGGGAAACAAAGGTCGGCAGTCCAGATCAGCAAGTTAAAGGGGTTGGCCACTTTATAGTAAAATATTTCAGTATACAGTATTAGTATGTGTACTCACTGTATATACTGACAGCAGCTTCCTGTGTACTCACTGTATATACTGACAGCAGCTCCCTGTGTACTCACTGTATATACTGACAGCAGCTCCCTGTGTACTCACTGTATATACTGACAGCAGCTCCCTGTGTACTCACTGTATGTACTGACAGCAGCTCCCTGTGTACTCACTGTATATACTGACAGCAGCTTCCTGTGTACTCACTGTATATACTGACAGCAGCTCCCTGTACTCACTGTATATACTGACAGCAGCTTCCTGTGTACTCACTGTATATACTGACAGCAGCTCCCTGTACTCACTGTATATACTGACAGCAGCTCCCTGTGTACTCACTGTATATACTGACAGCAGCTCCCTGTGTACCTCATAGAGCTAATATCAGACTCCCCTCCTCCAGGCTGGGCTGCCCTGCTCTGTGGTGTTTTGGTCCATAGGATTGCTGACATGGAGGAGCATGTGACCAGGCCCCGCCCCCAGTGTCCACACTGAGCCTGTATATGTCTATGGAGAACACAGGGGACAGGGCCTGGTCACATGCTCCTCCATGTCAGCCATTTTATGGACTGAAACAAAACAGAGCAGGACAGCCCAGCCTGGAGGAGGGGAGTCTGATTTCAGCTCTATGAGGGACACAGGGAGCTGCTGTCAGTATATACAGTGAGCCAGGGCCGGACTGGGACTTAAAATCAGCCCTGGCAGTCAAACCCCAGCAGCCCACATACCATATCATGGATAACCGTGTAAAATACGAGCTGGAGCAAATTCTGCTTCATTTAGCCATGTCCCCCACTACTTCCTTAAACATGTGAACCCACCATCAGCACCTAAAAATAATGCTATAACATGATCTGCTGTGGATTCGATGCGGCATATTTATGCATTCATTTCAACTTATTAAATCAGAAGCTTCAAATCCGCATTGGATTAGGTATGAACGTGCTCTTAAAGGGAACCTGTGAGATCTATAGCAGGTACACAGCTGTAGATCCCAGCGTACAGATCAGGGACCGGACCTTTAGTCCAGTGTAAACCTCTATAATCATTCTTTTCATTACCTGCTGAAGTGTCACAGAGGTGGAGCCACAGCAGCACCTTCTGCCCCGCTCGTTCCTGCTCTGACTGATGGACGTATAGGGTGGTGGTGCTGCTGCCGCTGCTGTTGTGAAACTTTACTTGGTAATGAAAAGGACAATTATAAAAGTTTACACTGGACTAAAGGTCCTGTCAGTGATATCTCCCTCACACCTGTCTGCTGAGATCTACAGCCCTAGACCTGGTATGGACCTCACAGATTAAGGAGAAAAACATGGCCACCTTCTTCCAGAAACAGCCCCACACTCTTCTTCAGTTTGTGTGAGGTATTGCAGCTCATCTATCTATCTATCTAAGGTATAAGTAAGGCCCCAGGACAAATTTTAGGATATATAATGGTAGCATAGGCAAAAATTTTCTGTGCATAATACTGTCATAGTTAATAACACCTGTAAGCAAATATTATCCCCATACTGTACACGTTACTGCCATACTGTCACTAAGCAAACCCACCAATATTTCCTATACTACCAGTATATAAGTAACAAATAATATCACCCCACCATGAGCACGGCCATTACCACCACATAATGAATAATACCGCTACACTGTGACTGAATACAATCCACTATATAAACCACTAATATTACCAATAATACCAGAATACACAGGACGAGTAATACCATCACACCATGGCCACTACTCTCAGCATACGGTGACTGGATACCACCACTATACTGTCACCAAATAACAGCCACTATATAAAGATCATAATTCTCCCAAAGCAGTGACAATAGAAAACAGGTGTCACACTCCGTCCCTCCAGCTGTTACAACACTACAATCCCTGGACAGCTAAAGCATGATGGGAATTGTAGTTTTGCAACACATGGAGGGACGGGTTTGACACCCCTGATACAGAGGTAGATCCCAGCTGTATAAAGGTTCTGCAGGTCCCATATAGAATAGCCCCCCCCTGTGCAATCCCCCCCCCCACATATAGAATAGTCCCCCTGTATAATAGCCCCCCCTGTGCAATCCCCCCCATATAGAATAGCCCCCCCCCTGTGCAATCCCCCCCATATAGAATAGCCCCCCCTGTGCAATCCCCCCCACATATAGAATAGTCCCCCTGTATAATAGCCCTCCCGTGCAATCCCCCCATATAAAATAGCCCCCCTGTGCAATCCCCCCATATAGAATAGCCCCCCTGTGCAATCCCCACCATATAGAATAGCCCCCCTGTGCAATCCCCCCCATATAGAATACCCCCCCTGTGCAACCCCCCCCCCCCACATATAGAATAGCCCCCCCTGTGCAATCCCCCCATATAGAATAGCCCCCCGTGCAATCCCCCCCATATAGAATACCCCCCCTGTGCAATCCCCCCCACATATAGAATAGCCCCCCTGTGCAATCCCCCCCATATAGAATAGCCCCCCCTGTGTAATCCCTTCCATATAGAATAGCCCCCCTGTGCAATCCGCCCCCACATATAGAATACCCCCCCCTGTGCAATCCCCCCCCACATATAGAATAGCCCCCCCTGTGCAATCCCCCCCACATATAGAATACCCCCCCTGTGCAATCCCCCCCATATAGAATAGCCCCCCTGTGCAATCCCCCCATAGAGAATACCCCCCCTGTGCAATCCCCCCACATATAGAATAGTCCCCCTGTATAATAGCCCCCCCCTGTGCAATCCCCCCCATATAGAATAGCCCCCTGTGCAATCCCCCCCATATAGAATAGCCCCCCCTGTGCAATCGCCCCATATAGAATAGCCCCCCCCTGTGCAATCCCCCCCCCCCACATATAGAATAGTCCCCCTGTATAATAGCCCCCCCTGTGCAAACCCCCCCATATAGAATAGCCCCCCTGTGCAATCCCCCCCATATAGAAAAGCCCCCCCTGTGCAATCCCCCCATATAGAATAGCCCCCCCCCCCTGTGCAATCCCCCTCACATATAGAATAACCCCCCCTGTGCAATCCCCCCCACATATAGAATAGTCCCCCTGTATAATAGCCCCCCCGTGCAATCCCCCAATATAAAATAGCCCCCCTGTGCAATCCCCCCACATATAGAATAGTCCCCCTGTATAATAGCCCCCCCCCTGTGCAATCCCCCCCATATAGAATAGCCCCCCTGTGCAATCCCCCCCATATAGAATAGCCCCCCCTGTGCAATCCCCCCCCCCACATATAGAATACCCCCCCTGTGCAATCCCCCCCACATATAGAATAGCCCCCCCTGTGCAATCCCCCCCACAAATAGAATCCCCCCCTGTGCAATCCCCCCCCCACATATAGAATAGCCCCCCCTGTGCAATTCCCCCCCCCCCCACATATAGAATAGCCCCCCCTGTGCAATCCCCCCCACATATAGAATAGCCCAACTGCATCCCTTCCCCCTCCCCTCATATAGAATAGCCCCCCTGCCGCTGTGTGGCCATGTGAATTAAAAAATAAAAATAAATAAAAAATAAAAAAATAAATAATAATAATCAACTAATGAGTGGTTAATTGTTCTTCCTAAATAGACAATTATCAGCGTCTAAAATTTGGGTTGAGGGTATGGTTGTTTATCAGTTTGGTCTGTCAGGAAGAGGTTGAAAGGGGTTGAAAGGGGTCAATTTATCATTCCCCGCGCCATCACAGAGTAAATAAATTGAAAAGTTATCTATTTGCTTAAATTGTTTTGAACAAGCTCTGCTTTTGCTTTTCTGCACAAAGTGGGAGTTTTCCACAATATTTGTTGTGCTTGCACAAAACTTTTGCACTGTTCTGTCTCTTTACATTGGTGCCGGGAGGGATAAATGCCCCCAAAGAGTCAGCAGATAAAGAATCGGCTAAAGGAAGTAACTGTCTCACACTGACCGTACAGTGTGGCCTGTCAGTAATCTAGCTGTTCTTTCTCCCTCTATCAATTCTGGACTCTCTTAGGGTACTATTACACGGAACGATAATCGGCCGAATAGGCCCTATCTGGCCGATAATCGCTCCGATGACTATGATCATCGGCTGATCGTTGAAATAGGTTTGGACCTATAATTGTTGAGCACCGACCACGCATCGCTACGTGTAATAGCAGTGCGTGGATGGTGGCTGACAATTTCCAAACTGTATACATTACCTATCCATGCTGCAGGGCTCCTCTTGGGCTCTGCTTCTCCCCAGGTCCCGCGCACTCCAGCCTCAGAGTAGCCTGTCTGAGCTGAAAGGCCGCTCAGCCAATCACAGGTCAGGACTGCCACGGCCAGTGATTGGGTGAGCGGCCTGTCAGCTTAGACAGGCCGCTCTGAAGCTGGAGCGCACGGGACCCAGGGAGAAGCAAAGGGCAAGAGGAGCCCTGCAGCATGGATAGGTAATGTATACAGTTTAAGCAAGGGCTGCAAGGACATTGGTAACAATGTCCATGCAGCCCTTGTTAAACGATTATCAGGCCGTGTAATAGCAAATAGCAATCGGCGCTCGTTTACAGTTATTATCGGGCCCCTATTGGCCTTTGTAATAGAACCTTTAGGTCTCCATGAATCCATGGACACTCAAGATGACCAGACATGTAGCCATAGACCAACCACTACAGATATATCTCTTAATTAATTAGTTAATTAATTGCTGGATACCACTGCAGTAGGGATGCACGATGCACCGAAAAATCGATACTACTATCGATTTTCGGGGCAAAAAAAACGGTTCGGTACCAGGATTTCCTGGTATCAATACTTTGTTAAACTACAAAATAGCGTAGTTTAACAGAGTATAGTGCAGAGAACATGACAGGCGGCTACCTGAGCGCCTGTCATGTGTTACATGACTACAACCCCCATCATCCCTGATAGCTGAAGTGTGTTACATGTATACAACCCCCATCATCCCTGATAGCTGAAGTGTGTGTTACATGCCTACAACCCCCATCATCCCTGATAGCTGAAGTGTGTGTTACATGACTACAGTTGCCATCATCCCTGATAGCTAAAGTGTGTGTTACATGCCTACAACCCCCATCATCCCTGATAGCTGAAGTGTGTGTTACATGCCTACAACCCCCATCATCCCTGATAGCTGAAGTGTGTTACATGCCTACAACCCCCATCATCCCTGATAGCTAAAGTGTGTGTTACATGCCTACAACCCCCATCATCCCTGATAGCTGAAGTGTGTTACATGTATACAACCCCCATCATCCCTGATAGCTGAAGTGTGTGTTACATGCCTACAACCCCCATCATCCCTGATAGCTGAAGTGTGTGTTACATGACTACAGTTGCCATCATCCCTGATAGCTAAAGTGTGTGTTACATGCCTACAACCCCCATCATCCCTGATAGCTGAAGTGTGTGTTACATGCCTACAACCCCCATCATCCCTGATAGCTGAAGTGTGTTACATGCCTACAACCCCCATCATCCCTGATAGCTAAAGTGTGTGTTACATGCCTACAACCCCCATCATCCCTGATAGCTGAAGTGTGTGTTACATGCCTACAACCCCCATCATCCCTGATAGCTGAAGTGTGTGTTACATGACTACAGTTCCCATCATCCCCCTGATAGCTGAAGTGTTATTGTGCATATTATAAGATTATCACCTTCCTGATGACGCACGGTAAATGGTGCAAGCGGAGAAACCACCAAATTCAGTACCACATAAAAACGTGCTACCAAACAAAACTACAGATCACCCCACAGCCATGCAGGCTAAAAGATAAAAAAGTGTTAGGAGTGAGAATAGGGCAATTTTTTTAAGAACATTTATTTTAAATAAGGCAAACTTTAGTTTTAAAATAATACGGTCCGTACGGGCGCATCTCTATTCTTGTGGGTTTTTTTTTTAAATAAAATTTATTAAGTATCGAATTGGTATCGAGCATTGAAAAAAAAAAAGTTGGTATTGGTATCGAACTCAAAATTCTGGTATTGTGACAACACTACACTGCAGTTGGCTTGTCTACTGGCTGAACTCCAACCCCATACATATTGGAGGGTTGGCTAGTCCCCCAAGTTTAATGTGTATACCCAGCATGAGAGAACCTTGCACCTTTAATACTCGCACTGTTTAAGGACATTTTCCCATGAAGAATTTATCAAACTGACCAAAACTTTTGTCCTTATTCAAAGGGATTCTCCCCCCAAAAATTTTATATGGAAAAAGAAGACTGTTACACACATTGTTCATTGGTTTTAGTGAGAACTGTGCAATGCCATATCTCCCCTGTGGAGGCACTGCAGGGAAATCGAACATGTGTTGCTTGATTTTCCCACAAACTATGGCTGGTTAGAAGGATTTCCAGCATCCATGTGCTCTATGGCATATTGAAGTGGTATAAAGTGGGTTGCTGTATATACGCCCTTGGGGCAGTGCCGGTATAAGTATATTTCGGTCTACAGTAAACTTTATGTGAAGGGTTCCTTTTATATACTGTTTTTCTTCCACTGCCGCATTAATAATCAGAATTGCATTTGTATTATTGTTGAGCCGCGGCTTCTGTAAGTTTTTTTTTTATTACAGTCCAGCGGTAATTATTTTTTAAGCTTTCCCCTTTATGCATTGCCTTTTCTATTCCGCCATTAACAATAAGGATTGGCTGTAGAACCGTATTGATAGCGGAGTGCTAAACCCTAGAGCATTATGTTTCATTAGATTCAAAGAACAAGGCGCGGATCCATTTGCTCTACATTGCATATTTATATTTTTGGCACCCGATGTAATGTTATTCTGTTTGTATTGTGAATGCGACATCAATGTTTTGTACAGCCCGGAGTTGTATTCAATGGGAGGTGGTAAAAGGACCAATCTGCATAATAATTCTGTGGAGCTCGGCTGGGCTGCGCAGTTTGGCATTTCGCAAAGTGGAAGATAAAGTTTTGTTTGTAAGGGCCGCAGTGCGCTCGGCAGCCGCGTCTCACTGCATAATATGTGCCTACCATTTACATATACATATGGACTGTCAGGATGGCATCTTTGCGGAGCGTTATGCACCCCTCGTGTGTGCGGCCGAGAAGGCACTGAATTTCTCGTATTCTGTTTCTGTGTTTTGTTTTGCAGTGTCTGAACACTGATTTATCTGCCAACTTTGTTTGGTGGACACACCCGACTGCACCTGCTGATTTCTGTCTGGCCATGTCATGGTTAATCTTTGTTTTGGTTCTGCTGTGACTGACAGGTCATCCTGCCAGTGGATCTCAGCTGTCTGTGCTTGGAGATCAGGGGGATGGTCCAATTGTGTTCTGGACCAGAGCTCTGGCCTCCTATATAACTAATGGTCCTTTTACACGGAACAATTGATCGTTCGTTTTTGCACGATAACGGTCGAATTCGAACGATAATCGTACGTGTAAACGCAGCGAACGATCAAACGACGAGCGATAAATCGTTCATTTTGATCTTTCAACATGTTCTCAAATCATCGTTGACCGTTCGTAAAAAATTCGCAAATCGTTCAGTGTAAACAGTTTTTCAACGATTTCACCTATTTGTGAGATAGGCTTAAACGATCGCAAAACGATCGCATAGCGAATTTTCCGTACGATGTATCGCTCCGTCTAAATGCTGATCGTTATAAAAAAAACATCGTTCATTCAAAATCATTAATTGTGCGATTGGGCGAATTATCGTAAAAGTACTATAACCCCAGTCTGTGTTCTCATTGCTGGTTATTGACTTTGTCTCCGCCTGCTTGCGTCTTCTGTTTCTTTGCTTCTCCTGATCTTTGCCTTGTATCTTTGACCTCCCTTGCTTGCCGCCTGCCCCAGACCATATTGCCTGTACTTTGACTTTGCCTATTGGATTCTGATTTTGTACTTTTGCTGCCCGATTGTTGTGACCCGGAATGTTTACTATTACAATCCCTTTGCAAGTTGTGCAAATACCCAATTATAAAGCTTTGGCTTTATTGAACATTGATTCATTGAACAGTATGCCTTTAGACAATCACTATAAAACACAGATACACAGATAAACTTCCAACCTTAAAGAGTTACTCTAACCAAAATCATTTTTCTTTTAAATTAACTGGTTTCAGAAAATTATATAGATTTGTAACTTTCTTCAATTAAAAAAAAAAAAAAATTCAAGTCTTCCAGCACTTATCAGCTACTTAATGTCCTGTAGGAAGTGTTGTTTACTTTTCAATCTGACACAGTGCTCTCTGCTGCCACCTCTTTCTATGTCAGAAACTGTCCAGATCTAAACAGTTCCTGACATGGACAGAGGTGGCAGCAGAGAGCACTGTGTCAGACTGGAAAGAATACACCACTTCCTGCAGGACATACAGCAGCTGATAAGTACTGGATAGATAGTGAGATTTTTAAATAGAAGTCAATTACAAATCTATATAACTTTCTGAAACCAGCCGTTGATTTGAAAGAAAAAAGAACTGTTATTACCAGTTGAATGCTCAGGTGTTTCTTGTTTATGTACTATTTTGTGACATTTTGACATACAAAAAAGTCCAGATCCTAGTGTGAATTCTAACCTCAAACCAGACCCTAGAATATAGGGTCGGGATGTTAAGGAAGAAAATAGTTTTCTTACTTCCATTCTCAGCACAGTTTTTCTGAAATTCTCTGTTTTATCAATATGTTATTCTGTGGTTTGATGCACTGGGAGCCCTTAGTACACCAATCCTTTCATCTATAAGAAGCTGAAGTGATCTGACTGCAGAGCGCTTCCTGTATACTCATGAGGAGGAGTGGTGTATCTGTGTGGCATCCCTAGAATAAACTTATAGCACAAACCATAGCCTAGAATAAACTGAGTTTCCAAACCAGATTGTAAAAAAAAAAATTGGACCCCCATACCAGACCCAAGAACTGCAAGTATGAAGATCAGGTTGGGGAGGGATTTTTTTTTCCCTTCATTGCATCGGAGTTGTGCTTTAAACTCCAACAGCAAACTGAACTAAAATCCCAGTATCAAATAAAAACTCAGACCCATAGCTGACTGCCAAAACCCGATTGGTCTGGGGTTTTAAAACAAACAGAAGAGATAGATAGATAGATATGAAATACATATATAGTAGATAGATAGATAGATAGATAGATAGATAGATAGATAGATAAGAGATAGATAGATAGATAGATAGATAGATAGATAGATAGATAGATATGAAATACATATATAGTAGATAGATAGATAGATAGATAGATAGATAGATAGATAGATAGAAGATTGATAGATGATAGATGTGAAATACATATATGATAGATAGATGATAGATAGATAGATGATAGATAGGAGATAGATATGAAATACATATATAGTAGATAGATAGATAGATGATAGATAGGAGACAGATAGATAGATAGATAGATAGATAGATAGATAGATAGATAGATATGAAATACATATATAGTAGATAGATAGATAGAAGATTGATAGATGATAGATAGATGTGAAATACATATTAGATAGATAGATAGATGATAGATAGAGAGAGATAGATAGATAGATAGATAGATAGATAGATAGATAGATAGATAGATAGATAGGAGATAGATAGATAAGAGATAGATAGATATGTATAGATAGATGATAGATAGATAGATAGATAGATAGATAGATAGATAGATAGATAGATAGATAGATGATAGATAGGAGATAGATAGATAGATAGATAGATATGAAATACATATATAGTAGATAGATAGATAGATAGATGATAGATAGGAGATAGATAGATAGATATGAAATACATATATAGTAGATAGATAGATAGAAGATTGATAGATGATAGATAGATGTGAAATACATATATGATAGATAGATAGATGATAGATAGAGAGATAGATAGATAGATAGATAGATAGATAGATAGATAGATAGATAAGAGATAGATAGATAGATAGATAGATATGAAATACATATATAGTAGATAGATAGATAGATATGAAATACATATATAGTAGATAGATAGATAGATAGGAGATAGATAGATAGATAGATAGATAGATAGATAGATGATAGATAGGAGATAGATAGATAGATAGATATGAAATACATATATAGTAGATAGATAGATAGAAGATTGATAGATGATAGATAGATGTGAAATACATATATGATAGATAGATATAGATAGATAGATAGGATAGATGATAGATAGGAGATAGATAGATAGATATGAAATACATATATAGTATAGATAGATAGATAGATGATAGATAGGAGATAGATAGATAGATAGATAGATAGATAGATAGATAGATAGATATGAAATACATATATAGTAGATAGATAGATAGATATGAAATACATATATAGTAGATAGATAGATAGATAGATAGAAGATTGATAGATGATAGATAGATGTGAAATACATATATGATAGATAGATAGATGATAGAGAGATAGATAGATAGATAGATAGGAGATAGAGAGATAGAGAGATAGATAGATAAGAGATAGATAGATAGATAGATAGATATGAAATACATATATAGTAGATAGATAGATAGATAGATGATAGATAGGAGATAGATAGATAGATATGAAATACATATATAGTAGATAGATAGATAGATAGATAGATAGATAGAAGATTGATAGATGATAGATAGATGTGAAATACATATATGATAGATAGATAGATAGATAGATAGATGATAGATAGGAGATAGATAGATAGATAGATATGAAATACATATATAGTAGATAGATAGATAGATAGATGATAGATAGGAGATAGATAGATAGATAGATATGAAATACATATATAGTAGATAGATAGATAGATAGATGATTGATAGATGATAGATAGATGTGAAATACATATATGATAGATAGATAGATGATAGATAGATAGATAGATAGATAGATAATAGAAGACAGATAGATAGATAGATAGATAGATGATAGGAGATAGATAGATAGATAGATAGATAGATAGAAATGAAATACATATATAGTAGATAGATAGAAGATTGATAGATGATAGATAGATGTGAAATACATATATGATAGATAGATGATAGATAGAAGACAGATAGATAGATAGATGTAACGCCTGGAGTAGTGGATCCACTGGACCGTCACCAGCGATGGCACTAACCTCACCAGGGAGCGGAGTCTAAGGGGCCGCTGGTTTTCACCAGAGCCCGCCGCAAGGCGGGATGGACTTGCTGCGGCAGGCGACCCCCAGGTCGCTACCCCTGGCTTGGTTGCTGGTGATGGCAGGCGAGGCGTGGCAGGAGCAGTAGGCAGGAGATGGTAGTGGCAGAGGTCTGTAGTCGTGACCGCAGGAGACAGGCTGAAGACAGGAGCAATAGAGTAACGGGGAAGCAGGAACCAGGAACAAGGACTAGGGACCGGGTAGTGGACAGGAATCAGGAACAAGGACTAGGGACCAGGTAGCGGACAGGAATCAGGAACAACAGGGAGCTGGGCCAAACGCTATGGGAAGCATGTAGAGGCTCCAACACCTGTAGTGAGGCAGGGCTGGAATTTATAGGGAGTGATTGTGCACATGGACCAATTAGGAGAGCACTGCCCCTTTAAATCTGAGACAGCCGGCGCGCGCCCTAGGAGGCGGGGACGCGCGCGCCGGCCGACACAGCGACGGACAGGAGCGTGGAGAGGTAAGGCGCCCCCCGGGGCCGAAGTGACAGCAGCGCCGGGTCCCTGCCTACGGACACCGGCTGCTGCATGGGGCAGTGGGGAGTCGCGGCGGCGGCCCGGAGCACGGGACGCCGCCGCGGCCGTGACAGTACCCCCCCCCTTTGGCCTCCCCCTCTTTCTGGCCTGTAGGAACCTCTTGATGAGGTCTTGGTCCAGGATGTTAGCCTTGGGTTCCCAGGACCTCTCCTCAGGACCAAATCCTTTCCAGTCCACTAGGAAGGATCGTCTCCCTCTGACAGTTTTCATAGCCAGAATGTCTTTGACAATGTAGACGTCGTCAGAAACGGCTTGTGGAGCAGAGAGCGAAGCCTTATCGGAGAACCGGTTGAGGACCACTGGCTTTAAGAGGGAGACATGGAAGGCGTTTGGAATCCGCATTGTAGGGGGTAGGCGGAGTTTGTAGGTGACAGGGTTGAGGCGTTTTAGCACCGAGAAAGGACCGAGGAATCGAGGACCCAACTTGTAGCTGGGAATCTTGAGTCGGACATATTTGGCCGAGAGCCAGACTTTGTCACCAGGGAGAAAATTCATGGCGGGTCTTCTTCTCTTATCCGCCTGGTCCTTCATGCGGACAGATGCCTTGAGCAGAGATTGTCGAGTCTGTTCCCAGATTGACTGCAGGTCAGATAACAACTCCTCCACGGCTGGGACCTCAGAGGATGGAGAGAGAGGCAGAGGAGGACGAGGGTTACGTCCATAGACCACATAGAAGGGTGACTTGCCTGTGGAGCTCGAGTCCAGATGATTGTAGGAAAACTCTGCCCAAGGAAGCAGACTGGACCAGTTGTCCTGGCGAGCGGAGACGAAATGTCGAAGATAATTGCCAAGGACCTGATTGACCCTCTCCACTTGCCCATTGGTCTGGGGATGATAGGCCGAAGAGAAGTCCAGCTTCACTTGGAGTAGAGAGCAGAGAGCACGCCAGAATCTGGAGACAAATTGTGAGCCTCTGTCAGAGACTATATGAAGAGGAAGACCATGGAGGCGGAAGATATGCTGAAAGAACAGCTGGGCCAGGCGAGGGGATGATGGTAATCCAGGAAGAGCCACGAAGTGGGACATCTTGGAGAAGCGGTCCGTGACAACCCAGATGGCTGTGTTACCCGCAGATGGAGGTAAGTCTGTGACAAAGTCCATGCCTATATGACACCAGGGGCGGTCTGGAACTGGCAAGGGCTGAAGTAGGCCGGCAGGTCTTTGATGAGAGGACTTGTTTCTGGCACAGATGGTACAGGACGCCACAAAGTCTTTGACATCCTGGAGTAGGCTAGGCCACCAGTAGTGGCGGGAGATCAGTTGCCCGGTCTTTAGAACTCCCGGATGCCCGGCCACCATAGAGGAATGACCCCATTTCAAGATGCGTTTACGGAGTGCGGGGCGCACATAAGTCTTACCGGGAGGCAACTGCTGCAGAGTAGAAGTGGCAACTGGTACTAGGCGATCGGGAGGTATTATGTGTCGAGGAGATTCCTCTTGCCCCATAACATCGGATGCTCGGGATAACGCATCGGCCTTGATATTCTTCTCGGCTGGACGGAAATGAATGGTGAAGTTGAACCGAGAGAAGAAGAGGGACCACCTGGCCTGCCGGGGATTGAGGCGTTGAGCCGATTGGAGGTAGAGGAGGTTCTTGTGGTCCGTGTAGATGTTAACGGGATGTTTAGCCCCCTCTAGGAGATGACGCCACTCCTCCAGTGCCAGCTTAATAGCCAGGAGTTCCCGATCTCCTATAGTATAGTTCCTCTCGGCAGGGGAAAAAGTCTTAGAAAAGAACCCGCAGGTTCTGGTCTTGCCTGATGTGTCCCTTTGCGAGAGGACTGCTCCGGCGCCCACAGAGGAAGCATCAACTTCAAGAGAAAACGGCTTGGAGACATCCGGGCGGACTAGAGCAGGAGCGGAGGCAAAGGCAGACTTTAGGCTATTGAAGGCATGTTCGGCCTCGGGAGGCCAGCGTCTAGGATCCGCCTTCTTCTTTGTGAGAGCCACTATGGGTGCAACCAGGGTAGAGAAGTGAGGGATGAATTGCCGATAGTAGTTGGCAAATCCAAGGAATCGTTGGATAGCTCTAAGTCCCTCAGGACGAGGCCACTGGAGAACAGCTGAGAGCTTGGCAGGATCCATCTGTAGGCCCCGGTCGGAGACAATGTATCCAAGAAACGGCAGGCTGCGCTGATGGAAAACGCACTTCTCCAGCTTGGCATACAAACGGTTGGCCCGTAGTCTCCGTAGAACCTGTCGTACATGGGACACGTGGGTCTGCTGGTCGTGGGAGAAGACCAGGATGTCGTCAAGATAGACAATGACGCAGACGTAGAGGAGATCGCGGAATAAATCATTCACGAATTCCTGGAAGACCGCTGGGGCGTTGCATAGGCCGAATGGCATGACCAGATATTCGTAGTGCCCATCTCTGGTGTTGAAAGCGGTCTTCCATTCGTCTCCTTCACGAATACGGATCAGGTTATACGCTCCCCTGAGATCCAACTTGGAGAAGATCCTAGCTCCACGGAGACGGTCGAATAGTTCTGGGATTAGCGGAAGAGGATAGCGGTTCTTGACAGTCACCTTATTTAAGCCCCGGTAGTCTATGCATGGGCGGAGGGAACCGTCCTTCTTCTGCACAAAGAAAAATCCAGCGCCAGCGGGAGACGTGGATTTACGGATGAAGCCCTTCTGTAAGTTCTCCCGGATGTAGGAGGACATGGCTTCCGTCTCAGGCACAGAGAGAGGGTATACTCGACCATGTGGGGGAGAAGTTCCAGGAAGAAGGTCTATAGGGCAATCATAGGACCGATGAGGTGGTAGAGAGTCTGCCTCCTTGGCCGAGAAGACATCAGTAAAGTCTTGGTATTCGTGCGGTAGACCAGACAAAGGCTTGGCGTTAGCAGGTGACCTCGTGGAGCACTTGGGTTGAGGAGGTCTCAGACACCTATTAGGACAGTCCTGGCCCCAGCTGAGAACCTCCCCAGTTCTCCAGTCCAGCTTAGGGGTATGTAATTGCAGCCAAGGAAGACCCAGCAAGATGGCGGAGGAGGAATGGCGCAAGACGTAGAAGGAGATCCTCTCCTGATGTAAGGCGCCCACCTGGAGGACTAGGGGTTCAGTCTGGCAGTGCACAGCTTCGGTAAGAATCTCGCTCGTGATCGAAGAGATAGACCGGGGTTGGGCTAGCTGTATCACGGGTAGCCGCCATCTTTGGACCAACGAAGCAGAAATGAAACTGCCAGCAGCGCCAGAGTCGATGAGGGCCGTAGTCTGGAGAACTTGCCCTGAGGGTGTCTGGATGGAGACTGGCATAGTCAATCTTGGAGAGGTGGCATTCACACCTAGGGAGACCTCTCCCACTGGACCTAGGTGCGAGCGTTTCCCGGACGCTGAGGACGTTGGGGACATCTCTGCCGAAAGTGATCAGCGCCACCGCAGTATAGGCAGAGATTCAGCTCTAGTCGACGGGCCCTTTCTTCAGTCGTCAAGCGAGCTCGATCCACCTGCATAGGAACTTCTGGAGACGACTGGGGCATAGGAGCAACGGGATTTTGGAATACCGGTGCCAACCGAGGATGGCGACGGGGCAGACTCAGACGCCGTTCTTGTCGGACCTCCTCCTCTCTCTCGGAAAACCTGGTGTCGACTCTGGTAGCCAGTAGAATGAGTTCGTTCAAGGAGGTAGGAAGGTCTCGGGCAGCGAGCACATCTTTCACTCGAGTGGAAAGGCCCTTCTTGAAGGTGGCTAATAGGGCGGCCTCGTTCCAGTCCAATTCAGCTGCCAGGGTGCGGAACTGGATGGCATAGTCACCAACAGAGGAGCTCCCTTGAGAGAGGTTGAGGAGAGCTGTCTCAGCTGAAGTAGCACGGGCAGGTTCCTCAAAGACGGAGCGAAACTCGGCCAGGAAGGTTCGGAGATTGGCAGCAACAGGGTCATCTCGGTCCCACAGCGGCGTAGCCCAGGCCAGAGCTCAACCCTCCAATAGGCTGATGATGAAAGCCACTTTAGAGCGCTCGGTGGGAAACTGACTACTTAAAAGTTCAATATGCATGGTGCACTGAGCCAGGAATCCCCTGCACAACTTGGGATCGCCTCCATATTTAGTCGGGAGGGCCAGTCGAAGTCTCGAGGTGGCTGCTGGTGGTGGTGAGCGCTGGGCTGTAGCATGCTGCTGTAGGGCGGCAGTCAATTGCTGGATTTGCTGCGACTGTTGCTGGATTTGTTGAGCCTGTTGCGCGACCACTCTGGCGACGTCACGGAGATCAGGCACCTCGCCGGGATCCATGGTTGGAGCCTACTGTAACGCCTGGAGTAGTGGATCCACTGGACCGTCACCAGCGATGGCACTAACCTCACCAGGGAGCGGAGTCTAAGGGGCCGCTGGTTTTCACCAGAGCCCGCCGCAAGGCGGGATGGACTTGCTGCGGCAGGCGACCCCCAGGTCGCTACCCCTGGCTTGGTTGCTGGTGATGGCAGGCGAGGCGTGGCAGGAGCAGTAGGCAGGAGATGGTAGTGGCAGAGGTCTGTAGTCGTGACCGCAGGAGACAGGCTGAAGACAGGAGCAATAGAGTAACGGGGAAGCAGGAACCAGGAACAAGGACTAGGGACCGGGTAGTGGACAGGAATCAGGAACAAGGACTAGGGACCAGGTAGCGGACAGGAATCAGGAACAACAGGGAGCTGGGCCAAACGCTATGGGAAGCATGTAGAGGCTCCAACACCTGTAGTGGGGCAGGGCTGGAATTTATAGGGAGTGATTGTGCACATGGACCAATTAGGAGAGCACTGCCCCTTTAAATCTGAGACAGCCGGCGCGCGCGCGCCCTAGGAGGCGGGGACGCGCGCGCCGGCCGACACAGCGACGGACAGGAGCGTGGAGAGGTAAGGCGCCCCCCGGGGCCGAAGTGACAGCAGCGCCGGGTCCCTGCCTACGGACACCGGCTGCTGCATGGGGCAGTGGGGAGTCGCGGCGGCGGCCCGGAGCACGGGGCGCCGCCGCGGCCGTGACAATAGATAGATAGATAGATAGATATGAAATACATATATAGTAGATAGATAGATAGATAGATGATTGATAGATGATAGATAGATGTGAAATACATATATGATAGATAGATAGATGATAGATAGATAGATAGATAGATAGATAGATAGATAGATAGATAGATAGATAGATAGATAGATAGATGATAGGAGATAGATAGATAGATAGATAGATAGATAGATAGATAGATAGATAGATAGATATGAAATACATATATAGTAGATAGATAGAAGATTGATAGATGATAGATAGATGTGAAATACATATATGATAGATAGATAATAGATAGAAGATAGATAGATAGATAGATAGATAGATAGATAGATAGATAGATAGATAGATAGTTCTGTGCACTCCTCCGGTCCAGTATTACTGATCCCCTGGCAGGTTGCTGTAGACTACAGACATGAGAGTATTTCTCTGCTTTGTATGTGCTCAGTAATGTTCTTCGCTCTTGGCCCCGACACCTTCTATTCCCCGGATATGTTTGGATGATGAGGCTTATTTGTTATCTCCTGTAGACACATGCAGCTGACACACAAAATCCACATGCGGCAGAAGGTAACAAAGCAACGTCCATTGTTTCCTGATAATGAGGTTAGCGCTTCACTGTCCGCTGAGACGCCATGACTCATTCGCACTCGCTACTTGCTATAATACAGTCACATATTTATGTGCCACGAGAGCGGATCTTCCCACATACGAGAAGGAACGCCGCTGTGGCAGAGGTAGCAATTTGTCATAGGTAAAAATTTATAGTGTGTTGTGTGATTTGCATAGGACTGCAGGTGAACCTTTCGCCTTACAGTAAACTTTAATATTCAGTAACAAACTCAGCTCTGCTATTGTAGTGTGTCACATGAATCATGGTTCTGCGATCCATCATAGCGCCCTTCTATGTGCCCTTGTTGTTGTTTCATTTAGAAGAAACTCTAACCCTAAGGTGTTACTTAACGGACAATGTGATGAAATAGTCACAGGGGCAATGAACTATAATAACCGTACATGAACTGTAAATGAACAGAGATCTTAGAGGGTTTTTCTGGCTGTAATTTTTATTTTGAAAAAATGAAACAAGCTTTACGTCTTTGCAGTGGGGAATAATAATAGTTAGTTTATTTTAAGTAGTCTGCCCCTTTGAATAAAAAAAATCCTGCCAGACAACCCCTTTAAATCAATTATTAAAGGGAACATCTCGTTTTAGTTTTAGTAGCGTGCCTGTATTTCATGCCAGTCACCATTTGCAACCAATCACAGCTCAGCTTTCATTTTACAAGGGCTCATGAAAATTTCAAAGCTGAGCTGTGATTGGTTGCCCTGGGCAACAAAGACCATCTTACTATAAGCCAGCGCCATAATTCTCCCTGACAGCCACTGGTTCAGGGTAATGATAATGGGGAGATTTATCAAGTGGGAATGTTCTTTGTTGCCCATGGCAACCAGTCACAGCTAAGCATTCAAATATTGATGAGGCTTGGTAAAGTGAAAGCTGAGCTGTAATTGGTTGCTATGAGCATATACATACACAAGCAACAAGATTCACTCCTCTTCCCTTGAGGTAGGGATGGCAGAGTCTTGTATACTTCACTGCTTGCTGAGCACAGTTGTGAGCTGCAGTGTCCTGTAGTAGGATGCGGGCCTAGCAGAGACGTAATATGGCAGCCACAAGTCCAACCTGGTGACCTACATGAGGACATCAGAAGGGAAAAGAGGCTCATGTGAAGCTTCTCTTCTCTGACTTGAAAGTCACTCCTTTTCATAGGCGACAAAAAAAGTAGCTAGATATTCCTTTAGTATGGACTGTAGGATATCTATATAATAAAAATCAAAGTCTGTCTGTCTGTCTGTCCTTCTGTCTGTCTGTCTGTCTGTCTGTCCTCTATAGACTTCCAAACGCCTGAACCGTTTGACCTTAAATTTGGCACACAGATAAATTGGGTGCCCGGGAAGGTTATTGCGAAGGTCCCGTCCCCGCCAGATGTACAGGAGGGGAGGGGGAGGGGGAAGAGAGGCGCCCCATAGAGATGAATGGGAAAATCTTAACCTTAGCAACCAATAGGATTACTGCTTTCATTTTCACACTCCATACCAGACCTGACCAATACCGCCATACTGTGACTGGGTAACACCGCCACACCAGACCTGACCAATACCACCATACTGTGACTGGATAACACTGCCACACCAGACTTGACCAATACCGCCATACTGTGACTGGATAACACTGTCATACCAGACCTGACCAATACCGCCATACTGTGAATGGATAACACTGCCACACCAGACCAGACCAATACCGCTATACTGTGCAGGATAACACTGTCATACCAGACCTGACCAATACCGCCATACTGTGACTGGATAACACTGCCATACCAGACCTGACCAATACCGCCATACTGTGCTGGATAACACTGTCATACCAGACCTGACCAATACCGCCATACTGTGACTGGATAACACTGCCATACCAGACCTGACCAATACCGGCAAACTGTGACTGGGTAACACCGCCACACCAGTCCTGACCAATACCACCATACTGTGACTGGATAACACCATCATATCAGACCTGACCAATACTGCCATACTGTGACTGGATAACACCGCTATACCAGACCTGACCAATACCGCCATACTGTGACTGGATAACACCCCCATACCAGACATGACCAATACCGACACACTGTGACTGAATAACACTGCCATACGGGTAACTACAACCCTGCAGGTATACAGGACACTACAGGTATACAGGACCCCAAAACTATACACTACAAGTGCACGGGACCTCCACAAAACTATATACTACAGGTATACAGGACCCCAAACTTTACAATACAGGTATACAGGACCCCAAAACTATATACTACAGGTATACAGGACCTCCACCAACTATATACTTCAGGTATACAGGACCTCCACCAACTATATACTACAGGTATACAGGACCCCAAACTATACACTACAGGTATACAGGACCCCAAACTATACACTACAGGTATACAGGACCCCAAAACTATACACTACAGGTATACAGGAACTCCACCAACTATATACTACAGGTATATAGGACCCCAAACTATACACTAAAGGTATACAGGACCTCAAAACCATACACTACAGGTATACAGGACCTACACCAACTCTATAATACAGGTATACAGCACCTTCACCAACTCTATACTACAAGTATACAGGACCCCAAATATACTACAGGTATACAGGAACTCCACCAGCTATATACTACAGGTATATAGGACCCCAAACTATACACTACAGGTATACAGGACCTCCACCAACTCTATACTATAGTTATACAGGACCCTCAAACTATTTACTACAGGTATACAGGATCCCCGAACTATATACTACAGGTATACAACACCTCACCAATTATACACTACAGGTATCCAAGACCCTCAAACTATAAACTACAGGTATACAAGACCTCCACCAACTATATACTACAGGTATACAGGACCCCCGAACTATACAGTACAGGTATACAGGACCTTCACCAACTGTACACTGCAGGTATACAGGACCTCCCTCAACTATACACTATAGGTATACAGCCCCCCCAACTATGCACTACAGATATGCGAGACCCCTAAAAACTATACATTGTGGGTATACAGAACCCCTCCAACTATGCACTACAGGTATACACTAATTCCACTGATTAACTCAGATGAAACAATACCTTTAGCTTGGCCTCCTGGGCACCTTAGAACAAATCTAATTAACACACTGACACTTTATACCCGGGCAGCGCCGGGTACATTTTCTAGCATTGTATACTTTTCGGGAGTCTATAAAACGCTCCTAGCCTGTGCTGGCAGAGTGAATTATGCTGGTCTCATGTAGTATATAGAGGCTACAGAATGACTCTGGTCCACTACGATATAGTGGCCACAAGGGACACTGGCCTACTGCCTTATGAAGTAGCCTCAAGATAGATGGATGGATGGATAGATCCTCTTAGGACATTATGTGCTGTATATAAAAAGAAATATCTGATGTACAGAGTATATAGAGACAGAGAATATTTCCTTGTTAGGTCGTGCAGTCCCCGTCTGTAGTGCGGTATAATGTGTGCGTGCTGCACTGCGTAAAGCATAATAAAACCTATTAACTAGATGTCTTATCATTTCATATGCAGGAAGTCAGAGAGCGGTTTTATGTGTGTATAAGGGCATTTATGCGGCTAATAAAAATAACATCACTGGAGATACTGAACGCCTACATTATACATTATATACGGCCTTCTCCTTATCTATATTTATAACACAGCTTAAAAAGGAATAGTAATTTAATAGAAAGGACGAGAAAGAAGTATGACTAGACTGTTTATATATTACTGGATGGGTGCAGAAGTTGAGTCCTGGTATATAGAACCATTAAAAAAATTAAAGGGGTACTCCAGAGAAAAATATATATATTTTTTTTTTCAAATTTACTGGTTCAGAAGGTTATACAGATTTGTATATTACTTCTATTTAAAAATCTCAAGTCTTCCAGTACTTATCAGCTGCTTTATGTCCTGCAGGAAGGGGTGTATTCTTTCCAGTCTGACACAGTGCTCTCTGCTGCCACCTCTGTCCATATCAGGAACTCTCCAAAGCATGATAGGTTTGTTATTAGGATTTGCTACTGCTGTGGACTGCCTTTTAATCCCATTGTTTATCTTGTGGTTTTGCAGAATGGAAGACACAGTTTTATTGGACACCAATTGGGAGGTGTCGCCGAAGTTCCCAACAGCAAAGATCAAAGGGTCAAGTCTGCAAGAGCCATTCAAATGACCTACTACCTCCAGAATTATGGCTCCTCTACCCAAGACCACATCAACGAGCAATGGGAAAACGAATTTTGCACACTAATTCACCAGCTGCAAGAAGAACATCCGGACATCCAGATGTATTCATTAACGTCCTTCAGCTTGCTCAGAGACTTTCAGAAAACCATAGAGTTGTCTAGAAGTACGATTGTGGTGAGTCTTATGCTGGTTCTTCTGGCCGCCACTCTTTCCAGCTCTATGAAAGACTGTCTACGTAGCAAGCCTTTCTTGGGTCTCCTGGGAGTACTCACTATTTGTATCTCCAGTGTCACAGCGGCAGGGATATTTTTCGTAACGGATGGAAGATATAACTCGACTCTGCTGGGAATACCATTCTTTGCTATGGGTAATGGTTTATTATACATATATGTGTGATCGAGCATGGGGGATTATAGCCTTCGGTTGGACAAAGTGGTGGTGCATCATGTGATGTCAACACCCAATGGTTAACAGGTTGATAAAAAAACATTTAGGCCATATTATGTTTACACTAATTTTCTCTTGACACTGCTGTCCTGGTTTTCAGTGCCATCTCTGAGAAACGAGAGACATCATCAGCTCCCAACAGACCCATTGACCTATAAAGGAGTCCTTTGGGTTTCGCGTGGTGTCTCTGTGCTGTTCTCCAGATTAGATATGATGAAACTGCAGACAGAGGATTCTGATGGAGCTTCCTTATATTGGAAGAAGCATTTCTTTATGTTCCCCCCTTGCAGGAAGAGAACTGACAACTATGCTGAAAACTATTTTGGGCTTAGGCAAAAGGTTGTCACCCGGGTTTTCAATGGACCCGTCGATGATAAATGTGAACGTAGCCTAACACAGGGATAGGGAACCTTCAGCCCTCCAGCTTTCGCTAGACTTCAATTCCCATCATGCCTGGACAGCCATAACTTAGGCATAATGGGAATTGTAGTTTGAATCGCATCATCCCCATCGCTTGCCTAAAATCATACCGTAGGACTTCAAGCGAATGTACCACCAGTACATTAATTTTAAGCGTTTCACATGGATAGAACAGCGCTGGTGCAGGAAAGCCAGTGTGGCAGAGTTTTTTTTTAACCGCGGCCCAGTTCCCGTTTTCCCGCCATTCAGTTCCCGGGTACCAGCCTGGGGGGGAAACACTGGCGACCGACTGGCCCGCCCTCAGTGGAAGGAACCCCCCGTCCCTCTATGATGTGGCTCCATTAGAATCAATGGAGCCGCATCATAGAAGAAATGGGGGGTTCCACCCACTGGGGCGAGTTGGCCAGCCTCCAGTGCTTCACACCCAGCCAGTACCCAGGAACAGAACAGCGCCATACGCAGTAACTGGGCTTCCCCGCGCGGGTGCCATTCTATCCATGTGAAACAGTTAAAGTGAGTGTACTGATGCTTTAAGATGGATTTATTGTTCGCCAGATTTTTCCACATAAACCTTAATGGGGTCCAACATGATTCCATTAGCTTTTCTGTACAGTAGCAAAATAGTGTTTTGATAGGTTTGTGAATAGCACTGTATGCTGCACTGTTGTGGTCAGAAATGCAGGAAGGGAATAGATGACTACTGTCTTATGAATGGAGACTATGCCAAGCCAGAATCTTTCCAATTAGTGACAGTTACTTTTGCATCTTGCTCAATAAGAGGTTCAACACACGACAATATGTTTAAATAAAACATTTTAATGCCACATACAGGATAAAACGGTTTGCCAACATACCTATTGCTTTATAGTATACAAAAGGTAAATACCACCATACATGTTGCCACCATACTGTTACTGACCAAATACAGTCAACTGAGGCCGATACTACCAAAAATACCAGTATAAAAGGGGCTAATACTATAACCACCACTATTACAACCAAACTGTTACTGACCAAATCCAGTATACTATGACCAATTATACCAATGGTACCAGTTTACAAGGGGCAAATAATACCACCACATACTAATGCCACTACTGAATAAAATCCACTGTACAAAGACCAATATCACCTCATACGGAGACCATATAGTAGGTAGATCCCAGCTCTACACAGGGTCTGCAATTGTGGTAACACTGCAGTTACATCCAGTCACTCACAGGGAACGTCTTCTCTGACTAAACCACAGGGGATGTCTTCTCTGAATGAATCACAGGGGACATCTTCTTTGAGAGAATCTAAGGGGGCATCTTCTCTAATTAGAGTCACTTAATTTCCTTTTTATTCTCCATCCAGCTGGTGGACTTCTCCCAGCCATGACTTATCTGCAGGATCTGCCAGACTAACATTTTAGACTCCTTATTATTAGACTCCCTACCTCATACTCTTCACAAACTCCACATCCGTATTGGGCCATGTGTACTCTCATATAATGGGTAGGCCCAACTCTGTACCCCTATACTTTATCAGGCCTCCTTTGTGCCCCCATATAGTATGATGCCTCTCTGTGCGCTCCTATATAATATATGGCCCCCTGTGTAGTCCCCCTATAGTAGATGACCCCCTGTGTAGTCCCCCTATAGTTGATTGCCCCTGTATAGTGCCCCTATTGTAGATTATTCCAGCAGACACTCACCATAATATATCATAATTATTTTTATGATAGTTAAACAGCAGCTTTCTAATGATCATGTAAGCAATAAATGATACTTTCCACAACCCAACTCATATTTCAAGCAGAAGACAAATATTTATTTCGCCAACTGGTTTACAACAAAGTTTCTTGTTGCCCGCAGCGGAAAAAAAAAGTCTCCAGAAATTGATATTGCGATTATGACAGAAGACAGATTGCCAAATCAATAGAATATTCGTGTTTTAGCGAGATAGAGGACGGAGGGAAAACTAAAAGGTTTTATATAATTTTCTACTTGGCTGAATCTCTTCGGAGTCCCTCTGGTGATATAATAAAGACACAGAGAAAAAAAATGTTACAATTCGGAGTAAATATAAGTTACATCCACAAAAGCATAAATTGCATTTTAAACCTGCAGGAGGTTTGTGGTTATGGGCTAAGTAAATGCGGTGAGATGGTGAGACGGCATGTGGAATATAAAGCAAATAGCATCAGATAAGAGGCCGGCAATGTACCTCCATATAGGACTCCCGATGCAAAGGAGCTCCCACTGACCAGCTTATTCTAGGGGGGGCCATTCTGAGTTTTGCAATTAGTCTCTATTGATTCTGAATGAGATCCACTCTGGTTGCCATAAAGCATTGACTGAAGCCCACTCTATGCTGGTAAATTACTAGACCCCAAAGATTATAGTAGAATCTTTGAATCTTCAACGACATTAGGTACTTAAATAGAACTGAGTTTCAAACCCCACCCAATCTGGAGACAAGAGAGGGGGAAAAGTGGCCATGTTTTTGTAGCGCTGGATAACCTCTTTAAGACCCCCATATAGAGTAGATATGTGTTGGCCAAACCCACCAAATTCAGTAGGACAGGCCTGATTCCTAATGTATGGGGGCTCCCAACTTTCTTCTTGATGGAATAAAAGAATGTAAGAACTTTCTTTTGTCCTCAGAGAGATAAACTTCACCAGGGGGTCACAAGTATTCATTTATGGGTTGACTGATCAAGATATCTGACAGCTAAATAATCTTATCATTTTGGCCACCTTAACAGCTGTCAGGCAAGTGCTCATTCAGCCAACAGTTCCTTCTTCCAGCTTCCCCATGCACATGAGTGTTCAGCCGTAAGCAGTGGCTCAGAAAGCTCAGCATTTGACTCCCTGAGGCTGGAGAAGATGGACTGCATTCATCTTCTCCAGCCACCTGAAGTCAAGTGCCGAGCATTCGGGGTTTCACAAACTCAAACTAAGGGCCTATTCTCTCTACAGAATCGGCACAGAGATTCCGCTCTGAACCTCCGACCGCGGATTCTGCGACGAATCCAGCCTGCTATCTCTTTTCAATGGGAGGCCTTTACTGCAGTTTCGCTCATCCAGCTCTATTTACCACCCATTGAAGGAATTGCCGGCAGGCCAGTCCGACCCTGATCACATGACACTATAGAGAGTATCTTGCGCTCGCTTCATTTATTTCAGGTCACTGTTTTAATTCCACGCGTTTCCGTCTTTAGCAGTATACATCAGATATTGGTTTTCTGTTTAAGACAGCGTCTCCCATAGATATAAATCTCTCCTCATAAGCATTTCACTGTAATTGGCTGCGGTTCTGCCAGGCTCACCATCTGACTCCGGTATTGATAAGACTTGAGTAATGTACAGATACATTATTTAGCTCTCAGCTGGGGTGGGGGGGCACGGATCACACTTCTCTAATTAAATTGGCTTTTCTTTTGGCGTTCACGTAAATCGCAGATTTGCCTTCAGGAAACGCTAAAAATAAACTGTAGCGGAAATGACACGTGACCAATAAAGAAGGTGTAGATGATATATGCCAGGTTCCTTAGCCTGGAGTCCGGGAAGGTGCAGTTTATTACCATATTACTGATCCCTAAGGAATTATTATTGCATTTATTTACGTAAATTAGGTAAGACAACTTCATAGGGTAAATGAAGGTTAAATTCTACATAGGATTATACATTCTAAAGCATAGGTATAGGAAAGGATGGGCCCAGAAGGTCATGTACTCTCTATAAAACAGTACAATACAGAGAAAGATATAACAGATATAACATGCATAAAACTTATTCTATATGAAACATTGAGTTGCTTAGTACATTACATTATTTATTACATTATTTTTTTTAAGAAATCAACAGGCGTGATCGCAAACAGTTTTGTAATATATTCTCTTAAAATTTTTCTATGTTTAAAGGACAACTCCGGCGAAATTTTTTTTTGGCTTATTTAACACACATTACAAAGTTATATAACTTTGTAATGTGGTTAAATACCCGGTCTGGCCCCCTTCCCCCACTTTCCGACCCCCGACCCCCCCACCCCGGAAGTTAAAGAATATATACATTACCTATTACGGTCGTCACGGTCCTCTTCTCTGGTGTCGGGTGATGTCAGAGCTGGGGGCGGTCCGGGTCTTCTTCCTCCTCGGCGTCTTCATTGAGAGTGAATGGGAGAGAAAAGGCTGCTGGTGCACATGCGCACCAGCAGCCTTTTCATTGGCTGGAGCGCATCACATGGCTTCCAGCTTGCTCAGCCCTGATTGGCTGAGCTTGCTGGAAGCCATGTGATGCGCTCCAGCCAATGAAAAGGCTGCCGGTGCGCAAGCGCGCTGGCAGCCTTTTCTCTCTCATGGACCCGGAAGAAGGAGACATCGCTGGACGGCGGACGCAGGTGACGGTGAGGCGGACGGCGGGCGAATGGAGTGGCGATCGTCACCGGAGGGATGGTGAGTATGGTGTCTGTGTGTGTCTGTGTTTTTTTTTTTGGGGGGGGGTCCCGCCGGAGTTGTCCTTTAATTCAATGTTATGCATATGGCCACTAGGTGTCTCCCTTCACTGTGCTTGTGTACAGTTGCTGAGCATCCACATTCAGTAGAATCCTGGGGATGCTCACATTGTATGGTCAGCTCTCCTGTCACATAGCACCAAAACCTCTATAACCACACACTGACATTATACTGACTGAATTGTTGCATAACAGAGAGCAATGTCTTCTGGTAAGCTGCAGAGCTGACAATATAATTAAAAAAGTTTATATAATTAGCCTAAGTTAATTGTCCTCAGTTGATATACCTGCATGATGAACAAGTCTTTCCTTGTGTGAGCGCACAAAGTAGTGGGACTTCCTGTGTTTGATCTTTTTTTGAACAAAGCAAAGACCAACTGTCTGTATATGGAGGGCGCAGGGACCACAGTTTGGCCATGTGTCATTTAAATAAACATATAAATGTAAAATAAAATGAGGAATATATTGCAAAACTGCTTGTAATCACCACCCCTGTTAATTTCTTTAAAAAAAATTTTTGCAACAGGTACACTTCAAGATTTTAAAGTGTACCTGTCATCATAGAAAGCATTTGACATGTATAGCCCCCACATACAGTAAAGCCTCCTGGCTGCCCCCACATAGTGTATAGCAGGGGTCCCCAAACGTTTTACACAGGGGGCAAGTTCACTGTCTCTCAGAGCGGTGGAGGGCCGGACTATATACTGCTGCTATATCTGGTCCGCGGCGAACTGTTGCTGCAAGAGGACGACGCTGTCTCTGTCCATGAGGAAGAGGTGGAGAGGAGGATCATTACATTACATTACTTATGCTGTACTGATCATATGTTACATCCTGTATTATACCCCAGAGCTGCACTCACTATTCTTCTGGTGAGGTCACTGTGTACATACATTACTTATCCTGTACTGATCCTTAGTTACATCTTGCATTATACCCCAGAGCTGCACTCACTATTCTGCTGGTGGGGTCACTGTGTACATACATTACATTACTTATCCTGTACTGATCCTGAGTTACATCCTGTATTATACTCCAGAGCTGCACTCACTATTCTGCTGGTGGGGTCACTGAGTACATACATTACATTACTTATCCTGTACTGATCCTGAGTTACATCCTGTATTATACTCCAGAGCTGTACTCACTATTCTGCTGGTAGAGTCAGCATATTACTGACATCACTCCTAAAGTATATACTAAGCAGTATATAAATAGAATCCTGGGAGATCGGAGCTGTGAAGGAATCACACCGGAACCTTCAGCAGCCTAGACCTTACTAGATATTTTCAGGTTTCTTGTCCTCTGAGAGTGTCTAGAGGTTATATAAGGTCCTGAGTTAGAGCTCGGTACTCCGATGAGCCGCCCTTGTCCAAACCAACCAATCAGGAGAGTCAACGACACCATACACTAATGTTGATATATCTCCATGGACTCCATCGCTGCTCATACAGTCTCAGGATCTGTCAAGTAAATAGAGACGTTTCCCTCAAATTGAGCATAAAGTGATCCGTTTTCTGTAGACCTTTAGCCGCCCAACTCTCCAGAGAAAATTTCCAGGACAGTCATTCAAGGGAGATTAATTTTTTCGAGGCCAAAAATAAATGCTCATGTAATAATGGAATAATGAGGTTAATATTTCAGTGTGTGCGGCTGGAGGCTTGTATGCCGGATGAATTACTATCAGCAACGTTCCAGAGGAATCTATACAGGAACAGATTTAATTAAGTGAGAAGCTTATTAACCGACTCCGATAAATTATTTATTTCACATGGGAAACATCCGAGTAATGTAAAGATGTAATCGGGTTAGTCGCCGGCTCGTGTTTTTGCTGTTCACCCCCGGAGCGTTTGTAGCCGGACAGATGCAGATACAGTAGACGCAATTTACTGGGCGTTTAGCAACAAAATACTGGGATGTTGATGATCTAGACCCTGGGGGGGATTTATCAAGGACTTTGCATCTATTTTTAGGTGAATAACTGGATTTGTGGCCCATTTTTGGTCTAAGGTTGGGTTCACACTGCGTTTTTGCAGTCTGTTTAACGTATACGTTTTATGGGGGGGGGGGGGAACAGATGCATCTGTATGCAATTCGATTGGATCTTTTTTTCCATTGATTTTCTTTATAAAACGATATCAGATCAAAACTATGCATTTTTTTTCCTTTTTTTTAGGATACACAAAAACATGGTTGACCATGTTCTTGTGTACGTTAAAGTAACCATTTAGAAATGGATGTGTTAAACGGACTGCATAAACGCAGTGTGAAACCAGACTTGTCCCCCCCTTAAGTGACTAAAATATGTGGCATATGTGCAGCTCAGGGGGTTCATCCAGTGGTGGATTATAATATGTCTATTTTAGGGGACTGTCCCCGGGTTTCAGGTGCCTGCGGGGCCCATGGCTGTCCAAAACTTACACTTTTTTGCTGTGTGGAGTCCATGCTGCAGCCATGTCATGATCTGTAAAAAAAATTGCCCCAAAAATTGCTTTTTAATTGTGATGATTTTGCCCAAATCATGGCAGAAATGCAGTAGGAAAGCAATTTAGCAGTGTTTCTGCAGACTGTAATGTCACAGAGATCCTGCCAAGTCTGCAGTGCACCATAGAGGAGGAGGAGAAACAGGGCTGTAGGTATGTGAGAAAGAGAAGAGCGCAGGGAGGATAGTGACAATGATAGGTTAACCAATCAGGGGTGGCAAGGTGACCAGTCTGGGATTGGGGGGGGGGGGGAGAGTAACCACTTGAGGGGGCTTGGTGACCAGCCATGATAGAGGAGTGTAAAGGTGACCAGCTTGCAAGGGATGTGGCACGGTGACCATGGTTGGGTTGTGGGCATTGTGACAAATCGGAGGTAATGGAGGACCGAAAAGAGCAATCAGTGAGAGAGAGGAGGAGGGCCATGGGAGCAGTGTGTCTGTGTTTGACAGAAGGGGTGTCATTATGGTCTTATGTAATGTTGTGGTTTGATTTGAATTTACACAATTGGTGTTGCTGACGCTCTTGTTTACATGTCTCTGTAGTTTTATGGACAATGACTATCGGGCAGCACTGTTCACAATCGTCAATTTTGGTACTTGGTACAGTATGGTACTTCGACTTAGAATTTGGTGCCTTATCAGAGAGGCCATTGTCCCCACTCACCATAACTGGGGATTTTGGAATTGACCATTAGACCATATATATAACATATATAACTCCAAGGATCTCACAAGTGTCTTTCTTGGGTGTTTATTTACACTAGGCCTAAAAATGAGCCACGTGTTTCGGTCCTGCCCCAGGACTTTGGAGGAGCTTGATAAAGGTGTCAGTCCAACACCGAAATACGACGCTCATGGGTGATATAGTATTATTGCACTGGATGACCCTAAACTAAACCACTGCATAGAATGCAAAATGATTAATGGGCCATTATTCTCCTTGGGATATGTGAATGGATCTATGTACGAATGATTAAAAGACTTATGGGTTCTCCTGTACTGTGCTATTGATGGTGTATCCTTTAATATAACCATTAATATCTGAAGGTGAGGGTACATCTCCCAGCCTCTCTGCCAGTCAGATAATTGAAGTTACCCAGGCACATTGCCAAGGATACAGCTATGGCTGTGCCAGGTTCACTTGAATGTGATTGAGCTGCTCTGAGTAATACAGTGTACAGTGTAGTGCCCGGGTATACAGGTTCATTTAGCTAATTATTGGACGGGGGCGGGGGGGGGGGGGAAGCCGGAGTTTATTTTTTCATAGATCAGATATTGATGTCCTATCCTAATCAGTATTAAATGCTTAAAAAAATTCTTCAGGGGGTATTCCTATCTTGTATTTCTATCGTGTTAAGTGATGGCATCTCACGACTTTATGAAGTGAAGTGAAGGGAAGAGGAGCTGAAATGATGAGTAGTGAGAGAAATGCTATGTAAGCCCCTATTACACAAGGCGATCTCCAGGAGAAAGCGAGCGCCGACCAGTCAAGACAACGCTCGCTTGCTCCTTTTTCCCCACTCGCTGGCTGTGCTATTACACGCACCAACAGCAAGCAATCTTAAAGGGATTATCTAATGCTACAAAAACATGGCCACTTTTCCCCCGCTCCTGTTCCCTGAATGGAGCTTAAAGGACAACTCCCGCGGGTCCCCCCCCCCCATAAAAAAACACAGACACATACAGACACCATACTCACCATCCCTCCGATTTGCCCGCCGTCCGCCTCTCCGTCACCGCCGTCCGCCGTCCAGCGATGTCTCTCACTTCTTGCTTGTGCACCGGCAGCCTTTTCATTGGCTGGAGCGCATCACATGGCTTCCAGCAAGCTCAGCCAATCAGGGCTTAGCAAGCTGGAAGCCATGTGATGCAATCCAGCCAATGAAAAGGCTGCTGGTGCGCATGTGCACCAGCAGCCTTTTCTCTCCCATTCACTTTCCATGAAGACGCCGAGAAGGAAGAAGACCCGGACGGCCCCCGGCTCTGACGTCGTCTGAAGATGGCACCCGGGAGAAGAGGACGGTGACGACCGTAATAGGTAATGTATAATTTCTTTAACTTCCGGGGGGGGGGGGGGGGGGGGTCGGGGGTCCGATAGTGGGGGAAGGGGGCCAGTTCCCCCACTTTCATGGGAGTTGTCCTTTAATTGTAAACCACACCTGACCTGGAGACAATAGCGTGGCAAAAGTGGCCATGGTTTTGTTACGCTGTATAACCTCTTTAACCTTCCTGACCCTGTATACTCACAACTCTGTCTGGTTCTTGAGATTAGCCGCTGCTTACACCGGGATCACACATGTGGAGCGACCTGGTGCCCTCTGGCTGCAGAAGTCCAGCTTCCACACCCTGGAGCAGGATAGAGGGCAAAGACCTAGAGGACACGTAGACTCTGCATCTGCTGAACCTGTTGAGCAGTTCACACTCACTGTCTGTTACAGTTGTACTGCTTTCCTTTGGTACGTATGCTTTAGGATTCTATTACATAGGGGAATTATACCAATATAACCCTGGGTAATAGGCAAGCGAATGAGCAAACACTTATTAATCCACTGATCGCCTCGTTTTGATGGTTCAAAAAACCCTTGTCCATTGGTGCACAATACCCTATGTAATCAGGGATCTTATGGAGGTAACTTCCCTTCATGTCAGTGTTTCACTTCTATAAGAAGCCTTAGGACATGACTAGACATTTAAAATGTACCTGTTGCAATATTTAAAAAATAAATAAATAAACAGGGGTTGTGATAACAAGCAGTTGTGCGATATATTCGATTTATTTTTAAATTTTTGTAAGTTTTCCATGTTTAAATCAGTGTTATACATATGGCTAAACTGCACCCCATGCTCCTCCCTGCTAATATTTGGTCTTCGATGTTCAATAAAAAAACAGACCAAACACAGGAAATCAGAGTCCTTTGCCCAATCATGTAAAGAAAGACAGCTGTTCGTCATGCAGGTTGTAGATCAACTGAGAGCAGTTATGCTGCGTTTACACGTAACGATTATCGTGCGAATTTGCGCGATAACGGTCGAATTGGAACGCTAATCGTACGTGTAAACGCAGCGAACGATCGAACGACGCACGATAAATCGTACATCGTGATCTTTCATCAGGTCAGCAAATCGTCGTTCATCGTACGCAAAAAATTCGCAAATCGTTCCGTGTGAACAGTCGTTCGCCGATTTAACTAATGTGTGAGATAGGCTTAAACGATCGCAAAACGATCGCAGTGCGAATTTTCGTACGATATATCGTACCGTCTAAACGCTGATCGTTATAAAAAAAAAATCGTAAATCCGACATCGCTAATCGTACGATCGGGCCAATAATCGTTACGTGTAAACGCAGCATTAACTCATTCAATTAGCTAATTCTATTATCTATGCTGCGTTTACACGGAACGATTATCGTTCGAATTTTCGCAATAACGATCTCATTTGAGCGATAATCGTTTTATGTAAACACAGCACACGATCAAGCGACGAACGAAAAATCGTTCATTTTGATCTTTCAATGTGTTCTCAAATCGTCGTTTATCGTTCGCTAAAAATTCGCACATCGCTTCATGTAAACAGTCTTTCAAAGAATCACCCTATATAAAAGATGGGCTTAAGCAATCTTAAAAACGATCGCAATAACGATTTTTCTTACGAATATTCTTACGATTTTTCTAACGATTTGTTTGTCTAAACGCTGATCGTTCTAAAAACCAAATCGTTGTTTCAAAATCGTTAAACAATCGATTGGGCGAATTATCGCTTCGTGTAAATACAGCATAACGTTTGCTAATTATATTATCAGCTCTCCAGCTTACCAGGGGACAATACGCTCTGTTATGCAATAGTTCAGTCAGTATAATGTCACTGGGTGGTCACAGAAGTTTTGGTACTGTGTGAAAGGAGAGCTGACCGTACAATGTAAGCACCCACAGGATTCTCTGCTACACAGCATGCAAAGTGGCCAGATTTCTAATCATTTAAACATAAAAAGTGTGAAAAAAAGGTATATTGCAAAACTGCTTGCGATCACATCCCCTGTTGATTTCTTTATTTTTTATTTATTTAATTTTTTTGCAACAGTTCCTCTATAATAGGCCAAAAACTAAGCAAAAATTCTATTCTGAAAGGTTTAAAATCTAAAGGTATTAAATGCTAAATAATAATAAGGGAGGCTTCCCCAGGGACATTGGGGCTACAGGGAAAATGGATAAATCATATCCTTCCCAAGAACAGTGGACTAGGATTTATGCTGCGTTTACACGGAACGATTATCGTGCAAATTCGCACGATAACAATCGAATTGTAAACGCAGCGAATGATCAAACGAGCAAGAAATCGTTCATTTTGATCTTTCAACAACTTCTCAAATCGTCGTTGATCGTTCGCAAAAAATTCGCAGATCGTTCCGTGTGAACAGTCGTTTGCCGATTTAATCAATGTGTGAGAAAGGCTTAAGCGATCGCAAAACGAGTTTTCCGTACGATATATCGTTCCGTCTAAACGCTGATCGTTATGAAAAACACATCGTTACTTCAACATCGTTAATCGTACGATCGGGCGAATTATCGTTTCGTGTAAACGTAGCATTAGTCTGGCTTATAAACTTACCCAACTGTTCTGTATATAGGTTTCAGGTCATGCTGTTTATGACGTGCTGTTTAAAACAGATTGGTAAAACAAAGCTGTCACACCTATCCTGAGGTTGTGTGTAGTATTTCATGTTAGTTCCTTTCCCTGCAAGACTACACACAATCTGAGGACAAGAGTGGTGCTGTTTTTGTTAAATTTTTTTTTAGTCTTGGATAATCCCAAGTACATTGTGAAGGTTATGGCTGTGCCAGGTTCATTTCAATGGAACTGAGCTACTGTAAGCTACAGTACCAGGCTCAACCACAACCATATGTGTGGCGCTGTGCTTTTGATTCATCAAATCAGTAAGGAAGCCTGGAGTTGAACCCCACTGATAAGACATTGATGGTCATCTCGGAAAACCCCTTTACGTTTATTTTTACGTTTACACCTCCTTCAGACTTTTCATGCAGCTTTCACAATTCCCTTATTAATTTGACCAATTTAAAAAAAAAATTGGAAGTGAAGTAGTATTTCTTTCCCATATAATCAATTCACTCATTAGAATTCCTGGCATAGTTATGTAGAAGCAGCCTTTATCTTCCTCTGAGGTGTAAAGTCAATTTTCAAGGTAGTAATGGAAATGGAAAGGAGCAAAGAACGGAAAATGAGGCGGCCTGGGCTTTATTTCCAGCAAATGAACGGAGAAAATTATACAATTTATCCAATATTAATGTGGAAAAAGTCATTGGACAACGTGCAGCCGGTTAACCAGCATCTACACGGAAATGTCCTCCGTTATGTAATTGTACTACAAATGCCTTCCATTTAGAAAGCCATTCCCCATTGACCAGGGCCATTAGTCTGAATGACCTTCGTATCTATCCAGAAGCTTTTCTAGGAAATTATATAGCTGCTTACTAGGGGTGATGGGAGTCAGATTCTCCGGGCTGTAATCCATTTTTTGGAAAAGGGCAAAGTACAAAAACATTGTAATATTTCGTGAAGTTTTTGTTTTCATGAACTTTTTGATAATGCGTTCTTGGTGATTGTCAATTGTTTACAGAGCCTTCATTGGATAAGCAGCACGTTTCCTATTGCACAGGGAGATCTGCATACGTTGAGCCATTATTTGTCGAAATTGCCTGATTTGTTGGCTGATTGTTAGCCCTATGGCTGTGTTCACACATGGGGGGAGATTTATCAAACATGGTGTAAAGTGAAACTGGCTCAGTTGCCCCTAGCAACCAATCACATTCCACCTTTCATTTTCAAAAGAGTCTGTGAGGAATGAAAGGTGGAATCTGATTGGTTGCTAGGGGCAACTGAGGCAGTTTCACTTTACGCAATGTTTGATAAATCTCCCCCGTGGTGATTAATTAGTAGTAATTATACGTTTTTTTTTTCACACAATTTTGACACAGTTTTACCACGAATTAAGCAATTGCAGTAAAATAGCGTTATTTTTGCCATTATTTGGTCTTCCCGAAATTGCGAAAGTTGTGGCTAAAAGGCATAATTAACGCATCCTGCTTGAACATATAAAGGGATATTTATGAAAGTCCCGTCCAAGGCATGCACCAGGGAGAAGTGCAGAGTGTGTATACCCTGCTCGCCCGATGGGCAGGCAGGGGAAGCTCAGGGGGGCGCAGCAAGGTGGGAAGGTTCAGGCGCCCGTACGGCGTTTGCCTCTTAGTTAATACGGCCGGGGAAAGGGGGCAGGGCCTAGTACGAGTGCGTCGGTCTTTATAAATCCCCCCAATTCTATTACAAACAGTGCTATCAACCTTATACTACTTGTAACATGAGAAAAGTGTTCACTCTTATCCTATCTCTGAATATATTTTGTGGTTCGTATTATAAGATTTCCAAATTTTCACAGCAACTTAAAAGGGTACTTTAGGCAAAGTTGAAAAATACAGGGGGGGCTGGAGAACTTAATAAAAACGATATATTTACCCATCCTCATGCCCCAGAAGTGCAGCTTCACCGCTCATGGTCCGCTGCCAAGCTCCTGAAGCACCTGGTCCAGTGATGTCACGGCAACCAATGTCCACTCAACCAATCAGTGACTGAGGTGGGACACCGCTGCAGTCACCAACTGGCTAAGCGGGTAGTTCCAGTGGGGCTGTGATGAAACAGGCAGCCAGATTAACATATATACTGTACAAAGCATGGATTGTAATGTTAGTACACAAAGTTTTATAAGAGAAATCTATTAATCCATTTGTGATTTTTTTTTCTTTTTTTTGCATGCAAAATTATAGCATACATATTCCACAATGTGCAACTTTTTGTTCCACTTGCAAAGTGCCAACAATTTTAGAAGTATATCAGTTAGGGTCTGGGTGCGTTCATCTTCTCCTTGCTCATTCTAGGGAGCTGTGAGGGTCTGAGCACCCAAAACTCAACCCGATCAGGATGCGTCAAAAGACCAAGAAGTGGCAAATATATTAAGAGGGTTCGACAACACACATCGATTAAAGACCAGAGTATAAAATGTTGGTCCTGGTAAATCTGCCCCAATATGTTTTATCGATCTTCGACAACAGTGACCAAAATACTGAGACTGTATAAAGTATTTTTTTTTCAAAACGAAATATTAATTGGCTTCAAACTCAAAATAAATGAGAAAGAATCAATTACCTGACATTGGTTTCTCCACCGTCCCTGGCAGGAGATCAGTTGTTGTTCAAAGAGATCAGTCCTGCCTATCGAGTAGGGTCAGTTTTGCAGAACATAGGGCTCTGGACAAGTGTAACCCCCTATATGCTCATGCCACAATATAGTGTCGTGAAAATAATGGTATACACAGCTGGCGGTATACACAGACTGTCTACAGTACCCAAATATGCACCAGATATCCATATGATATGCTCTTAAAGGGGTATTTCCAACCTGAAATGTTACCCCTATCCACAGGAGAAAAAAAGCAGATTGGTGGAAGTCCGGTCACTGGAACCTCCACCTATCATGAAAATGCTGACCGCCTAAATCCCACAGAGAAGGAATGGAGTGTTGGCCACACACATACATAGTCCACGCTATTTGTTCAGGGGGGGCAGTTTTCTTCCATTATCATGATCAGAAGGGTGGGGGGGTGTCACAGAAATCAGACCCCCCCACACACACACACTGATCAGCTTGTTATCCTCTATCTATAGGACCTTATAACTTTTTGAGTTTAGAATACCCTTTTAAAGGGATAGCCAGGATTTTAAAAAAAAATAAAAATTCAAGGCTGCTTACAGCACCAAAACAGCACCACACCTGTCCTTTGAGTGGTGTATGATGACATTTACTTAAAACTGACAATGGAACTCAGAGATTAAGGTGCTATTTTTGAAACCAATGGGTGGGGGGCGCATACAAAGATATAAAAGGGTATATAGAGAACTGTAAAGAGAAGGATTTGGAGTAACAGTAGGTGTGTCACTCTTCCTTTAGTGTGGTCACCCAGCACCAGATGTTAGGGGCCCTTGTTGAGTCACGTTTAGCCCTTCCCCATCTTTTTATATATGTGTGATACAAAAAAAACCTGTGATCTATAAACTCAAAACTTTTCTAAAGTTGTAACACTCAATTGATCCAATTTTATTTTATTAAGTCTTTTCGTTAGACTATGCAAACTTTCTGTTGGTTCACTCAGTGCTCCGTCAACTTGATGGATTGCTTTATCGAAGTGTTGAGAAAGAATGACACCTTGTCATTTCTTAGAGCATAAAATATTCAAGAGTTTGCATAGTTCCAGCTCGTAGCACTACCAATTACAATATCTCACCTTCATCCCTTATTTATGGAGTTTGACTTGATTTCCCCCGAACCAGGGATGGAGGTGGAGATGGAAGCGTCATTGGTATTGTGCTGATTCTATGACCTTTACCAAAATATAATGGGTTTTAGTTAGTAGTTGCTTGACATTAACATTTAATATGCGTTGACCTTCATGTTGTGTGAGTTTGGCCCACCCAGTAGCAGAATATATTAAAACTTTGGGAAGAATAATATAATGAAGTTTTATACATTGTATTAAACTGAAAATACGATATGACTTTTTTTTGTAAAAACTCAGCTAAGACTCTGAGAAGCCTGAAGATGCTAGAAAATTTGTGAAATGGCTTCCCTCATCACCCTAAAGCATATTAAGGTGATGAGGGAAGCCATTTTACTACTTTTCTATCTCTATTAGCCTTAGAAGCTGTGGATATTTGCTCCCTCTCCAAGTCCAGGTCTAGATCTGGTGAACAAATCCATAAAGGTCCCATAAATATTAGACTTTTGTTGGCAGGACCATTTAGGAGGGCCCCCGACTCTCAGAGAAAGGGTATGTGTATGAAGGGATTAGGAGAGAAAGGTCTTGGCCCAACAAGTGTTTGGTCTACAGCTACTCTTTGCCTATGGCTAGCTATAGTGCCCATAATGGTAAAAATGATGTACCAATGATCATGAC
Organism: Dendropsophus ebraccatus; assembly: GCF_027789765.1. NCBI lineage: Eukaryota > Metazoa > Chordata > Amphibia > Anura > Hylidae > Dendropsophus > Dendropsophus ebraccatus. The sequence continues at coordinate 124,032,718 of NC_091459.1, forward strand.
CTGGTTGTAGCTAGCCAGGTCTTTTTCGCCAGGGAAATGCCAAGCCATAGAGCTTCACTTAAATCTTTGCCTCAGCTGAAGGAAAGTGTGGCTATGACTCGGACTAAGACTTTCCTACAGGTACTAGTTGGTTGACCATGGAGATCTACTCTCGCGACCAAGTATCCTAATTTTGAAAGTGTTAGTATTAGCAAACTTGCTGAAAATTTGGGTGCTCTCAAACACAAATGATTGTCATTTGAGTCCCACTGCTTAAAGAAGGCAGTGGGTTTAAATGCTGATCATTCGAAAAGTTGGCTAATATCTAGTTAGTGTCAGTTAAATACTAAAGTGTGAGAAGGATAATCAGGTAACCAACCCAATTCATTCCTTTTTCATTGCATGATATAACATACTACCATTATATACCTAGGATTGCCTAATATTGCGCTCATTGTCAAAATTTTTTATCTTGTCATAAATACTAAAGTGTCCTATTTTTCTCAGAGGGTACAACTTTAGAATCATTGCTGGTCCTTGTTTTCTAGGACTCGCTGTCCAGTTGTTGTGGTTTTAATTAACGTAGCAATGTTTCTATGTTCTTCTGGGGGACACCAGTACCAAAGAAAACTTTTCCACCATTTTCCACAAGTGGTATACAGGTTCATGCAAAGTCTATAGAATCTTAAACTAACACAAGCCCTAGACTAATATTGTTTGTGATCTTAGAGGAGACCCAAAATTTACTTGAAACCCCTGACTAGACCCATAAAAAACATCCAAGCCTCTGGTTAGATCCCTTGTACAAAAAATACCTTAGAATTTAAAGCAGGCCTCCTTAAAATGGTATACCAGTGTGACAAAAAAATATAGATTGCTGGGGCTGGAAAAAAAACAAGGAAAAAAATATACTTACCTACCCCTGGTCCCACTGCAGTTTCGGTTTGGCTCCTACTGATCCCACTCCACACATCTCTTCTCCCTGCTACTGAAACAAGAGCTCAGAGCAGGACCTGCCTGATTAGTCATTCACTTACCAAAGTGGAGTCCTATCCCAGCCAGTAATAGACTCATTGTGAAGTTACTGCCCCTAATTCTCAACACAGAGACAGGTAGAACAGACGACTGAAAGGTGCCAAACAAGAGCTGCAGCAGCCCAGCGGGGGATAACGTGTAGGCCACATGACCTGTTGTCTTACTAGTGTCATCAGATTTAGTACACTGTAGTGATGAGCGAATACTGTTCGATCGAATAGATATTCGATCGAATAGTGAGATATTCGAATATTCGATATTCGTACGAATATCCCGCGAATATTCGACAAATATTCGATAAGCGTTCAAATCCCCCAGCTTCCGGTTTTACCATCCAAATGGTCAAATAGATGTTTTTCACTAATCGAATACTAGTTCACATAGGGATTAATGGGATTGAATATTCGATCAAATATTCGCAGGATATTCGTACAAATATCGAATATTCAAATATCTCACTATTCGCTCATCACTAGTACACTGCATTTAACTGGATGGTCTTTAAATGGGTGAAGAAGGGATGGACCTCAAAATTGTGATTGACTTGCAATGTTAACTAATTGTGGTATAACATTTGAGATCAGAAGTTCTTTGAGTAACTTTGTGTAAAAGTTTTTTCTTTTCATATTTTTAGGTCATGGGACTAAAGGAGTTTTTGAACTTCTATCTGGATGGAGAAGAACCAGAGAAACTTTGCCCTTTAAAGACAGAGTGGCAGATGCTTACTCCGATGTAATGGTCTCATACACAATGACCAGCTCTCTCTACATCATCACGTTCGGAATGGGAGCAAGCCCTTTTACAAATATAGAAGCGGTCAAGATATTTTGTCAAAACATGTGCATCACCATTGTCCTAAACTACTTCTACGTCTTTTCCTTCTATGGCTCATGTCTAGTCTTTGCTGGCCAACTGGAGCAAAATCGTTACCACAGTATTTTTTGTTGTAAAATCCCTTCCGAGGAGTATTTGGATAGACAACCAATATGGTTTCAGACCATGATGAGCGATGGCCATCAACATTCCTCCCACCATGAACCAGACCCTTACGAGAACCATTTTATTCAACATTTCCTTCGAGAACATTACAATGAATGGATCACAAATACCTATGTCAAGCCCTTTGTGGTCATACTATACCTCATCTATGCATCCTTTTCATTCATGGGCTGCCTCCAAATCACCGGTGGGTCAAACATTATAAATCTTTTAGCAAGTGACTCTCCAAGTGTTTCTTATGCATTTATACAGCAAAAGTATTTTAGCAACTATAGTCCCGTGATCGGATTCTATATTTATGAACCTCTCGAATATTGGAATTCGACCGTTCAGGAAGACTTAAAGACTTTAAGTTACGGATTTAATACGGAGTCTTGGATCGAACAATTTTATCTGTTTTTAAAAGTTGGCAATATTTCTGCATCTAACAAAACTGAATTCATCAATGCCCTCCAGAATGGGTTTCTGAAAAAACCTGAATTTCAGCATTTCAAGAATGACATCATCATATCCCGGTCAGGAGAAGAATCGAACATAATCGCTTCTCGAATGTATCTGGTGGCCAAGACGAGTGAAAACACCCAACGAGAGGTGGTTGAGCTGCTTGAAAAGTTGAGGCCTCTTTCCTTGATACAAAGCATAAAGTTTATTGTGTTCAATCCCACCTTTGTTTTTATGGACCACTATGGCTTGGCCGTTACTATGCCCGTTCTGATCTCTGGTTTTAGTGTCTTGCTGGTGTTGATTTTGACCTTCTTCTTGGTTATTCACCCTTTGGGGAACTTTTGGCTGATCATTACTGTCACATCGATTGAGTTGGGGGTGTTGGGCCTAATGACGTTATGGAAAGTTGACATGGATTGCGTATCCATCCTGTGCCTTATGTACTCTTTGAATTTTGCCATAGATCACTGTTCCCCTCTGCTATACACATTCGTCTTAGCCACTGAGCACACAAGAACTCTATGCATACAAGATTCACTCAAGGAGCATGGCACAGCTATAATCCAGAATGTTGTAACGTTTCTCATCGGGCTGGTACCCCTTTTGTTTGTGCCTTCGAACTTGACCTCCACACTGTTCAAATGCTTGCTGCTGACTGGTAGTTGCACGCTACTGCACTGTTTCGTCATTTTGCCTGTTTTCTTAACCTTTTTCCCTCCTTCCAAAAAGCGTCACAAGAAAAAGAAAAGAGCGAAAAGGAAGGAGAGAGAGGAGATCGAATGCATAGAAATTCAGGAAAATGCAGATCACGTGACTTCGGTTTGAGCTATTCGATAATAAGTCTCATAGACTGGACCTTCACAGGGAAAGTAGGCAAAAATCAGCTGCTCGCTCTGGCCAAAGTCGCAAGATATATTACGAAGGGGTATTTTTTGAAACATCAAGGTGCAAGATTTTTTATACCTTTTTTATAAAAGAAAAAAAAAAAGTCTACAGTCTGATTTTGTATTACCTCATTTTCATAATGACTCTGTTTGGTGGAAATAGGAGCCAGTAATCCCCCCATCTTGTTTGCAGTTCTTTCAGTCTTTAAACTAGAGCAAAAAAAATTATTTATTAAATTCTATTTGTATGCATTCTCGCCCGTAACTTATTATCTCCTCCTACTTTTACTTTCTTTTAAAGGGACATGACATCTGGTTATCAAAATCAAAATTTACCGATTGTACTTGTTTTTTAAACCCTTCATAGACTACAGTTGTCCACCTGCCTGTTAGCATGGAAAATGCAAACTGAAAGCTCTGTTCACAAATACATCGTACATAATGAGACTATCAGATGTGGTTAGTAAATCTACAGTAAGTGAATGTAAACCTGCCCCGGCATAGATATCTATCGATCCTTTTTCTGCCAACAATCTTCTGTTTCTAATGAAACCTTGACTGGTATGATGGATATACTGTCACTTTAAAAAAATGTTGACAAGTTTTGATCGTATGGGGTCTGGGCATTCCAATCCTGAGGCCAAGGCCATCCCAAGGCCATTACATTGGGAGTCCATATTGGTCATGTGGTCAGTTTGTTTTTTGAAGTGACAGTGCCCATTTAACTTATACAACGCAACCTCTCAAAAAAACTTTTTGAGGGCACCACCCCCTTATCCAAACCAGATTAAGAGTGATAGATTTTGAGTCCACCATTCACAATTGTGAAGAAATGGAATAAAATGCTAACGTGAAGAGAGCCTATGAGTTTGTGCGCCAATGGTCTACCTAAGTCATTGGGGCAGATTTTTATCATTTCTGGCACAGATTGTGGCAAAAAACTGGTGCACGTGTCTTACATCACATTCATTATGTCATTTAGATCTTATATTCGACAAGGGGGTGTGGCTGGGGATAAAAGAGGCACTCAGCAAAGTGCACCAACCAAGTGGTAGAAAGTTGGATAACTATCTCTTAAGATGCGCCAAACACCATGAGCCACTATGGTAAATCTGGTGCCTCTTCAAAAACCAGATAGTGTAAGTAGATTGGCTCTAATTTGTTGTATTCCATTGAGTCTTGCTGTGGCCATTGCCCTAATTGCATTATTTCATTTAAATGTTTTTATGGAATTTAAGGGAGTTATCCAGGATTAGAGGAACACAACTTTCTTTTTCAGAAACAGCGCCACCCGTCTTCAGGTTTTGAGTGGTATTACAATCAGCTCCATTCATTTCAATAAAATGGAGCTGGAATACTACACCCAAACTGAGAACAAGAGAGGTGCTGTCTCTGAAAGAAAGTGGTCATATTTTTCTAAGCCTGGATAACCACTTTAATTCCTTTTTTATTTGTTGCAAATGAAATGATTATTCCCATCAGACAAAGGGATAGATGATATCATATAGATCAGAATGGGGATGTACTGCAGTTCCCTGGACAGTGGGTGTCCGAGGGCATTGAATCAGCTATATCCTAGCAATATACTACAACTTTGTCGTCATTAAAGGGGAACTCCGGGTAGAGGTAAAAAAAAAAATGAAACTTCTGCAGAAGCATATAAAAATACTTACCTATCTATCCCAGTTTTGAAACTACCAAAAATCCATTTGTTTGGGGGGTTTTGTTCTGTTTTGTGTTTCTGTATTTCCTGGTTGAGCAGATGTACTCTGTACTACAGGTTCCAGAATGCATTGTTTTTCCTCAGCTGTTCCATCACAGCCCCCCACCCTGCCTATTCCCCGCCCAAAGCTGTTGCAGAACATCTAGGCTGTGTTCAGGGCCGTATTAATAGCTGCTGCTGCCCTAGGCACTAAACCGGAAGGCGCCCCATCTTCACGCACCAGTTAGCATCATGAAGAAATGGGAGCGTGGTTTTGGCCATATGCATTTCTCTACATGTGGAATTATTGTCTAAATCATGTTTTTCATGGTTTAAAACATATACAAATTTCACCACAGAATTGGTAGTCCCACCCGCACAGCACACTGTATTCTCTACCTGTAATGCTGATATTGGAATAAAGCAAAGAACTTTTTAAATTAATTTTTTTTTTCTTTTCATCTTCACACACATATTATGATCCAGCATCTAGATTCCCACTCTAAGGAAATTATCCGATATTATCGTACATGGCATATACTGTTTTGCCTTGTTTTTTAAGCAGGTGGGATTGGCAGTGCCGGCTCTTATACTCTCTGCTGTTTAGCATTATCTAATTGTGTTACTGCATCATTTTTGTACTACAGTACATCAGTACTGCAATGACACTCCAACATGTGTGAACACAGCTCTAATTTCTTTGTAGACTTTTGCACAATCAGCGAAGCTGAAACACCTGCTTCTGGCTGGTCAGAGATGGTGAATCACAATTCACACAATGTGAGACAGAGGCATGGAAGATTTGTCTCCTAAGGGGGGATAGCAGAAAGAGCAGGAGACAATGTGGATCCGCACAGGTGCCATTTTTTTTTTCACTTACTGGATTTCTATCAGCTACCAGTGTGGCAGAACCGTACAGATACAGTAATACATTGTATAGACACATCTATATAACTTTTAAAGTACTTTTAATAGAAAACAAGTTTTTCTTATCCGGAGTTCCCCTTTAATAATTAATGCAAAAAAAAATATGTCAGGTTGCTCAGGATCTGGTTTTATATACCTAATAAATGGACATTATGGGGGAGTATTATCAAACATGGTGTAAAGTGAAACTGGCTCAGTTGCACCTAGCAACCAATCAGATTCCACCTTTCATTTTCCAAAGAGTCTGTGAGAAATGAAAGGTGGAATCTGATTGGTTGCTAGGGGCAACTGAACCAGTTTCACTTTAAACCCGTTTGATAAATCTCCCTCTATCTTTTGCTGTCAGCTGGAAAAACTGATGGAATCCCCAATCCTTATGTATCCGTACAGTCTCCGTACATAAAGTGATCTCAGTTTGGAATAATTTTCACTCCAGTGACCTCTAAGGCCTCTAAGCTCTGGAGGAAGCACACTAGTATGTTGGTACATTCAGTAGACATGTAATGCCTAACTTCTCCTGTGGAGGGAGCTGCATGGGGAATTGTACAGTTTCTTTTAGGCTCAATTAAAATCATTAGGGGTGGTACAACATATAAGAAGAACCTCCTAACAAAACAAAAAAAAAAAAAATATTGTGACAACCCCTTTAAGTGAAGTTAAACTATTCTTATAAGTGAACTCTTTAGAAAACCAGAGAAGCATGCCAACGCAATGCAGATCTGCTCCAGGTGAAGTTACTGAGCCATTTAGACATTTATACAGTAAATGTTGCTCAGTGGTTGAGGGTAATGTTGTATAAATGTAATTCTAATGCTACCTATAGTATAAAAAATTGCATTACCCTTGGTTCATAGCGTTTCATTTAGTCCTTTAATATATGACAAACTGATAAATTGGGATGTTAGCACCACCTAATGGTCACTCTTATCTTTACATCCGAGCCAGAGCAAAGTCAAGGAGTACCAAATTGGGCTTATCTAATAATTAGTGCTGAGCCTATTAAGGACCTGGGATAATAGGGCCACATCCTCCAGTAGTCTTATCTATGAGCTGGAGGAGCTTTAAATGCGGTCTCTAGAGGTATCAGTATCCCCTGCATTACATTGACAGCTTATTGATTTTAATTGACATCATGTAATGCTTCATATCTCCTGTGGTGGCGCTGCAGAGATACTGATCCTTTTTTGCCAAGTTTTCCCCAATGGGGCAATGGGTTGCTGAGCACTGACTTGCAGGGATGCCACCTCCACTAGATGGCACCAGAGAGCATGATTTCTTTCATCTAGAGGAGATCTAATTTGCATAGTTATCCCAGTGGAGCATTGCTTTCCCTGTAAGACAAATGTTGGCACTCTCCTTAAAGGGCATGCATCATCCGAAAATTACCTACTATTTAATTACATTTTTATACTTATTTTTTGTTTTTAAATAATATAATTCATTTCTTTTTACATTCTAAATTATAAAATAATCAGAAAAATTGCAGTGACCGTTCTTACCACCAGGCTTAAAACTAAGCTAAAACTTCCTGATCTGTTTGTGATGATAATGAGAAGGCTGCTGTAAAGTGATCTGTAGAGAATAACAGCGATAGATGACACCAGTAGATAGAGGAGACAATCGATGAAGCTCACAGCTCAGTCTTCTCCTCCCTGTGGAATTAGGTCACTGAGCACATTCACTAATATTTCCCTTTCATATCATGGGACAGGTCCTGTCTATTGTTGCCCATGTCCATGGTCCTTGCTGTAAGGCATAGTTTAAAATGCTGTAAAAAAAAAAAAAAAAACTTACACAAGATGGCTGCCTCCATACTAATGTATAAAATAAAAGTTACAAATTACAACAAATAGAAATAGATTAGAAAAGAGAACATGTTCAGTAGCTGAATCTATTCTATATCTAGGTGTTACATTCCCTTTAAGAAGGAACTTTACCCCCTACAATCCTCCCTCATTATATACTGAAATCCTTTCAGTTTTTAAGATCTGTGCACTGTTACTCGGTGATGTGGCCCATTGTTGTGGTAGCAGCAAGAGACCTCCCCCAATTTATAAAATGCATCCCGATCCCATTCATATCATTCTGAATTGTTTCATACCACCTAACAATTAAGATCAAATAGCAAAAAATGTTTTTTAACTCTGCAAAAAAAAAATTAACTAGTTGTTGACTGTTAATCATCATGGACCTTTATCTATAGTCACAGACTGCACTGCATGGATTATAAGCCTTGAAATTTCCACAAAACAGATGCCATTGTCTTATTTTTAGGGTTTTTTTTATCATTTAAAATTCTGGTTACTTTAAAACTCTTTAAAAAAATTCATCATGTAACTATCAGGGTAGAAAGAAGGTGATCGAAGTGAATTCTATGCAATATTCAATGTTCAAAATGTTTATAGCTGATATTATTTTTTTCATTTTGTCAATGCTGTATCATAGCCATGTCCCTGCTGAAGCCTAACACAGCCATAGATGTTTTACCAAGCCACGATGAAGGAAAAGGGGTCAGATTACCAAATTGGTGGGCCCATGTTAAGAAAAAATGATCCAACCTTTAGATTTAGGGGCATATTAGCCAAGCGTAAAACTAGACATGTGTCCATCCTTACCTTTCTACTGGCTCAATATATGCTAAGAAAAGCAAAATAAGTGACTGGCTTTTGCAAAAAAAAAAAAAAAAAAAAAAAACAGGATCACAATACCCTGCCCAGAGTGGTTTACACAATAATGTGTTTACTCAATAGTTGTGATGTAATTTTAGGGTTTTGTGAGAATGGATTGAATTTGTATAAGATTGCAAACAACAGAAGTCACTGAAAGGTAAGTATGGTCCCATCATAATAATGTGAGCCCTCAGCAACATACACCACATAAAGACCACGTCCACTCACCACTCTGCAACCTTCTCTATATTGCCAGAGCTTTGCAAGTCATCGGACATGGGTTGGGTCATGAAGCATTGCTTATCTCCAGCCGCCCATATTGCAGCACTGTCCTAATTAGCAGATGGGCTTATACAGCTTTATGCTAAAGAGTCTATCTTTCTAGTTTTTGGGGTCAATTGTAGGCAGAACGGGGGCATCTTTTAATGTTGGAAGTTACCACTGTGGCAATTTCGTCACCCTCTGCCGAACGTTCTTGTGGATTTGAGACATCAATGGACGGAGTTGAAGTCAAGAAAAAGGTGGCAGAAAGCCTGATCCATTTTTGAATAGCAGTGATTCTTTATTGAGAAGAACTATCAGGACAAGCCGTTTTGAGGGCCCTACTGTGCCCTCCTTATCAGGTCTTCACCTCAGGGGACTTCATGAAGAGAGCACTGTATGACCCTCAAAACACCTTGTTCCGATAGGTCCTCTCAATAAAGAATCACTTCTATTCAAAATTGCATCAGGCTTTCTATAGATCAGGAGCGCCATATGAAACCACCATTTTCTTGTCTTCCACTCTCTCCGTCTCTAATTGTTAACAATTTGGCCACATTTTATTTGTGCAGAAATCACATTCACTTACTTTTTCTTGCAGCAGTGAATGGGCTTTGAATGGGGGGGTGCAGATATAAGGGGAGCAAAGACAGCTGCCACAGCCTGAATGAATCTTCATATCCCTTTGCTTCATAGGAACACACTAGTATTTTAAAGGATACCTGTCGAGATGTTTTCTGCCTTGATCGGCATGCATTCGTTCCTGCTGCCGGAACTTAGTGTAACTATGGATACGACCATGTCAGATCAGTTCCGTGCCCAAGCCCTATTGGATCAGAATGAGTTTGTGCTCATAATGGACCCGACATGGTTATAACTAGAGATGATCGAACATCGGTAAATGTTAGGTTCTATTGAACTCGGACCTTCAGCATTTGATTCCCGATGCCTTCCCGTTCTGTGGGGAAGGTGGAAATTGCCAGAGTACCGCCTGGAAAACAGGGATACAACCATAGCTAATGGGCTGTATCACTGTTTTCCAGGTTGTACTCGAGCAGTCTCCACCTTCCCCACGGAATAAGAAGGCATCGGGAATCAAATGCGGAAGTTACGAGAAGGTTCGAGTTCGATCGAACCTAACATTTCCCAATGTTCGATCATCTCTAGTTATAACCATAGTAACGCAAGTGCACACCAATCGGGGCCGAAAACTTCAAGGCATGTACCCTTTCAATGGCTTATGGTAGGTAGAGACCTTTTACAGACTTTGCATTGGCCCTAGGATGTCTAGGTCACGTGCCTATAGACTTCAGCATATGTCATGGCAAGATATAGTCTCCAGATGGTCCGACAACAGCAGCAATGATGGCAGCTGCCCTTGTTTCAGTCTCTTGTCCTAGAAAGAACAAGCAGCCAGATGCAGTTGAGAGTGTTGGCAGTTCTTAGATTTTAGGGACTTGCATGACTGTCTTGCACCATCACAGTATCTACTCTATCTGGATGTAAAACCAATGGAACCACAGCACAGGACTGAGCGCCTTCCCGCTTGAGAAGGTCATCAACCATGGTGATCCTGTTTGGAACGGGGACACGGAGTGAATCTTGTATGACAATGTCGAACCCTAAATGTTTTCTATTTTTATACTAAATGTTAACCCCTCGCAGTAATTATGCATGTCTCTCTTAATGCACTTACATAGGAGTCAGTGCTCTCAGGGGGTTACGTTGCAGAAGACCTGTTTTTGTAATTTTATACTAAATCTATCTTTACCAGAGCATGAACCTATCTTTGGAGACTAAGGATATATGTAGTTATGCAATATGAGCGGCGATGACCAGAAGACGTTTCCGCCGGGCTGTATACATTATACAGCGGTTATATTTACAGTAACGTCCCCTGCATCAGCTGCTATTCTTCCCACTGGTCCAAGCTTTTGTGTTTCCAGAGAGAAGACCGACGTCGCCACCATTCACGGGATCATAAGCCGAAACACACCAAAGAGAAGCCTTGATGATGCATAGACTGGTTTTCAACATGGCGGTCAATACATAGAGGATGTTATTGGCTTTACTTACTATGCTCTACCGATCGTCAGTCCCATTTGTCATTTACTTGGCCATGTCGTTGGAAGATTCACTGATTAAAATATCTTTTTTACCTTTGTTTCCTTGCAATGCCTACATTGAGGTATCAGTTATTTATGTATAAGCCATGATGTATATGTTTCTTTACCATGTTGTGTCTCCATACAGTGCATATTCTACTAGGAGAGAATAGTAGTAGTATAACATATGGAACATCATATGGTTAATTTCCCAATATTAGGCACCATCGCCTTAGGCTCAAACTACAAAGGGGAACTCCGGTAAAAAAAAAAAAAAATCTTTTTTTTCCCCCAGATAAACTGGTGTCCAAGAAGTTATATTGATTTGCAAGTTACTTCCATTTAAAAATCTCTACCAGGACGTATTAGGTGCTGTATGTCCTTCAGGAAGTGGTGTATTCTTTCCAGTCTGACACAGTGCTCTTTGCTGCCACCTCTGTCCATGTCAGGAACTGTGCAGAGCAGAGGCAAATCCCCATAGAAAACATTTACTCTGGACAGTACCTGGCATGGACAGAGGTGGCAGCAGAGAGCACTGTGTCAGACTAAAAAGAATACACCAGGACATACAGCAGCTGATAAGTACAAGAAGACTTAAGATTTATAAATAGAAGAAAGGGTCCATTTACACAGAAAGATTATTTGACAGATGATCTGCCAAAGATTTGAAGCCAAAGCCAGAAACCGAGATCAGGTCATAGAGGAAAGCCTGAGATTTCTCCTATTTTCAAATCCATTCATGGCTTTGGCTTCAAATCTTTGTCAGATTATCTGTGTAAATGGACCCTAGAACAGATCAATATAACGTTCTGAAAGCAATTGATTTAAAAAAAAAAAAGGTTTTTGCCAGAGTACCCCTTTAAGCGGAACGTCCCTTTAAAATCTAAACATTAGCATAAAGCCGACACAAAATTCCACAAATTCAGTCGTTTTAATGATATGTTTTATTGACCACAAAGGTTTCTGAAATATAAATAAGAATTCCCTCTGAATATAAAGCTGTATAATACATTGTATAGCTGATGCTTTTGTTAGTATATATTATTACATAGCATATTTCATATATATACTTTATGCTCATTTACTTTCCATACAAATCCCAATAATTTATTTTATACAGTTATATCCTCTGTAAAACCTACACTCTCTACAGCTCGATCACCCGTGATTTGTGACAGTGTTTCGCTATTCACAGAATAAACTTAGTGCAATTTGGCTAGAATACAGAAATTTTTCCTTAAACTAGTACAAAAATATGGGGATCACTTAGGAAAACTCGCCTTAAGCAACCAATCACAGTTCAGCTTTCATTTTTTAAAGGGGAACTATGCTTTATGTCCTGCAGGAAGTGGTGTATTCTTTCCAGTGTGACACAGTGCTCTCTGCTGCCCCCTCTGTCCATGTCAGGATCTGTCCAGAGCAGTAGCAAATCTCCATAGAAAACCTCCCCTGCTTTGGACAGTACCTGACATGGACAGAGGGGGCAGCAGAGAGAACTGTGTCAGAATGGAAAGAATACACCACTTCCTGCAGGGCATACAGCAGCTGATAAGTACTGGAAGACTTCAGATTTTAAACACCAGTTGATTTGAAAGAAAGTACATTTCAGCGGAGTACTCCTTTAACCCCATTCCAGACATTGATTGTACGTGTTAGCTCAATTGCTATTTAACCCCTTAGATGCCACAGTCGCAACCACAGCATCTAGGTAGTTAGACAGAGGGTACCAAGTAGATAAGATGGCAGCCAAATACCTTGTGAAGGCTGCAACTTTTACAACTCCTTGTACATCCAATCATTTGATAAACAAAGTATATAGTATCAGAAATTTTTTTATATATATTTTGACAAATATTAAGAACAAAAAAAAAAAATTGAATGCCAAAATGATAGTGGATTTTGTCACCTAAAAAAAATATAAAAAAAAATTAATAAAATCAGATCTACCCCCCAAATAATACTAATAAAAGGGACAGTTCACTGTACAAAAAAAACAAGCCCTGACAAAGCTAAAAGGAAATGATAAAGTTATAGGGGGAGATTTATCAAACATGGTGTAAAGTGAAACTGGCTCAGTTGCCCCTAGCAACCAATCAGATTCCACCTTTCATTTTCCAAAGAGTCTGTGAGGAATGAAAGGTGGAATCTGATTGGTTGCTAGGGGCAACTGAGCCAGTTTTACACTTGGCACTGCGGCCCCACAGCCCTGCCAGCTGCTGATCAGTCACTGGAGGGAACAGTCATCTTCTCAGGACGTCTTGTAGCGTCCACGTGCTCAACCACACGCTGTCCATGAGCCGTAGCCACTCTCAGAAAGTGAAGAAGATAAAACAAGAATTCCTCTAATGCTCCTAAAATGAGAAACAGAGACGCCATATAACCCGTCCATGTGCCCTAGTAATGTACTATAAAGGGGTCATCCAACTTCTCCAGATGCCGGGAGTCAAATACTTTATGACAAACTTAACGGCAAGTTTACCGATCTCTAGTCAGGATCTGAACACTATGGGAGAGATTTATCAAACATGGTGTAAAGTGAAACTGGTGGAAGAGAGTTCATATAGGATTCCTAGAGACTATGGGGGAGATTTATCAAACATGGTGTAAAGTGAAACTGGTGGAAGAGAGTTCATATAGGATTCCTAGAGACTATGGGGGAGATTTATCAAACATGGTGTAAAGTGAAACTGGCTCAGTTGCCCCTAGCAACCAATCAGATTCCACCTTTCATTCCTCACAGACTCTTTGGAAAATGAAAGGTGGAATCTGATTGGTTGCTAGGGGCAACTGAGCCAGTTTCACTTTACACCATGTTTGATAAATCTCCCCCATAGAGTCAAAATAGGGCAATTTTTTTTTTAAAAGATTACCTGTAGCAAAAAAAAAAAAAAGAAGAATTAAGAGTTGTGATCGGAAGAAATCTTACAATATACTCACTTTATTTTTATTAGTTGTCTATGTTTAAATCAATGTTATACATATGGCCACTAAATGTCTCTGATTGCTCCCTCAAACACAGGAAGTCCCAGTCCTTTGCCAGTCACACAAGGAAAGACAGGCTGTATATCAACTGAGGGCAACTAACTTATATTATTAACTTTTGCTAATTTATTATTAGCTCTGCAGCTGACCAGGAAACAATGCTCTTTGCCATGTAACAATTCAGTCACTGTGTGGTTACAGAGGTTTTAGTGCTGTGGGACGGGAGAGCTGACCATGCAATGCAAGCACCCCCAGGATTCTCTGCTACTGAATGTGGACATGCAGCAGCTGTTTACATGCGCAGTGAAGGGCGACACCTAGTGAACATATGTATAATGTTGATTTAAACATTTAAAAAAAAAAGAGTATTTTGCAAAACTGCTTGCAATCACAACTCATTGATTTATTTAAAAAAAAATAATAATAATAATAATAATAATAATAAAAATTGTGTCAGTGTCTCTTTTATACGTTATTGTGGCTACAGACCGAACACCATAAACATTAGATCCCTATAACAGAATTGAGTTTTATTTTTCATTCAATCACACAAATATATTTTTTTTCTCAATACAACTAAACAATTAAAAAAAGACTTTATAAATATAAAAAAACCTTATATGGCTTTCTTTAAGGAACAAGAAAAAGTAATGGCTCTTCAGGGGCAGGCTTACAATGCTCCAGAAAAGTAAACGCTGTGCTGTGATTGGTTGCTTTAGGAAACTAGGACTTTGATTTTTAAAAAAAATAAAACATGGAGGAGATTCCACCATGCAGCCAATCAGGTCTCATATCATAGTGTAACCTGCACAGGAAGGGTAAACGAGACAATCTGATTGGTTAGTGTGCAGAACTGCCCCCACACTTCCCCAGTTCTTTTCTTCCTACGTGACAACTACTGTGATAGCTCAAGATTATCAGCCACAAAATGGAGACACATAGGGGAAAAAATGTAATACTCAATCACAGTCAGTGCCGGACCCCGGCCAATGGATGGACTCGGAGTTAGTGTGCAGGTCTTCAGATGGGAACCTCCTTGTGATAGACATCAGGTCCAGTGTTGAGACTGAAGAAAGGACAGATCTTTACTGGGCGGTACCCCGAATCTAGCTGCTCCCCCAAAGGCAACGCCCTCTTGCGTGACTTACTCCTCTTCCTCCGACACAGATCATGGTTACTCGTTCCTTCTCCCGTTTTCTTCCACTGATGGCAGCGATCTTCCGCATGAGCTGATACTATACACCCTGTGACACAACGAAAGGTCCTTAGAATAGGCAAATATTCCTGGACACCAACCAGCCATTCTACAACTATACTGTCGGGGCCGCATAGGATGAGATAGGTGGAAAGTACCACGCACAATGTTGGAAAATGAAAGTTCATGATGGCTTAAAGGGGAACTCCTGGGGAAAATATTCTTTCAAATCAACTAGTGTCAGAAAGTTATATTATATATATTTGTAATTTACTTCTGTTTAAAAGATCTCAAATCTTTCAGTACCTATCAGCTGCTGTATGTCCTGCAGGAATGGGTGTATAATTTCCAGTGTGAAACAGTGCTCTCTGCTGCCACCTCTGTCCATGTCAGGAACTGTTCAGAGCAGGAGAGGTTTTCTGTGATTTGTTATTTTTTTTTTTGGACAGAGGTGGCAGCAGAGAGCACTGTGTAAGACTCGAAATAATACACCACTTCCTGCCGGACATACAGAAGCTGATAAGTACTGGAAGATCAGATTAAATTAATGTAAATTGTAAATGTATATAACTTTTTTTGCACCTATTGTTTTGCCATGACCTACTGCTAGGGAAGGTGCACTAAACTAAATAGGCTGACACTATGCTTTGCTGATGTTGTATACAGTACACTATAATAGATGGCTTTTGGAAGAAGATGAGATTACTGATGCACTGGATTTACAAGGGCTATGCGAGCAGAAAGGAACGAAACAGAAGCAGCACAGCAAGGAAGAGGTTAACCACTGAACTACTGCTGCTGAGAAGCCAAAAGCAGAGGGAGGAAGGGAATTATACTACAGCACTATAGCCATACATCAGTGGCTACACTGGTATTTTAATAATAAAAAGCTGCCCTGAATTTAATAGTTGGTGAGAAATGAGGAGGAAGCCTTGATTTACCTTTCAGGCACAGTGTGGATCACTTTGAGCAGGCAAACTAGCTCAGCTTGTGAGTACAAAACCCTGACTCTGTCCCTCTCTCCTGCAAGTAGCACAGGCTATGCCCTGCTCTCATTTCCTGTAATCTGTACTGATCTAGCTGTTACTAAAGACAGATTTCCCCTCACAATAGGCAGTGGACAGTAGATTGCAGTGCAGGGAGACACATAGTGGCCAGGACTTCAGAGACTTTTCTCTGGGGTAAGGAATATTTTTTAGTAAATGAAAATAGAAACAATTAGACACAATAGCTCATTCAACACCGGATTCTAAACTTTGGCTGCTCTTACTGTAAAGAACCCATTCCTATATTTATAACAGAACTAATGTAGATACTATATAACAGGACACTGCACTGCCACATGAACATCTGACATTCCCCTTGTTGCTTCAACACTACCACAACGTTTCTATAGCAGGCTGCACATGTGACATGCATCTTCTTAAAGGGCCAGGTGCACATTGGGTGTTTGTCTAAATCTTAATAAGATCTCCTGAGAGCTGAACAAGCCTAGATTCATAAACCCTGCATATAGAGATAAAGAGGAAAAAAACAAAACATAAAAACTGCTATACCTGGAATTGGATTTCTGCAGAGTTTTTTCTTGCCGGCAGCATGGGAACTTGTAATCAACCACCTGATAAATAATTGGATTGTACATAGGGGAGGATTTAGCCAGCAGAGTCGGTATCACGGAAAATTCTATTGGAACAGAATCAGGTCTCCCGAAAGCCGACCAAATCGACACAACTGCATATGGAATCCAGGCAATAAGGAATCCTGTACAGATCAACATTGCCACCTAGTGGTAAAAAAAGGAAGCACAGCTGACACCCTTTTTAAAAAAAAATATGTATAACATCAACATCTTCTGCAATAGTGAACATTACGTTACACATCTAGCACCATAGACAGCAAGGACAGACATATGGTATGTGCAACATTTGCAGCCATTTGATACCTAGGCACCCTCCTCTTTGCAGGTCAAGTCAACCAATAATGTCCATTCACATTAATGGACAACAATGGGGAGCCATGAACAAGGTGGTCTATGGCTAGCAACCCACTGTCATCACAATAGCAGCTGTCTCATTGATAAAGTCATAGAGCCCTAACACTGGAGTCCGTCCCTGAGTAAGCGGTGTGGTCTCGCAACAGTGTTTCAATCGCAAATGTCCAGTTATGACATCACAAACATCTTTCTGGTATGCAGCTGTGACGTCACAAATGTATTTCTTTCAAGTAAGTTGCTTTGAAATCACAAGTCAACTGATGCCAGGAAAGCTGCTGTGACATCACAACTGATTTTGTGAGCTATGCTGCTGTGACATCACAGGTGAGTTTAGGTTATGCAAGTTGCTGTGACATCACACCTACATTCTTTGAATTACTGTGACATCACTTAGGTTTCCGTTAGGAAAGTTGCTGTGACATCATTAGTGAATGTCTGCAGGTGAGCAGCTGTGACATCACAGGTGGAATGTCATCACGTTGCTGTGACATCACAACAGGCTTTCTATCATGACATCACACCTAGTTTTCTTTAGTTAAGCTGCTATGACATCACAACTGTATCAGGAAGCTACTGCACAGTGACATCACATGGGTTTCAGCTAAAAAAGTTACTGTGACATCACTGGTTTATTTCTGCAGGTGAGCGGCTGTGACATCACTCAAGTTGCCACAACATCACACCTAGTTTTATTAAAGAGGTACTCCAGTGAAAAATTATCTTTTTTAAAATCATACAGATTTGTAAATTACTTCTCTTTGAAAATGTCAAGTCTTCCGGTACTTATAAGCTGCTGTATGTCCTGCAGAAAGTGGTGTATTTTTTTCCAGTCTTACACAGCCCTCTCTGCTGCCACCTCTGTCCATGTCAGGAACTGTCCAGAGCAGGAGATGTTTTCTATGGGGAGTTGCTACTGCTCTGGACAGTTACTGACAGCAGAGAGCGCTGTGTCAGACTGGAAAGAATACACCACTTCCTGCAGGACTTACAGCAGCTGATAAGTACTGGAAGACTGGAGATTTTTTTAAATAGAAGTAATTTACAAATCTGTGTAACTTTCTGACACCAGTTGATCTTAACAAAAAAGGAGGTCCGGTGTTGTAAGTGCGGGAGTGCCTCTTTAAGCTGCTGTGACATGACGACTGTATCTGTAAGCTACTGCACCATGACATCACATACATTAGTGAATTTCTACAGGGGAACAGCTGTGATGTCACCGTTGGGTTTCCATCAAGTTACTATGACATCACAAGTGAATCACAGCGACTGCTAAATCATGTGACTTTTAGTTTGGAAAGTTTCAGTGACATCACTAGTGACCTTCTGTAGGTGTTTTTTTCTGTTCTTCTCCTCCCTGTTGGCGCAGGTAAATGTATATATGACATTATATATAGATCTTGGCTCATCCCATTGGCTTGTATCAGATTAACCCTAGTCACATATATAAGACCGGGGGGTCCATCACCTTGGTCAGCTTTATTTCCAGCGTGTGGTTATTCTGGTTCCTGGTATCAAAGTGCGCCACCTCCTCGGCAGACGACTTGACTTTAGCGATGATCTTTGCATATGAAAAGACGATGACGACAGTGGGGAGGAGGAGGCAGAAGAGGAAAATACTGAGTACAAACATCTTCCCCTTCAGTGAGGCCTGTGCCAGCCACCAGTCCAGAGTGCAGGTGGTGCCGAATGGCTCCGGGGCATAGTTCCCCACACCAACCGCTGGAAGAGTCGCCCAGAAGGATGCATAGGCCCAAACAATGAACAAGCTCGTGAAGGCGTGACTTCTCTTAAGCCAGGTACCTGCAAAAACGTGATAGACAGAGGGTGAAGACTCCATTGTCCAAAGAAGAAATCTATTCATCTATTCTATTCATAAGTTGTTCCATAACCCTCTACCTCTCCCAACTCCCATCAGTCACTCTGAATCCACTAATAAAGTCCATATAGCACAGAGGAGCAGGATTTTCCTCTTCACTGAGAGACCAGGTTACAGCTCTCTATAGAAGTCTATGGGAAAGGGAAGGAGAAAAAGAGATGTTGGTGAAGGCTCTAGTAAGTATTTTACTGTTTCCCCCAGTGCTGGATGAACAGCTCCTTACTGCTGTATAAAGGAAGCTACTGATTGTCAGAACTGTGGTAAGCCAGTAAAACACATACAAGAGCCCTCAATAGCATCTCTATGCATCTGCCTGAAGTAGCTCCCTCCAACTCCCACTTAAAGGAGTACCCCAGCAGAAAAATCTAATCAACTGGTTTCAGAAAGTTATATAGATTTGTAATAGACTTCTATTTAAAAAAAAAAAAAAAATCAGTCTTCCAGTACTTATCAGCTGCTGTATGTCCTGCAGGAAGTGGTGTATCTTTCCAACATGACACAGTGCTCTCTGCTGCCACCTCTGTCCATGTCAGGAACTGTCCAGAGCAGGAGAGGTTTTCCGTGGGGATTTGCTGCTGCTCTGGACAGTTCCTGACATAGACAGAGGTGGCAGCAGAGAGCACCGTGTCAGACTGGAAAGAATCCACCACTTCCTGCAGGACATACAACAGCTAATAAGTACTAAAAGACTGCAGATTTTTAAATAAAAGTAACAAATCTATATAACTTTCTGACATCAGTTGATCTGAAAGAATAAATAACCGAGTACCCCTTTAACTCTATAACTAGCATGCAACCGATGCCTCTTTCAGGTGGTAATCTGGCCAGTCAACATTTTGCAGTGATTGAATGTAAGTGATAGGCATATGAGATCAGAGAGAGGGGGGGAGGGTTGATAAAAAGGGAAAAGAGGATTTTTTTGTTCCGATAAGATTCATTATAATATTTCTTATAGTCAACTATAATATTAATTTCTTTAATTTTTCCTGTTGCTTTCAGGCCAAAAAACAGGTTCACCCCCGTATGATTCTAATAGATGATATTAAGATCATATGATTATCTAAATCCGGTTTACTAGACCATGAGACAATGGGGGAGATTTATCAAACATGGTGTAAAGTGAAACTGGCTCAGTTGCCCCTAGCAACCAATCAGATTCCACCTTTCGTTTTCCAAAGAGTCTGTGAGGAATGAAAGGTGGAATCTGATTGGTTGCTAGGGGCAACTGAGCCAGTTTCACTTTACACCATGTTTGATAAATCTCGCCCAATATGGCCAAACTGACCTTATGTCTGTCAGTCATGAGATGGTAAATCACTTAGCTTCCATATTTCGACAAACCAATTCCATTACAGATTACTATGGAAAATTACATATCGCATAGACAAGCCACACGACAAACTCTACTGTGCTACATCCAGCACTCATGATGTATCTGTGCGCTTACCATATCGCATATGGCAGATCTTGAAGTATCTGTCCAAACTGACCACCGTCATGGTTATAAGACTCCCACAACCGAAGAAGAAGCTAACCCATCCGTACCACTGGCAGACGCTCCAACCAAACACCCAGCGGTGGCTGAAGAAGGACACAATGGCGAATGGCTTCCCTGTCACTGCAATGAGAGGCCAGAAGTCAATGTAGGGTTAACAAATACGTTTTTCATATTTCCTTTTTTATATATATATATATATATATATATATATATATATATATATATAATATATATATATTTTTTTTTTCCCCAGTAACTTTTTTGAGCAGCAACTGTATATATATATATATATATATATATATATATATATATTTATTTATTTATTTTATTTTTTTTTTCAATATAAACAGGTGTCAGATTTGTAATTTCCTTCCATTTAAAAATCCCCATACTTATAAGCTGCTGTATGTCCTGCAGGAAGTGGTATTTTATTTACATTCAGACACAGTGCTCTCTGCTGACATCTCTGGCTGAGACAGGAACTGTCCTGAGCAGGGGAGGTTTCCTATGGGGATTTGCCATTGCTCTGGGCAGTTCCTGTCTCAGCCAGAGATGTCAGTAGAGAGCACTGTGTCTGAATGTAAATAAAACAACACTTCCTGCAGGACATACAGCAGCTGATATGTACTGGAAGACTTGATATTTTTAAATAGAAGTAAATTACAAATCTATATAACTTTCTGACACCAGTTGATTTGAAGGAATTTTTTTTTCGCTGGGTAACTCGTTTAATGGGGATTGCATTCAGCTTTACCCCTTGTCCTGTACTACATACAGAAAATACAGAGCAGGATTGTATGTACAGAGAGGACTGTGTCTGGAAAGTGTCCCCTGGAAAGTTTGGCTCAGTAATGACTGAAGACGGGAAAGGCTTCGTCCGCAAAGGTCCAAAATAAGGACAGTGACATTGTCAGCATGTGATTCCTCTCATCACCACTTGATGGCAGTGTTGTAACAGTGAGTCACTACATCGCTCTCTGATATAATCCTGTATAATAATCCAGTTTTTTTCTACAAGTGAGCCGTGTATTATGTTCCAAATATAGAAGAGATAGCTGTGGTACTAACAAGGCTCGGGGGACTGTATTCCTGGCCGGAATAAATCTTTAAGATATGTAACATGTCAGTAACTTCATGACTTTTGAGGAAATGAGCGAGTCTGAGGCCTAATGCATAGAGCCATATCATGCGTCCATGTGGTATAGATACATGATGCAGTGCCAGTGTTATCCCGTGGAGGTTTCTGTACTGTCATGTCACAGGATTTTTATAGGATCATGGCTTAAAAGGGTTATCCAGCGAAAATCTTTTTCTTTCAAATCAACTGATATCAGAAAGTTATATAGATTTGTAATTTACTTCTATTAAAAAATGTAAAGTCTCCCATACTTATCAGCTGCTTTATGTCATGCAGGAAATATTGTTTTATTTTCAGTCTGACACAGCGCTCTCTGCTGACATCTCTGGCGGAGACAGGAACTCTGTCTCAGTTTTCTATGAATCCCCATAGAAAACCTCTCCTGCTCTGGACAGTTCCTGTCTTGGCCAGAGATGTCAGCAGAGAGCATTGTGTCAGACTGAAAATAAAACATTATTTCCTACAGGACATACAGCAGCTAATAAGTACGGGAAGACTGGAGATTTTTTAATAGAAGTAAATTACAAATCTATACAACTTTCTGACACCAGTTGATTTAAAAGAAAAAGATTTTTGCTGGACAACCCAGCAGCAGTTTGAAGTATTATATGAGGACACCGATACAATATGTGATGAATCAGAGTTTCAGGCCCTAGAGCTGACATTGACATTTTCGGTCTCGGCTATAACCAGATTGACTGAATCCATTAAGACTTTATCTGATATGAGGAATAGATGTTTCCTGATGGTCGATATTGTTACAACAATCAGACCAGAGCAGAAAACTTCATGAAATAGCATACAGCACAATGGATATTACCGACACCCCTCACCACCCTTCAGACCACTCCGGATGTGATGTGATATAATACATGTAGAAACTAACAAAGAGCGTCTTCTGCCTTGGAGGACCCAAAACATCCATACAGGACATGGACATCCTACTGATTATAAAGACAACTGTGTAATGCTCCATTTCCCCTGTGGTGGCGCTGTAGAGGAATTTAACACTTGTGGGGAGATTTATCAAACATGGTGTAAAGTGAAACTGGCTCAGTTGCCCCTAGCAACCAATCAGATTCCACTTTTCATTTCTCACAGGCTCTTTGGAAAATGAAAGGTGGAATCTGATTGGTTGCTAGGGGCAACTGAGCCAGTGTCACTTTACACCATGTTTGATAAATCTCCCCCTTGCTGCCTTGTTCCCTCCAGGTGGAACACCCCATAATCAGGAGAGCTTAAAGGGAAACTCTGGCGAGAGCTTTTTCTTTCATATAAACTGGTGCCAGAAAGTTATAGAGATTTGTGATTTGCTTCTATCTAAAAATCTCCAGTCTTCCAGTACTTATCAGCTGTTGTATGTCCTGCAGGAAGTGGGGTGTTCTTTCCAGTCTTGAAACTCAAAATATGTCCTGTACTGTGATGCTGTATCCTAACACTCATAAGACATAGCCAGGGGTACACTGCAGATACCCCTCCTATGTTTCATACCATACTAGCCTCTATATACCTTACCTAGCTGTAAAGAATGGGTGATGTCTGCAACAGGAAGACAAATAGTAAAGCCCTGCAGGAAGTGGTGTAATCTTCCTAGTCTTACACAGTGCTCTCTGCTGCCACCTCTGTCCAAGACAGGAAAGGTCCAGAGCAGGAGAGGTTTTCTGTTTCAATCTTTTTATTAAATTTTTCATATAATAAATGTCAGAATTACAACATCATATTAAAGTTGCATCAAAGATATTTGAGCTAGGTTTTCTATGGGGATTTGCCACTTGCTCTGGACAGTTCCTGGCATGAACAGAGGTGGCAGCAGAGAGCACTGTATCAGAATGGAAAGAATACACCACTTCCTGCAGAACATACAGCAGCTGATAAGTACGGGAAGACTGGAGATTTTTAAATAGAAGTAATTTACCAATCTATTTAACTTTCTGATATCAGCTGATTTGAAAAAAAAAAAAATATATATATATATATATATATATATATATATATTTATATATATATATATATAAAATTCCCAGACTACCCCTTTGATGGACCACAGTAGACATCCCCTTTAACAGGGTTGCCGATAATTGGTGTGAAATTAGAAATCTTCTTTATTCCTCCCAGAGAAATCCCTGTCTTGTAGCTTAACAAACTGAGCAAATTAGCTTGTGTGCCTCGGGGACACTGAGATACACGCGGCTCTCAGGAGCCAATATCTCTGGTTGATGGAGATGAATACTGGATCAATAACAACTACAGATCTTCTGGCTTGACCTCTGGCAGCTGAAACAAACACGGCCATCCCCGGCTTCCCATGTCATTCACTGCACGACACCAGCGCTGAATTCATTAAATGGACTTAAAAAGACAATACAGACAAAATGGAATAAAACAGGAGTCTATAGGGCAAGGACTGCTCTGCGGAACAACCGTGGGTCAAATAATACGTACCCAACCCCCTAAGCTGCCAGTCTTTAGCAGAACGGTATAGCTTTAAATGGATTAAAGGTGTTGTACAGGCTTAGAAAAACATGTCTGTTTTCTTCCAGAAACAGCACCACTCTTGTACTCAGTTTGGGTGTGATATTGTATCTCAGTTCCATTGAACTGAATGGAGTTGTAACACCACACACAACCTGAGGACACCACACACAACCTGCACCTGTCTCAAAGCGTTTACATTGCTCTGGATCAGCTATCTGGATTGTTTAGAGGGGAGCTCCATTTTTTTACCTGAAATTCCCAGGTCACAGATGGCTAGGTTCACCGTCATTAACTCGGCCGGCCTCAGCTTCTTCTTTCTTCTACACGCCATATACAGGACATAGCCATTGCCAACCGTCGAGAGGACACCTGAAAGGAAAAACAGGTATAATCACGAAAAGGTTATTGAGGCCATGTACAATCAGGGGTGGAGCCTAAGATTCATGTGCTAAAAGCTCCCCATGTATTGTCTTATAGACAGGCGGCCTTCATGTAGTGTCCCTGTACGGGTGCTTCAATAAGTTGGTAAATGCCTTTGTGAACGTACCTCTGTCAGGTGCCACACCAAGAGCTGGGAGCTGGGAGCACTCCGGCCACTAGGTGTCTCACCTTTCCCCCTGTGCAAAGCTGCAGTATATAAAGCTTTAGCTTAAAGTGTACCTGTCGTTATAACTTTCAAAATCTAAATCAACAATAGATTTGATATAAAGCAAATTTGCAATTTACATTAATTACTTTTTTTTTTAGTTATCATGGAGAACACGGCACTTCCTGTTTTCTGACTGTTTTTTTTTTTTTCTCATAAAAAAGGAAAGTCAGAAAACAGGAAGTCCTGTGTATCCCAGGCCATCTGAGGGCTCACAGAGAGAAGGGAGTCATGTGATTGACGGACATATTGAGCCGTGACTCTCTGTACTGGCCGCAATTCCTGTGTTTAGTCTGGGTTTTTTTAACCAGCAAAATCTGCCTTCAGGAGACTGGACCTGGATTTCTGGTAAGTACAGCTTTGTTTTACAGCTTGATAACAACAGCAAAAATAATGAATGTGTATTGCAAACTTGCTTTATATCACATCTACTGTTGATTTAGATTTTGAAAGTTATAATGACACTGACACTTTGACTGTTGTGGTGACCAATCACAGCTGCAGATCTTCTGCTTTACAGTCCTATAGGGGAGGGTTTCCTGTTTTAGGTTCAGTCTAGTCGGGAGAGAGAGCAGTTCAGTAGAGAGACTGAGACTATAGTATGCAGTGCTACATCCTTAAAAGTGGGGTAACCATGAGCATGATAAACACATGTTTACGCCTGGGATCACGCTTATTGTCAGCACAGTCACCCCCTAAATAAAAGCAATAGGGATTGATCCCCAGTAGGACAAAGTTGCAGATAGCCAAAGTATCCTACTCACTACACTCACTAATGCTTGACTACCTGGGGAAACCTTCAGGAGGTAACTCTACCTAGAGACAGAGACGTAGGACTCATACTACCCAGCCTGAAAGTTGACAATCTGGTAGGGCAGAAGCAGTCATATATGCAGAGCTCATATATATATATATATATATATATATATATATATATATACATACTTGAGTACAACATTTTTCTTTTTTCAAGTTTCAAAATAGCCTAGGCCAAACTATACCCCTCCGGGACAGAATATACCCCAGGGTATAAAATAGCCTAGGCCAAACTATCCCCCTCCGGGACAGCATATACCCCAGGGTATAAAATAGACTAGGCCAAACTATACCCCTCCAGGCCAGAATATACCCCAGGGTATAAAATAGCCTAGGCCAAACTATCCCCCTCCAGGCCAGAATATACCCCAGGGTATAAAATAGACTAGGCCAAACTATCCCCCTCCGGACCAGAATATACCCCAGGGTATAAAATAGCCTAGGCCAAACTATGCCCCTCCAGGCCAGAATATACCCCAGGGTATAAAATAGCCTAGGCCAAACTATCCCCCTCCGGGCCAGAATATACCCCAGGGTATAAAATAGCCTAGGCCAAACTATACCCCTCTGGGCCAGAATATACCCCAGGGTATAAAATAAACTAGGCCAAACTATACCCTCCAGGCCAGAATATACCCCAGGGTAAAAAAAAAATCCTAGGCCAAACTATCCCCCTCCGGACCAGAATATACCCCAGGGTATAAAATAGCCTAGGCCAAACTATACCCCTCTGGGACTGAATATACCCCAGGCTATAAAATAGACTAGGCCAAACTATACCCCTCTGGGACTGAATATACCCCAGGGTATAAAATAGACTAGGCCAAACTATACCCCTCTGGGACTGAATATACCCCAGGGTATAAAATAGACTAGGCCAAACTATACCCCTCTGGGACTGAATATACCCCAGGATATAAAATAGACTAGGCCAAACTATACCCCTCTGGGACTGAATATACCCCAGGGTATAAAATAGACTAGGCCAAACTATACCAGGGGTATATTCTAGCCTAAGCCACTTTAACCTCAGGTATAGTCTGGACTTGGAATATACTTTGGCCTGTTATGTCGGATAGACCCAAGCGTGCTCAAGTTTCGCACATTTCTAATCTAGACATATGATATTGTGCCTTTATAGTCACATTGCGACAAAGATTGTGCCCTCCTCCCCCAGAGTACCACCACTCTCTCCTTGCTTGCATGATTTACCATCCTTAGCAGGAGATGGGGAGAGGAGGATACAGTATACATGGATGAGCGTTGTCTCCTATATACAGCCGCACACTGATCTTTACTTCACAATAGTTTCTTTATGCTGCACAGTTTTGTCTTCATCATGGTAATTTCCTATCATTTCCCTTCCCATTATGGAGCTATAAAAGTCATCATACTGTAGTAGCAGGCGATGCCGTATGGCTAATGCTCACATAACACACTGGGAATAGACTCTATATTCTACATGTTTACTCAAAGACAAGAGAGCAGAAACCCTGTCATCTCCAATGGCAAGAAGTAATGTGCCGAGTATATGGGGGGATTGGAGATTATGCCTGTTATGATTGGGTAGCTGGATGTCTGGGGAAGCCGGCAGAACAAGAACACAGCCAGGACCAGAACATCACAGAACAGGGGCGCAAAGGGGGAGGGTAAGTATGGCTCATTTATTGTGTAATGCAAGGGGTAGGCTGTAGGAGACCTCTAGAGGGGTACTAAAAAAAAATGCAAAAAAAATCAACTGGTGTTAGAAAGTTATATACATTTATAATTTACTTCACTTTTAAGTACTTATCAGCTGCTGTCTGACACAGTGCTCTCTGCTGCCACCTCTATCTAAGACCTAGTTCACACTGAGCAAAACAGGCAGAATTTCGAGCGTAATCCGAGTAAATTTTCTGCCCACTCTGTTTGAAATTCCACCTAAAAAATAGCTGCAGATTGATTTCCCATTGATTTCAATGGGATTTCCGCTGTACTGTTCACACTGCGGAATTGCACAGAATTCCGCGCAGAAAATTCTGCCGCGGATGCGCTTTCCGTCCAAAAGAATTAACATTTCAATTCTTTGGGCAGATTCTAAATGGAGATTTAATTTTTCGCCTTGTAAATATTCAGCGTTGAATTTAGCGCTATTTAATTTTAAAAGGATTTCACACTGAGCAAAACAGGCAGAAGTGAAGAGGAAAGTTTACTGACTGAAATTCTGGCGTACTAATTTTGCGTCTAATTCTGCTCAATTTTTGCACGGAAATTGCGTGGAATAACGCACAAAATCAGTACGCCAGAATTTCTGTCAGTAAACTTTCCTCTTCAATTCTGCCTGTTTTGCTCAGTGTGAACTGGGCCTATGTCAGGAACTGTCCAGAGCAGTAGCAAATCCCCATAGAAAACCTCCTCTCATCTGGACAGTTCCTGACATGGACAGAGGTGGCAGCAGAGAGCACTGTGTCAGAGTGGAAAGAATAACGCTTCCTGCAGGACATACAGCAGCTGATAAGTACTGGACGACTTGAGATTTTTAAATAGAAGTAAATTACATATCTATGTAACTTTCTGGTTCAATAAATTTTTATTGAAGAAAGATTTTTTCAAAATTATTTTTAAACACAACAAAAATGCAGAAAGAGTGGCACCATATCAAATACAAGGCAGTACAATAAGCATAAGAAATGCAAGTGCTAAGCTATACAGAGAACATGAAAGGTGCAGATTAAACGCCTAGCCAGATGGTGTAAAAGCGATGCAAGCAAACACACACACAGACATGGACATAAACACATGATAGTAATATGCTGAATATTCCGCAGTGGGGAATGACTTAAAAAGGGAAGTCACAACTATTGCGAATAACATTAAGCCTAAACATATAACCAATGTATGTTAGAGAATCTGCAGTGAGAGTATTAAAAATAAAGAGCTAGATACAATGCTAAGTGATGATGTGACAGGGAATATACATAAAAGAGTATTGTTTTGCCATACATAAAATCCCTAAAGACCAAATGCCAAATATAAGGTTGCATTCACCCACACATGAATGAAAAGAAAAGAAAAAGAAAAACGTCGCGGCGTAGGCAACAAATAGTTAGCCAATACGCCGAGAAAAGAATGGTAGAAAGGGCAAGCAGTCCAGCCCAAGCCATGAGAAGGAGAGAGTTTGTAAACCTTGTTTGAAAATAAGTTTAGGCAGAGTTCCATGTGTCCAACAGACGCTGTCCATCATCAGGGCTAGTGACATGGTGATTTGCGTTCCGATACGAGACCAGTAGATGAACAGAGTTGACCCATTTATATGTAATTCGTCTCTCCCTGAGGAATTTTGTAACATTGGAGAAGGCTCGACGGCTTTGTAAAGTCTCTGGTGACAAGTCAGAGAAAACTTCTATTTTCTGACAATCCTCAGGAAGATACGCTGTATTCCTCATCGCTGCCATGAACCGCGATTTGACATAGGAGTAATGAACTCTTGCGATCACATCCCTTGGAGTATCAGAGGTCAGGTGGCTAGGTTTTGGACGTCGCTTCACCCAATCCAGAACAATATCCCGAGAAGGACAATCGGGCAACCTCTTGGCCATAAAAGAGCTAACAAACGCTGGCAGCTCAGAAGGGCCAATGGATTCTGGCACATTACGGAGTTTGACATTCTTACTCCTATGTCTGTCCTCCGCCATCAGAAGCTTGTGATGCAGGAGTTTGGTTTCAGCCTCTAGTCGTCGACACGTGTCCATCAAAGAGTTATGTGCACCCACGACCTCTCCAAGTTTAGATTCCGCTAATAAAGCCCTATCCTCCATCTCTCTCACCGAGGAGGACAGGGAAGTAAAGATGTGGTCGATTTTGCACAGGAGTGAGTCTCGTAAGGCTAAAACCATGCCTTTGACAGCATCTACGGACAGTTAAGCAGTATGCATAAGGAGATAATGAAGCCGATTATCAGGGTCACTGTGTACATCAGCCAGCATAGAGGGAGATGAGGCATCCACAGTATTATGATCAGGCAAAAGGGATCCCCGGTGGTATGGGGACGCCACAGGAGTGTCACAGTTATTAATAGAGGAAGGTATAGGAGCCGCAGCACCCTTCCCCTGACGGCAATGAGCACCGCTGACAAATACTGGTGCAGTAGGAGAGAGATCGCTAGACACCAAGCTGGCCGGAGGAGTCAAAGTATCCTGTCGCAAATCCACTGGTTCAGTAGTGCAAATACAGTCCGGAGAATTAACAGTGGTAGCAGGCATGTCAGTGGCGAACAGCGCAGGGAGGCAGAAATCCGAGCTGGACAGAGAACATGAAAGCTGTTCCCCTTCTCCCACCGTGCTCCCCGTATCTGCTTTGACCGCCGCTACTCTGAGCTTCCTCCGTCTCCTCTTAGCTGCCTTAGAAGAAAGCGGTATATCTGGGCTCACCGTCCGGTGTGTATCCAATGGTTCCGATGCTGAAGAAGCCTCCCACGCCGCCCCAGCATCCTCCCTGAAAGCTCGAAGAAGATAGTCCAGATGTAAGCCGGCACCATCTTGAATCTGTGGGGCCGTAGGGGGATAGATTCTTGCCTTTCTCCGTGCGGCCGCAGATGATTTCCTGGACGTGTGCCTCATCTCAGAAGAGTCCAGGGAGGTTCCGAGAGGTCTCAGGATGAAGGATATGGAGAAAATAGCTGGTGAAATTGCTGAAAGAAGGCTGTAAGGACGGAGCTCCTGCCCGACGCGTCCGCTCTCCTCGGCTGCAGGCCACGCCCCCCTATGTAACTTTCTGAAACCGGCTGATTTAAAAGATTTTTTTTGGACAGAGTACCCCTTTAACCCCTAGACGACCCTGGACGTACAGTTACGTCATGGAAGTCTGTCACCAGACGACCCTGGACGTAACTGTACGTCCTGGGTGTTTCTCCCGCTATGAAGTCCCCTGTCACTTACCGATTGGGACAGTGTGGTCCGATCGGCGCTCTGGTCACTGAGCCAGCACAGGCAGGCTCAATGAGCAGAGCGCCGATAACAGAGCGCCTATGGCATAGCAGTGATCAGTGTAAAAATCAAACAAATGTATGTAAAAGTCCCCCAAAGGGACTTCAAATGTGTAAGAAAAAAAAGTTAAAAACACTATTACACTACCCCAAATCCCCTCCCCCAATAAAAGTTGAAATCACCCCCCTATCCCATTATATAAATAAAACATATAAAAATAAATAAATAAACATATAATATACTGTAGCGTGCGTAATTGTCCAATCTATTAAAATATAACAAGCGTCATTGCCAACGGAAAACGGCGTACACGAAAAGAGGGGGAAAAGTGCGCTGATTACCGATTTTATGTTACATTATATATAAAAAAATTTATAAAAGTGATCAAAACGTCCGATCTTCACAAATATGGTATTAATAAAAAACTAGAGATCATGATGGAAAAATGACACCCCATACAGCCTCGTAGGTGAAAAAATAAAACCGTTATAAGCGTCACAATAGGGCTATTTTATTAATAACTAATTGGCAAAAAAAAGGATTTCATTAAAAATATATATAACATTAGAGAATCTGTGTAACCTGCATATGGTTGTGTTCGGGCTGACCTATAGAATAATGGTATTATGTCGCTGTTACCATATAGTGCATTACGTAGACACAGGAGCCCCCCAAACGTTACCATATTGCATTCTTTTTTACGATTTCATCTGTTTATATCTTCATAAATAATATATTTGGGGTTCCATCATACATATTATGGTAAAATGAAAGACGCCATTACAAAGTACAACTATTCCTGTAACAAACAAGCCATTACATGGCCCTGTAGATAGAAAACTGAGAGTGCTAGAGCTCTTAGAAGGGGAGGAGGGAAAAATGAAAACCCTAAGATTAAAATTTGCGCGGTCCACTGGGTCATTTTGGGCCTGGTCCTCAAAGGGTTAAGCTTCCCCCAAACAACCACTTTTGCTGCCCCAGACCACAAGAGATGTCAGCACTAACCCTTTCACTGCCCTAGACCCCAGTTGCTATTCAAGCATTATATTCCTATACACCCAAGGAATACGCCCTGGGCACTCACTACATCTTTAAGAGGCGTACAATTTAACACTGTAAACATGAGATAACAGAGATCATACTATCCTTAAGGAACCTCCACCACGTAGCTTAGGGCAGTGACAGGCCAGTCATCTGAATACATTTACTTCTTCACTGATTTACTGACCTCAATTAAAACATTTTATGGTATATAAATGCTAAGCAGGGTATGACGTCTTATGGCATTCTTTAGAGTTCAGGGATTTATGTGATATTACAGTATTGAGGCTATTTAGAACATTAGAACCCTACCGGCCCCACATCTTATTTCCCAATAAGGAAGTAAATGGGTTTCGACGTGTTTCTCCTAGTCAAATGTGAAATCATCAGGGGACAAAAAATAAATAAATAGAAAATATTACTGATATAAAATGAATTCCATGGATGATAACAAGCACCATTAGGTCAGTAAATACCGATAGGGACATTTCCAGAACCCATGCTGATGATGGCGAGGAGAGAAGTATGGTAGGTACATACAAAGTGACTGTATCATGCACCAATACTAATATTAACCCTCTTACTGCCCCAGACCAGTGTGTATGAACAGCTCAGAGGCTGCAGAGGTAACTTCATCCCCAATGTCACATGAGAAGATACCAGTATTATAGATGTGTTGCCCTGGTACAGACTATGCATTGTCGCCTAGAAGCCTTATGTTGCGCCTCTGGCTGCAACTACCATTGGTATAGGTCAATTTTGCAATCTCAGACTAACTAATGGTTAAGAGGATGATAAGCGATCAAAGAGGGAAAGAAAGGACACATCTCATCCTGTGCTAATCTTTTTCCTATGAATGGAATCACAAGACGATCACTGCTCCTCCCGGCACACCACAGCAATGCGTTAGTGTACATGTGAGAGGAAAAAATGTCTTCTCACTTATATACTGATAAAGCAAAGTCTTCTCATATGGGGCAGGATAAAAGCACAACAATGGCTTCTGTTATTCTGAAGTGGGATCCAATATAACCAACAGCAGAGAAACATCTACAGTTTAAAGAAAAACTAAAAACACTGCGGAATCTGTTGGCGCTATACAAATAAATATTATTATTATTAATATTATTATTAATTATTATTAATTAATTTATTTAGTTTTTTTATTACAGTTTTAGGCTGCGTTCACACTACGTATATTTCAGTCAGTATATGTATATTTCAGTCAGTATATTTCAGTCAGTATTGCAACCAAAACCAGGAGTGGATTAAAAACACAGAAAGGATCTGTTCACACAATGTTGAAATTAAGTGGATGGCCGCCATTTAATGGCAAATATTTGCTGTTATCTTAAGTCTACAAACCCACTTGGCGGGTCTGCAGCGAGTCTCCTTGCTGCGTTTTTGCAGCGAGACTCGCTGCAGATCCCAGCCCTATACTTTCATTAGCAGAGAAACTCGCAGCAGGGATGTACAGGGCGCCACAGCGAACTGATTGGCCGGGCGGGCCTTGAAGACACCGGGAGCCCCGAAGCAAGCAGGGGGGGAGGGGGGGCTGCAGACAAAATGTACATCCCTGCTGCGAGTTTCTCTGCTAATGAAAGTATAGGGCTGGGATCTGCAGCGAGTCTTGCTGCAAAAACGCAGCAAGGAGACTCGCTGCAGATCCAGCAAGTGGGTTTGTACCCTAAAACAACGGCTGTTATATTGAAATAATGGCCGTTATTTACTGTTATATGGCGGCCATCCACTCAATTTCATCATTGTGTGATCAGATCCTTTCTGTGTTTTTAATCCACTCCTGGTTTTGGTTGCAATACTGACTGAAATATACGTAGTGTGAACGCAGCCTTAAAGTGGTACTCCAGAGGAAAGAAAAATTCTACTACAAAAAAGTTATACAGATTTGTTAGATATTTCTTGTTAAAAATCTTGCCTTCCTGTACTTATCAGCTGCGGTATGTCCTGCAAGAAGTGGTGTATTCTTATCCAGTCTTTCACCTCTGTCCATGTCAGGAACTGTCTAGAGCAGTAGCAAATCCTCATAGAAAACCTCTCCTGCTCTGGACAGTTCCTGACATGGACAGAGGTGGCAGCAGAGAGCATCGTGTCAGACTGGAAAGAATGTATCACTTCCTGCAGGACATACAGCAGCTGATAAGTACTGGAAGACTTAAGATTTTTAGCTAGAAGTAATTTACAAATCTGTAAAACTTTCTGCCACTAGTTGATTTGAAATAAATTTTTCTTCGGAGTATTCCTTCGAGTTACTGCCAGTTGCCTGAAATTGTTATTATTATTATATTTATTTTTTATGTAAGTTAGGTAAAATCTCGTTACATCCCATATTTTAAACAGCTTTTCTATAAATTTCAATGTACATAATAGCAATATTGAAGTATATATGAGAACAGTACACTCAGGTGACACATCACAAATGAAATTTATGGGGCTGTATAGAGTCGAACCATCAGGATACGGTGGGGATCAACACAATTTACTGCTACGTAAAGAAATGGAACTGATCATAAAGACAGAAGCCTTGGGCCCACGAGGCTTAAATGAACAATCTGATATAAATATAACTGCATAAATCTTGATTCTATTTATTGCTTCCCTAGAGATTTGCAAGCTCTCTCTATATGTATCACATATGTATGACTTTATATATCACATATATATGACTGTATATATATGTTTTAATTTTCACATATGGTTTTCCTGTTTATGGGTGTATGTACCTTTAAGAGGTTTTGTTAAAAGACCAGGTGAAGGATATGACATATAGGCTATGACAAAGCGCGTTTGTGCGTGAAACGATCGTCGCCTTTCTGTGCATCTCTTTATTATATGGCTGAATAAATAAGTAATTTGGATCGCATACGAGTGCCGCACTACTTTTTACTTCAATATTGCTATTCCAAGGACTTTTCCCCGTGGGTTGCTGAGCACCGTGGATCCAAGCATTGTGTCCAGGTGAGCCAGATCTGACTGCTTTACTCTGTTGGTGGGGAGACAGTGCCGTGTCTGTAAAAAAGTTCCTTATTGCAATAGACATGGACTTAGTTTCTGGAGCACAGAGCACATCTCAAGCCATGCTTAATGAGGATATGGAAGTATTGGCAGAGGCTGCGTCCTCCCTGGACATTCACTAGAATACCAGCGCCATTACACAAGATAGAGATGATGCAAACAAATTTTTTCTACAATGTGATACAAAAGATGAGCTGCAATTGCTGGGTGTAAAACCATTGGAGCAACGTATCCAGTCCTTGGCAGACAAAGAAGTGAAACTATTTTGGACAGTAAGTTCCCTAAAATCGTATATCAACAGCAACCGTACACCATGAGGTCTCCGTGTGCATAAAGACATTTCACAGTTTAATGATGATAAGGAGTTCCTGAGGGACTGGAATCAACTCCACATGCAACATGCGTCTAATTTAACCGCACTAATCCTCAAGCGCACATACAAAGAATATGTGAACGTTACAGAAAATCTTATGAAATCTAAAATGGAACTTAAGACACGTTTATCTGATGTGGACTTCCAAGCGTTCCTTAAAAAAGTGGAAAAACGCATTGCTCCTGTTCAGACTGAGATTAAGGAGCGGAAACGCATCAAATTTTTGCGAGATCAACAAGATTATGCACAGGATAAAGTGTTCACCTGGAATCAAAAGGGAGGAAGACGCCAGAGACGCAGGAGAAATATACAGAAAAAGGACTATTGGACAACCGACTCTGGGTAGGATTCGAGCACTGGAGATGATGGACGTTCCCAATCGAGAGTTACTCGTAACCCCAACACTCCAGGTGGAGCAAGAGGGGGAGCCCCTGTACAAAACGCACAAGAAGGGGTCGCAAGACCCAAAAACGTAGGTGTGAAGAGGAAACAGGTCTCTTGGAGACAGTAGATGACCATGCCCTCTGCAACACCACAAGTAAAGAAAATTCAGATTTATGTACTTCATTCAATCAAGTGGGGGTTACTGCTGATAATGTAGAAATTCTTAATTTAACTGATTATGTGCTCTCATCAGACTGCATTACACTGCTTAAGAAGGGGCTGAATTATTGTTTGTATCAGGAGTTCGATTTTACTGAATTTTTCATAGAGCTACATAGGGGCATCAGGAAGCTTAATCTTAAACGTTTTTTTGCTATGAAAGAGAATAGTGAGGAAAAGGATAAGCTAATAGGGGAGGAACCAGTAACTATTGGCCCATTGGGCTTCAGTGTATGCCCCTCTTTTAGCAGTCAGGACTATCATATAGTAGATCTCCTAATGCAGCTACAAGATGGAGGTGGAACAGAATCTGAGCAAGAATCGACACCTTTTGTGGGAGGTATTCCGTCTTCGTTTAATCCTCCCTTGCCCGCTGGTACCAGTTTAGATGTTTTTGTTTCCAATGTCCTTAGTGAGGTACGGGTTCTTATCTATCCCGCAGATAAACCCAATCTCACTAGGGGTGAACAACAGGCACTTTCATGGTTAAAGAGTAAAGAGGACATTGTGGTAAAACCAGCGGACAAGGGGGGTAACGTAGTGTTGATCCCCCTTCAGTACTATTTATGGGAGGAAAATCGCCAACTCAGTGATGAAGTTACATACATGCACTTGCAAAAAAATCCCATGTTAGACTACAAGGAAAATGCACGGACACTACTCAGAAAGGGGGTGGAGCTAGGAATTTTTTCCCGTAGGTTTGCAGAAAAACCTTTGGTTGAGTATCCAGTGAACCCTTATTGGTACTGGATCCCAAAAGTGCATAAATCGATTGATCGCCCACCTGGGCGACCGATCGTAGCAGGACGGAATTCTGTTACGGAACCTATTTCCAAGTACTTAGATTGGGTGCTCCGCCCACTCCTTACTACTATTCCTTCATTCCTGAAGGATACGAAGGAGTTGTTGAATATTCTGGAGATGTTTCCGTGGGACCCCTCTTTTTCATTAGTTAGCATTGATGTCGAGAGCCCTCAGGATGCGGGTGTACAGGCAGTGCGACATCGATTGCTCAAATCGGATTCACACAATGCGGTTTTTGTGGACTATATGGCAGATTTACTTCATTTTGTTTTATCCCATAACTCATTCCAGTTCGCTGGCAAGTGGTACTGCCAGCGAGGTGGAACTGCGATGGGTACTCCGGTAGCCCCCACTTTTTCAAATATTTTTTGGGCCGAATTAGAAGATGAAAAAGTTTTCAATGTGAAAGGCCTTTGCAGCCTATATATCTCTATTTTTGAGATATATAGACGACATCTTGATAGTCTGGTCTGGTGATAAATCGTGTTTTCTACAATTTCTAGATTATATGAATAATAACTCTCACAATATGCGCTTCACTCATGTATTTGGAGGTCATAGATTGGAATTCCTTGACGTTAGCCTAGAGGTGGTGGACAATTCGCTCCGTATCAGCGGTTATAGAAAGCCTACAGCTACTTATTCATTGCTGCGATACGATAGCTACCACCCTAGACACGTCAAGGATGCGGTACCGTATGGGCAATTTGTCCGCATCAGAAGAATCAATAACACAGATGCACACTTTGAGATACAGGCAAAAGAACTAAGTGACAGACTCATTGCCAGGGGCTACCCCTCAGACTGTGTGAATAGGGCCCTTGAAAAAGCAAGAAATCTCACTAGACATCAACTTATGTGCAAGTCTTCTAGAAACAAAAAACAGCATAGATGTGTGTTCAGTTTCTAGCATAGTCCGATGAACCAAATAGTCTGTACAGCTTTAAATAAAAACTGGCATATTCTACAAAAAGATGATATACTGAACCGGTTCACACAAGAGCGACCTTTGGTAACGTTCAAAAGGTGTACGAATCTACGAGATCAGTTGGTCCGGGGACGAATAGAGAAAGATAAAAAAAACGCCAAGTGTGAACTGGTTCAATAAACAACCCATGTCAGGGAATCACAGATGTGGACACTGCAATCACTGTGCCCATTTATATAATGTGAAATGGATATGTTTAGGAGGTTCAGAAATCAAAGTAAAAGGCTTTATTACATGCAGAACACCCTATGTAGTTTATGCAATAATATGTGGCTGTGGTTTATTCTACATAGGGAAAACGATTAGACCCATGTGCAAAAGATTTGTGGAGCATCAAAGATCGGTCAGAACAGGCAAGGGTTGCCCACGACTTATAAACCATATGAGAACAGAACACTCAGGTGACACATCACAAATGAAATTTATGGGGCTGTATAGAGTCGAACCATCAGGACACGGTGGGGATCAACACAATTTACTGCTACGTAAAGAAATGGAACTGATCATAAAGACAGAAGCCTTGGGCCCACGAGGCTTAAATGAACGATCTGATATAAATATAACTGCATAAATCTTGATTCTATTTATTGCTTCCCTAGAGATTTGCAAGCTCTCTCTATATGTCTCACATATGTATGACTTTATATATCACATATGTATGACTGTATATATATGTTTTAATTTTCAGGAGAGGGAATCCTGCTCTTCCATGTCTTACCCTAAGAAGCCATAACAGCATTGGGGACATTATAGAGCAGCAGTGAACAAACTAAACTGTGGCTAAATCCCCAGAGTGAGATCTCTTACACACAGCTAACATTGGTGTAGTAAATTCTTTGCAGTTTCTCTGTGTATTTTTGGGGGGCTTCTTCACTCCACTTTGCATCTCCTTTTTCCCCTCCCCTCTTCATAGACTTGTATTGACAGCTTGTAATATGATCTCACATGGAGCTACAGGTCTGTCTTGTAAACACAAGACAGAATTGAGCTGTTTTTCAGGGTGAATGGCAGTAGTAGATTGGGGCAGAGGAAAGAAGCATTTTCTCTGATAAGATGTATTATATAAGTTTCCTTTTTCCACTTCTACTACTGCACATAATTGAGTTGATGCAAGATTCCACTTCTATAAGACCATAGATACCCAAAGAAGCAGACGTGGGTGTTATAGGGTCACTGGTCCCAGTCTCAAAACCTGAGCAAGACTCCCCTCGCTAAAGGAATTAGAGGCAATCAACTCTATAAAATGGGGAAAAAAACACAATCATTACTCCAGGTCTCCCAATCAGATCTATATATACATTGTAAAAAAAGAATTTACTTTACCAAATTAATGATACAACTAGAGATGAGCAAACTGAACTTTACAAACCAAGATTAGTTAGACCAGATCCAGCTTTTCCCAGCACTTGGAAGAAGAGCGGCACAGTGTGGAAGTGAGTTATAAGGCAGCCGGCTGATGAGCGGATTGCCGAGATAATAGAGCGTTTAGCGTCATAATTACTGTAAATTCGCCCATCTCTATTGGTAACTAATCTCAGTTTGTAAAGTTCGGTTCGCTCATCTTTAGTTATATCATCTGTAATTTATATTATTTTAGGGGATTAAGCCACTGCATAAAGTAAAATTTCTGTATGTTAGATTTGTATTATTATTATTATTATTATTATTGTTGCTTTCTCCCCCGCCAGCTTCTTTTGTATATATCTTCTTATCACAGCATATTTGCATTTAAATGTTGCTTTTTTCTTTTTTTTTTCGTTTCTGACAGCAACATTGGAACAAAAACATGCTCTTTTTTGTGCAGTTCAAGGCTAAGTTCTGATTAATCCGAACTTTGCTTCAAAGTTTGGTGAACCTGCCGAATAGAACTTCTGAAAAGTTTGCTCATCTCTAATTCCGACACTATCATACAGTTGACCACCACGTTACAATGGTCTCACATTGCAATATTTTTGACAAAATTGACTCCCTTCATTACAGTGGGTATTACATTTCTCTATTCTTTCTGGCTTTTATACTTACTTTTTATGTGTTTTATCATTTATTCCCGCTTATTGACAATTTGGGGGTTCACAACCAATTTTTCATAAAGTGTCGGTCTTTATATACAATATTTTCATTGTATATTTACATTGGTCACCCTGGAACCAATTCTTATTAGAACTTGAGATACCATTGTATTACATGGCAGCCGGTACATTCCACCCCCTTTGTATCCAGGGAAGGCTGATACACAACTTTTAATCATCTTTGCAATATCCGCATCCAACCGCATCCAACTATCCAGCCAGGAATCCCTGGAGGAAAATTTATTTCAGACATGTTATTTTATGACCGACTATAAATATATATATATATATATGTATAGGCCAAAGTAACAGTGAGAGCCCACTGACACCATATCCAACGTGCCGCCTCTCGCCAACCGGATGAAAGTCGTAAATAAAACTTTAAGCCTCTGGCAGAACAACATCTTAAAAAAAATATAAAAATAACCGAAAGGATTTAATAGAATAAATGATGAGAATTCACAAACAATTGTCTTTTATAGAAGTTTAACATCTATAAAAAATTGTTATGGCGCTCTATGATAAACATTGGACATGTTTCAAATGAACAGCACACCGTGTGGCGAGGTGAGGAACTGCAAGGAAAGGCCCACTTTACTCACTCAGACTCACTCCCTTATAAGCAACGTGATTGAAATGTATTGAATTGTAACTTCTATCATGGTGTGTCTATAGCTCAACATTTCCCTCCAAAATTCCTTAAAGGGGTTATCCAGCACTACAAAAACATGGCCACTTTCTTCCAGAGACAGCCCCACTCTTGTCTCCAGCTTGGGCGGGGTTTTGCTGCTCAGTTCCATTGAAGTGAATGGAGCTTAATTGCAAACCGCACCTGAACTGGAGACAAGAGTCGTGTTGTCTTTGAAAGAAAGTGGCCATGTTTTTGTAGCACTGGATAAGCCCTTTAGGGTATATTCACACGGACGGGCTTGCAGCGAGATTCTCGCTGCGAGCCCGGCAGCTCCTGGCAGTTCCCATACACTACATACTTGCTGCGGTCTAAACGACCGCAGCGAGTATGTAATTCTGCCGCCCTTAACCCCTTCTGCTCCCGCCCGGCTCCCCCGCTGTAAGCATACTTTACCTGTCCTTGCTGCACGGGTCCGGCGTCCTGCTCTCCCGTCCGGCCAATCAGTGGCTGCGGCTGGGCAACACACTAATTGGCCGGACGGGAGAGCAGGACGCCGGACCCGTGCAGCGAGGACAGGTAAAGTATGCTTACAGCGGGGGAGCCGGCCGGGAGCAGAAGGGGTTAAGGGCGGCAGAATTACATACTCGCTGCGGTTGTTTAGACCGCAGCAAGTATGTAGTGTATGGGAACTGCCAGGACCTGCCGGGCTCGCAGCTAGAATCTCGCTGCGAGCCCGTCCGTGTGAATATACCCTTAATCTATATTGTGCTTATGAGCCTGTACAGTGCATAGAGCTACCAGACAGCACACTTACCAATGACCAGTAGGTATAATCCAGCAATAATATCCGCTTCCTTAGAAAGCTTAGATTCAAATAGATCTCCTCCCCTGTTGAATAATGGAAGAATGCCCTCACCGTCGAAGACGCTTTTGTTGGTTGCCATTCTTTTTACGTGTCATTCGTGCCTGTGAACAAAACCAACATGTCAATGTAGTCAAGACCATAACTGAAGCAATATAACAGAAAATTAAATTATATCACCTATCCTGTACTGATCCTTAGTTACATCCTGTATTATACTCCAGAGCTGCACTCACTATTCTGCTGGTGGGGTCACTGTGTACATACATTACATTACTTATCCTGTACTGATCCTTAGTTACATCCTGTATTATACTCCAGAGCTGCACTCACTATTCTGCTGGTGGGGTCACTGTGTACATACATTACATTACTTATCCTGTACTGATCCTGAGTTACCAACCAGATAATATTAGACTATTCACTGTGTACGCCATCATTGGCTATGGTGTTCAGTTCAGTATCTGATGCTGTTTTGTACATTGTTTATATTGCGTGAAATAATGGAAGCAGATTGGATGTATATTCCTTCTATAACTGGGCTCTCTATATGCTGCACTATATAATTGTGTTAATTAAATTCTTCAGATTCAGTAAAAACCTAAAACGTCCCGGGGCTGTCAATTAGAATTGTAAGAAGAACAAGAACTCAATCATTTTAGCCACACGGAGGTCCTATAGACTTTCCAATGTTTCCGCTCAAGTTATCAGGTATTCTTCAGTCACTGTAATTCCATTTCTATTTAATAGGTTCCTTTCACTTATAATTGTATTTATAATTTAATATATAGTGCATCTCTATGCAGGTCAGGTCTCCTGTAGGAGAGTCCATGCTCTGTTGCCTGGTTAACCCCTTATAAGACTGTGAGCCAACATTTAATTATCAGGATGGGAATAGGAAACTGCCATATACACATAGACAATGCTTTATTATTAGAATTATTGATATTGGGGTCTTCAGTGTGTGTCGTACAACTAAGCCATAGTGACTGTTCTCTGGTGTGAAGCCCAGCCATGCCATGTAGCCGATAACAGGGGTAACCTGGATAGGTACCTGGTTCTTAGAGGGAGCCCAAGAAGAACAAGAAGTATTACCAGCCCCTATGTATTGCTATGGGCTTCTTGGGAGTCTAAGATGGCACCTAAAGTGGCCACATCAGTCCGTGACTACAAGGCAGGTCAAGGGTGAGTACTTGGAAGAAGGATATGCAAAGCAGCTCTATGACACCACGTGACATCAATAAGAAGCCTTAGAACATTGCTGGAGAATTAAGCCAAGCCAGAAACCTCTCTAAAAGGAGAAATTACCCATCTGCAGAAAGCTGTTTTAGGGTTTTTGCCCCTCATCATTACAGAGAAGGGTCAAGAGAAGGGTTCAATCCCCCCAAATTTATCATGTGTAGTGTCCCAGTACAGGTGTGCCACTAACTTGTTATTGCACCTGGGTAAAGTAACTCGGTTCAGGTTCTCACAGTGGGATATGGTCAGAGGTGTTCTGCGTTTTCCCCACTAGGTGTCACTACTGTGGTTTTTGTATGCCTTGTTCTATGCACAGCTGAAGGAAACGTTGGGTTAGAGTAGCTTCACACATACTGGATCCGCAGCAGATTTCACGCTGCGAGTTTGCAGCGAAATCTGCTGCGGATCCTGTAGTGTGAAGCTGAATGGGTCCCATTCAGCTACCTGATTGGCTGATGGGGAGCCAGGGGAGGTGAGAGCTTCACACACAGCCGCTGCGCCAAGCAGGTAATGAATGCTTGGGGCCGGGGCTGCTTGTGGCTGGCGGCGGGGGGGTTAAAGGGGCCGGGTCCCATACACCCAGCAGATCTGCTGCATGTATGGGACCCATTCAGCTTCACACTACTGGATCCGCAGCGGATTTCGCTGCAAACTCGCAGCGTGATATCCGCTGCGGATCCGGTACGTGTGAAGCTACCCTTAAACTGTATATGTCACATAGTTGTTTTCCTCCTGTCACAGATGCAGGTCTGTTTTCCCTCTTTTTTTGGTCCTATCCTCCTGCTCTTCTCTCCTGCACACACAGCCCCACCACTCACCACTCCAGGCTACCGTGACAAGTGCCCCAGTGACTCACACCCACCTAGCTGCCGCAACATCACCAAAGCTACCCAGATCAGCAGGCCAGGCATCACACCATCTGCCGAGCCTTTGCCGCACATTAATCTATTTATAACTGTAGTCTCCCAGGACGGTTGGTACAGTTTTATACCACCTGGGTAAAGTGCCTCTGTAAGGTATCCCACAAAGGGGATGAAGGTGCTGGTTATGTTTTTCCCCACTAGATGTTTTAACCTTCAGGAGGGGTAAACTTCCTCTAGGGTACACCTTGTTCATGTCAGAAATCCTTCTCCAGTATTCTCAGGACAGTTACCACAGCAAGGAACTGATCCCTAGTAAGACAAAGAACAGCTGAAGTATCTTACTGACTCATGCATGGCTATCCTGGGAGGGGCTATCCTGGGAGGGGCTATCCTGGGGCTCTTGCTGCAATGGTCAGGCAATAGTCAAGTAGCTAAACGTGAGTACCAGTATTCTTCTATACTCTTGAACACTACAATCCTGTCAGAGTACAGTACTGATTGGACAAGGCCTCCAGGACGGTCCCTACACCTGTACTAATCCTTTCTACTCCTCTACACCTCTGTCTCCTGCACCTGCTGAGTACACTACCATATTATTTTTGTATTGCACTGAAGTTTTCCTAAGTACTGGACTATTTTTGTGTCGCCGCACCTGCACCTACACTTGGGCTACCCGTGTGTCCAGGAGTGGGTCATACCACTCCTGGCCACCATGACAAGTGTCCAACTGAACCCCATCCCACCTACTGTATACTACCCTCCAGCACCCCAGGTCACGGCAGGACCACACGGATGATGCTAGGCCAAATAAGCTGAGACACAATCTAAATTACTACAAGAATAGAGACACAAACAAGAAAGAGTTCCTAGACCCCAGACCACACTTATGGCAGCACCAATGGACACTATGCTATGTCCCAACGCTGGACTGGACTGGACCGTATGAGGGACTGGAAGAAGAGCGAGCAGGAGAGTATCTGTGATTATCTACTAGGTTTCTCTAATAGTGTCCTAGATTTAACCCATGGTCCTCCTGACAGTAACTGGTACCAGTGGCACTCCTAGACAGGACATGGAAATGACTTTCTCATGGCGTGTTCACACATAG
Organism: Dendropsophus ebraccatus; assembly: GCF_027789765.1. NCBI lineage: Eukaryota > Metazoa > Chordata > Amphibia > Anura > Hylidae > Dendropsophus > Dendropsophus ebraccatus. Next base: position 124,076,920 of record NC_091459.1, read on the forward strand.
TAACCTGCTGAGAACAGTATACAGCATGCGTCTTACTCTCTACAATCATACAAGCTCTCTTATCAAACCCTTATCCAATCTGTGGAACATCTGTCCGTCCATTCGCTGCCAAAACATTCCAGGACAAGTATGTCTGTTACCAAAGAGAAAAAGTTTCCTTATGCTGCATGTTTTATGATGTTTATATAACTAATCATTAAAGGGGTAGTTCCCCAAAAGAAAAAAAACACAACAAAACATTTCTTTCAAATGAACTTGTGCCAGAAAGTGCAAGAGATGTGTAATTTACTTCTATTAAAAAATCTCCAGTCTTCCTGTACTTATCAGCTGCTGTATGAGCTGCAGGAAGTGGTGTATTCTCTCCAGTCTGACACAGTCCATGTCAGGAACTGTACAGAGGCAGTAGCAAATTCCCATAGAAAACCTCTCCTGTATATCTTTTAAACACCAGCGGATTTTAATTTTTTCTCTGGAGTACCCCTTTAAGTTTTCCTGTCTTCCCTTACACCTCTTTGTGGATAGTCTCTATCCAAACTAGGGATTTTAAGGGACAGGTTCCAGCACAGTATCACCTTTTATAGGCCGAGAGCTCTGCCATTAGATAGGTAGGGTCAACCAGGTATTTCCAGGGAGGGTTCAAATTAATAGACTGTGTAGGGGTGTTAGGGTCCTATTAGACAAATCGATTTTTAACGATTAATGATTGCAAATCGTTTAACGTTAACTTGAATTCGTTTACCATATTACACAGAGCGATAGTCGTTAGTTACGTGAAGGAACTGCCGTTCTCTGCAAAGATCATCCCGGCCGGTACTGCAGGATGATCTTTCCTGCCGCAGTGTTCTGATGCGGGCGCATCAGCGTGCGCCCGTTTTAGAACTCTCATAGCACACTGTGGAGCGAGCAACCATAGCAGCTCACTTCATTGTGTGAACTGACAGAGCTTTCTGCAGCCGCTGTTCACTGAATTGCGGCCGCAGAAAACTGACATGTCAGTTGTTTGCGGAGCCGCATGGGATCCCGTCCGGAGCGTATACTAAGTGTATACGCTCCGGCCGGGATCCCATAGAAGAATAGGCAGTGTTCGACTCTGTACAAAGTACGGCCGTTACTGCGGGGGTCCCAATCATTTTAATTGACCGCCGGAGGTCTCTCACCTGCCTCCGTGTGGTCTGTTCGGCGATCTGATGATTAAGTCTACCAAAGGCAGGCTCAAAGAGCAGATCGCCTATCACACTGATCAATGATCAGTGTGTATAATCTAATAATTGTACAGTATGTAAAAGTCCCTCAATGGGACTTAAAATGTGTAAAAAAAAAAAAAGTAAAAATGAAATGAATAAAAATAAATAAATACCCCAAAGCCCCTCCCCCAATAAAAGTTGAAATCACCTCCCTTTCCTATTATATAAATTATACATATAAAAATAAATAAACATATAATATACTGTAGTGTGCGTAATTGTCTGATCTATTAAAATATAACAATCGTCATCACTAACAATGAACGGCGTAAACGAAAAGAGGGAAAATAGCGCCAGTATTACCGATTTTTTGTTACATTATATATTAAAAAAATTTATAAAAAGCTATCATAACGTCCAATCTTCACAAATATGGTATTAATAAAAACTAGAGATCATGGCGGAAAAATAATGACACCGCAACAGCCCCGTAGGTGAAAAACCGTTATAAGAGTCACAATAGGCCCATTTTAAATATTTTAAAAAGGATTTCATTAAAAAAATATATATAACATTAGAGAATCTGTGTAACCTGCATATGGTTGTGTTCGGACTGACCTATAGAGTAATAGTATCATGTCGCTGTTACCATATAGTGCATTACGTAGACACAGGAACCCCCCAAACGTTACCATATTACATTCTTTTTTACGATTTTACCTATTTATATCTTCATAAATATTAAGTTTGGTGTTCCATCATACATGTTATGGTAAAATGAAAAATTCCATTTCGAAGTACAACTATTCCTGTAAAAAACAAGCACTTACATGGCCTGTAGATAGAAAACTGAGAGTGCTAGAGCTCTTAGAAGGGGAGGAGGGGAAAACGAAAACACAAAAATGAAAATTTGCGCGGTCCACTGGGTCATTTTGGGCCTGGTCCTCAAAGGGTTAAAAAATTGTTATTGCGATCATTTTAAGATCGCTGAAGTCCATCTCACACATAGGGTGAATCTGACTGTTTACACAAAGCGATCTGCGAATTTTTAGCGAACGACCAACAACGATTTGAGAACATTTGAGAACAGATCAAAATGAACGAGTTCTTGCTCATCGCTTGATCGTTCGTTGTGTCTACACGAGCCGATTATCGCTCAAATGTGATCATTATGGCGAAACTTATAACGATAATCGCTCTGTGTAAACGCAGCATTACTATGATCAATTACTCCGTCTGATCCCAGCAAATGAAGGGACAATGTGGAATTACATTGAGTGATTTGTGAACAATTGTCGAACTACAATGAACGAATGTGGAATTCAAACGAACAATTAACAATGATTTCGGTGTCAGCACCAAACGAACGATATAACGATATAATTTGAACGATATAACGATAATCCACATGATAACCGTCCCACGTAATAGGGCCCTTACACAGGGCCCTTGCATAGAGGCCCCACCTCTATCCAAAATCCCTCTCTGGACATTAGGTTTCTCTTCTCACCCTCAGTATACTCTTATACTAGGCCGGAGCTTCTACTATGGGGATTTGGGTAGAGTAAGAGGCACAATCATTTGCATTGTGCTTTTGCTTTTCTTGCTGATAGCTTGACGCAGATTGACTTATTATAACCAATTCTCCATGTATGGATTCTCTCCACATCTTAACCTTACTATATAACCTTCCTGTCAGTGACAATTGGTCTCACAAAGTGATTTATGTTCGTCCCCTGACGAACCGTCAAAATACGTAGAAACACGCTGGGAGGTCTCCTTTATGCATGTTGTATCAAGCTGATTTTGCAATTTTTTTTCTTGTGTGTCAAACAAGTGTGACCCTGATCACAGTCGATATCTAATTATCAAAACGACAGTCTGACATGTCGTCATATTGACTTTCTATTATTGCCTGGATAATCTTTTTTTAGTATGTAATTATACGTTATTATAAGCCTATTATAATCATAAGTGATACTGTACATCTCTATGAGAGCGATTATTCTTTACGCATCCAAGTTCGATGGTTTAGCTCTTCAACTTCTGGGCACTTATCCTAGTGTAAGGCTCTGTCACCCACGTGGGGTCCACCATTTAGGGTTGATCATCCAAGTCGGTGAGGACAATAGATTGAGTGAGAGCAGGGCTGCACTAATCCTTACTAGTGTTAAGTGAGCATTATAATGCTTGAGTGCTCGAGTAATAAATCCCATTAATCTCAATGAGAGACTTTAGCATTAAAGAGTCAATGTCGTTTTTTTTTTTTTGTTGTTTTTTTTTCAGAAATCAATAGTCCAGACGATTTTAAGAAACTTTGTAATTGGGTTTATTAGGCAAATATGCCATTATCTGCATTCAAAAAGACTTTTCCCAGCCCCCCCCCCCCCCCTCCTCTATCTCATTCACTGCTTATTATCAGGAAATTGTGTCTTGTTGCATCAGACACAACCCTGTCTGTTCTATAGAGAGGGGAGGGGGGAGGAGGAAGGAGGGAGATAAGAACAAAGGATTATACAGCGGGACCTGTGTGAAGACGGTATTCAGAGGTCAGAGAGGTCAGTGCTGACTGTCAGAGGAGATAGCCTGTTGATGTAGCTGTAAATTAACTCTTTGTTGTCCTGTTTTGGTGCCTTATCTCCCTCCACCCCTTCCCTCTCCATACACAATGATGAAGACAGGGGGGAGAGCTTCAAACTGCTTTTTCATGATAAAAATGCATTTTTTGGCTAATAAACCAAATTACAAAGTTTCTTAACCCTTTCCCGCACGAGGACGTAACTGTACGTCCTCGCGCGGATGCGGGCGTTCAGAGCGGGCCACGCGGCAACCCTGCTCTGAACCGCGGCGGTCCCGTATGCCGCTTGTAGCCCGGGACCGCCGGTATTAGCGGGCACGGTCCGATCGCCGTGCCCGCTAATACAGTAATCAGATGCAGCTGTCAAACATGACAGCTGCATCCGATTACCGGATACAGTATTTCCCTGGTGTCTAGTGGGGGAGATCGATCCTCCGGGACGTTGTCCCGGAGGAGCGATCTCCCTGTCTGATTCCGGCCGGGGACTCGTCCAAGATGGCGCCGTCCCCGGCTTGGCACTCGTTTGTATTCGGCTGCAGCAGCCGAAAGCAAACGAGTGCCGATCTCATTGATCTATACAGCAAAGATCTCAATGAGAGATCAAAGTGTATATACTAGAAATCCCCCAGGGGGGCTTCTAGTATATGTGTAAAAAAATAAATAAAGTGTTGTCATTAGTAAAAAGCCCCCTCCCCTAATAAAAGTCTGAATCACCCCCCTTTTCCCAGGTTATAAATAAAAGTAAACATATAAAAATAAATAAATAAACATGTTTGGTATCGCCGCGTGCGTAATCGCCCGAACTATTAATCACATTCCTGATCTCGCACAGTAAACGGCGTCAGCGCCAAAAAATCCCAAAGTGCAAAATTGCGCATTTTTGGTCGCATCAAATCTAGAAAAAAAATAATAAAAAGCGATGAAAAAGTCGTATATGCGCAATCAAGGTACCGATAGAAAGAACACATCATGGCGCAAAAAATGACACCTGACACAGCCCCATAGACCAAAGGATAAAAGCGCTACAAGCCTGGGAATGGAGCGATTTTAAAGAACATATATCTGTTAACAATGGTTTGAATTTTTTATAGGCCATCAGATACAATATGTTATACATGTTATATATCGTTTTAATCGTAACGACTTGAGGAACATGCATAACAAGTCAGTTTTACCCCAGGGCGAATGGCGTAAAAACACATTCCCCCCAAATAAAAGAAATGCGTTTTTTTTTTTCAATTTCACCACACTTTGAATTTTTTTCTGGTTTTGTAGTGTACCAAATGCAAAAATTCAGCCTGTCATTGCAAAATACAATTAGTGACGCAAAAAATAAGGGCTCATGTGGGTCTGTAGGTGTAAAAATGCAAGTGCTATGGCCTTTTAAGCACAAGGAGAAAAAAACTAAAACGCAAAAACGAACATAAGCCTGGTCCCGAAGGGGTTAAAATCGCCTGTACTGTTGATTTCTGCAAAAAAAATTTAAACGACAGGTACACTTTAAACCAGGTGCCCCCTGCCTGGCAGAGAGGAGAATGCCTGGTTCACCTACGGGGAAGTGATAACAGAGAGAAAAAGGCAGCTCATTCATATTCAATGTGTAGTATGGCTGCTGTAATTCCTGTAGCTCATTCATAAATCTTGTGACATTATGGGGAAATTATCTCATTCACAGCACTGAAGTAGCTTTACAACATACAGTATAATTAAGTAGTGCAATTAGCAATGCTGGTATGGAACGCACTAGAACTGTAAGGCATGTTACACAGTTCACACATTTGGATGCACGCTCAGGGAAAAAAACAAGTAAATTAGAACACTAAGACGTGATAATAAAAAATTTCCATTTGCCCTAAAATGATATGAATAAGAATTACAGCTCAGGCTATGTTCACACTATGTAAGTTCTGCAGAAATCACAGCTGTTGATACAAAGTCCGTGATTTCTGTGGTACTTACGTAGTGCTGCAGGCTAAGGAAATCCCAGCCGGAGTGTATGCACATAGGGGGACATTTATCATTTGCACCTTTTTTTGCGAATATTTTTATCACTGTGCACTGGCTTATATGTTTGCAGCCTAGTAAAGTATTTATGAATATTCGCATGTCGGTTCATAAATCACCTGTCATAGCTTCCCTGGCGCTGCGCATTTTACTGCAGGTATTCATGAATTGACCTTGGATAGGAAAGTTCCGCTACCCTGGGACTGGAATACAGATGCGAACGAAAATGCGAATATTTCAAAATTCTCACATGATAAATCACGGCTAAGAAAATTCTTACGAATAACCACGTCCACAAGTCATATTCACACATACACCAAGCTACACTGTAAGCAAATCTGACAAAGGTCTGTGCACATGACACATACGCCAAAAAGGAGCACAAGGTACACTGCTTGATACATGTCCCCTATAGTATACACTCCGGCGAGCATTCCTAGCCGCACGGTAGAAAACCCTGTCAGTTTACACAATGGAGCATGTGGCTCTGGCCGCACGCTCCATAGTGTGCAGTGGGGAGTTCTGATGCGGGCGCGCATGGATGCGCCTGCATCAGAACTTGGCGGCACTAAAGATCCTCCGGCCGGTACTGCAGTACTGGCCAGGATGATTTTTCGTGAGACCGGATTGGTAACAAAACTTTGGTTTGCAAGCTTTTTGGGGCTTGTTTTTTGCAGGTTGAGGCAATGTTCACACTTGGTAAGAGACCAGCCGTTCCGTGACCCAACCTGCAAAAAACAAGCCCCAAAAAGCTTGCAAACCAAGTTTTTGTTACCAATAAAACATAAGCAAAAGTATACAGTGGGGAAACTAAGTGTTGATACGCTGCAAGTTTTACCCCCTACAAAGAAGTGTGGAGTATGTATTGTAGGTACACATCACCTGTGAGAGACAGTATCTATAAAAAGAAGTCCAGAAAATCACATATGATTTATAAATGCTAACAAAACGAAAAGGAAAGGCCTGTCATATATATTCACTGGCACACCGAACAAATAAAGACGAAAATATGTATCTTTGTTTCACATAAATCAAAGTAACAAACATCACACTGGGACATAAAGAGTTAAGAACATCTAAAAAATACATCAAGTTGGCCCAACTACATATAGGTAAAAGCCCCCAGGACACTCCGACATGGCAAGGACCATCCATATCTAACCAATGACAAGTAGTAAGATGAAAGCAGATGGCACAGCTCCAGTCCCACTCACGGTAGGTGTTCCGACACACCATAAATACTACAAGCCCCGGTGGTGCTCAATCTTACACAACAGTGTCAAAACAATGCAGATACAAAGAGAAAAGATGGCACTCACCCGCTGGGTGTTTAATCATCCGGCTTTATCGAACATGTGAGGATCGGGGGAGGAAGGAGTCGGGTGACCACAGTTTCGTGGCTGAACGCTGCTTTGTCTAAGGCCTAGTTTACACATATCGGGAGATCCGGCAGCGTTTCCCTTCAGTGCAGGAGAGAAGCACCAGATGGAAACGCATCTCTGAACTGATCCCATTGTTTTCAATGGAACAGTTGGGATGATCCGTTCTACAACTGATGCCGCCGGACCGTCGGACAGACATGCAGCATTCTGACGTACGGCCCATTAGGCTATCCGGCACCGCATCCACTCAAGTCTATGGAGCGCTGAAGGCATGCCGTGTGCAGACGCATGCATTATGCATCCTCTGGCTTTTGCCTCCGGAGCTCCATAGAGAAGTCCCTGTCCCTGCCCCCCCCCCCCCTGTGACCCTGGCTCTGCAACAGTGTGCCCCCTTGCAGGGGGGCAGCCCCCCAACTCCTCTGTACTGGTGCAGCACTATAGGACAGGGGTAGGGAACCTTGCCTCTCCAACTGTTGCAAAACTACAACTCTCATCATGTCTGGGATATCCAGGCATGATGGGTAGTTTTGCAACAGTTGGATAGCCAAGGTTTCCTACCCCTGCTATAGGGGATATCCCCAAGTCCTGCTGCCCAATGTAGAGGGCTCTGGTGTGCTGCTGCCCCCCTACATCAATGGAAAAAAACTGATGACAACTGATTAATAAACGTATGGCGACTGGTGAGTGCCATCTTTTCTCTTTGTATATGCATATCTAACCAATGAATCTGAAGTGATAACTGTGCCCCACTATTGTAAACAATGAAGATGAGGTAGAAAAACTACAAAGAGATGTGCAAAACAAGCAAGGGCAGGTACAACCAGAAAATGACCAAAATATCACCAAATAATCAGAAGGTCCATGTTTATCTGTATAAAAAAACACCTATCCACACACTCCAACCTCTCTACTATGGCCAAGACCAAAGAGCTGTTTAAGGACACCGGGGACAAAATTGTAGACCTGCACAAGGCTGGGATGGGCTACATGACAATAGGCAAGCAACTTGGTGAGAAGGCAGAAATTGTTGGCGCAGTTATTAGAAAATGAAAGAAACACAAAAAACTGTCATATCTTGCCTCGAGGGGGAGGGGTAAGGATGATCCTGACAAAGGTCAGAAATCAGCCCAGAACTACATGGGAGGGGCCTGGCCAATGACCTAAAAAGAGCTGGGACCACAGTCGCAAAGAATACTGTTAGTAACACACTACACCGTCATGGATTAAAATCCTGCAGGGCACACAAGGTCCTCCTGCTCACACCAGCACATGTTCAGACCGTCCCGGTAGGAGTTCAGCAATGACTATTTGGATGATTCAGAGGAGACATGGAAGAAGGTCATGTGGTCAGATGAGACCAAAATAGAAGGGAGGGCTTCTAGTCAGCTGGGAGTTGGGGAAAGAAAGAAGTTGTTTTGTGAGAGTCTGTAAGAAAAAATTATGTAGTGCTAAACCAAAAAGTGGGATACCTGTCACCTGGGGTCAACCTTGCCTACGCCTGGGATGGTAATCCATCTGTCTAGGACCGCAAAAAGTTTAAAGGGTTGTCCAGGATTTTTCAATAAACTAGCATTGCACTGACCTCTGTGGGGGTTGTATATTCTACATACACTTCAATTTTCTATTTAGAGCCCTTATTGTGTTGTCAGGCTCAGTCACATGACCACTCTGCCTGTGTTTTCTTTACTTCCTGTGATGTCACGTTCCCTTTCTTTTTCCTGTTCCTGCCAATAAGGGCACAGTGAGTCATCAGGTGGGTGGGTTTATGCTTCCACATTTTATTAGCCCCACCCCTGTAGGAGGAGCTAACATCTGAGCCCAGTAGAAACTGCAACAGTAAGGGCAGCATGACATGAAGGAGACTACAAGCTGATAGCTATGTTGTGGGGAGCACAGAGGTTAGCCATGTTGTGGGGAGCACAGAGGTTTGCCATGTTGTGGGGGGCACAGAGGTTAGCCATGTTATGGGGGCACAGAGGTTAGCCATGTTGTGGGGGGTACAGAGGTTAGCCATGTTGTGGGGGGCACAAAGGTTATCCATGTTGTGGGGGGGAACAAAGGTTAGCCATGTTGTGGAGGGCACAGAGGTTAGCCATGTTGTGGGGGGGGCACAAAGGTTAGCCATGTTGTGGGTGGCACAGAGGTTAGCCATGTTGTGGGGGGCACAAAGGTTAGTCATGTTGTGGATGGCACAAAGGTTGGTCATGTTGTGGGGGGCACAGAGGTTAGCCATGTTGTGGGGGGCACAGAGGTTAGCCATGTTGTGGGGGGCACAGGGGTAAGCCATGTTGTGGGGGGCACAGAGGTTAGCCATGTTGTGGGGGGCACAGAGGTTAGCCATGTTGTGGGGGGCACAGAGGTTAGCCATGTTGTGGGGGCATAGAGGTTAGCCATGTTGTGGGGGGCACAGAGGTTAGCCATGTTGTGGGGGGCACAGAGGTTAGTTATGTTGCGGGGGGCATAGGGGTTATCCATATTGCTTTGTAGTGTTGGGGTCCTGGCATAATAGCTACATGTATGTCCCCCAATGTTTGCATGGATTTTATCACACTCTCCAAAACAATGACCAATATGAGTGACCAACAGTGACCAATATGAGTGACTACAATCTCTGTACAGCTCTGCAGAATAGGTTGGAGCTATATAAATAAAGGAACTATGGGGGTTATTTATCAAAACTAGCACAGAGGAACAGGAAACAGTTGCCCATAGCAACCAATCAGATTCTAGGTTTCATTTTAGAGGCCTTTTTAAAAAAACGAAAGAAGCGATCTGATTGGTTGCTATTACCAACACTCGGCGTTCTGTTTGTAGTCCACGGGATTCCAGTGATGTTACTGTCTTCATCAACACATTATATCATTTGTTATAAATACTTCTTTTCCCCACCTTATAAATCTAGCAGCGCTATGATAGAACTGACCTGCAGAACAACAAACACGTCACCGCACAGAAAAGATGTAAAAACGTCATAAAACTCTATTTCGTCCCCTATTTCTCACATTATTACAGTCAAAGAGTTTGCACAATTTTGTTAATTTGAACAGAAAATGTTAGGCGGCTCCATTAACAATTTACTGCACAGGCTGCAGAGAAGAAAACAGCGGTGTGAAAGGATTCCTGGCGGTTCAGCGCTGGTCTCAGAGCAACAAATGCATTAAAACTCTCCGACCACATATGAGGGAACTAAAGTAACCGGCAATTCTGCTGCCAAGTAGAATAGTCATACACAGTAATACACCTGGTCACTATATGGGGGATGGCATGAAATGATGCGGAACAGAAGATTACATGGGAAGGTAATCACGCAGAGACATAATAGTCACCGGTGTGATGTGGTGCAGGAAATAGGCCAAGAACTGAATAGAAAGGTATATAACGTATAAGGGTATATGAGGTGTAAGGGTTACATAAGGTATAAGGGTTATATATATATATATATATATATATATATATATATATATATATATATAAATAATAGACTTAGTCTATATATACTGTATATGTATATATATAGGCTTTTATATACAACTATTTTTTTTTAAAAAAGTAGACTTGTGGTTCTAGTTAACACTATGGGCAAAACTAATAATTTGTGTGTCTAAAACCACTGCTGAGGGTGGGGAAGAACATCAGAACAACAGCCAGGAACTGCGACACACGGCTATTTGATGCGATCAGAGCTGAAACTGAACAAAAAGCAGCTTTCTTTTGAACTACAATAAATATTAAAAATCTGATGGCAGCAATCGATTTCTGAGACGATTCTAGTATTCTGTGATATGCTACGTGACCTGCCCTTGTTTCAATATGGTGGCTTTCAAGATGGTGGCCATGTTGTGGGCGTAGCCTAAAAGATAGGCCTTCTCACCCATTACCTGCTGGAGTATTCAAATATGTTATTTCCCTTTTTGTTTTTGTAATTTCCCTTTTTGTCCTGAGACTTTTGTGTATTGTGTATTTAGCTATGCTATATCATAGAGCATATAAATGAGCGTACCAATTAGAGATGAGCCAACTTCTCAAAGGTTTGTCACTTTACCTAACTGTGATATAAGGTTCGGGTTGTCCAGACAGAACCTTAAACAAACCGCAGTGAAACAGCTAAACAGTTGCAGGTGCTTTAGCTGTTTTATTGCGGTTCGAAAAATTTGCTCATGTATACTTACCTGTCCTGGCTCCCCTGGTGTCTGGTCTCCCCCGCAGCTGCAGTGCAGACAGGTGAGAAAACTTTTTTTTTTTTTTTTTTTTTTTTTTTTAGATTTGTGGCCGCCATCTTTTCAAACTAGATCAGATCTTTGCCAAAAAATGTTTGCAAAGTTTGGAAATAATCTTGGTTCGGGAACTTTGGTTCACTCATGTATAATACCAAGATTTATCATCGTAAAAGAACAAACAACACTCTTTTGGCCTCTATCAAGTAAACAGTCCAAACACATAAATCACTGCTGTCCAGGCATGATGGGAACTGTAGTTTTGCAACAGTTGGAGGGGCGCAGGTTCCCCGCCATCTCTATTATACATGATAGTCAGTGCACATATCCTTTCCCACTGGTAAGAGGGGTCATAACCTGAATATAACATCCTCCATCTCCTCCAGGGATCATATAGAGGGAGATGGCGCCAACAGATGTCATCTTCCCCCAATGCTATTTGCAGTTTTTCTTCTCAATTATAGAAACAAAGAAGCAGGAGATCAAACACTTCACGTATCACCTAGATCTCCTTCTACTCATCGGATACTGTTTTTTTGTTTGTAATTTGTTTTATTTTATTTTTTTGCACATGATTATATAAGAAATCACCAAAAATTATTTTAAAAATATGTGTAACATAAAAACTTGAATGACAATAGGTCATTTTCTATGAATACATTCCACTTAAGGGGGTACTCCGGAGGGGGAAAAAAGTTTTAAAACAATGTCAGAGAGTTACAGATTTGTAAATGACTTATATTCATAAATCTTCAGTCTCCTAGTACTTATCAACTGCTGTATATCCTCTAGAAGAGATGTATTCTTTCCAGTCTGACACAGTGCTCTCTGCTGCCAACTCTGTTCATGTCAGGAACTGTCCAGAGCAGTAGCAAATCCCCATAGAAAGCCTCTCCTGCTCTGGACAGTTCCTGACATGGACAGAGGTGGCAGCAGAGAGCACTGTGTCAGACGGGAAAGAATCCACCACTTCCTGCAGGACATACAGCAGCTGAGAAGTACTGAAAGACTGGAGATTTTCAAATAGAAGTAAATTACAAATATGTATAACTGTCTTACATTAATAGATTAAAAAAAATGTTTCTCAGGAATACTCCTTTAAACCTAAAGTTAATTCAGTATTTTGTACAAGTTAACCAACAATGCTTACACACACTATGTACCTACGTAAATTCTCCAACCTCCGCTAAACTAACAGTACCAGCGTGTAAGATGCGCTGTGGTTGAGTGGAAAGAGTGCAACAGAAGAGGGGAAAGAAGAGAGGCGATAGGACAGAAGAAAGGAAGGATCCTACTGTTTAACAGAATCTGGTACACACACATACAAATAACCCTTGAGATACTTCAGTCGTGCAGCTTCCATACTTCAGTTACACAATACAGCGACATCTAGTGGTCATCTCTAATAACACTGTAGCTGCAATAAGACCACACAAAAGTACCGACTTAGGATGAGCTGCTCCTTTGAGCACCAGGTGAGGGCGGCTTCATTTTATTTTTCTTGGACCCTGTGTGACCTGTACAGGACCCTGAAGACGCTCCTATCTTCTACTTAGAAAGTAATTTACAGCTTTCAGTCACTATTTCTGATTGTTGTATGTAAGGATTCACTTTATACATATTAGTTATATGCTTATTTTCCTTTAAATCTAATTTTTTTCTCATTTTGGGATGAAATTTTGGGGGCTTCAGAACCAGTTACCAGTTTTCCATAGAATTTTGGTCTCAACATACAATATTTTAGACATACAATGGTCATCCTGGAACCAATTAATATCGTATGTTAAGGGATCACTATATAAAGGTTTCCATCATGTCTCCCCCTTCCCTTTTTCCTCCTGTAAGATATAAAAAGGTTTCAATTATGCCCCCCCCCTTCCCTTCTACCCTTCAAACTATAATTGTGACTTTTTTTATTGTCACAACAGTATTTCACAGTGTTAGGCCATGTTCACACGGGGTATTGTACCAGCCATTCCGTGACCCTACTATGTGTACACGCTCCGGCTAGGATCCCATAGAAGAACATGCCTTTTACGCTGTGTGAACATAGCCTTAGAGATTGTATCTTTAAAGCAGCACTACCAGCAGGTTCTGCCCAGAGAAGCTGCTGATATGCCGCAGAAGCCGTTTACCTTAGGAGTTGATCGCTGTTATGAATGCTCTTCTGCAGTCTTCATTAAATCACTAATTGCTCTATGCAAATTTGGGGCTTAAGAGCATTTGGGGCGTCGCCTCCATCCCAGAGCACCCCTGCTTCCTGCCCAGTCCGCCCCCATCTGTACAGCCCCCCCGCCCCCTTCCCTCCTGCCCAGCTCGCCCAGCTAGCCTCCTCCCGTATCACCCTGCCTGCGTTCTGCCCACTATGCATATTCATAAATGCCTCTTCACTCCGCATGCGCGATTCGGCCGGCCATCCTGACATTGCTACAAGAATCCTGCTGCAACCAAGTTGTCATCATCCCCAGGGTTACTGACAAAAGTAAGTATGATGACAACTTGGCTGCAGCAGGATTCTTCTCACTATGTCAGGACGGCCGGACGAATAGCGCATGCGCAGTGAAGAGGCCACTATGCATATATGAATATGCATAGTGGTTGGAACTGGACGGGGTGGGCCGGGCAATACGGGAGGAGGCTAGCTCTGCGAGCTGGGCAGGAGGGGAGGGGATGGGGGGGCGGACTGTGCAGGATGCAGTGGTGCTCCGGGATGGATGCGACGACCCAAATGCTCTTAACCCCTAAATTTGCATAGAGGCAATTAGCGATTTAATGAAGAATGCAGATGTGCAGAAGAGCGTTCACAACAGCGATCAACTCCTAAGGTAAAGGGCTTCTGCGGCATATCAGCAGCTTCTCTGGGCAGAACCTGCTGATAGTGCCGCTTTTTATGCTTTTACTTACTTTGTGCTATCTTTGACTACATAGAGCACACCGACATTTCTAGAAATAAAAGAGTTACCAAAGTGTATGACAAAATCACTCCTTTGTATGATATATTTCCAAACCAAATAACTCATATATCAGGCACTAATGTTACTTTACTAGGTCACACTCCATACACACAGCAGAAAATAACACACAGCAGTGCCCTTCTCTCATACAGTTCACAATTAAGTACAGCTAAAATCCTTTCAGCTCCTCCAGTCTATTCAGACCCTTAAAACAGCTTCGCCCGACACCTACACAGCTATATATCTATGTCATTTACAATACGCAGAATATGTGCTAAGCAAGATGCATCAGATATCTGGCTCTAATTGTGCCTTAAAGGGGTACTCTGGAGAAAATAAATCAGCTGATGTCAGAAAGTGATGGTGTGTTTACACAGAGAGATTTATCTGACAGATTTTTGAAGCCAAAGCCAAGAACAGACTTTAAACAAGGAACAGGTCATAGAGAAAAGAATGAGATTTCTCCTCTTTTCAAATCCATTCCTGGCTTTGGCTTCAAAAATCTGTCTGTGTAAAGGCACACTGACACAGATTTCAGTACTTCCATTACTTATCAGCTGTGGTATGTCCTGCAGGAAGTGGTGTATTCTCTCCAGTCTGACACAGTGCTCTCTGCTGCCACCTCTGTCCATGTCAGGAACTGTCCAGAGCAGTAACAAACACCATAGAAAACCTCTCCTGCTCTGGACAGTTCCTGACATGGACAGAGGCGGCAGCAGAGAGCAGAAGAAAAAATATGTCTAGCAAGGTGAACACTGTGTCATCCATCCGGCTCCTGTCCGGTCTAGTTTTATGCTGTCTACACTATTAATAGATTTATTTCTGTTATCTCACCTTCTGATGCACAGTACCATAAAATTGATTATTATAAGAATTACTATAATAAGCAGCACACAGTAAAGTGATTGGAAGCGACTACTTATTCTCCATCCAGCTGAGCTCCCGAGGTTACAAGGAGCCGGTCTGGCTGGAGATGGATAGAGAAGTAAAGCGGCATTGTCACAAGACTCTGTGGTGTGGTACTATTAGCGGCATGCCAAAGACCTGGCAGTGCTGTACAGTCATAGAGAATAACGTCCCAGGAGGTACAACGATACTGATCACAGATATATAGGAAAACATGCTACATAGCCTTATACTGTGCCGGCAGATTATATAGAGGCCGCCTTGATTATCATTGTAGTAGGGATATGGCAGACTCTATTCCAACAATGAGAAATTCTGGCAAATACTATGGGGGACGTTTATTAAAACCCGCGCCCATTCACACCGCATGGCAGATGCAGAACTGTATATCTGCTCCAGATCAGTTGTAGATTTCTGCCACTATTTACACCTGATTCCAGACATAAACCATGATAACACACAAACAAATTTGTTGGATGATCGGAATGACTATAACAATCATTTTTGAACATATTTTCGAACTTGCGAAAGTTCGCGACCTCATCATTTGCACAATGCTCCTAATAATCTGTATGCATGTGCATAGAGCGAAACGTATGCTTGTACTGTACATTCGTTATTTGATCGTTTAATAGGTCGGGCGATTCTGCACGGGCGATACCAAATAGGTTTGTTTATTTATTTATTTACTTATTTCATTTATAAAATGGAAAAAGGGGGGGGGTGTCAAAGTTGACTGCATCTGAATGGCTGATTAGACGGGAGCGGCAGAACGGGGTCACAGCATGACCCCTCTCTGAACACCACCCACTCGCCACAGGACAATGTCAATTATTTGAGTGGAGAGCCGCAGAGAGCAGAGAAGCCCTATACTTAACATTGAGACAAAGAGGCAGGCGGCATTCCACAGTGAGGATTCCGCTTGTAATTTCCACCTGTTTTCCTCAGTGTGAACAGGCCCTAATGCTGGAGGGGGTTAAAGTGGTATTCCCATCTCCCTGATATAGTTATAGGGGTACTCCGGCGTGGGGGCTATTTTGGGATCTGGCCAGGGAGGAGGTGGCTGAGAGAAAAGACGTCCACTCACCTCCCCGGATCCAGCGGCGGGTCCTATATCGCGGCGCTCTGGTCCCCGGTGCCCGGCTGCTTCCTGGTGTCTGACGCGGGCTCGAGATGTGACGTCTCAAGTCTGCTCAGCCAGTCAGTGACAGAGGCGGGATCTGAGCGGACTTGAAACGGATCCCGCCTCTGTCACTGACTGGCTGAGCAGACTTGAGACGTCACGTCTCCTTCTCCTGATATGCTGCTCTGTCCCTCCCATTGTTGACAGCTCATTGTCTGGGTTACCGACCACCACTCGGTAGCCTAGACAACAGCTGGCTTGTGTATGTATAGCTATAATGTAGATATATATAGTGAATATACTGTATAATATATATATATATATATATATATATACTCACATATATGTATAATATAGCTATATACACAGCCAGACCACTGTTTTAGAGCATTGCTGTAGTCGGTAACCTAGACAACAGGCTGTAAACAAAGAACAGAGCAGCAGATCAGAAGGAGGAGATAAGTTTGGTAAATGATTGTATTTGCATTAATATTTTACTCGACGAGTCCTACAAGTATAACTACAGTATATAGTGGAGACTGGAGATTGGGCAGTGCATTGTGTCCATGTCACAGTTGAGTAAGAGTAATAGAAATATAGGAATGACTGTGGATCCTTGGGCAGGACGCACACATATCATATCTATGAACCAAAGACATACTCTCCCATCATTTATAGGTGAGCTGCAGCTATTACGTGTCATCAGTCCGCTGTCATTAATCCTAAGGAAAACATGTCCAGGACCGATCGCCTGATTCACTGATTGATTAGTATATTGATTAGTCCCTAAGAGTGATTGACCCCAAGAGAGGCATGTAATGTGACAAGGTGTCATGTGACCACAGAAGAAAGTGGCTTCACGTAAGAGCCCTCCGCAAATTTATTGAGAACCTAAAAAAGTAGCCCATTGCCTGAGGCTGATACATTTCCATTTTTGTCTATGTGTATACGCTCCTGTCGGGAATACATTCATTCTAATGCAACGTATGCTTTGCATAAATCACGGCCGTTGTTGCAAATTGCAACAACGGCCGTGATTTATGTAAAGCATACGTTGCGTAAACATGACGTTATACAGAAAGATTTATCTTCTCTGTTAAGAAATGTATAGATGATTTTATGTTAGCAGACAACCTTTTCTATTACCATCTGATAATCCAGACTACTGATAATCCAGTATCCATTAAAGGGTTTATCCAGCCAAAATCTTTTTCCTTCAGATCAACTGGTGTCAGAAAGTTATACAGATTTGTAATTTACTTCTATTTAAAAATCTTAAGTCATCCCATACATATCAGCTACTGTATGTCCTGCAGGAAATGGGGTATTCTTTTCAGTCAGACACAGTGCTCTCTGCTGCCACCTCTATCCATGTCAGGAACTGTCCAGAGCAGCAGCAAATCCCCATAGAAAACCTCTCCTGCTCTGGACAGTTCCTGACATGGACATAGATGGCAGCAGAGAGCACTGTGTCAGACTGGAAAGAATACACCACTTCCTGCAGGACATACAGCAGCTGATAAGTATGGGAAGACTTGAGATTTTTAAATAGAAGTAAATTACAAATTTATATAACTTTCTGAAACCAGTTAAGGTATATTCCCAACAGATGTTCTGTACACAACCACCCCCTGCCTGACCATTCAGGACACTCCAGGTTATATTCATTGCAGTCAATGTAGGACGTTTTAAAGGGAATCTGCCAGCTGTAATTTGTTATAAACTACTGACATTGTTAGATAGCCGTTATGTCAGGGAGATACATGGTACCTTTCATATACCTGTCTGTGCTTCCAGAATGTAGAAAAATGCCTGAAGAGTCAAAGAGGCAGAGCTCCTGTCTAGCTGCCAGATAGATTGTCTCCGCTCTCCTCCTCCCTGTTTGATTGACACCTGATAGCAGAGTCGGGTATGGGAGGGGGAGCAAGGAGGTGTTACAGCTTGCTGCCCTTGAGAATAATATAGAATAAAAGCATTTTTCTACATTCTGGAAGCACAGACAGATATATAAAAGGTTCCATGTGTCTCCCTATCTAACAGTTTGGAATGTGACTGGCAGATTCCCTGTATACAGTCTATGTCAAAAATATATTAGGACATGGCATAACTAAGGGCCCTACTTGGCCGATTACTGGCCGTTCTCGCCAATAACTGTTTGGTGTATTGGCTCATGTTAAAAGGCAACTATCAGCCAATATGCACAATGTCAGCTGATCACTGTCTCTGCCGCCCGTCACTGTGTGTAATAGGAGGCTGCCGCTGACTTCAGGATTATCCAGACAGCGTCTGCAGCAGCTCCACGGCCTGCTGACTGTATATGAGGGAGGATCGTGCCAGCTAATTCTCTATATATACGCTTAGAGCTCCCAATAACAGTCCCGACAGGAGCTCTCAGCATAACAGGAGCTATACATAATAATATACTGATCTCAGACTACGCAGCCTCCCCTGACTCTCCGACCTCCAATGTCTTCCTGCCTCCCCTGACTCTCCAACCTCCAATGTCTTCCTGCCTCCCCTGACTCTCCGACCTCCAATGTCTTCCTGCCTCCCCTGACTCTCCGACCTCCAATGTCTTCCTGCCTCCCCTGACTCTACGACCTCCAATGTCTTCCTGCCTCCCCTGACTCTACGACCTCCAATGTCTTCCTGCCTCCCCTGACTCTACGACCTCCAATGTCTTCCTGCCTCCCCTGACTCTCCGACCTCCAATGTCTTCCTGCCTCCCCTGACTCTACGACCTCCAATGTCTTCCTGCCTCCCCTGACTGTCCTACCTCCAATGTCTTCCTGCCTCCCCTGACTCTCCGACCTCCAATGTCTTCCTGCCTCCCCTGACTCTCCGAGCTCCAATGTCTTCCTGCCTCAACTGACTCTCCGACCTCCAATGTCTTCCTGCCTCAACTGACTCTCCGACCTCCAATGTCTTCCTGCCTCCCCTAACTCTCCGACCTCCAATGTCTTCCTGCCTCCCCTGACTCTCCGACCTCCAATGTCTTCCTGCCTCAACTGACTCTCCGAACTCCAATGTCTTCCTGCCTCCCCTAACACTCCAACCTCCAATGTCTTCCTGCCTCCCCTGACTGTCCTACCTCCAATGTCTTCCTGCCTCCCATGACTCTCCGACCTCCAATGTCTTCCTGCCTCCCCTGACTGTCCGACCTCCAATGTCTTCCTGCCTCCCCTGACTGTCCTACCTCCAATGTCTTCCTGCCTCCCCTGACTGTCCGACCTCCAATGTCTTCCTGCCTCCCCTGACTGTCCTACCTCCAATGTCTTCCTGCCTCCCCTGACTGTCCTACCTCCAATGTCTTCCTGCCTCCCCTGACTGTCCTACCTCCAATGTCTTCCTGCCTCCCCTGACTGTCCGACCTCCAATGTCTTCCTGCCTCCCCTGACTGTCCTACCTCCAATGTCTTCCTGCCTCCCCTGACTGTCCTACCTCCAATGTCTTCCTGCCTCCCCTGACTGTCCTACCTCCAATGTCTTCCTGCCTCCCCTACCTTTTCTAACACTTCTATAAACCCTGATTCTCTCTTACTCTTCTGTCCCCCCCGACTCACCTGTCCATGTCCACTCACCTCACCTGTCTGCCTCCCCAGACACTTTTGTTCCCCCTGGATTTTCTGTTTATTACTTTACACATCTCTTCTTCCTTCCTCATGACTTTCCTTTTGCCCTTCCCCTTTGATCTTCTCTCCCCTGACACACCTGTCTCTGTTGACCCCTCTGACTTACCTTAAGCCCCTATTCCACGGGTCGATTAAAGGAGTAATATCGTTCGTATTCGGCCGATATCGGCCGCTACGAACGATATTCGTCCCGTGGAATAGAGTGCAACGATCAGCCGACATCGTTCATGTCGGCTGAACGTTGCAGTCGCTTGTTTTTCAACATGTTGAAAAACAAGCGACTGATATAGCAGCGATCTGCTGCCGTCGCTCCGTTGAATAGGAGCATCGGCAGCAGACGCTGCTGTATCCTATGGGCTGCCCGGACGATCAGCGATCCCCCGGGCTAATAGCGCTCGTTTGCTTCTCCAAACGACTCGTGGAATAGGGGCATTACTCTGATGACTCTCCTGACTTATCTGTCTCTGCTCACTCTCCTGACTAATGCCCCTATTCCACGAGTCGTTTGGAGGAGCAATTAGCGCTCGTTTGCCCCTTGTTCCCTGCTCGCTGCTGCCGCTATTCAACGCGGCTGCAGCGGGCGGGTGAGTGCGGGAGGGGCGGTGGGGAGCTGCGGGGGGGGGGGGGGGGCTGCCCGGGTGATCGCTGATCGTCCGGGCAGCCCATAGGATATAGCAGCGTCTGCTGCCGATGCTCCTATTCAACGGAGCGATGGCAGCAGATCGCTGCTATATCAATCGCTTGTTTCGGCCGAATACGAACGATATTGCTCCTTTAAACGACCCGTGGAATAGGGGCTTTACCTGTTTCTGATGATCCCCCCCCCCCCCCGACACACCTGTCTCTGCTGACTACCCTGACACACCTGTCTCTGCTGACTCTCCTGACTTACCTATCTCTGCTGACTCTCCTGATTACCTGTCTCTGCAGACTGCAGACTCTTCTGACTTACCTGACTCTGATGACTCTCCTGACTTATCTGTCTCTTCTGACGCTCCTGACTTATCTGTCTCTGCTGATTCTAATGACTTTCATAACTCTCTAGTCTTCCCTCCATGTATTGCCCCACCTGACTCACTTGCCCCCCGTAACTCTCCTCCTTCCCCTGTATTCCATGACTTCTCTTTCTCTTGTTTCCCCAGCCTCTTATGTCTCTACTGAGTTTCCTTCCTCCCCTGACTTACCTGTCTCTGCTGACCCCTCCGACTTACCTGTCTCTGCTGACTTCCCTGACTTACCTGTCTCTGCTGACTTCCCTGACTTACCTGTCTCTGCTGACCCCCCTGACTTACCTGTCTCTGCTGACCCCCCTGACTTACCTGTCTCTGCTGAATCTCTACTCCTTACTCTTCTGCCTCTCTCATCCTCCCAGGGTATATAACATATCACAATCACTTGTGTTAGTTGCAGGTTATCGGCAGATTATGTCAGGATTTAGGCAAGGAATCCACATCTAATTCCTGGCAGAAACCTGAATGTGTGAACATGAGCTCAAGCGTTTCCCTCTATCTGCTCTTAACAATTTATTCAGGTACAATGGAACAGGTGCATCATCGGGGGAAATCACTGCTAGACTGCTAGTTACCTTATGTTACATAAGAGGCTCAACCATGTCTCAGCTTTACACCTAACCTTCATAGCCAGACACTGGAAGATTCTAGATCATCCGACTGCAGAAGACACAACAAAGTTATATAAATCAGCCATACATGGTGCCCCAGCTTTAGGATTCCATGTTATGTGTCCTTAAAATTAAAAAGCGACGTCAACTTAAAGGGGGATTTAAAGGGATACACAGATCTCTACAAACATAGTTGTACTTGTAGGACTTGTCAATTTTAATATTTTTGCAAAAACATTAAAGGGGTATTCCGGCAAAAATATTTTTCTTTCAAATTAACTGGTTTCAAAGTTATATAGATTTGTAATTTACTTCTATTTAAAAATCTCCAGTCTTTCAGTACTTATCAGCTGCTGTATGTCCTGCAGGAAGTGGTGTTTTCTTTCCAGCCTGCTACAGTGCTTTATGCTGCCACCTCTGTCCATGTCAGGAACTGTCCAGAGCAGTAGCAAATCGCTATACAAAACCTCCCCTGCTCTGGACAGTTCCGGACATGGACAGAGGTGGCAGCAGAGAGCACTGTGTCAGACTGGAAAGAAAACACACCTTCCTGCAGGACATACAGCAGCTGATAGGTACTAGAAGACTGGAGATTTTTAAATAGAAGCAAATTACAAATCTATATAACTTTCTGAAACCAGTTAATTTGAAAAAAAATTTTTTTTTTTTTTGCTGGAGAACACCTTTAATTTAGCAAATTATATATCCACCAGCTATACCACTTTTTTTTTAGAGTAGCAGTGGTCGGTAACCTAGACAACGAACTGTCAACAATGGTTGGGAAAGCCTGCAATATCAGGAGGAGACAAGTTTACCAGCTAAATGCATAAATGTTTGCAAAAACTATTAAACTTGTTGAGACCTACAAGTATAACTATACTATAGTAGAGATAGGAATAGCCCTTTATATAATATTTAATATACCTCATCTATCTATGCATCATCTCTCTCTCTCTCTCTCTCTCTCTCTCTCTCTCTCTATATATATATATATATATATATATATATATATATTATATATATATAGCCACAGTTAAACAGAAAAACAGCTGATTTCTTCTAGAAACAGCACCACACCTGTCTTCAGTTTGTGTGCGGTATTGCAGCTCAGTTCTATAGAAGTGAATAGAGCCAATACTGCACACAACCTGAGGACAGGGGTTGTTTTTCTAACCCTAGATAACTTTTAATATACATTCAATAATGCACACACAAAACACAGAGTGATAACTAATATAGATGCAATCGGACCAATAAAAGTGTATTCTTACTATTACATTGTCTGTTCATATTGGATATTCTTCATGTAGCAAACTATAACCCTACTGTTACAATGAATGATGTACTGCTATGATTCCCAACCTGTGGCAACCTATTTAACTATAACTAACTACTGTATATAAACATTGGTCCACAACACCGACCCCCCCCCCCCCCACACACACACACACACACACACACTATTTCCAGAAGTGACATATTCAGATTTGCTACATCTACAGTATATACAGTATGTAGAACTTCTATGTCTTCTATTAGCACAACTCTTATTGTGTATTTCTTATGTTTTCTTTTTGTTTTTATTGTTTCTAGGTTATCGCCAATTACAGACATCAGGCACCGCTCATTGTGGTGCTAACTATCCCATATCTATCTATCTATCTATCTATCTATCTATCTATCTATCTATCTATCTATCCTTCTATTTTCTATCATCTATCTATCTATCTATCTATCTATCTATCTATCTATCTATCTATCTATCTCCTATCTATCTATCTATCTATCTATCTATCTTCTATCTATCTATCATCTATCTCCTATCTATCTATCTATCTATCTATCTATCTATCTATCTATCTATCTCCTATCTATCTATCTCCTATCTATCTATCTCCTATCTATCTCCTATCTATCTATCTATCTCCTATCTATCTATCTATCTATCTATCTATCTATCTATCTATCTATCTATCTATCTATCTCCTATCTATCTCCTATCTATCTATCTCCTATCTATCTATCTATCTCCTATCTATCTATCTCTCTATCTCCTATCTCTCTATCTCCTATCTATCTATCTATCTATCTATCTTCTATCTATCTATCTATCTATCTATCTCCTATCTATCTATCTATCTATCTATCTCCTATCTATCTATCTCCTTTCATCTATCTATCTATCTATCTATTACCGATCATCCTATCACCTCTCTCTCTCTCTCTCTCTCTCATCTATGTATCATATATATATATATCTGCAGGTATCTACATTACAGGTTACCATTCACGATAAGATACATTGTAACTCAGCAGAAACATGTTAGAAGCTGATCCCAGCCACATTATACAGTGTCCCATGCAGCAGGGCAGAGAGGTGACAGTAGATGGATTTACCTGGACTGGAGAGGTCACATAGTCCCAGGGCAGCAGCCAGGACTGGCAGTCACGTCTGTTTCAGCTCAGGGCTCCTCTTCCCCCCATGCATTGGATGCAGCCCCTATGTCTGGGTTACAGGTTGCTGCTGGTAACTTCTATAGACTCCTGGAGCTCCTTGTGTCTTGCAGACAGTGCAGCCTCCTTATATAAGATCCAGCCCAGCAGTGATGAGAGAGAGAGAGCAGCAGCTGAGGACTCCTCAGGGAGACAGGACAGGGATTGTCTGCTGGCAGGGCAGTGCAGCTGTGTAGTGATATGTGCTGGGCGGTGCTGCTGATACTACAACCCCAGCCTGGAGGAAGAGGAGGAGGAGGAGGGGGGTGATCACTGGGATGTACTGACCAAACCACACACATCACCCTGCACAACACCCTGCACAACACACATCACCCTGCACAACACACAGAACCCTGCACAACATACAGCACCCTGCGCAACACACAGAACCCTGCACAACACACAGAACCCTGCACAACACAACACACAGCACCCTGCACAACACACATCACCCTGCACAACACACAGCACCCTGCACAACACACAGAACCCTGCACAATACCCTGCACAACACACAGAACCCTGCACAACACCCTGCACAACACACATCACCCTGCACAACACACATCACCCTGCACAACACACAGCACCATGCACAACACACATCACCCTGCACAACACACAGCACCCTGCACAACACACAGAACCCTGCACAACACAACACATAGCACCCTGAACAACACACATCACCCTGCACAACACCATGCACAACACACAGCACCCTGCAAAACACAGAGCACCCTGCACAACACCCTGCACAACACACAGGACCCTGCACAACACACAGGACCCTGCACAACACATAACACCCTGCACAACACACAGCACCCTGCAAAACACACAGCACTCTGCACAACACACAGCACCCTGCACAACACCCTGCACAACACACAGGACCCTGCACAACACACAGTACCCTGCAGAACACCATGCACAACACACAGCACCCTGCAAAACACAGAGCACCCTGCACAACACCCTGCACAACACACAGGACCCTGCACAACACACATCACCCTGCACAACACACATCACCCTGCACAACACACAGCACCCTGCACAACACACAGCACAACACACAGCACCCTGCAAAACACACAGCACTCTGCACAACACACAGCACCCTGCACAACACCCTGCACAACACACAGAACCCTGCACAACACAACATGCAGCACCCTGAACAACACACATCACCCTGCACAACACACAGCACCCTGCACAACACACAGGACCCTGCACAACACACAGCACCCTGCACAACACCCTGCACAGCACACATCACCCTACAAAACACACAGCATCCTGCACTACACACAGGACCCTGCACAACACATAGGACCCTGAACAACACACAGCACCCTGCACAACACACAGGACCCTGCACAACACCCTGCACAACACACATCACCCTACAAAACACACAGCATCCTGCACTACACACAGGACCCTGCACAACACATAGGACCCTGAACAACACACAGCACCCTGCACAACACACAGGACCCTGCACAACACACAGCCCCCTGCACAACACACAGGACCCCGCAAAACACACAACACCCAGCACAACACACAGCATCCTGCACAACACACAGCACCCTGCACAACACACAACACCCTGCCCAACACACAGCCCCCTCCACAACACACAGGACCCTGCACAACACACAGCGCCCTGCACCACACACAGGACCCTGCACAGCACACAGCGCCCTGCACAACACACAGCGCCCTGCACAACACACAACACCCTGCACAACACACAGTATCCTGCACAACACACAGCCCCCTGCACAACACACAGCCCCCTGCACAACACACAGCACCCTGCACAACACACAGGACCCTGGACAACACACAGAACCATGCACAACACACAGCACCCTGCACAACACAGAGAACCCTGCACAACACACAGCACCCTGCACAACACACAGGACCCTGCACAACACACAGGACCCTGCACAACACACAGGACCCTGGACAACACACAGAACCATGCACAACACACAGCACCCTGCAGAACATACAGGACCCTGCACAACACACAGGACCCTGCACAACACACAGGACCCTGCACAGCACACAGGACCCTGCACAGCCCCCTGCACAACACACATCACCCTGCACAACACACAGTACCCCGCACAACACACAGGACTCTGCACAGTACACAGCATGTGGGACATAGGAAAGGTGGTTGTCAATGTTTGGTATGGAAAAATAAAACAAACAGAGCAGAATATTAGTAATAATAACAGTAGTATGAATATTATTATTATTATTATTATTGTTGTTGTTGTTGTTGTTGTTGTTGTATAAGTAATAGTGAATTAATGATACTGAAGAAAGAGAATAAAGACCTGTGATGAGTCAGTATCAAATGAGGTGTTGTAATATAGCTGTATAGCCTGGAGACCAATAATTTTATTGTTTTCTTGTTCTTGCTATGTTAGCAAGAAAGTAAAAACACTATTGGAATCAGGGTGCCCAAAGGGCTATAAAGTGGTATATATATATATATATATATATATATATATATATATATATATATATATATATATATATATATATATTGTTATGACTGAGCACAGGTCAGCAAAGGATGCATATAGTGAACTAATAGAATATTATTAATAATACCTGAAGAAGAATTATAGAATAATATTCACATTAATAAATAATAGATTAAGAGTAAGAATAATGTAATAATGTAAATATATTAATCAATAGGCATAGATTAATAATTATATCCTAGTCAGCTAATGAGAATAAGAAGAAAAAAATAAATAAATATATATATATATATATATATATATATATACATATTAACAAAACACAACAATCACTGAGCTCGGGGTGATCAGTGAAAAAAATCCAATGGAGTACTCATCTAAGAGTCTCCACTGATTGTCCCCTACAAAATTTGAATATGCAAAGAAGGCGTCTGTAGAGCCTCAGGTGCAAGACCAAAGCGCTTACATTGTTTCACCTACAGACCCACATGAATGCTTATTTTTTGCGCCATTAATTGTACTTTTCAATGGCAGGCTTCATTTTTGCAAAAAGTACACTGCAAATGGGTGAAGAAATTGAAAAAAAAAAAACGCTTTTTTTAAAAATTTGGGGAGTATTTGTATTTACGCCGTTTGCCCTAGGGTAAAACTGACTTGTTGTGCATGTTCCTCAAGTTGTTACGATTACAACGATATGTAACATGTATAACTTTTATTTTATTTGATGGCTTCTAAAAAATTAAAACCCTTTTTAATAAATTAATGTTCCTTTAAAATCGCTCTATTACCATGCTTATAGCGCTTTTATCCTTTGATCTCTGTGTGTGTTCTTTCTATCGGTACCTTAATTGCATATACGCAACTTTTTGATCGCTTTTTATTACAATTTTTCTGGGTTTGATGCAAACAAAAATGTGTAATCTTGCACTTTGGAATTTTTTTGCACTTGCGCCATTTACCGTGCGAGATCGGGAATGGGATAATTTAATAGTTCAGGCAATGACGCTCGCGGTGATACCAAATATGTTTGTTTATTTATTTATTTTTATTTATAAGATGGGGAAAGGGGGGTGATTCACACTTTTATTAGGGGAAAGGATTATGTATTAATAAAAAAATACATTTATTTACTTTTTTACACTTATACTAGAAGCCATCCTGGGGTTAGGGTTATTCCCCCTGGCGTTAGGGTTATTCCCCCTGGGGTTAGGGTTATTCCCCCTGGGGGACTTCTAGTATAGAAAAATTAGGCTAGTATAAAAAATTGGCTAATAGTAATATTGTCATAATAAAAATATAATAAAAACAACAATGGAATAGAAATAATGATGATCATGATAAAAATAAGACTTATAGTATTCATAATGTCATAATTGTTACAGGGTGTTAATGAGAGTAAAATAATAAATATTTTTAAATACTACAAAAATAATATCAATAATGGCAGTAACCATAGAAAAATGTATATAATAATAAAAGGATAAAAGTAATAAAATAGAATAATAACAATGATTATTATAATACTAAAATAATATTATTATACTACTACTACTAATAATAATAATAATAATAATAATAATAGAATATTAATCATTATTTACATTATTTATCATTTATTCTTTGATATTTTAACTATTACCATTTCCCCCCATCTATTATTAGGCTCTAAAAGGAAACATAATGCAATGATAATATACTTAGTATTATATATACTTATTATTTCCCATGAATGTAATCCCTATGCTGTATGGCACTTACATCAGCAGCATATGAATGTGCCGTGTGATTGCCATGGGATTTCCTTAGGCTAGGTTCACACTGCGTTTTCAGCATCCGTTTAACGGATCCGTTTTTTTTTAACGTCCAGAAAAATAGAGTCAGCAACGTTTTTTGGTCCATTTTGGTCCGCCAAAAAAAACGGATCCGTTTTTTTTATAATGGAAGTCAATGGAAAAACGGATGCACACAAATGAATCCGTTTTTTGCAATCCGTTTTTCATGCGTTTTTTGCAAAAAACGGATGCGTTAAACGGATGCTGAAAACGCAGTGTGAACCTAGCCTTAGCCAGTTACTCTCTGCAGCAGGGACATCAGCTTGTATGAAATATCAAAACTAAGGCCATGTTCCAATAAACTATTTAATGTAACTTTCTGCGTGTTTTCGCCATCATCTGAGTTGCAGTAGTAGCAGAACCACAATAGTAGTAGCAGGTATATTTTTATACTCCTTTTCCTGGACTAGTGTGGAGAGTACCTGTACTTCCCTGACAGCTCCAGATTCCACATCATGCTCATTCAGATGAATGGAGGATTATATAATACATTGTTGTGAGGAGTCTGCCAGTCTTTTTAGGCGCTCATAAAGGGGGTGGGGACCCCCCGTGAGTCATATTCATGCTTCTGCCCCTTACCCTGCACTGGACTGTGTATTTTTCTGTAGTTCTCCAAGAAGAAGATGGGGGGCAGCAGTGTGCTTACAGTTCCCCATTCTACATCACATATTCCCAGCCAGTGGCTCAGGAATCCCTTGTGGCTCTCTAATTTCTTACATGTGTGAGATTAGGAAGATTGTGAAGCAGCAAATCCGAAGACTCATTCCTTGTCCTCTCATTGTGTCATAAGAGACTTGGATGGTCCCGGTCTCCACAGCTGCTGCTTGTCATCTATGGCAGGAGGAAGTCATCTGCACGTATCACATAATCTACAGCCAATAACCCCCACTTGTCCACGACAGAAGGGCTCAAGGGTCATAAGTGATGGATGTTCCTGACTGTCTCCCTATAAATATTATACAGGGAGTGGGCTGCCATCAGACATTACATAGAGCAAACGCCACTATCCACCAGGGCTAGCACTATCCCACCAACTGGCCTTGTCACAAGGGTCAGAGCTATGTGATTGGCGTAAAACAAGGAGGAGCATCTTTACTTTATTAACCTTAGCCGCCATGGCATCATTTATACATTTGGTTGTCTACAAGACACCTTTCCATAGGTTCACGAGGTATACCATGGGTATATAGTGAAATGTCTTAGAGATCACCACCCAAAATGAATATAGACTTATGACTCTCAGATTTATACAGGAAGTAGTGGATTGTATTTTGAACCCAAAGCTCAAAGGTGGCCTATGTCTACCAAAAGTGCCCCTAGTGCCCTATGTCCACCAAAAGTGCCCATAGGTGTTGTACTGTAACATTTGCAACTTTATAATGGTGGCAAACTGCAACTTGAATATTACATAAGAGTACATGGCTTTCCTGGTTTCAAAGCTATTTGACACACTCGTTTCTGCCAAGTATATATGCAGAAGCGTATGAACAGTAAAGTAGGCATGCTTTATGCATCCCTAGCTTACTGTTAATAGTTTCCCTGAACCAGATGCGGCACCAAGCATGGACAACATTGGGCTAAGGACACATAATTATGATTTTTCTTTTTTAAATTGTTTAATTTTTTTCTTACATGAAGAACACCCACACTATTACTATTTATTTAAAGGGACAGTGTCACTTTTTTTTTTATTTATTAACAAAATGTAATTATAAAAGATAAGTGGTTTAGTTATTTTTGTTTTTTTATTTACATCTGTCATCAGTGTTTTAAAACACTGTGATGCTTGCACAGGGGGCTGCCATATTGAACAGCATCTGTGTATGACGTCATTTCACGACACTTACACAGATGCTGTACGGCACACACATAACATTGAAGTGAACGGACGGAGTCCGTCCCGTTCACTTACATTGTGTTTCAGAAGCTGTGTACTGCACATGTCCAAAGACATGCGCAGTACACAGCTGTGGGAGGGAGGGGGCGCCATCTTACAGAAGTCCACTACTTACAGAAAGTTCTGTGTGCCGCCGGCCGGCCTGAAGTGCAGGGGGGAGGACATCAGTGCCGGTGATCGTTATGTGCAGCCAGACAGCGGGGGGCAGCAGGCAGAAGGGGAGAGTGATGGACGGGCTCCCCCTCACAGTGTAAGGAGTGCTGGAGCCTCTTATCATAGGTGCCCCCTGCCCCGGGTCCCTGCTGCTCTGCCTAACCTAACCTGTGTGTCAGTAGCCGGGCAGAGAGTCTCCTTCCTCTCTGGAGCCGGCCTCCTCTTCTCACATGGATCAGCTCGGGGGATGGGAGAGACCGGCAGGGACGGGAGTGTTGCTACGGAGCTCTGTGCAGCCTGGTAAGCAAAAGCTCCTGCCTGAGATCTGTGACCAGAGCTGCAGTGTTGTCTGTCAGGTCAGAAGGGGAAAGAAACACACACACAGGTCCTGGCTGTATATACCCCCCCCCTGTCCTGGCTGTATATACCCCCCCCCTGTCCTGGCTGTATATACTACGCCCCCCTGTCCTGGCTGTATATACCCCCCCTGTCCTGGCTGTATATACCCCCCCCCGTCCTGGCTGTATATACTACGCCCCCCTGTCCTGGCTGTATATACTACGCCCCCCTGTCCTGGCTGTATATACCCCCCCTGTCCTGGCTGTATATACCCCCCCCCTGTCCTGGCTGTATATACTACGCCCCCCTGTCCTGGCTGTATATACCCCCCCTGTCCTGGCTGTATATACCCCCCCCCCCCTGTCCTGGCTGTATATACCCCCCCCCTGTCCTGGCTGTATATACTACGCCCCCCTGTCCTGGCTGTATATACCCCCCCTGTCCTGGCTGTATATACCCCCCCTGTCCTGGCTGTATATACTACGCCCCCCTGTCCTGGCTGTATATACTACGCCCCCCTGTCCTGGCTGTATATACTACGCCCCCCTGTCCTGGCTGTATATACCCCCCCCTGTCCTGGCTGTATATACCCCCCCCCCTGTCCTGGCTGTATATACCCCCCCCCCCTGTCCTGGCTGTATATACCCCCCCCCCTGTCCTGGCTGTATATACTACCCCCCCCCCCTGTCCTGGCTGTATATACTACCCCCCCCCCCCCTGTCCTGGCTGTATATACTACCCCCCTGTCCTGGCTGTATATACTACCCCCCCCCCCTGTCCTGGCTGTATATACTACCCCCCTGTCCTGGCTGTATATACTACCCCCCCCCCCCTGTCCTTGCTGTATATACTACCCCCCCCCTGTCCTTGCTGTATATACTACCCCCCTGTCCTGGCTGTATATACTACCCCCCCCTGTCCTGGCTGTATATACTACCCCCCCCCCTGTCCTGGCTGTATATACTACCACCCCCTGTCCTGGCTGTATATAACACCCCCTGTCCTGGCTGTATATAATAGCCTGTACATATATACACACACACACACACACAGTATTATCCGGCGTATGGTCGCCCCATACGGTGTGGGGCTCAAAAATTGCCCCATCCCCACTGTATGGGGCGACCACTATAAAAAAATAAATAAATAAATAAATTGACTCTCCTAGGGCCCTTTCTTTGCCTCCGCATGCCTCCGGTACTGTTCCCGGCGCAGGCAGTGTGACGTACACTAGAGGCTCGGAGACGCTCAGCTGCCGGAAGAGCTTCGGGAGAATTAGAGAGGCACCGGAAGTTCCCGAAGCCTCTCTCATTCTTCCAAAGCTCTCCCGTCGGCTGAGCGTCTCGATGACGCTCGGCTGCCGGGGAGAGGTTCGAGTATCTCAGTCTCCGGTGCAGGTAGTGTACGTCACACTGCCTGCGCCGGGAACGGGCCCTAGGTGAGTTAAATGTTTTGTTTTTTAATTTAGCTGCAGTTAACCCCTGCAGGGCTGCGGTCAGGCAGGGGTTAACATTTTCCGTCATATAAGGCGAACCCCTGACAATCTGCTTAAAAGTCAGGGGTCGTTTTATATGCCTTATACGCCGGAAAATACGGTATACCTCTCCGACCTGTCTAATGTGTGACACAGCTGACACCAGAGAGCAATAGCCTGTACTCTCCTGTATGTGTGTGTGTGTGTGTGTGTGTGTGTGTGTGTATATATATATATATATATATATATATATATATATCCTACCTGTGTAATGTGTGACACTGCTGACACCAGAGAGCAATAGCCTATACTCTTGTGTGTATGTATGTGTATATATATATATATATATATATATATATATATATATATATATATATATATATATATATATAGATTGATAGATAGATATATATATAGTGATACTTTGGTATAAGAGTAACTTGGATTAAGAGTAGATTAATTAGTAGTAGATTAGTTAGTAGTGGACTAATAGTGACTTGGTGTTAGAGCATTGCTTTGGTGTAAGAGCTCCCTGTACTGGGTGGGAGGGCGGGTGGAGGAGGGGCATGGTCTGCATAGCGGGGTCTACAGGACTGTACTCTGACCCAGGATGTCTCCCTCACCTTCCAAATCATAGCAGATCCACCTCAGGCTGGGGCTTGCATCAGGGGGCAGGATTACCCCATCTCTCCATAGCTGTAACCCCTCTCTCCCCGGACAGAGAGTGCTGCATGTATGTGCCCACATCTGCCCCGCTCATTCCTTCCTGCTCCCTGCGGTCTCTGTCAGCCCTTGTGTTTCCCATCCTCTCCATTACTGTACAGTAACTTATCACATATTCTGCTGTTTCTGAATGTTTCATCTGTTTTACATGTAATTCAGAATAATAAATCACTATTTTTGGGGTGTCTGAATTTCTATGATTTCTTATGGGAAAATTTGCTTTGGTTTAAGAGTGGATTTGGATCACAAGCACGGCCCCGGAACAAATTATGCTCGTAATCCAAGGCACCACTGTGTATATATACATATATATCTTCCCTACCTGTGTAATGTGTGACACTGCTGACACCAGAGAGCAATACCCTGTACTCTCCTGTATTATGAGCAGTGAGAAGTGCGGGAGGTGAGTGTGGACAGGCGAACTGTATTTGGTTCTGCAGCAGGTTGAGCAGAGGTGTATTATGAGGTTCTGCAGCAGCTGAGGTGTATTATGAAAAGCTAGGGACACACTTGTACTTCTGTGCAGACAACAACAAAATGGTGCTGCCCAGCAGTACACATATCACCTTCCCCCTCTTTGTTCTCCTGTGAAAAGAGGAGGGAGGTGATGATGTCACAGCAAATGAGCAGAGACTGACTCTTTTTTCAGCACAGCCGTATATCAGGTTACTTTTACCAGCAGTTTTCCTCCTGGAGCTCCCCCTGGTGGCCATCACTGGGAAATATGGAAAATTAGATAGTTAATTTTTCATATTTCCTTACATGTAAAAAATAAAAAAATGCACATATAAATTAGCAAAAAAATAACACATTTAATTTTAAGACTTTCATGTTTTTTTTTAACTTTGTGACACATTCCCTTTAAAGAAAGGCTCAACAAGGGGGTCTTATGTTGTTATGTTTTAAACCTGGTATGTGTGTTTTTCTCCTACTTATTTCAGCTTAGAATTCAAGCCATTTGATGGACAGCATCCAGTAGCATCAGTAGTAATCCAGGGTTTAGTGTTAGCCTTTAAAAGGGTGAACCCCCCCCCCCTTCTCCATGATTAGCCCAGTACCTAGTACCAGGGATGTCAGGAAAACTCGGGCCTGTGATAATGTTAGGCTCTAGACCTGGCCAGTAGCAGGCTAGTATTATTAGGCCAAAAGAGACCAAAATGATTGGTTCTTTCCCCTTAGTAGCACTAGGCTGTTGCTGTTACTTGATTTGCAGCTGGATGATTGTGGAAAAGAGGAGGGATCTCTTGCTTAAAAATAATATTTTAAAAATGTGTGGTGTCCATCTTTTTCTTACATAGCTAAGTACAATACAAGCAGCAGAAGAAACCAGGGTGGAAAGGGCCATTTACTTTGTCCCTACCTAGCCTAATGATACCAGCCTGTCACCACCCAAGCCCGGGAGCCTTATTTTGTGATTACACACAACTCTTCCTAGCAGTCCTGGTAGCAGGGGTGCTGTGGGAATAATGGGGGGAGTATATGGCTAGCCATTTAATGGGTAACACTAAACTAAAGAAAAATCATGCTAGCCTATCCTCAAATCAGCATTGTTTATGCATAGTGCTACAGGATCTCCTGGGCAAAAAATTGCGTGCATCAGATTTTGGCACACAATGCAACATGTATACCTAAATCTGGGGCCCCTTCTGCTTTTCAGTCAGGAATCCTCATGACATTCAGTAGTAGTAGGTAAGCCATGGCTCATGTAACCATCACCCGCATAGCCTCTCCAGCGATATAAATTTTCAGCCTGATTAATGCAGTAAGCGAGTGCCGATTTGCTCGATCATTGTTAGCTATGTCTGTGCAGCACGTTCTGTAAGTAGAAAGTAATAAAGTATATACTTACCTCTCCATGCTCCCTGGCATCCTTTCACACAGTCAATCACTAGCTAAGACAGGACAGCGCCATGGCTAGTGATTGCCTAAGAGTCCTGTCACTCCAGAGATGGGTTTAGAAGCTTCAGAAGTGGCTCCAATCAGTGGGAAACAGGCAGGAGGACAACAGGGAGCATGGACAGGTAAGTATACATCTTTATTATTTCACTTTACACTGCCATTAGCTGTTAAATCATGTTGAAAGCAAATGATCAGCCGATGACCGGCTCTTCTTTATTGTATGGAGCAATATCTGCCTGAATTAGCCTGATTTGGCAGATCATTACTTTGTATAATAGGGTAATAACTTTATAAATCTACTGCTTCTCCTGCGATTATAAAGACAATGGCATACTCAGGGGTAAACTTTACCCCCATTGTGATACAAAACCAATCCTTACAAAAACAAATTCTCTTTGCTCACTTCTAACAACTGGATCTCTATTTATGACTTTATCGGACATAACTCCTCTTTCACTGGGGATTATAATACACAATGAAGCTACATCAGTCGTCCATATAATTAGATTTATATTTCATCTGACCGAAACTTTGTGTTTCTTCAAATGAATCTTTCAAGTATGATGCTATCTGTTCAAAATAATCAATCCATTCACTCAGGTTAGGAGATTGTTAAAGCCCGGGGGAATACATTGATGATTATCTGCAAATACATGTTAAGCAAATGTTGTCATACTTGAAAGATTCATCAGAGGTAATTAGTAGACTTGGTCAGATGAAATATAATTTAATCTGATTATTACGATGATAAATCCCCCATGAAAAAGGAAGTGATAAATAATCATAATAAATAATCATAATAAATTCATAAATAGAGATCAAGTTGTTTATACTGATCAAAGGAGTTTTTTAGGGATTGTATTATTTTATATAAACCCAACATTCATATTTGGTGCAAAGGAAACCTTATTCTTCAGTACAGCCATGGGGAAAAACTTCGCCCCCAGCTACCTAATCTCTTTATGGTGTTGTGGAAATACACCTTTCATATTGCTGCTGGTGACGTTACATAGATGACAGCTTTCTTTTATTAGAAAGTCATTCAAAAGACATTAGAAAACATTCTACTTAGAACAACTGGAATGCGAGACTAATGTGAGCGATCAATACCTGCAAAGTCAACTTCTACAATCTCGCAATTTTTAAGAACAGATCAGTGCTAAAACACACTTTCACCAGATAGATAGAAATGGTTTCATCAACGATCAAAGCTGTCATAATCCCTGGCTATATAATATTCTAAGAAAAACAACTATTGGGAAAAAGTCAAAATTGTGCAGTCCTAAAGCAAAGGTTGAGAGGACTGAATTATCCAAGAGGAATAATAGAAAGGGTGCACAGTGAGGCGGAATAAATAGACTAGGATTCAATTCTAGCTTACAAAAATAGTGAAGAAGATAACAGATTTGCTTTTCCTTCCTTTCTCGTATAAGAGATGGAAATAATGTAAAGAAAATTCTCAGCAATATCATATTTAGAGATGAGCCAATCGAATCTTATGAACCGAGATATGTTCGGAACTTTGCAAAAAGTTTGGTTAGGTACTGTACCGATTCAAACTAAACTTTTTGGAGAGTTCTGAACAAGATTGTAAAGATGTTCATCGCATAATTTAATACACATTAAAAAAAAAACACAAAAAAGGGTATGCTCACCTTCTCCTCACTCCTCCGGTGTCCTACTGCACATCCCCCGCTAATCACAGCCACCTCCAGCCTGCTCAGCCAATCACTGATGGGGAAGTGCTGTGGCCAGTGATTGGCTGAGCAAGCTGTCACTCTCGTCTCAGTCAGGAAGTGGAGGTGACAACGGGGGAACGTGGACAGGTAAGTATTTATACACAAACTTGATAAACCACATCGAAACAGGTTCAGTTTGGATTAACCCAAACTTTTCTTCAAAGTTCAGCAAGCCTGCCGAACTGAACTTTTAAAAAGTTTACTCATCTCTAAAAAAAAATAATAAAAAAAAAATGTTTATACCATATAAAGAAGATTTTTTGAGAAGTGAGAAGTGGTGCAATAGAAATTAAAGTTTGTAAATGGGGTGCCCATTGTGGTATAACAATTGTGTTGAAGTAAGCTTGGCAATACAAATACAGTGGTACCTTGGTTTAAGAGTAACTTGGATTAAGAGCGTTTTGCAAGAAGAGCTCACAGTATTTCAAAATTGTAACTTGGTTTAAGAGCATTGCTTTGGTTTAACAGCTCCCTGTACTGCGTGGGAGGGGGATAGGAGGAGGGGCATGGTCTGCACAGGTTGGTCTACAGCACTGTACTCTGACCCAGGAAGTCTCCTTCTCCTTCCAAATCATGGCAGATCCACTTTAGGGAGTGTAATCTCTTCATAGCTGTAATCCTCTTTCCCCAGACAGAGAGTGCTGCATGTATGTGCCCACATATGTCCTGAAATCTTCACTGATTGACTACCGGTGGATGAGAATTGCGTAAAGATGCAGTGGTACTCATGAATGCTGAGCTGCAGTTTCCTATCACAGGATGCAGGTCTGTATGGTAATAGGGAATGTTATCCATGAACACTGATCCTTGCAGGTACCAGAAGAAACAAAGATGTTTTTGTGAAGTTTATCATCCCTGACTTGACAATCACTTACTCTCGGAGGTAGCAGAATATATGACTCCTTCTCGGAGACAGAGAGAATACTTTGTGGGAAGGTCACCAAGACTAGATACTTTGCAGAAGTCAGTGAGCTAACCCCATACTAACTGATCTCCAACACAGGGTAGCAACATGTGTCCTAGAATGTATATAAAATGGCCAGAACTAGCGCTTCTCATGTATACACCCAGGACAGCTTAATCCAAAAAGTTACCTGAAATACAGGTACACATTATATTAGTTTATTACATACAGACCTTTTAACCCAGCATCAAAATAAAGTCAATCTGCCTGCAGTCATAGCAAACACAAGGGATACCCTGGAAACATGTAGGTATAAGATGTTGAGATGACCCCTTTGGTACTGCTCAGTCTGTGATCCTGCATATTACACAGAGTTTACAAGTCACAAACACTGACGTCTCAGACTGACACCTTGTAATAAACCTTGCTGGATGTGAATAATTGGGATTAATGGAGAAGAGGAGCTCTCATGAGTGTCACAATATATTTCATTAATAACCAGACCACTTCAGGTTGGCTTAGCGTCTGCTTCCATTTAATGCCCCTGAACACTTCATTAACTAAAAAGGAAACTTATAAAAAAATAATACAGCATTTAAAGGGGTACTCCAGCCATTTATGTTTTTTTCATACATGGCATAGAAAATATAAACATCTTATTCTAACCTCACCACGCTCCCCTGGGGCTCCCCCTGTGGTGTCTTCAGGTCCCCACTAAACGCTTGGGTCGCTAAGATGACTCATCTTGACAGTGACAGCCTGCTCAGCCAATCACTGACTGAAGTGAGACAGGGCTGCTGGCAGTGACTGGCTGAGCAGGCTGTCACTGCCAAGGCAAGTAACAGCCAAAGTGTTCAGTGGGGGACCCAAAGACATGACAGGAGGACCCCAGGGATACATAGTTAGGTAAGAATAAGTATGCATCATTGTATCACAAAAAATAAATGGCTTCAGTGTCCCAAACTCTTGCAGATAAGTAAGCGTCACAGTGCACTGCTTTACAAAGTTTGCACAGAGCTGTGTATGAGATTACCAATGTAGACCCATATCCCGACACACAGAGGTTTCCGTGGCCCCCTACACAACCAGTGTAGAAGGCCAAAGAAAATCTCTTTGCTGGAACAGGGACATCTGTCAAACATGACATGAGTCCTTGCTCCTTGTGCATAACATTGAGCCAGCAATGCTTTATACAGCACTCTATTACTTCCTGAAGACTCTTTGGTCTGGATACCCTTCGCCTTGCTCAGTGAATATGCCAGGTCAGACTTCACTGTACCCGATCCCATAGAACTCCAAGCTAAGAGTGTGGGGTGCCAAGGAAAGTGCGTGAAGGAGCATGGACTCCTTGGGTTAAAGGCCTAGGTAGTGATCCTCAAGAAACCCAGAGAATAACCTGCTATAACCAGATATAGAAGATATAAAGAGGGCTCGGGAGTTGGGCCTTCTCTTCACCCAGTGGTTCCCAGGATGCTATCAACTGCTACCTCTGCTAATATCCAGTACAGAGCTAGTTTACCTGTTTAAATGGCGCTGTAATTCTGACATTGGTATTTAAACATTAGAGGAGCACATCATTGGTGGTGCCATAGATGGAGCCGATCCATTGTCATGGCAGTCCAAAGCCTCTGCTAGCCCTCCATGGCTGCCAGGACTATTGATAGAGTCTGCCTACAGCAGGATATACCAACAGAGCGCCCATCTAAAGGATCATTGCAGTACTTGTCTACTGCTCATACAAGTGCACAGGAGGATTATAAAATTCAATTAAAACACTAGAATGTGTCATTGTTACCGCTTTGTTCTGTTCCTAATTTCACTTGTTTTTATTTAGTTTTTATTTTGTAGCAATTTTGTATGGTAAAATAAAAGGTGTCATTACAAAGTTTGATTCGTCCCGCAAAAAAAAAACAAGCCCTTCTATGGATCCATAGCTGAAAAGATAAAAAAAAGGAAAGGAAAGGAAAAAATGAAAAAGCAAAAAAAAAAAAAAAAATTCTGCAACGTGAAATACTTTTTTTTTTTTAAGTAATAAAGCATGATGGAAACTATCCCGATTATAATAGTTGTAATTGTACCAACCTGAGCAATACAGGTAACATATTAATTTTACAGCGCAGCAAACAGTGAAATTTGCTAAACTACATGTTTATTATGAAATTTTTTTTTTCTGTTTTGTAGTATTATGGTAATGTGAAGCGTGTCATTAGAAAGTACAAATGGTTACGCAAAAAGCAAGTCCTCATATTACTCTGTAGATTATGAAATTAAAGAGTTTTAGCTCATAGAAGGAGAGGAACTGCTCAACCAACAATTTTGGAGAGGACATGGTAGGAGAGGATTACAGACAGATGAAATAAATGGATTTGTTTGTGGTTTTAGAACTGGGGCAGACAGGTAGGCAATGTCATATGCTTTTTTACTGTTGAAATACCCCTTTAAAGGAAACTCCAGAGAACAATGTTTTCTTTCAAATCAACTGGTGTCAGAAAGTTATACAGACTTACTTCGATTTAAAAATTTCAAGTCTTCCATTACTTATCAGCTGCTGTATGTCCTGCAGGAAGGGGTGTATTCTCTCCAGTCTGGCACAGTGCTCTCTGCTGCCACCTCTGTCCATGTCAGAAATTGTCCAGAGCAGCAGCAAATCCCTATAGATAAACTCTACTACTCTGGACAGTTCCTGACATGGACAGAGGTGGCAGCAGAGAGCAATGTGTCAAACTGGAAAGAATACACCACTTCCTGCAGGACATACAGCAGCTGATAAGTACTTGAAGACATGAATTTTTTTAAATAAACGTAAACTACAAATCTATATAACTTTCAGACACCAGTTCATTTGAAAGAATAAAAAATTAATGTAGTTTCCCTTTAAGGCAGGACCCTAACCGATCGTACAATGCATTGCCTACCCAAACAATACACCTTCATTTTTACTATCCTAAATATTGCCTGTAGCATACACAACACTATGCATTATAAAAGCAGTAATTTAACAAATTCAGCTCTGCTACATCTAAACATTTAGTAATACTTACTCCACCTTGTCATTACCATTCCAGTCCAGTGCTGCATTTCCATATAATGTACAGCTGCCTGCATTATCCATGATAACCATCCACATCCAGTATAGCGGTGATTGTGGATGTGCATAGGAAACCATTAAGGTGACAGTGATAAGTGATGAGCCCAGCAGACCGCACAGTATATAAAGATGATTATAGCAACTTAACACCAGGGATACCGTGTAAGGATATGAATTCTGTTCATCTCCCAGCGGTATTCACTAATCTCATTCATTACGGATGAGCAAATAACTTTATAGAAAACTGGAGCAGCTAGTGCCAGGCTGCTGCTGCAAAGGTGTCATGTAGTTCTATCTGTATACATGTAAGACCCCTGTGTCCTGACCTCTGTAAGCAGGGGTCTTGTAGTTCTCACCTCACTCTGTCGCTGTGCCTCGAATCTTGCAGGAGCTCTTCAGGATGCAGCAGGGGCTTCCTCTTCTGCCAGGGCTCTACCCAGGAAACCCCCCTTCCTAATCACAGTACACACTCAAAAGAAGTCAAGATAAAACAACTTAGAGGCTTAATTTTTTAGACGAATGCAGGATACAGCTCTGTGGAGTCTGGGAAAACATGGATACAACCATAGGCTATACACTGCATCCATGTTTTCTTGGACTCTAGGGCTGCATCCAACTTCTTCAGCCACCGGTATACCAATGCAGAATGATCAGACAGAGTTTTGTTCATCTCTAGTTCACTAGGGCTTTATGCTCGGCCTGGCTGGGGAAGCAATATACAAAATTCCCTTAGTATAATGCTGTACAGAAGGTAGTGAAACAACTCGTAACTAACTGCAACAAATGCACAATTTACGATAGCAATATAATAAACTCAGTTTGGTCATTGAAGCCCAAATGCCATGGA
Source organism: Dendropsophus ebraccatus (assembly GCF_027789765.1). Lineage (NCBI taxonomy): Eukaryota > Metazoa > Chordata > Amphibia > Anura > Hylidae > Dendropsophus > Dendropsophus ebraccatus. The sequence continues at coordinate 124,118,427 of NC_091459.1, forward strand.
TGGTGACCACTTCTAGGTGCACCTTATATGAACCAGAGATTCCTCTTAGTAACAGTTCCCTGACAGAAAAAGTTCTTGCATTGTCTATTGAATCCTGTGTTACAGGTAGGGAGCGACCAAGGCCAGACTCATAGTTGGAACAGAAGGTGGACTAGTGTACTGTAGGTAAGTCTTGGGACTCTGGATGATCTCAAGAGGTGATGCTGCTTCAGGATTATTGTGGTGACCCAGGGGCTCTAGGTGGTGTTTCCAAGGGCTGATGGTCATGGGTCTCGGAGTGGTAATAGTCCTTCCTAGGTGCCAACAGAACATAGTTCTGAACAAGAACATAGAACAGAACAAGAAGGTAGTTGTCCTCTGTGTCCCCTGAAATTTGGTTGAGCAGTAGATAAAGGCACGTGCTAAAAGTGACCACCTTGGAGTCGGTGGTGATAAACTTGAAGACAAAACCTTTACTCATGGTTATGACAATCCATCTATTGCTGTATAAGGGCAGTGAGTGACACGTCCAGCAGTACAGGCTCCAGTTAAGGGTGAGTCAGCCTTTGATATAATCCTCAGGTCCTGGTAAGTTGCAGGGGTACATCGGCAGATATGCTCTTCTGCAATCTGCTGCCTGGAGAATGAAGCTCCTGGGGGATGCAGAGCTCGTACAGAACCGGATAGCCCCTCAGCGTGGATAGGTTTTAGATCCCCTGTTGGTGGTAGCCGCACCCAAGGTGTACTAGCCCAACATGGCTTGTAGAATCAGGATACACTTGATTCAACTTGATTTCCACCTCTACGTATAACCTTTGGGGAACCTTGCTATTGGTGGAGAGAAACCAGAGAAGTATCTTTCTGTGAGGTAACCTGTGCAGGGCTTGGTGGACAAGCCAAGTCTCTTCAGGTTAGGTGGTGATGAAGGTAGTATTCTATAGTTTCACCACTAGATGTCAGCATTTTGTATGTATGCTGAAGTTAGCCAGTTGTTGTACCATGTTCTCAGTGCTGACCTATGGGAGAGGCTCTTTCTTCTTCTGCCTATCCCTGCTCTCCACACACACACAGCCCCTGTGGGAGTAGCTAGTTAGCCCCATGTGGGAGGAAGTCAGTTCAGACAGTGTGTTTAGTGAGTTGAGTCTAAGACATGCGTGTATGCAGATGCAACTACAGACACTCCGCTCTTTCAGTATTCCTACTATATCTATTATGCAGTGCTAGAAACTACAGAGGGAGAAGAGTCTGGGAATATCCTAGCCCACGCCATGAACCAGTCTAAAAGGTGCAGGGCAGTATCCTGATATACAAGAGGAACTAACCTAGGATAGGACAAAGCTACCAAAGGGTCTACGTATCCTATCTCGCAGTGCAGGTAACTGGGAAGCTTAGCTTCACCCAGATAACCAAGGCTGTGGCTTGTATTACCCTATTAGGACGAGTCCCTCAACACTGTAGGACAGAAAGTGGTCAGACTATAGTCTATACACGGGTACAAGTATTTCTCACTCTCAAGTATTCTCTCAAGTTCCGGCAGAGTACAGTTCTACATTGGTTTGGGACTCCCTTGACAAACTCCTCTCCTCTACGCTGCTGTACTCTACTTTCAACTCTTCAAGCACCACTACAACTACCTCTACTTTACTTCTTTAAGTATCTCCTCAGCACAGGCAAGTTCAAGCACTACAGTCCGTGTAAAGATTTAGCTATTTGCTGCTAAAGTGTTCTGTATTATCAAGAGACTGTACAGTTAAGCTGTTCGATTTTTACATCACTGGGACTCAGTCATCCTTTCCTACGCACCAGCACCTATACACACTAGCCGTACACCTTGGGGTATTTTCCCCCTTTCTGGGATAGTCCGGGTGGGTCAATTGCCTCTCAGGACTACCGTAACAAGAGCGCAAGGGACCCATTTCAACCCAGCAGGTTACCGACCATTTGTCGAACACAGCCAGCCACTATACAAACATCACACCTGTGTTCTGGACTAGCACTGGCATCACAACAGTACCATCTCTGGCTTAGCTGTATCATCATACCACTGATATCCATCAAACAGTGGCATCCCACCACATATTTACAGTGTATCCTTCACTGCCTAGTAGGGTCCTTGCAGTGCAAGAAGCTCTATATTGTTCCTACAAATTATATTATACATAATGGTGCTTCTATAGGACATATATATTTATAAGCCTTACATTTCTAACATCGGCTGCACATTTGGCTGTGATTTTCTTCTTTGTATTTTTTTTTTTTTTTTTGTAGAGGAAGAGAATGTGAGAGAGGACCAGCTGACTGCGGCCAAGATGCTGAAATATTTCTATATAATAGATGCTTGTATTGTTTAATGCTCCTCTATAGAACACAGAGCTCCTTCATTCCTATGGGATAAAGCAGTAGGGCCGGTTATTTATTTTGGCCTGGAGCAAAAGTAATTGTGGGGCCCCAAAGGGCACGTTGTGTACACGGATGCTTACTAGTGACATGAGGATGAGGCAACTATGGAAGTTTAAGGCTGCGTTCACACTACGTATATTTCAGTCAGTATATGTATATTTCAGTCAGTATTGCAACCAAAACCAGGAGTGGATTAAAAACACAGAAAGGCTCTGTTCACACAATGTTGAAATTGAGTGGATGGCCGCCCTTTAATGGCAAATATTTGCTGTTATTTTAGAACAACGGCCGTTATATTGAAATAATGGAAGTTATTTACCATTATATGGCGGCCATCCACTCAATTTCACCATTGTATGAACAGATCCTTTCTGTGTTTTTAATCCACTCCTGGTTTTGGTTGCAATACTGACTGAAATATACGTAGTGTGAACGCAGCCTAAAGGAAGTTTCCCACCATATATTGAGACTAGTGACTGGATATGCCATAAAGATGTAATAGAGGGAAAAGTGACCCCATACTCAGGATCAGTGGTGGTCAAAGTCGGAGAGTCATGCCATATTAATCCTGGAGGACCTTCATCTATCATCTCCGTCATTACACACATAACACTCATTGATTAGAATGAGCACCATGTAATACTGCATTCTCCCTGTGGAGGCAGTGCAGCGAAGTTGAGTACTTGATCATAGCTGATCACAGGAGGTCCCATCAATGTGCTTAGGCAATAGTATAGATATATACACCACCCTCCTGTAAGGTGCATGTGTGGTGTCCCACCACTGGTGTTCTTTTCTCTTCTCTTATGCAGCTGTCGTAATGGCTTCTTTCTCCAGGTTAAGTGGTGATGTAGGTATTTTTACAGTTTCACAATTAGATGTCAGTCTTCTCTGTTTCTATGTATTGCACAGCTGAAGGTCCTAATGGGTTAATGTTTTGTTAAATGCCATGTGTTGTTCTTGCCCAATAGGTGCTTTCTAATTTTGAGCTATCTCTATTGTTTTCTCTTGTGCACACACTCATCCCCACCACTCACAGGGTAGATAACTTAACCCCTGTAGGAAGTTAGTTACTTGGTGGAGGAAGTACAAGTTAGTTCTTATCAGATTCTCCTAGAGTAAGGATGCAAAAACCTATGGTTCCTGCTGTAGTTAAGCCAGGGCCTGACAGGGAAAAAGAAGAGTCTAGTCTAAGACAAAAGTGTATTCAGATGCAGCTAGAGACAACCAGTTCTTTTACTACTTATACTATATCTACTATGCAGTGCTAAGCACTTTAAGGGAGAAGAGTCCAGGACCACCCTAACCCATGCCGTGAACCAGTCTAAAAGGTGCAGGACAGTATCCTGAAACACAAGAGGAACTAGCCTGGATAGGACAAAGCTACCAAGGAAGGTCTACATATCCTATCTCTCAGTGCAGGTAAGTGGGACACCCCCGGGAACTTAGCTTTACCCAGATAACACGACTGGGGCTTGTATCACCCTATTAGGATGGGTCACTCGACACTGTAGGGCACAAGGTGGTTAGACATAGCCTACACATGCGTACAAGTACAGTATTCACTCTCTCAACAAACTCTTCTCCTCCACTCTCAACTTTCCAAGCACTGTTACTACTACCTCTCTTCTCTACTTCTTCAAGCAGCTCCTCAAGCACAAACAAATCAAGCACTAAAGTCTATGTTAAGATTCATCTACTCTACCAAAGTGTTTCGTATTACTGAAAGACTGCACAGTAAAGTTGTTCTATTTTTATATCACTGGGACTCCGTCATCCTTTATACGCACCAGCACCCATACACACTAATCGCACACCTTGGGACATTTTCCCCTTTTTGTGGGTGGCGGTACCGATAGTCTGGGTAGGTCAATTGCCACTCAGGACTACCGTGACAAGAGCCCAAGGGACCCATCACAGCCTGCAGGTCAGCAAACATTTGGGGATTACAGCCAGCCACAACACAAAGCAGGTACCCGCATCACACCTGTGTGCTGGACTAGCACTGACAATACCAAATCTGTCTGAGCTGTATCAGAAGAACCTCTCTACCACACCTATCTATATAGCGTACCCTCCCACACATGCAATGTGTGCGGCATACCGAGGGTTAAATGACTGGCTTGTGTTTCGCATAGATTGTGCCTGTAATTTGCACCATTCTTCTGTCTTACTTGCCCACGTGTCTAGATGTATCCAGGGAAGATGTATACACGGATTAGTGTGATAAATAGACCTCCCCCTGAAGGTAATAATGTGAACCTGCTATATAACCTCTACGTCTCTATGGAATAGGAGTTGTGTAACATGGCTGAAGAGAAGGTGAGAGGACGGCAACATGACGTCAGCATCTGCTGTTGTGTAAGACTTATTGATCCGCACTTGGAGCCATTGATTACCTTATAAGTGATCACATCTACAACCGTTATTCCACTGTCACACAACAAGCAGGATGGATGCGTCCTCTTACAGCAGAGAGGTCCTCATACCTATTCACAAAGAATGGATTCAAACATGCTTAAAAGGGGATGTCCTCCCCTGAAACTAATTATGTTGGCCAAAATATGGCGCAGAATTCTTCCTAAATACAGCTTTATGTCAGGATTATGTTGTTATTCTCAGGAGTGACCACTAGTGGCTGCTGTTTCACTGCAAGGATTTGTGCCGCACTTTTTACACTTAACCACTACTAGAGGCTACCATTTTGCCTTTAAACTTGCCCTTTACCATAATGGCTACTGATGTGGCCAATGAAAGCTATTATACTAATAGAGTAGTTATATTCTTGTACATAGGAGCAGTATTATAGTAGTTATATTCTTGTATATAGGAGCAGTATTATAGTAGTTATATTCTTGTATATAGGAGCAGTATTATAGTAGTTATATTCTTGTATATAGGAGCAGTATTATAGTAGTTATATTCTTGTACATAGGAGCAGTATTATAGTAGTTATATTCTTGTACATAGGAGCAGTATTATAGTAGTTATATTCTTGTATATAGGAGGCAGTAATATAGTAGTTATAGTCTTGTATATAGGAGCAGTATTATAGTAGTTATATTCTTGTACATAGGAGCAGTATTATAGTAGTTATATTCTTGTACATAGGAGCAGTATTATAGTAGTTATATTCTTGTATATAGGAGGCAGTAATATAGTAGTTATAGTCTTGTATATAGGAGCAGTATTATAGTAGTTATATTCTTGTATATAGGGGCAGTATTATAGTAATTATATTCTTGTATATAGGAGCAGTATTATAGTAGTTATATTTTTGTATATAGGAGCAGTATTATAGTAGTTATATTCTTGTATATAGGAGCAGTATTATAGTAGTTATATACTTGTATATAGGGAGCAGTATTATAGTAGTTATAGTCTTGTATATAGGAGCAGTATTATAGTAATTATATTCTTGTATATAGGAGCAATATTATAGTAGTTATCGCGGAAACTGGAGAGAAAGGAACGGCTGCACATCCCATCTATGGCTGATACTAATGCCGCTAGGCCTATATTAAAAATCAACACCAGAGTGTCTGTATATGAATTGATCAAGCCATATTGCCCCGTGTACCACCGCGCAGGTCCTCTGGTCCACACGGGTCCTTACGCTGACTCCACACCGTGTCGGTCAGCGACCGCCAACCCCGCAAAGCGTGCACAGTCAGGGAAGGGAGGCCATGGAATGGCCCTGCAACCCCAATGTCACAGGACCAGACCCAAAAAGCCCCACCAAAACCCAGCCAGCACCACCGGCGGGGAAGGCTGCCCCCAAACGACACAAGTATGGACATGGTATTACACTTACCATTGCTGCTCTCACAGAATGGGGAAGACATAGGGTCCAGACATGTGAGCACAGGCATATCCTGCATATCCTGTGACATGGGGGTCGCAGGGCCGTCCCATGGCCTCCCTTCCCTGACTGTGCACGCCTGCGGGGTTGGTGGCCCCTGACTGGCACGGTGTGGACTTAGTGTAGGGACCCATGTGTATCAGATACCTGCACGATGGTACATGGGGCAGTATGGCTTGATCAATTCATACACAAAATTCTGATGTGTTTTTTATTTAGCCTAGGGGCACTAGTATCAGCCATAGGTGTGAGGTGCAGCACTCTTTTTCTTCTGTGAACCGCATTATAGTAGTTATATTCTTGTATATAGGAGCAGTATTATAGTAGTTATATTCTTGTATATAGGAGCAGTATTATAGTAGTTATTTTCCTGTATATAGGAGCAGTATTATAGTAGTTATATTTCTGTACATAGGGGGCAGTATTATAGTAGTTATATTCTTGTATATAGGAGCAGTATTATAGTAGTTATATTCTTGTATATAGGAGCAGTATTATAGTAGTTATATTCCTGTATATAGGAGCAGTATTATAGTAGTTATATTCTTGTATATAGGAGCAGTATTATAGTAGTTAGGTACTATAAATAATAGTGAAACCTATATAAAAACACTGAGATTATTTTGTTCATTGAACCCTAGTGGATATTGTTTGTTTTGGATATGTTTTATACGTTTTGTATGTTATATAGGTACCCCACTGACTAGATGTGCTGGTCAGCTGTATCTCCATCCACCCATTACAGTAGTTATATCCTTGTAAATAGGAGCAGTATCATCTATCTAAGGGTACATTCACACATATCTAATCATACTGTGAATTTAATCAATATAAACAAAGAGCTGAAATCTGAACCATCAACTTCGCAGCATGAAATACGCTGCGGAACATACAAGTTTTTTAAGCAGAATCCTTGAAAACAGTCTCCAGATTCCTAGTTTGCCAGATAAACAGAAAGTGTAGTGATGCAGATGGAAATATCTCACATGATCTGTCTGCGTCTCTCGCCCAGCGGGGAGAAGAAAAATAGATGCTGAAGGCTACGACTAACTGGATTCTGGGCTGCAGTCTACAGTATTTTACTATAGTAGTTACACTGTGGATGGTCCTGTCCACTGTAACTGCAATATGTCTATATGATAGATAGATAGATAGATAGATAGATAGATAGATAGATAGATAGATAGATAGATAGATAGATAGATAGGAGATAGATAGATAGATAGATAGATAGATAGATAGATAGATAGATAGATAGAAAGATAGATAGATAGGAGATAGATAGATAGATAGATAGATAGATAGATAGATAGATAGACAGACAGACAGACAGATAGATAGATAGATAGATAGATAAATAATAGATAGATAGATAGATAGATACAGTCTGAAGAATCATGTAAGCAGCACTACTTGTAGCGTAGATTGCGGATGCCAGCAGATGGTTGTGACCAGTAACCTTCTCATATATACTCCAAGGAATCGTCCACAGCACTCCAGATACGGTGAAATCAAACGTGATTTATTTCAAATCATAGTGATACAGCACAGCAATAACAGTCCATAGCAACGTTTCAACAACCACTGTCGTCTTTTTCAAGCATGACCGCACTACAAACAACAGACCTTCTTATACAGGTGAGATAATCAATGTGAGTGAGTGATTGGCGTGTATAGTGCACGTGATAAGAGTCTCATTAGCAGACATAGTAGCTCTTGAATATGGAGGTAATTCCGAGAAGGGCCTGGAGTGGCACAGGAGAGCGAGAGGATGCGGTACCGGGATCACTAATAACGTTAAGTAACCTGGGGTGAAGCAGCCTCCAATATGATTACCTATACAGGAGATCAGGAGGATGCGGTACCGGGATGGCGTACAGTGACCTGGGGTGATGCAAACTCTTGGTGGATCCTCCCAAGTAACGGATCGCCTCCGAGCTACTTTGTTTATGTGTTTTCTTTATGCTATGTTCACCAACCAATGAAGTAACAGAGCGCGAGTATGCGCAGTTGCTGCTAAGGTTCGGGAATCCTCTTCTATGGTGGTGAGCCGGAATTGCTGTGAACAATCAAGGACTATGTTTCTTCTTGTATAATTTTGAATAATTTTGCTCTGCCGTCTAGCTTGAGCGTTGATTTTAATTACCACACATTGCACTTATATATTGTAACACTTATATGCATGTATTAACAATGTATACTATGTCTGCTAATGAGACTCTTATCACGTGCACTATACACGCCAATCACTCACTCACATTGATTATCTCACCTGTATAAGAAGGTCTGTTGTTTGTAGTGCGGTCATGCTTGAAAAAGACGACTGTTATTGCTGTGCTGTATCACTATGATTTGAAATAAATCACGTTTGATAGATAGATAGATGATAGATAATAGATAGATAGATAGATAGATAGATAGATAGATAGATAGAAGATAGATAGATAGATAGATAGATAGATAGATAGATAGATAGATAGGAGATAGATAGGTAGATAGATAGGAGATAGATAGATAGATAGATAGATAGATAGATAGATAGATAGATAGATGGGAGATAGATAGATAGATAGATAGATAGATAGATAGATAGATAGATAGATAGGAGATAGATAGATAGATAGATAGATATCATGTGTTAAAAACTTTGTATAACTAATGCATTCTATACTGCACCACTACTTTCTGCAAGACTATTTCCAGGAATGAAGTTCATACTTTGAACCTCCAATAAAAATGACCACTAGGAGGCGAGCAGTCTAACACTATATTGCTCTGTGTTCCTATAGATCACACTAGAGGAATTTATTAGGGGAATATTAAACACAAATATAAACTGAAATACTAAAAAGGTATTTCAGGTTAAGAAAATAAACATGAGTCATAGAAAGTTATAAAAATTAACTCTTTAAGATCTCGGCTTTCAGTCCTTATAGGAGGGATTCCCATCTGAACTTTTTATTTCCTATCCATATGGGCAAAATATGTTCAATTCCCCTGCAGCGCCACCAAAGGGAAAATAAGGGAAGTGTTTGTCATGACCCTGTCATAGCGGCTGCCTGCAAGCTCCAAAAATTGAGAATAAAATCTACAGAATACTCCCAGGCTGTGATCCGTTACATCAAGACGGCTCAAGTGGCATCAAAACAGATGAAGAGGAACTAAGTGAATTAATCGCGGCTTCTAGGCAGAACATAAGACGACAGAAGAGATTATTAGAAGGACCGCAGCCTCCCGCTACTGCAGCCTACTGTAAATGGAGTCACAGGGATCATCGTTCAGGCTTTCCTCCTTCCATCTTCCTTAATTCTTCTAATCGTGCCTGATTATCCTGTCTTGTCTTATACATACGGGTTTCTCTCATGTCTCATCCTTCATCATAAGGATGAGAAGTATTGGAATGTGCATTAAAGGATTTGTTCTCGGAATAATTTTAATGTGCAGTGGGCTAAGGCCGAGCTAAAGCAATAAGTAATGTGTACTCACCCTCCCTGCCCCTCACTGTTGATCCAACCATAGTGCATGAACTTAACCCAAAGAAGTGGGTTGACCAGTGATTGCAGCCATCTTAGCCTGAGGGCAGCAGGGGCTGTTCAGTGAGACCAGGTTCCATTGGAGTGATGTGGGGGAGTGGGGCAGGTGAGTACATCATACTTATTTTTAGCACAGCCTCAGTCTAAAAACTTCCTCAGATATCTCCTTTAAGTTAACGTTAATCAATTTTTGATGTCAGTTCTTAAAGCTAAACTCCACATTTTATATTTAACACCAGTTAAATCTGCTTTATGGGTTGAGTAACTATGTACATTTCTTTCTTACCAATAAATCCTAGTTACAAGTTTTCTGTGTTTTGTTTGTCTAATTGTAATTACCACTAGGGGGAGCTCACTGCACCTTGGCTTACATAGTTTCTGTGAGCTCCCCCTAGTGGCAGCTGAAAATAAACAGAATATTATTTTTAACTCATAAAGATATAAAGGAAAGAGGCGTAATACATTCAGTATAGGATTTATCATCTTGGAACTATAGTACTGACATGGATTAGATTTATTGGGCGTATGTCCCTTTACTTTGTGTGTTAGCCTGGACCCATCCTGACCCACTAGTGGCAATGATAGATCCTTGGACTTTAGCCCTCACTCTTAAAAATTTCTTTAATTTATGTAACTAGGATTTGCATGTATAACAACAAAGTGAGATAACTCCTTATGAGTTCACTACAGTGTATGAGTAAACCTGATAGCAGATGTTCAATTTCCCTGCAGCACCCCCACAGGTCAAATAAAGCATTACACCGTTTTATAACTGCTTGTCCTTGGAATGCATGGACTTACTGATTCCTCCAGAGAGAGGAAGACTCTACAGCCGTTCTTCACTCTGATTTGTTTGTTTTTTCCCCTTTCTTTCCATGTGTTATTTCATTGTTTTGCCAGAAATGATCCTGGATTCTCTCTATTCTTAGACTTACCCAACATCAGAAATCTCTTCAATCAGCAGATAATGTCTCCCCGCAGCACATTAAGCTTGTGAGGATTATAAAACACTCTATTATTATAAAACTGCTCTTCATCTAAGAATTTAGGATTACATATGCTGAAGATAAACCTAATGGAAGGACAATGTTGGTTCCAGCCCTGAAGCTGTTTATTTCTCATTATATTGCCAGTATATTCCAAGGTCCGGGGGGGGGGGGGGGGTTGGTAATGGTGCTCTCAAAACCCAGTTTACAATTCCGCCCACCTTGTGGCCTTTGTATTCTTGATGCTGCTTTCTCATCAGTGTGCTGAGCCTCCCGGAAGACAATTGTTGGTCGGGTTACTTGAGCCTCAAGGCAGATACAATTGTTGGGTGGGTTACCAATGGGTTACCTTTTACTTGTCTGGTCCGCTTCTTATCCTCATCCCATTCCTTTAGCTTCTTTCAATATTTCCACTTTTGCCTCTTTGTACACAATGTCTTGGCTTCCTAAATGGTCAATGTATAAACCCAAAACCTTTCATTAGCCAGTCCTATCTAGCCATTACCTATATCGGTCAGCTTCATTCCCAATACGCTGCTGGAGCAAAAAGGTTCCTCTATTGTCCCAGTAAACACGTTCCCTATGTCCTTCTGTCATCATGTTTGACCCCATCTTGCATTCCGACTTGATTTCTATCTGCCCTATTGTACTGTTTTTCTCTTAACTACAAACCCTACAAACCTGTGCTGTCCCCCCTGACCTGTTCATCTGATTTACACTGACAGCTCTAGTCCTCAGCCACTACTCAGACCTATCCCTGCTTCTTGCCTTGTACCGTTGTCTCTTGGCCTGTTGGATCAGCTTCCAACTATGCTTCAGCCAATCCGGTAGCCCCCTACAGTGAAGACCAGATTCTCACCTCAATAGGGTAAAGGTTAAACACCAGAGACCACACTGTCAAACCATTTTATTACTGGTGTCTTCTAATGCGGCAGATGGACAACTGGGGTCCCCAATGTAACTTTGCCTGGGTGCAAATGGCCCCCTATAGCTATGCCCCTGATATTACTGCCATATACAAACAAGCTACTCACATGAGTGCCTATTACCAATGTGTGGTGTTATTAGATTTTACACCCCTTGCAAAGGTCTGTACTTCAAGTAAACGTTGTAATGAAGTAGTACCTAACTTTTATCACAAGACTATTATCTGTATATTCACTTGTATATTGCACAGCTGTGGTGAACAAGGGGTTATAGTTTGTTATAATCTGCGCACCAATGAGAGCTGTTCTTTCCTTTCACCTATCTCTATCCTTCTTTCTCTTTACACTTTCTTCTCCACCACTCACAGAGGACATTACACCTCCTGTAGGAAGTTGTCACATGGGGAGAGGAAGTACAAGCCTACACTTAGTTAGTCTTACCCAAGTCTTGGTGGAGAGTATCAGTATCCTGAAACAAGAGGAACTGATTCGGATAGAGCAAAGTTGCTACAAGCCTACATACTCTATCTCGCAGCGCAGCGCAGGTACAAATGATCGAGCGCATTGAAATACAACAAGACCTGATCCTTCTTTCCTCGTCATTTGCCCATAGACATTAAAGGGGTTATCCAGTGCTACAAAAACAGGCCTACATTTTTATCTTTTGTAACTTTTTATATGACTCATAATAAAAACAACAAAACTTTTTTTGGACGCTGTGGATCTTCTCCTCCTTCTTGCTACAAAAACATGGCCACTTTCTTTGAGAGATAACACGACTCTTGTCTCCAGTTCAGGTGCGGTTTGCAATTAAAAGGGTATGTTATTACATAAAGAAATACAAATCCCTAATATACACTAATTATAGGAAATGCACATATAGTGTTATTTTCCTCAATTTAGTAGATCAGGCAGGCTTACTTCCTCAAAAAAAAAAAAAAAAATGTGACGTCACATCTCAAGTTTATCCACCAGCAGGGGGCACATGTAGACATATAGAAATGGAATAGACGTCTATTCTCCTTCCCCCCCCCGTGCGGGTAATGTCCCTCTGTCCCATCCCCCTGCCCGGTCCTATTACAGCTGCTGCAGCGGGGTGAGTGCTCCTTATCTGACGCTCACCCCAACTAGCCGCCCGTCCTCTTAGCCCGTCTCCCCCCTACCCGGTCCCGTGCAGGAGTGCTCACCCTCTGCCAAGTCCCAACAGGGATAGTGGTCCTGCACCGCCCCCCAACTTGCTGCCCCTGATCTGAACCAGCTGCCCGGTCCTGGCCACGAGTGCTCACCCGCCGCCCGCTCCCGTCAGGGGGAGTATTTGTGCATCTTTAAACTTGCCGCCCCTGATCTAAGCCGGCCGGGTTGAGTGCTCGTACATCTTCTCCTAAGCAGCTGCACCTTCTGCCAAGCAGCTTGCTTCATTATGCACGGGACCGGGCGGCGGGCTGAGATGAGCTCAGATGAAGCAAGCTGCTTGGCAGAAGGTGCAGCTGCTTAGGTAAAGATGCATGAGCGCTTCCCCCCGCCGGGACCGGGCGGCTGGCTCATATCAAGGGCGGCAAGTTGGGGGGCAATGAAGGAGCACTCTCCCCGCCAGGACTGGGCAAAGGGTGAGCACTCCTACACGGGATCGGGTAGGGGGGAGACAGGCTGAGAGGATGGGCGGCTAGTTGGGGTGAGTGTCAGATAGGGAGCGCTCACCCCGCTGCTGCAGCAGCTGTAATAGGACCGGGCAGAGGGAGGGGGGACATTACCCGCACAGGGAGGGAGGGAGGGAGAATAGATGTCTATTCCATTTCTATACTTCTACATGCGCCCCCTGCTGGTGGATAAACTTAAGAAGTGACGTCACTTTTTTTTTTTTGAGGAAGTAAGCCTGCCTTTAAGCTCAATTCATTTCAATGGAACTGAGCAGAAAAACCCCGCCCAAGCTGGAGACAACAGTGGTGCTGTCTTTGAAAGAAAGTGGCCATGTTTTTGTAGCGCTGGATAACCCCTTTAAAGCCTATATTGTGGTTACAGTTTTGGTGCAGTCATAGCTTGGACCTCTGGATATCAGAGTCTATAAGAGAAATCAAGTGAGGACAATGGACGCTATGCTCAGCAATGGAACCCATGCATTTATTTTCTGCGTCCTGATGATGTGGGGGTTGGGATTAGAATTCTCTCCTACTGATGGTCTACACTTCTGTCCATCCATCTGGAAATTACAATGATGTGCTGTCTGATTTGAGAGCCTCCCTGCACTTCGCCCATCACCAAACTCACTTATAATAAGGAATAAGAGCACAATGTCATCCCCGAGGATCAGACTATTGGTGTTCAATGAATATTATTATGTATAACAGGCTCATTTAGTACACTGCATTGTTGTGATGAACAGAGGTTAAGAGGGACATTGCAAATAGCAAATTACACTTATAACAAAGATTGTAATCAAAGTGTGAACACAAATGTGATGTATACATGTGTAACATGACTCTACCTGCCTCCTTATATCAGCTATTAAAGGGGTACGGCGGCGAAAATCTTTTTCTTTCAAATTACAAAAAATAGATTTGTAATTTACTTTTAGTTAAAAAATCTTATTTCTTCCCATACTTATCAGCTGCTATATGTGCTGCATGAAGTGGTGTATCCTTTCTAGTTTGACACAGTGCTCTCTGCTGCCACCTCTGTCCATGTCAGGAACTGTCCAGAGCAGGAGAGGTTTTCTATGGGGATTTGCTACTGCTCTGGACAGTTCCTGACGTGGACAGAGGTGGCAGCAGAGAGCACTGTGTCAGACTGAAAAGAATACCCCACTTCCTGCAGGACATAAAGCAGCTGATAAGTATGGGAAGACTTAAGATTTTGAAATAAAAGTAAATTACAAATCTATATAACTTTCTGAAACCAGTTGTTTTGAAAGAAAAAAGATTTTGGCTGGAGTTTTATGAATTCTTTGAAATGTCTTATTTGTATCAGAATTAGATTATCAACAAGTTTAACAGAACACCATGTGATCAGGGGTGGAATTACACACACACACACACACACATATATATATATATATATATATATATATATATATATATATATATATATATATATATATATATATATATAGCCTTGAGTACTTTTAATTCGCTGTCCTGTGTTATCTACACCAGACTATAGTAATGGTGTCTTCTAAACTTTCCAGCTCACCACAATGGTCCTGTCCACATCATGAACCACCGAAAAGATGTTATAAATGTCACAAGCCATCAATCACACTGATGTAATACATGTCACAAGCCATCAACCACACTGGTGTCATACATATCACAAGCCATCAACCACACTGATGTCATACATGTCACAAGCCATCAATCACACTGATGTCATACATATCACAAGCCATCAACCACACTGATGTCATACATGTCACAAGCCATCAATCACACTGATGTAATACATGTCACAAGCCATCAATCACACTGATGTCATACATATCACAAGCCATCAATCACACTGATGTCATACATATCACAAGCCATCAATCACACTGATGTCATACATATCACAAGCCATCAATCACACTGATGTCATACATATCACAAGTCACCACACTGATGTCATACATATAACAAGCCATCATTCACACTGATGTCATACATATCACAAGCCATCAATCACACTGATGTCATACATATCACAAGTCATCAATCACACTGATGTCATACATATCACAAGCCATCAATCACACTGATGTCATACATGTTACAAGCCACCACAGTGATGTCATACAGTACATATCACAAGCCATCAATCACACTGATGTCATACAAATCATAAGCCACCACACTAATGTCATACAAAAGTCACAGTT
Organism: Dendropsophus ebraccatus; assembly: GCF_027789765.1. NCBI lineage: Eukaryota > Metazoa > Chordata > Amphibia > Anura > Hylidae > Dendropsophus > Dendropsophus ebraccatus. The sequence goes on from NC_091459.1 coordinate 124,133,963, forward strand.
CAACCCAATAATGTCAGTCACATGTCTTTAACAACTGTGATGTGCCCCATATTAAAGCTATAGATTTTACATTTTAGGTAGAATAATTCTTCAAAGATTTTATATTTTCTGGAATCTGAACAAGCTGTGCCCAACCGAACCCCAGGACTGCACCACTTTAACGGCCGTATTACATACAACGATTTCCTGGAGAAGCAAGGGCCAAACTGTCAGGTCAGTGCTCACTGTGGGTACTGTGAGCTGTTGCTACCATGGAGGCAGACCACACTCTGTCAGGGGAGACCCCTGCCACCCAGGCCCTGTAGCAGTTGGATGGTCTGCCTCCATGGTAGCTATGTCACTGTATAGTCTGTTATATAAAAGAGAGACAAGCCCACATAACCACAAAGATTAGGGGTACAAAGGGGTTTGCAGATTTTTCACTTGGTGACTGGTGCTTGGTTCCTAGACGCATGACTGAGCTCATGGTGCATGGTGCATTTCTGTATTTAAGCGTATGTTTTCACAGGGTGTTCTTTGTGGTTATGTGGCCTTGTCTGAAAATTTTCATTTATTAAATAACAATTTAATAATAAATTTTAATAATAATTTTAATAATAAAGTTATTTTTCTACTAGCATTGTGTGGAGGTCCTATAGCACACTGCTTTTGTCTGTTCGTCTTATATGGTTTGTGTGCGCTGTTTGCCCTCCATTTGGATTTATAAGAGGTGCCCGCTGGTCCTTAGTTTGTTTCTATTATATATAGGAGATATGAGGGAATTCTTGTATGTGCGTCATGTAACTTTTCACACACAAGGTTGCACTTTAACAACTTGAAACGTCTTGATCCGCAGTATGAGAGAGGGATTATATAACCACATTATAAAGCCAGGTATCTGTAGAAACTGTGCACATTTATCACCCAAAAGATGTTAGGACTGGACTCTCTTGCTCCTTCTAATCTGTTTTATGACCTCATTTGTCTCTTGTCATGGAATCCAAGGAGTCGCGGCTCCTCGGAGAGCTGTGCTTATTTGCAGTAACCTGGGGTTACTAGGGGTTGTGATTAGTGGCCTAGGTGGTGGTGTTTTGATTGGACACTTGTCATGGTGGCCAGGAGCGATATGCCCACCCCCGGTTATACTAACCCTAGGCTTTGAAGGTAGAACCAGGTGTGTGGGAACAGGTGCAAAATAAGAACAAACTCCTGCACTTAACCAGGTTAACCCTTTCTTAGAATCTTTGGTCACAAAAATGGGCGTACAACAATGTTCTTTCTCCTAATGGAAAACACAGAGAGCTTGGCTTAGGTTCTTGTCGTGAAGGTATTAGGTGTTACTTAGGTGTAGTAAGATTAAAGGGGTTATCCAGCGCTACAAAAACATGGCCACTTTCCCCCTACTGTTGTCTCCAGTTTGGGTGGGGTTTTGAAACTCAGTTCCATTGAAGTAAATGAAGCTTAATTGCAAACCACACCTGGCAACAGTAGGGGGAAAAGTGGCCATGTTTTTGTAGCGCTGAATAACCCCTTTAAGGGGCTGCCTTGGGGCCTTGCCTGGTAGTGCAGAAAGAAGAAGACTACATTATGTCAGAGAAGCCCACAGAGTCCCAGGTTGAACAGATGGGTGTAGCTAACCCCTTAAGGTTCCCTGATTTTTAACTGAGTTTGTCGGCTTAGGCACTTTGCTCCACTGCCGATCAATCCTTGATTGGTGGATTGTCCTGAGTGTCTGTAGGATGGTTATGCCAGGTGTAAGCAAGGTTTTCCCAGGTGATAGTTACCCCACCTCTAGGTTTAGCACTGCATAGCTTTTATCACAATTCTCAAACCAAAACTATTGCTTCTTTCTCCAAACTCTAACAGACTAGAAGAAGACCCCCCACAGTGTTACACCTGACAGAGATACCTTTTGTCAGGTGGAATAATGGCCTTGTGGCACACTTGTACTGGGACACTACATATTTATCTTCTAAAATTATTTACTGTAATGGGACTATATGTGAGACATTCAGTGTATCCTTTGTTGTTCAATGTCCTTATGATAGAACTCCCTGCTACTGCAATTTGCCTGAAATAAAATTTTTAAAATTCTAAGCACTCTTCAGGGGAAATTCCAAATAAATTTGTCTTGTTCATAATCTCTGTCAATGGCCTTGTTTCTGACCAGCATCAGAGAGCTCTTTGAATTTAAAGTACAGCTTTGTTTTTTAGCATGATGACAACAACAAAAATAATGAATGTATATTGCAAATTTGCTTAATATCACATCTACTGTTGATTTAAATTTTGAAAGTTATAACGACAGTGACACTTTAAGCAAAAATAAAAAAAATAAAATGGTATGTCGTAATGTTTGAATGCTTATAAGTAAATGTACATGTTCTAGTTCTTTGTGAACATCCATAAACAATCATTGAGGAATAATTTACATTGCATGTGTATAAAGTGTTGAATAGATCAGCCGTGTGAATGCAAAAAGAATGAAGGAGAGAAAATCAGATATACTTAGTATAGTAGAGGCACAGCTTTACAGCAGCTTTGTTTCCTACTGAAGTGAATAGTAGCAGAGACTGTCGTAACCCAGCGCAGCCACTACAAGGAGTATGGAGCCAACTGCATCTGGCCTCCTTCTCCCAGTATTGCAAGCACCAAACAGCTGATAGACGAACATGCCAGATGTCAGCACCCCGCCGATCAACGATTGGTATTAATGATGTTCTCTTGGACAATCTTTATAAAAGCTGTGAGGCCGTTTTTCATCAATTCATTTGTAAGTCAAAGCAGAATGTTAAGAAACCCTCCATCTGGGCTGATCCTGTCCATGTATTCAATGGATGACTAATTACATTTGGAATAAAAAAAGGTGTAATACTTCATTTCCCCTGCGGAGGCACTGCAGGGAAATGAAACACTTGCTAGTAGGTTCTACCATAGACTTCTCCAGCTAGAGGATACCATGTAATCAGCTTAATATTAGAGTATACTTCTATTAAAGCATAAAAGCCCTATATTTGTTTTTCATGGCATTTTGCCCTACCAGGACTTTATACTAGCGAATATTTGGTCCCATCTTGATACAACACAAATCAGTTCTGCTTCTTACTCCACTTATAAATCTTTTCGTTAAATAATCCTCAGCATCCACGCTGCTGAAAAAGGATCTATTAAAGTATGTGATTTACCCACAATCCTTCACCATCCCATCTCGCATCATATCTAAGTCCATTAACTGTAAATTGTTGCAAACAAGAAAACTCGCATGATGCTAATGTAAGGAAAGGTTCCACCTTATCTCCTCCTCATGAGTAGAAGCATGACCTAATTTCATGGCCGCTCAGCATTAGGAGCGCGTTGATGTATCAGTGAAGACCGCAGGCTGCCATTAAATGGATAAAGATAGGCCCATTTATATCATGGACTCCGCTCAAAGCTTCTTTATGGTTCTATAAAGCGAGGTGAAGTGTGTCATAAAAATATTTGTCCAGTAATAGTTACACATGGATGGTGGTGGTGGAGACACCAGACAAGGTGGAAACTATTACACGAGTCTATTTAACTATGGAAACAAGGCGCACGTTCTTTCCATTTTGTGCGGAACAGGAACGGACAACAACTCCATACTTGTATAATATCCACATTGTTTTTTATTAAACCGTGGATTTAATTAATTGTCTGATTGTAAAGGAATAAACTGTTATATAGGAGTTTAGGCTCAAGACCAGACTTCGACCTGTGGCTCTCAAGTCGTAACAAAACCACAAATCCCAGCATGTCAAGACTGCTCTAGACTCAGAATTCTGTCCTGTGTAACAGGTGGTCTTCCTTCAGTCCTGACTATCAGGTGGTCTCCTTCAGTCCTGTCTACCAGGTGGTTTCAGCCTTTTCTAACAGGTGGTCTTCCTTCAGTCCTGTCTATCAGGTGGTCTTCCTTCAGTCCTGTCTATCATGTGGTCTTCCTTCAGCCCTAATAGGGGTTCTTCCTTCTCTTTTGTTTATCAGATGGTCTTTCTACAGTCCTGTCTATCAGGTGGTCTTCCTTCTACCCTGTCTGTCAGGTGGTCTTCCTTCTACCCTGTCTGTCAGGTGGTCTTCCTTCAGTCCTTTCTAACAGGTGGTCTTTCTTCAGTCCTTTCTAACAGGTGGTTTTTTCCTTCACTTCTGTCTAATAGGTTGTCTTCCTTCAGTCCTGTCTACCAGGTGTTCTTCCTTCAGTCCTGTCTACCAGGTGTTCTTCCTTCAGTCTTGTCTAATAGGTGGTCATTCAGTCCTGTCTATTAGGTGGTCTTCCTTCAGCCTTAATAGGTGGTTTTCCTTCAGTATTTTCAAACAGGTGGTTTTACTTCAGTATTGTCTAGCAGGTGGTCTTCCTGCCGTCCTGTCTATCAGGTGGTCTTCCTTTAGCCCTGTCTATCAGATGGTCTTCCTTCAACCCTGTCTATCAGGTGGTCTTCCTTCAGTCCTGTCTACCAGGTAGTCTTCCTTCAGTCTTGTCTTATACAGTAGGTGGTCTTCCTTCAGTCCTATCTAACAGGTGGTCTTCCTTCAGTCCTATCTAACAGGTGGTCTTCCTTCAGTCCTATCTAAGGGGTGGTCTCCCCTTTGTTCTGTCAAAAAGGTGGTCTTCCTTCTGTCCTTTCGAACAGGTGGTCTTCCTTCACTCTTGTACAAACAAGTCGTCTTTCTTCAGTCCTACCTATTGGGTGGTCTTTCTTCAGTCCTATCCAATAAGTAGTCTTCCTTCTTATCTAACAGGTGGTCTTCTGTCAGTCCTGTCTAATAGTCTACAAGTTGAGGGGAGGTGACAGTACATAGGGGGAGCAGCTGGTCACATTTCAATTAGATGGCAGCTGGACTATTGTAGGTAGTAGCCTAGTCTGAAGAGATGGGTGTCCAAGTTACTTTGGAAGGTCTTGATTCTGACTGAGAAATGATATATTGGGATAGTTAGTTCCAAAGTATTGAGGGAGCTTGGAAGGAATCTTAAAGATTGTTGTCTGTGGAGAGGACAAGCGCAGAGGACAGATGGAGGTCTTGTGAGGATTGGAGATTATATAAGGGGAAATCAGGTCAGAGATGTATGGAGGATGCAGGTTATTGACAGCACTGAAAAATACTAACAATTTAAACTGGATTAACTGTAATACTAAAATGGCAGACTAGATGGACCAAATGGTCTTTTTTTGCTGACAATCTTCTTTTTTAACTGGGCAAGGGGGAGCCAGTGAAGCTGATTGGCAAAGGAGAGAGGTGGATTAGTTGAACAGAAGTGGTGAGTTGGCGGGAGGGGGGGGGGTCTATAGAAGGTGTTGTAGTGCAGGCTAGTGTCACAGCCATGTCACAGGTCAGAGTCTTACACTAGTAAACCTCCAGATCCACAAACACTTTTACCAATAACAGTTATCCCTGTGGTGCAGTGTGTTGGCGAAGGACTTCAGTCACACAGTTCCTTGAGATAACTGAAAACTTTACTAAGCAGTTCTTTAAAGCGAATGTACCATTAGGTACATTCGCTTTAACATGACCCACAGATAGAACAGAATAGGCGCAGGGAAGTCGATGCCACGTTCCAATTTTTTAACTGCAGCCGGGTTCCAGTGTATGGCGCCGTCCTATTCACGGGCTGGGGCGAAGCACTGGAGGCAGGCTGGCCCACCCCCAGTGGGAGGAAATCCCCTCCCCTCTATGTCAAGACTCTATGAGAATAGACACGGGAACCGGGCTATGGTTAAAGAAACTGACCGTGGCTTCCCTGCGCCGACGCCGTTCTATCCGTGGGTCATTTTAAAGCAAATGTACCTGATAGTACATTTGCTTTAAAGACAGTTCAATAAAATACAATTCCTTTATCACAAAGGGTAAGAAGACTTGTTAGCCTGAGCATTAGTATGCTGGTCACTTTTTAGTACTTTTTAGTGCCACTACAGCTAGCAGGTAAACTGAAGATTTTAATTTTGAAGAGCTTGAGATGGGAAATTTGTATGTGGTGGTGAGGCGACTTGAGCTGAGCTGTGTGACTTTGTAAGGTTTGCTCAGTCCTAGTCTAAGTAGTCCAGTTTTCTATGCTGTGTGATGAGAGGAAAATTGTACTCAGAGGGAATTCTGCTAAGACTGTCACACTACACCCATGGCGCGCAATGCAGGAGCATGATCGTTAGTGTGGAAGTCAATCTGTACCATCTGTAGCTAGAAGCCTGAAGGAAGATGGTGAACCAGGGGACACATAGGCCAGAACGCAACTTCTCCAACCTGGGATGAAGACGTGAAGATGAGCAACAATGATGGACCTCGTAACTTGGACTGGCAGATTAGCACTGCATAGCTGATATAGAGGAACACAGGTACACTGGAACAGAGCTCACTGAAGTGACTTTGTCTCTTTCCACACTTGTAGACTTCTGGAGCTTTTTCCCATTGGTGGCGAGAGGCCTGAGGTAACTTGACCACTGTTTGGCAAAGGAAGATAAGGATATACTTGGTACGCTCTAAAGAGGGAGGTGACCAGGCAGGTGGCACAATGAATCAGCATAAACACATGAACAATAATTAACCCTTTCATATCTGAATAGGAAACGATGAGGGCATATACCAACAGTCAAAACTGGGCAAAGAGCTGATGGAGGAGAGGTCATATAGAGGGCACAACAGAGACAGTCAATGGGACACAACATATATATGCAAACTCTTCCACTTTATGCCAGGGATCCAATTTCAGTCCATCTGTCCTATCAGGGTAACCTATTTTCATAGATGCCTCTGGTGATGATAAACTATCCATGACAGAGAGTCATAGCTGCCACTCTAGGGGACTTAGAACACCGTCACAACATAATCCACCTCAACTGAAAACATAATGGTTCCAGCTGTTTGCTAAACATCATGTGCTCAATAATCCATCAAATTACTTGTAATTGGATTATATCTTAACCTTAAAGCCTACTGATTTCAATGGAGAATCGTCTCTCAGTCTCTGGGGGTTGCACATGATCGGAATCTCCACCCATCGCCAGTGTAATGCCCGGTGAGCTCTTCCTGTTGGCATTGTGCATGCTATGTCTGCCACTCTATTTTACAAGTCAAAGACAATACATCGATGGACAAATGATGACTGACAGATATGACAAGACCCAATCATACATAATGCCCTAAAGTTGTTTAAATGATACTATATTGTAAATGGACTGGCACCAAGGAACCAATCAATAAATGAGTGCAAGTCCTAACAGCCCAAAATATGCATATGTACCACGAAAAGAAAGACTGAAAAATTGGACTGCACCTCACGAAAAATACGAAAAAATTGAAATTTTATTGTGCATGAATGCCGGGAACAAACAAAGACCATAAAAAGAATTAAAAATACCACCAAACCACCGGCCCAGATTCGGCCAAGTGGCACCCAGCCCACTGAAAAATATGTTAGGTGATGACCATACCCTCCATCAAGAGATAAATAAATATATAAATGAATAAACAACTATATCCTTAAAAAAGGAAATGTATACAATGACCAGACACAGTAATGTGCCAAATCCCCTGTGCTGAAAACACACTAAATCATATGAGTTAATACATCATAGCAATGCAAACAATCAAAGTGCACGTGCAAACAAAGTGCGAAAAGGAGGGGGTTAATATAATACAACCACTATGGCCATCACTCAGAGGGTAAGGGAAAACATCCCACGCGTTCCGTCACGTGGACTTCCTCAGGGATGAATGCACATGTCCCCAATGCTACTATATATAGGCAGTAAAGCAAATCAATACACCTGTTTATTATGTATTGATTTGCTTTACTGCCTATATATAGTAGCATTGGGGACATGTGCATTCATCCCTGAGGAAGTCCACGTGACGGAACGCGTGGGATGTTTTCCCTTACCCACTGAGTGATGGCCATAGTGGTTGTATTATATTAACCCCCTCCTTTTCGCACTTTGTTTGCACTTGCACTTTGATTGTTTGCATTGCTATGATGTATTAACTCATATGATTTAGTGTGTTTTCAGCACAGGGGATTTGGCACATTACTGTGTCTGGTCATTGTATACATTCACTTGTTTCAAGGATATAGTTGTTTATTCATTTATTCATTTATATATTTATTTATCTCTTGATGGAGGGTATGGTCATCACCTAACATATTTTTCAGTGGGCTGGGTGCCACTTGGCCGAATCTGGGCCGGTGGTTTGGTGGTATTTTTAATAGTTTTTATGGTCTTTGTTTGTTCCCGGCATTCATGTACAATAAAATTTCTATTTTTTCGTATCTTTCGTATCGTTGTCTTTCTTTTCGTGGTACTAAAGTTGTTTAAAGACATCTAAGTAGAGATCTAAGCAGAATATGCCGACAATGTAATTCTTATGGTGCCCGCCTGATGGGTGGTCACCCAATGTGTGCTATCGTAGGAAAGAATTGTACTATATGGATTGATTTTTTTATTTTTTTTGCTCCTTAATGAGATTAAAGTCAATGGTTTTCCACTATGTATACTGTATGGGGGCTTCCTGACTCTAGCCTGACAGCCGATGTTGGGATGATAAGGATTGGGCTCCTAGATATCAAAAAGATACAGGTGAAAGTGGCTAAAAACAGCATCTTCTGTCTCTGGAGGACCCAGCATGTCTGTATATTACAGGGACAGAACATTCATTTTAATGTGCACTGTGTAATTCATTATTTTTCCTGAGGTGGCGCTGTAGCAGAATGAGGCATTAGCCACTGTGTTCCCTAGAAGATTACAACTGATCCCTGTGATAAACCAAATCTCTTTTTTTTTTTCTTTTTTCTTTTTTTAAGAATTATTTATATTAAAGAGGTTTCCTGGCATCATGAAAAATGACCAATTGGCAGGGGATGGTAGAAGTAAAAGACACCATACCCACCTCTCCGCTCCTTCCTTGTCCGGTAGTGCCCCAATGAAATCACTGTACACTGGGCAAGGGGAACTGCAGACAATCACTGGCTTCAGCGGTCACAGGAACTTCCTGTTGCACATTACCGCTGAGGGCAGTGCTTGGCTCAGTGTACAGTGATGTCATCAGGACATTTCCACCAGGGACTCAGAGGGGCACTGGACCAGAAACAGGGGAGATAGTTATACCATGAAGCCATAAAAACCCTTTAACCCCTTAAAGACCGATAACTTACCCGTACATCCCATTCAGGGAGGGTAACGCTTTAACTCTGTGTGGCTGCGGCTGCATTTAAGTGGCTTTTCTGTGCAATCCTTGTTGGTATAGTGGATGGATCGTGTCACCCCCCCCACACACACACAAACACACACACACGCAATCGCTGAGGGGCAATGCTCTACTTTGCGTTGGGCCGGGCCTCAGCACCACAATCATCTCGGCTTGGCATTCGATTGCTATGGGCTCCAGCAGCCCACAGTAATCAAGCTCTGATCTCATTGATCAATGCAGTATATATGTAATGCATTGATCTCTATGAGAGATCAGTGTAGTTAACACATAAGTCCCCCAGGAGGACTTCAAATTACAATGTAAGAAAAAAAAGAAAAGTTTTTCCAGTGATAAAAAATCCCATCCCATAATTAAAGTTTTAAAAAAAAGTTGAAATAAAAATAAATAGGTAAACAAAAAAAAACATATTTGGTATCGCCGCTTGCAGAATCGCTCGAACTATAAAATTATCACATTCCTGATCTTATACAGTAAAAATGACACCTCACACAGCCCCATAGGCCAATAAGTAAAGGCGTTATAAGGATGGTAATAGAGCAATTTTAAGAACATTTAGTTTTTTTAAAAAAAGGCTTTTTTTTTTCAAAGCTGTTTAATAAAATAAAATAAAATTGGCTCTGTCCTTAAGGGGTTAATGAAGTATTAACGGTTGTGTAAAATTCATTATATATCCATAAATTTCTTCCCCTACTGCTTCTCCTTCTTTATTATCACTATTATTATTATTATATTTATTTATTTAGATATTAGTATATTTTATAACCTGTATGCTTTTTATTGCTTTAGTTTTTTTCCGTTATCATTCCTATTTTATTATCTATTATAGTATTATTATTATTATTATATTTTAAAACCTGTATGCTTTTTATTGCTTAAGTTTTTATCATTATCGTTCCTATATTATTATCTGTTATACTATTATGATTTTTATTATTATTTATTTGATTTTTTTGCCAGTCTTGTTCTTGCTGTTTTTTTCTCCTATCATAAGGATTTTGCAGTTTTCACCCCTGAATAATGAACCAATGCTGAAAATCATTACTGTTAGCTGTGTGCACTGGGGAATGTAGCACTGAGGAAGCTGGGTGAATAATAAGCAGAATTATCATGTTCACACAATGAACTATTAAGTAGTCTACACCGATAAATCACCCTTCTCTCCACTCCCCAGATCCTGCAGTCTCCGATCTCCTTGGATTTATATATTAAAAAAACTCCATAAATAGTTATTCTCTACCATATCCCTATTAGTGCAAACACATAATCTGAAGATCCTGGGCTCCAGTGCAAAATCGTTCAAATTTAAACGATAATCGTGCTGTGTAACTGCGGGCAAGGATCGAAAAATGGTTTGTGTGTCGTTGCTTGTTGATTTAGATCTGACCCTAAATTCATAGTTAATCGTTCACTAATCGCTGTAGTTCCACATTTGTTCACTAATTGTTCCGTGTAAATCCACATTTTTGCTTCTTTTGCTGGGATCAGATGGAGTAAACAATCGTAGTAAAGATCATAACTAACGACTAGTGTTCTGTGTAATGTGGTGAACGATTTCAGGTTGACAATAAACAATCTGATTTGCGATTGTTTATTGTTAAAAATTGCTTTGTCTAATGGGACCCTTATACCAGTCACAGAGCTGAGCTGCAATAACCTAGAATGACCACTACACAGTATATGGCGCTGTCTGCTTCCTGCTCTGTTCTCTGTATACACAAGCACTGTGGCTATGGCAAACAGCTGATCGACATATGTGAAAGCCTTGAAAGCCCCTTTAAATGTTTAATTCCATCTAAAGAAGTTATCCCCTATCCACAGTATAGGGAATAACAAGCTGATGGGTGGAGATTGACCCACTAATCCTAAAAACAGGGACAAGATTCTGAACTGAATTGATCACACAGCTCGTCTCCATTGATTCTCTTTGGAGCTGTAAAACTTTGCAGAGTTCCCTATTTGGCACTGTAGACTGGAATAGATGAGGTGCAGTGTAGGCTCATGTAAGTGGCTTCCTCCATTGTAGTTTATGGGAGTTACAAAGCTTTGATGGCAAGAAAGATGTAGCAATATTGACTGTCCACTAGATGGTAGAACCGGACCCCTTCTGCCATGAGGCGGATTGAGCGTCCCGCCTCAGGTGGCAGATTCTGCGGTCCTAAAGAGGGCGGTATAATGTTCCCCCTGCTGTTGTTTTAGTTAGAGGAGTTGGCAACTTTATAGTAAACTAGTTCAGTATACAGTATTAGTAAGTGTACTCACTGTATATACTGACACCAGCTGCCTGTGTACCTCATAGAGCTAAAATCAGACTCCCTTCTTCAGGCTGGGCTGCCCTGCTCTGTTTTGTTTCTGTCCATTAAATGGCCGACATAGAGGAGCATGTGACCGTGCCCCACCCCCCAGTGAGCCTATATATGTCTATGGAGGACACAGGGGGCGGGGCATGGTCACATGATCCTCCATGTCAGCCATTTTATGGACAGAAACAAAACAGAGCAGGGCAGCCCAGCCTGGAGGAGGGGAGTTTGATTTTAGCTCTATGGGGTACACAGGGAGCGGCTGTCAGTATATATAGTGAGTACTTTTACTAATACTGTACACTGAGCTATTTTACTAAAAAGTGGCCAACCCCTTTAAGTTTCACTAAACAAAAATGATAGCAGCCACTCACCTGTCCCCCCGCAGCTGTCCCCCCGTCTCCGCGTCCCGCTGGGCTCCATCTACAACGTCACCTGGCAGCTGTCATCACCCCTGCCCTACACTCTAGGCTGTGGTGAGTACCCGGGGTCTGCGGGGGCCATGCCGCAGTGGTCAGGCCACTGGATAGGGTCACTGCCGGCCACTGGGTCAGACTGCCAGAATCGGCCCTGGGTAGAACTGTGACTTACCTTTAGTAGTTGCCTTCCTAAGAACTCTCCAATTGGGTTGGCAGCCAGGAATGAAACAGAGAGTGACGAAAGAGAGACACATGCAGGATCTGGCCCCAGTGTCAGACTGGGGTATCTGGGGCCCATCAAAGGAAATGATCCTGGAGGCCCACCAATGAGGAACCAGTGAGAAATCACATGTCAGTCATTGTTAATGCAAGTTCTAAAGCTGGGGGCCCATAGCAGGATCCTCCGGTCCTCTTTGGCCCTAATTCTCCCTAATCTTACCCTAGAACTTTCCCTAAACTCTAACCAGTAAATCTCCCCATCCCTGCACCATCCCTGCAACTGCCCTAGATTATAAACTTTATAAATCTTTATAAATTCTTGGGGTCCGGAATGAAGAATCTATATGACTCCATTGCCAAATATGCGGAAGAATTCCATGTATATCACACAGAAAGGCATCAGTAAAATACTCAAGGATACAAGAGACCTTGTTACCTCTTTAGAACATCAGAATTGAGATGTCTCAGAAATGACTGAATTTTGTTCTTTTCAGCCCTAATAACCATGAAACAACATAATGTGCCGCCACAGTTGGACGTGTAAGACGTGTGACCTATATTTTAGCATAATGGATGGATTTATGTGTGCCCCGCTCTTGACCCCATCATTGTTAACTGTTTCATTTCAATATGATAAGAAAAACCATAGGCATCATAGACACTGCTGTAGAGAAATGATGTCGGGGAATTAGATGTCGGTACTGTATATATGCGGCCCTTCCAGACCTCCTTATTCTTAGCTTATACTCTACAATCTCCACATACTATCTACCTTCAGGTCAAAAATCTGCTTTTCGGATACAACAAAGTGGATAATACAATTGTACAAGTGAAAAGAATTATTGCATCGGTATAAATGTAGGGGATATTTAATGGAAGGTTTCACAGAGTAACAAGGCGAGATCACTGCGGAAAATGGGGAAATGTTCAATGGATCAATAACAGTAAAAACAGCACAATGTAACTACAGGAGGATGGATGTGTGTAATGGCTGAATCCTTTCACTGAAGTGCTGATAATCCCTACTTGATGTATTTGAGAGCAGAGACTGCGGCATATAACCATGCACCCCGGGAGGGAGGAACAGTCAGGATGCTTTTCATTAGACAACACAAGTTGTGTATTATGTATTGATCCTGGTATATACAATACTGATGGCAGCGCCTTGTTCCCTGTAATGTTTATTCTTGGGTTACATGATGACGTTAAAGGGGTTATCCAGCGCTACAAAAACATGGCCACTTTTCCCCCTACTGTTGTCTTCAGTTCAGGTGTGGTTTGCAATTAAAGAGAACCGGATGAAAGTTAAAAATTTTTTATTCTTAATTAGATGTAAATCATAATTTTATTGACATTTGTAAATATAATTCATTATTTTTATTGCCACGTTTTTTAATTATTAACTTTTTAATTTCCTGTCTCGAGCCGGCTCTTTTCAAAAGAGCCGGCGCGAGACAGGAAACTCCCGTCATGCAGAGCGTCAGGAAAGGTTCCCATGATCGTTTGCCTGCCGCTCTGTTAACACACAGTGATCTCGCGCTATACAGCGCAAGATCGCTGTGTATTATGTAAAGTCCCTCTTCTCTAATCTATTTATGAAGATACAGACTGCCTCTGCAGTCTGTATCTTATACTTTACCTAATCCTCTTCTTCGGTGCAGCAAGGCCGGCGCCGCCATCTTGATTACGTCACTTGCATTCAAGCGGTGAAACACAAGGCCCGTAATCAAGATGGCGGCGCCCAGCCTTGCGGCACTGAAGCAGAGGATAGGTAAAGTGTAAAGATACAGACTGCAAATTCAGTCTGTATCCTCATGAAGTCTATCTATGAAGATACAGACTGCCTTTGCAGTCTGTATCTTTATACTTTACCCGATCCTCTGTTCCCTGGCTGTTCCGGCGGCGCCGCCATCTTGATGACGTCACGCTGAAACGCACCGCTGGAACACAAGTGACGTCATCAAGATGGCGGCGCCCACCGGAACAGCCAGGGAACAGAGGATCAGGTAAAATATAAAGATACAGACTGCAAATGCAGTTTGTATCTTCATGAATACACTTAGGGAGAGATGTACTTTCATAATAGGGACAGTTACATTTAGGTGATTGGTTCTCTTTAAGCTCCATTTACTTCAATGGAACTGAGTTTCAAAACCCCACCCAAACTGGAGACAACAGTAGGGGGAACAAGGCCATGTTTTTGTAGCGCTGGATAATCCCTTTAATATCTATCTATCTTTCTGCAGTATTCCTCCAAGGAGTTATGTCGGAAGAACGGACGGTTACTTGCTAGATCGTGAGGTGTGACGACACGTCTGTGGTGGTTGGCCGAGATGTAGCCGGACCCTGAAATATTGTGTTGTGACACCAGTGCCAGTTGGGCACACAGGTATGGTGGCACACCTGCTTTTATTTTAAAGGACCGGTTACACCTTGTTACCCTGTGGTCAGTGTCCTGCCGGGCTGCTATGGGGTCCCTTGGGATGATATCACAGTGGGACGGAGTGGTGTAATGAACCTCCCGGACTATTGGAACTGCCACCCACAGAAAGGGGAAATGTCCCAAGGATGTAGTGTGTGTATACTGTGCTGGTGCGGGGCACAGAATAACAGAGTCTAAAATAATAATCTCTTGTTTACTTTAGAAATACTGAAGTACAGCGGAATATACAGCTGTGCATAGACAGGATACATTTCTCTTGATAAAACATTTGATAATACACTTGATAATACACTCGGTAGTACACTTAGCAATACAGGATCCCGTTTCTGTGATAGGAATACAGTGAAGAGTATACTCGTGTTGACGGAGTTGCGTGTTGAGAGACACAAAGAATCAGAGGAGCAGATGTTGTGAGAGTCCCAACCCAAGTAGTACTGTGCTCTGCCGGGATGTTGGAGGATGAGTCAGAAGAATACTAGAAAAAAAGAATACTTGTGCCTTTGTTTTGACCTTTGGATCTTCGCACTACCTTATGCCCTACAGTGTCGGCTGAACCGTCCTCCTAGGGTGACACAAGCCCAAGACCCTGTTACTTGGGACAAGCAGAATGCTGAAGTTTCCCTGCTGACAATCGAGCTGGGAGATAGAGTTCCTAGGCTCTTAGCAACTTTGCTCTATCCAGATCAGTTCCTAGCTTCTTTGGCTTTTGTGTGCATACTGTCCTGCACTGTGACTTTCCTAGTCCACGGCGTGGGTTGAGATGATCTCTGACTTGTTCTCTCCTGTAGGAATTTAACACTGCATAGTGTTGTGTAGATTAAACTGAGGAGAAACTTAACTGTGTCTTGTCTTGCTTCCTACCCATACAGGGAACTAACTAAGACTGACCCGGTAGGGTCAGGGGACCTGGCAGAGGGCCAGGGCCCAAAGGGACCACTGTAGGGAACGTCCAACACAAAAGACCTTCACACTTCCTCTACCCATGTGACTTCCTATCGCCAGCGTATCTAAAGGGCGCTGTGAGTGGGTGAAGAGTGCGAGAGAGTAAAGCGAGAGACGATAGGACAGAAGAAGATGAGACTCCTATAGGTTCACGGAAGTAGTGAAGTGTATATAGTGACTTGAAGAACTCCTCGTACTCACATATAGATGAGTCTCAGTTATTTTATCTGACCGTCTTCTGCCACTTAGGTCATGTTCACACTGAATAAAACAGGCGGAATTCCGCAGCGGAATGAATTCTGCCTGTCTTAGTGTCATGGCTAGAGATGGGCAAACCTCAAGCATGCTCGAGTCCATCTGAACACGAACTTTCGGCATTTAATTAGTGGTGGCTGCTGAAGTTGGATAAAGCCCTAAGGCTATGTGGAAAACATGGATATAGTCATTGGCTGTATCCATGTTTTCGAGACAACCTTAGAGCTTTATCCAAGTTCAGCAGCCCCTGCTAATCAAATGCCGATCGTTCAGGTTCGGATCGACTCGAACCCGAACCCGGTTCGTTCATCTTTACCCATAGCCTGTCTATGGGAGAGCACGCACTCCTCCGAAGCCGGCTCTCTCCGCTAAAAGAAGTGACATTTCACTTCTTCGAGTGGAGAGCAGTGGCAGCGGTGGCAGCAGAGGAGCGCTCTTGAGATGCGGCGGGCAGCGCACTGATTGGCCAAGCGGGACGTGACGGGAACCCCCGAAGCAAGCCGGAGCAGGGAGCAGGTGATGTATACGCTCCGGAGGCAGGGGGTTAACGGGGCGGGCTGCTGACATACTTGTAGCTGGATGTCTATCCTGCTCCGAGTTTGTCTGCCCATAGAGTGTACAGGGCACAGATACGCAGCGGGTCTTTTTGCTAATTGGCAGCGAGAAATCCGCTGCGGATGCGCCCAGTGTGTTTGTACCTGTAAAGAACTTTTCCAGTAAAGTTTATGTTCTGCAGTTATCCTTGTGATTGTGTCCTGCACCAAAACCTTGTAGAAGGGGGAATAGGAACATATCTCTGAGATAAGCTACCTACCATTCACACCCTGTGACTAGTGCAGCAGTGGTACCACAACACCTGCTAGGTCTGCACATAACACCTTGCAGCCCTTTGGTCACCAAATCTCTATATAGTATAGTGTGTTTCAATACCCAGCAACATCATTGTCATTTGATGGGCCTATTCACTTAAAGGGGTTATCCAGCGTTAGAAAAACATGACCACTTTCTTCCAGAGACAGCACCACTCTTGTCTCCAGTTGAGGTGTGATTTGCCATTAAGCTCCATTCACTTAATGGAACGGAGTTACAAAACCCGCACCCAAACTGGAGACAAGGGTGATGCTGTCTCTGGAAGAAAGTGGCCAGGTTTTCTAATGCTAGATAAACCCTTTAAATATGCATCAAATCTTATGACCATCCATATCCCATGGGTTTCTGCACCTCTAGCCACATGCTACAGATAATTACCATATCAATTTGTAGCTGCATCACAGAAAAGAATCTACCATAGGAATAAGTAGTATTTTACTTATTTTCACTGGTTCAGCTATAGAAGTTCCAGGAGTCGCAACTGCAACCGGGCCTATAAATCAGGTGACCCAGAGGGCTCTTGCCATCTCAAGATTGACTGCTTATGCCTGATGTGCTCCTCAGTATTTGGAGGTCTGTAAATGTATTCTCTATACACCACGAGGCTCATCCTCATGCACATTTGTGACAGAAAGCCCATTGCGGGGCCCCAGTGTCTGCTGGTGGATTTAACTCAACAACTCAAAATAAAAATTCTTAAAAACATAACATAAGGTTTAGTAGAAAACGAGTTAATGTCACTTATAATCCTGTTATACTGCTCTTTCTCAAGTACATGTAATAGGCAAAGTCCCGTCGGTAATTCAACTTTCCCATGACCAGGGAGGATGGACAACCACACGTTCTCCTCACCAGATTCTCATTTTCTACAAGTTCTTAATGTTCATCATAATTCAGTCTTTAACTTTATTTTCATTTTAAGACTTCAACAAAGTAACTCATTGTTATGGAGAATTATAGGAATTAACTTATGATGCCTATGACGGATCCAAGTTCTTCTGGCAACCTGGGAGGGAAGCGGGTGTACATGTATTTGCATCCCACTTCAGGAACATATGGGGGAAGGCGGCCTCCTTATAATAAAGATGGCCTCTAATAATGATCATGAACATTATTAGCGCACATCTGTATTATGAGATGGCCACCTTCCCTCACTATGTTCCCGAAGTTGGAACATAGCCATAAAGAGCAAATCAGGACCAGAGAACCTTCTAGAGACATAGCATCTACCCTACCTATGAGGAACATGTACCAAAGGTTAAGAACCTAGGATCTGGACAACCTTTTTCCATTAAGGGTTAGAGGGATATCAACAGGATATGACATGAATATCCTCTAGATCAGTCCTGTCAAACTCTGGCCCGCAGGCCAAATCTGGCCCGTGTTGCCATTATTTTTGGCCTGCCATGCTTTTCCATTGCTGTGTTAAATTTGGCCCACCTGACGTTGCAGCAGATTATAATATGGGTGGTCTGTAGAGCTGCTTGTATTATAATCTCGTAGACCACAGGCAGTTTTTAGCCCGTGGCCTAGAAGTATCACAGTAGTGCCCCAACGCTGCCAATGTGGTGAATAGGGAAGAGCGAACCGGCCGATGTTCAGGTTCGTATGAACCTGAATTATCGGCTTCTGATTCCCGCTGTCTGCCCGCTACGTGGAGAGGGTGGATAAAGCCTGAGAACCGCCTGGAAAACTGGGATACAGCCATAGCCATAGGCTGTATCCCAGTTTTCTAGGTGGTCCTCAGGCTGTATCCACCCTCTCCATGGAGCGGGCAGACAGCGGGAATCAGAAGCCGATAGTTCAGGTTCATACGAACCTGAACCTCGGCCGGTTCGCTCATCCCTAGTGGTGAAGTTATTGCGCGCATCCTCCGACGGGCGCCTCCTGCAGCCTCTGGAGCCGCAGGAAGGGTAAGTCCAGGCTAAGGGGGCAGTCATGAACAACTACAGTAGGGGCTGGCTTCTATTTTAGAGACTATTCTTGAGGACTGGCTTCTACATAAGAGACTGTTGGGGAGGGCTGGCTACTATATAAGACTACTGGAGAGGGCTTATTACTATAAAAAAAAACCTATTGGGGTGGGCTGGCTACTATATAAGAGATTATTTTAGGGACTGGCTTCTATATAAGACACAATTGGGGGGGCTGGCTACTATATAAGAGACTATTGGGAGGACTGGACTTATATAAGAGACTATGGGGGAGAGCTGGCTACTATATAAGACACTATTGGAAGAGCTGGCTACTATATAAGACACTATTGGGAGGGCTGGCTACTTTATAAGAGACTATTTTGAGCTCTAGCTACTATATAAGATACTATTTTGAGGGCTAGCTACTATATAAGACAATATTGGGAGGGCTGGCTACTATATAAAACACTATTGGGGCTGGTTACTTTATGGGGCACTATCGGGCTGGCTACTATGTAGGTCTCTAATAGTAGGCCTGGCTGGTATGTGGGGCACTATTTCGGGTGGCTACTACATGGGGCACAATAATGGGATTACCTACTGCTTGAAGGATATAATGGGTAACTTTCATGTCGGGAAAATTACTTTAGGATAGGCAGTGCCAGGAACGCCGTACGCTGCTCTAACAGTGCCAGAATCTTTAGTAAATATCATGGTTGGCCCGCGACTTTGCCAAATTTTTTAATTTATGACCCACTGTGTTTTTGAGTTTGACACCCCTGCTCTAGATACTGGCTCCCCAGCCCAGACCATCCTCTCCTGCTCTTATAGCTGTATAAAGAATATACAGCTTGATCAAAAACTAGCAGGGCTACACCATTTGTACAACTCACATTAAAGGAGAAGTCCGGCCAATTTTAAAATCTGGCAGCCGACAGGGACAGGGGGGAATTTGATTAGTAGTATGAACTTACTTCTCCCCGTGCCAGTGGTGAGCGAGGGACCGGCCTCGGGACCCCCACCAGAAGGGATTTTCCCCCAAGTTGTGATGTCATATTTCGAAGGGAAATGCTTGTCCTGGCAGATGGACTAGCCGCTCAGCCAATCAGTGACTAGAGCGGTGTCCCGCCACAGTCACTGATTGGCTCAGCGGCCAGTCCATCAGCTGGGTTGTGACATGTCAGCGCAGGAAATCCTGGTGCCCTGTGGGGGTCCCGAGGCCAGTCCCGCCACTCACTGCAGGCACAGGGAGAGGTAAGTTTGTACCCCTAAACAAATTCCTACCTTACTCTGCTGGCTGCCGGATCTTAAAATTGTCTAGTCTTCTCCTTTTAGGCTATGTTCACACTACGTAAGTTTTCCGGCGCGTTCCGTGATTAAGCGGCCGGAGACTTACGTAGTTTGCGTATAATGGAAAGTATACAAAGTACGGCTGCACAGTTCACACTACGTACGAACTTACGCCCGGATCGTACGCGGCGGCGTAAAAAATGAACCAGACCATTGTTTGTGGACGAAAATGCCGTAACTTACGCCCGTAGCGTAACATGCGGTCCCGTACGTAGTGGTGATTTCTTCATTTTTGCAGCTTTATCTGCCGATCCAAAAGGTTCTGTGGGGTGTCCGGGGCTAGGCGAAGATTTCCAAGTAAAAGACCGCTGTCAGATCGCTACGTAGGGCGCTCAGGAAGCATAAGTAGACTTTGGGCGTAAGTTCGCGGTCCGTACGTAGCCGGCCGCAAGTAGCGTAAATCTCCGGCCGGAGTTTAACGCGTATATGTCCGGCCGCGAAAATATGCGGCCAGACATATACGCAGTGTGAACATAGCCTTAAAGAGAACCAATCATCGATGAAAAAAAAAAAAATGTTTTCCCTAATTAGATGTATTTACTTATTTTATTAATATTTGTAAATATAATTGATTACTTTTTTGGCTGTGTTTTTAAAATATTTACTTTTTACTTTCCTATATCGCGCCAGCTCTTTTGAAAAGAGCCGGCGCAAGACAGGAAGCTCCCGTCATGCAAAGCGGCAAGGCCGGGCGCCGCCATCTTGATGGCGTCACTTGCATTCCACCGCTGGAACGCAAAAGACTAAATCAAGATGGCGGCGCCGGTCTTGCTGTAGCCGTCCAGAGGATCAGGTAAAGTATAAGATACAGACTGCAAAGGCAGTCTGTATCTTCATTTTGTCTATTTATTAAGATACAGACTGCCTTTGCAGTCTGTATCTTATACTTTACCTGCTCCTTTGTTCCGGTGCAGTAATGCCGGGCGCCGCCATCTTGATGACGTCACGCTGGAAGGCACCGCTGGAACGCACGTGACGTCATCAAGATGGCGGCGGCCGGCATTACTGCACCGGAACAAAGGAGCAGGTAAAGTATAAGATACAGACTGCAAATGTAGTCTGTATCTTTATAAATAGACTTCATAAAGATACAGACTGCATTTGCAATCTGTATCTTATACTTTACCTGCTCGTTTGTTCCGGTGCATTAATGCCGGCCGCCGCCATCTTGATGACGTCACATGCGTTCCAGCGGTGCGTTCCAGCGTGACGTCATCAAGATGGCGGCGCCCAGCATTACTGCACAGAGGAAGAGGAATTAGGCAAAGAATAAGATACAGACTGCAAAGGCAGTCTGTATCTTCATAGATAGACTTAGGGAGAGAGAATCTTTGATAATAGGGATAGTAAATTTTAGGTGATTGGTTCTCTTTAAAGTCAATAGAAGTTACACAAACTGAATATCTCACAACTTTCTGTGTTTTCGACTTCCTGACGGACTCCAGCAGTACACAAGGTGAATAGGGCCGGGGGCCATGTATAATCGAGGTAGGAACACCCTTTTAAGTGTTAGTAGCCAGAGCCTAAAGACACTACAATGAGGGGTTCTTGCTCTGTTGGACTATGCTCAACAACTATCACATAGTAACCTGTTTGTTGTATAACTGTCATGTAATAATATCATACATAATTGCCAAATATTAAAATCAGGACATTTGAGCTCCACTCCCAAGACAGCCTGGGAATGCCCCCCCATGTCAAAAGAGACATGTGAAAAATGTGATCAGTCTGGGTCTGAGTGTGCAGACCCTGACCAATCGTGATGACAAGCAAGGAGAGGACCGTGCTGCAGCAGCAGTGAGAAGAGACGGCTTCATAGGCTTACTATAGGGGAGTATTGGATAAGTGACGGTTAAAATATAAGGAGTGTTTACTGCCCTGGGCCGGGGCCAAATCAGATAAAACCATAATGAAAGTTTATTTCTCTTTATATTAGGAGCATAAAGTTGCCAGAGGAGACAGACAAGAGGGGCCTTGTTGGGGGCGTCGTATGACCATCATTAAGAGACCTTATCTAATGTTGACTTGTTTCTGGATAAGAGGAGAATTATTTATCTCCGTTCTGGTTTTCATATGAATTCATTCATTGTTGGAGTAAGTGGCGTTACTGCCACCCCCAAAATATAGTTGTAACGCCTGGAGTAGTGGATCCACTGGACCGTCACTAGCGATGACACTAACCTCACCAGGGAGCGGAGTCTAAGGGGACGCTGGTTTTCACCAGAGATGGACTTTCACCGGGATGGACTTGCTGCGGCAGGCGACCCCCAGGTCGCTACCCCTGGCTTGGTTGCTAGTGACGGCAAGCGAGGCGTGGCAGGAGCAGTAGGCAGGAGATGGTGCTGGCAGAGGTCTGTAGGCGTAACCGCAGGTGACAGGCTGAACACAGGAGCAATAGTGTAACAGAGGAGCAGGAACCAGGAACGAGGACTAGGGACCAGGTAGCGGACAGGAATCAGGAACAACAGGGAGCTGGGCCAAACGCTATGGGAAGCATGTAGAGGCTCCAACACCTGTAGTGGGGCAGGGCTGGAATTTATAGGAAGTGACTGCACCTTCCAATAAGGGGTGGACTGGCCCTTTAAATCTGAGACAGCCGGCGTGCGCGCCCTAGGAGGCGGGGACGCGCGCGCCAGCCGGCACAGCAGGTGACAGGAGCGGGGCGAGGTAAGGCGCCCCCCGGGGCCGAACTAGTGGCAGCGCTGGGTCCCTGCACATGGACCCCGGCAGCTGCATGGAGAGGTCGCGGCGGCGGTCCGGAGCACGGGACGCCGCCGCAGCTGTGACAGTACCCCCCCCCCCCTTTGGTCTCACCCTCTTTCTTGCCTGCAGATGGAGGCAAATCAGTGATGAAGTCCATCCCTATGTGGCGAGGGGTTGTGGATTTGCGGATGAAACCCTTCTGTAAGTTCTCCCAGATGTAAGACATGGCCTCAGTCTCGGGCACTGAGAGAGGGTACACCCGACCTTGTGGAGGAGAAGTTCCAGGAAGGAGGTCTATGGGATAATCGTACACCCGATGAGGTGGTAGAGAGTCCGCCTCCGTGGCAGAGAAGGCATCAGACAAGTCTTGGTATTCCGCCGGTAGGCCGGATAGAGGCTTGGCGGGGTCGGGTGACAACATAGAGTACTTGGGCTGAGGTGACCTCAGACACTGGTTGGAACAGTCCTGACCCCAACTAAGAATCTTCCCGGTTCTCCAGTCCAGCTTAGGGGCATGTAATCGCAGCCAAGGGAGTCCCAGGAGGATGGTGGAAGAAGAATGGGGCAGGACGTAGAAGGAGATCTTTTCCTGATGTGAAGTGCCCACCTGGAGGACTAGAGGTGCGGTCTGGTAATGCACATGGTCGGTAAGAATCTTGACCGAGGAGATAGTCAGGGGTCTGGCTAGTTGGGTCACGGGTAGCCGCCATCTTTGGACCAATGTAGCTGCAATAAAACTGCCTGCTGACCCAGAATCGAGAAAGACAGTAGTCTGGTGAGTTTGTCCTGAGGGTGTCTGGATGGAGACTGGCACAGACAACCTTGGAGAGGTGGAATTCACACTTAGGGAGACCTCTCCCACCGAATCTAGGTGCTGTCGTTTCCCGGACGCTTGAGGACGTTGGGGACATCTCAGCCGAAAGTGATCTGAACCACCGCAGTAGAGGCAGAGATTCAGCTCCAGACGACGAATTCTTTCATCAGGCGTCAGGTGAGCCCGTTCCACCTGCATAGGAATCTCAGGAGTTGACTGGGACACCGGAGCGTCAGGATTCTGGAAGACCGGAGCCAGCTGGTGATGGCGACGGGACAGGCTTAGTCGCCGTTCATGCCAGACCTCCTCCTCTCTCTCAGAAAAACGAGTATCGACCCTGGAAGCCAGTAGGATGAGTTCGTTCAGGGAGGTAGGTAGGTCTCGGGCGGAAAGCACATCTCTCACCCGACTGGACAGGCACTTCTTGAAGGTGGCTATTAGAGCGGCCTCATTCCAGTCTAATTCTGCCGCCAGGGTGCGGAACTGGATGGCGTAGTCACCAACAGAGGAGCTCCCTTGAGAGAGGTTGAGGAGAGCAGTCTCAGCTGAAGAGGCACGGGCAGGTTCCTCAAAGACGGAGTGAAACTCGGCCAGGAAGGTACGGAGATTGACAGCAGCAGGGTCATCTCGGTCCCACAGCGGCGTGGCCCAAGCCAGAGCTCTACCCTCCAATAGGGTGATGATAAAAGCCACTTTAGAGCGCTCGGTGGGAAACTGACTACTTAAAAGTTCAATATGCATGGTGCACTGAGTCAGGAATCCTCTGCACAACTTGGAGTCACCAGCGTATTTGCTTGGGAGAGCCAGTCGAAGTGTCGAAGAAGCAGCAGGAGATGGTGTGCGCTGGGCTGTAGTATGCTGCTGTAAGGCGGCCGTCAGTTACTGAATCTGCTGCGACTGTTGCTGGATTTGTAGAGCCTGTTGGGCGACCACTCGGGCTATGTCGCGGATATCAGGCACCTCGCCGGGATCCATGGTTGGAGCCTACTGTAACGCCTGGAGTAGTGGATCCACTGGACCGTCACTAGCGATGACACTAACCTCACCAGGGAGCGGAGTCTAAGGGGCCGCTGGTTTTCACCAGAGCCCGCCGCAAGGCGGGACGGACTTGCTGCGGCAGGCAACACCCAGGTCGCTACCCCTGGCTTGGTTGCTAGTGACGGCAGGCGAGGCGTGGCAGGAGCAGTAGGCAGGAGATGGTGCTGGCAGAGGTCTGTAGGCGTAACCGCAGGTGACAGGCTGAACACAGGAGCAATAGTGTAACAGAGGAGCAGGAACCAGGAACGAGGACTAGGGACCAGGTAGCGGACAGAAATCAGGAACAAGGACTAGGGACCAGGTAGCGGACAGGAATCAGGAACAACAGGGAGCTGGGCCAAACGCTATGGGAAGCATGTAGAGGCTCCAACACCTGTAGTGGGGCAGGGCTGGAATTTATAGGAACTGATTGCACCTTCCAATAAGGGGCGGGCTGGCCCTTTAAATCTGAGACAGCCGGCGTGCACGCCCTAGGAGGCGGGGACGTGTGCGCCGGCCGGCACAGCGGGTGACAGGAGCGGGGCGAGGTAAGGCGCCCCCCGGGGCCGAACTAGTAGCAGTGCCGGGTCCCTGCACATGGACCCTGGCAGCTGCATGGAGAGGTCCCGTGCTCTGGACCGCCGCCGCGGCCGTGACAATAGTCAACACTGTCCACAATACGCTTGACCCGAGTGTCCGCACCCGAGCTTGAAATCCATTGTGCACTAAATAAACCAGCAAATAGGGGCGATCAAGAAAACTAAGAGGCCATGCAAAGCAATGCCCACATAATATTACTATTGTTCTAGTAGAGTCAACCACATCATCTTTCTTCCTTATCATCTTCCCAGCAAACCTTAGCCGGTGTTCAACGGGTTGCCTGTTCTGTAGCAAAAGTTATCAACACAGAAAGTTGCAACAACAACCAGGAACGTTCCCTGTGATGCACAGCTATTTGACGTGTTCAACATATTGCATAGCATTGATCAGCTCTCTGCTAGTAGAATATGTCTGAGGACAAGATCAGCAGATCACCTGTGGCCAGCACAGAGGCCTTTGAAATATCTCTTGACCCCAGATAAACCCTCCCAGCATTACAAAGAAGCTATAAAGTTTCAGATACAGCCTGCCAGGGACTTGTTTACATCAGCCATCTGGAGAGAAAAGATCACACACCATTATTTGTGCCTTTGCAAGAAAGCAGAAGCTCAGAACTGGGGGAAAGAGACTGAATAGATAATAACATGTATGGAAGGAATTCTTCGTCTCACCATGGGCAGCAACATATGAAAAGTTATGTTTTAGCGGGATAACCCTTTTAACCCCCTCCCACAAATTCAACATCACATACATCCCGGGTTGCTGCCGATAAGCGCAACTCAACATACATGAATGTAAAGGTGTTAAACTGACTGTAACTAATACTGTCTCCTTCCCCTTGTTGCTGTATATGGTAATATACCCTGCCCCCTGTTGCTAGATGTGATAGTTTCCATTGTCCTCCATTACTGTACCTATAGTCACCCATTTGTGAAGCGTATAGTCATCCCTGTCCCCTGTTGCTGTACCTGATCTTCCTTCCTGTTAGAGTAACTAATTGTTGCCCCTGTTAGTGTATTTGATTTTCTCCACTGCCAGTGTATGATTTTGTCACTCCTGTTATTGTACCTAATTGTCGTTCCTGTTACTGTACCTGATTGTCACTCCTGTCATTGTACCTAATCGTCGCTCATGTGACTATACCTAATCGTTGTTCCTGTTACTGTACCCAATCATCACTCCTGTTACTGTACCTAATCTCAGCTCTTGTTTTTGTACCTAATCGTCACTCCTGTTACTGTACCTTATCATCGCTTCTGTTACTGTACGTAATCATCTCTCCTGGTACTGTACCTTATTGTCACTCCTCTTAAAGTACCTAATCGTCACTCCAGTTACTGTACCTAAACGTCACTCCTGTTACTGTACCTAATCGTCACTCCAGTTACTGTACCTAATTGTCACTCGTTACTGTACCTAATTGTCACTCCAGTTAAATGTGCCTAATCACTACTCCTGTTACTGTACCTAATCGTCACTCCTGTTACTGTACCTAATTGTCTCTCCTCTTACTGTACCTGATCGTCACCCCATTACTGTAAATAACCATCACTTCTGTTACTGTACATATTCATCACTCCTGTTACTGTACCTGATCATCTCTCCTCTTACTGTACCTAATAGTTGCTCCTGTTATTGTGCCTATTTGTCACTCCCCTTACTGTACCTGATCATCGCCCCTGTTAATGTAAATAACCGTCACTTCTGTTACTGTACATAATCATCACTCTTGTTACTGTACCTTATTGGCTCTCCTCTTACTTTACCTAATAGTTGCTCCTGTTACTATGCCCGCCTGTCACCGGTTACTGTATGTGAAATTTTAATGATTTGCTAATAAACTTATGAGCTCCATAACCAAATAATAGAGTAGACATATTGTAAATGTGAACTATTATCTTATTTGTGTTGCATGACTATTTTTTTTTGCTGCAGAGGCAAGGGGTTAAAGAGACTGTGTA
Source organism: Dendropsophus ebraccatus (assembly GCF_027789765.1). Lineage (NCBI taxonomy): Eukaryota > Metazoa > Chordata > Amphibia > Anura > Hylidae > Dendropsophus > Dendropsophus ebraccatus. The sequence goes on from NC_091459.1 coordinate 124,160,958, forward strand.
AGCAGTTTTAGCCCCAGACCCTGCTGACAGGACAACATGTGCAGGCTGTATAACATTGATAATCTTGTTTTGACATCCTGGCTGTAAATATCACAAGTGCCCTAGAGGCGGGACCCTTATATTAAGTGCCAGCCCCTCCTCTCAGCTCTGAGTAGTGGATCTACTGTCCAATCAGGAAACAGCTAGAGCTGTCACTCAGGACTCAGGCTGAGGAAGCTGGGTATCACAGCTCTAGACACTCAACATGGTGGGTCCGCATCCTGGGCAGTTAGCCTACTTGTTCATTTTTAGGGACCAACAAAATAAAACATAGAATTTTTTTTTTAACTAGAAAATTAAGTAAGAAATGGGATACCCAACCAAATCAGTGCACTATTGCCTTCTGCACTGTTTCCTATGTTAGATGCGTGTATGCATTAAGGGGATTAATGGGTCTTTTCATAGGGATTTTAAGTGCGACACAATAATGTTATTTTTTTTTTATAAATCTTGCACAATAAATCTGTCTGTTCATTTCACAGTCCATTGACAATTTCCCAGCAGTCATCCTAAAGTCATGTGTGAGGGTCTCCTTTCCAAGCACTGTCAATAGTTTAATGGAAAGCCTTAGGCTAGAGAGTACAGATCCCTCCTTGTGCTATGTGTCATACGTGGAAGATGTTTTTCCTGAAGAAACTGAAAAATCAGCAGATTCTCATCCGATCTAGGATTCGCCTCGTGTTCAGTTCTTAGAATAAAGGCATTTAGGACCCCGGTCCTAAAAATCATAAATGTTGTTTATGCTTCTATATGTGACGTGCATATGCAGGTCATCAGTACATACCTGACACTGACCCATTGACTCATTGAATACCACTTCACATTGGCAACTTCCATTGGTTCCATAATGGCTTATTGTTGGCACATTGCATTTTTTTTTTGTTTTTTTTAACCTGGTTTCAGAGTGCCCCTTTAAGACTGAAGTATGAAACACCGGTCTTATCCATCTATTAATCTAAGACCCAATTTTTTGGTTCATGAACTATCGCTTTTCCAAAACTTACGTTATCTGTGAACTTTGTAACCTCAGTTATGGAACCTAAAAAAAAAAGAAATCTAACAAATAATAAGTGACAGTATAAAAACCACAAGAATGAAAACCATTTAGTAAAGGGTGAATGTGAATGTCAGATGGCATTGACATAATCCTGGCATAAAACAGCCTGGGGGGGGGAAGAGAATTATCATCTCAGTGCACATCCAGGATAACATTTCTTTTAAAATGTTTTTGTTCATATTCGTTCATTGTTATTTAAGAAAAATATTTAGTTTTTTGTTATCAGTTGTGTTTTCAAATTTAAAAAATTCAAAAACTTTAGTATTCTAACTGCCAGACAGTTCACTATTCTCCAAGTGACCAAATAGGAATTTTGTCCCAGGTAACTGTGGTCATGGAGGGGTTAATGTAAATTTTTTGCAGTTTTGACCTTCATCATAGAAATACTAAATATTAATGCTGAAATATATTGATTTCTTTTAACTTTAACACAATCTCACTGGTATTGACTTTGGCACTTAACGCCCCTACGCCGGACCATTTACACATTTCTGGCTGAGTGAGGAAAGAATTCCTGAGGAGGAGAGGAGCAGCCCCGGCATCGGACGAGTTCATCCTGATAGGAGGAAGCATCTATAGGCCCTAAAGCCCCTCTATGTAATGAATATCTTCTACTTGTTAGACTGTCTGAAGACGTTAATCAGAAACATAAATGCAAAATTCTCTGTGACCTTTTTATACTATTATGACGAAGAAATTGTTTCTGGATGTTGACATTTTAAAGGAGAAGTCTGGGGGGGGGGGGGAACTGGGCATTATGGGCAGGGGGTGGGGGGACAATAAAAAAAAACACACTACCGTTCCCAGTGCCTGCGCTGTGCCGCTTCCCCGAGCTTCCGGACCCCACCGGCTGTCATCTTCTCTCAGGTTCCGGGTGCGTCACAACCTGGGTTCAATGGCACAGACTAGTGAGAGTTAGCCCACTCAGCCATTCAGTGTCCTGCCCTAGTCGGTGACTGGCTAAGGGGGGCATTCATTTGCCGGGTCATGGCCTAGGCTATAACTTTCCCCCATACCTCTAATGATTTTTTGTCCCTTCACCTCCTCATCAGGGAGGAGGACATACGGAGCAGGAGCCTATTCAATGCACCACTCACAAGGCAAAACTCATGGGAGTATTTGTATGATATAATCAACATATAAAGATACAGCCCAGAGGATGCTGATTCTCATTGAAGAGACCTTATAATCAGGCAATGCTCCATGGGAAAATATATGCAAATGAACTCTCCTCCAGAGGGAATAAGCTATATCACTAGCCAGACTAGCAAGAACCCCAAAACAGCTGTCTATAGATGGACCAGAGTTTCTGATTGGTTAATATGACATTTTTTTCCATTCTGGAGGAAAGCTAATTTGCATAATATTTTCCCATTCAGCACTGACTGAAAAACGTCATCATACACCACTGAGTCTCCCCAATGAGAATCAGTAGCCATTGTCTTGTTTTGAGCTGTGTCTAAGCTTTTCCATAGAACTGAAGGCAATTCTTTGGGTAACAGATGGATGGCCACACTTTTCCCTTTCTTTAGTAATTTCTCATATTCTATTATTTTTTCAGGGCCATCTTGGTTTTCAATGGCCATTTTTCCATTATCAGTTGAGTCACGTGGTTCATTGCTCTAGTTCATGGGTCTCCAAACTGCGGCCCTCCAGCTGTTGCGAAACTACATTTCCCATCATGCCTGGACAGCTAAATCTAAAGCTTAAGCTTTCCAGGCATGATGGGAGTTGTAGTTTCGCAACAGCTGGAGGGCCGCAGTTTGGAGACCCATGCTCTAGTGTAATGATGGTCACCAAACCTGGAACCTCTAGTACCACAACCAGGATGGCACTGGCATCTGAAAGATCCACCCTGCAGAAGAAGGTTTTACTTTTAAAGGATTTTCAGTGGATTTTTTGTGGGTTTTTAAAAATGTATTAGCATATGGTCTCCCATAAAAACAACTATACCATATACTTTACACATGGATTTCTCTACGACAATACATCTTAAGGCTGGGTTCACACACTGTATACTTCAGGCAGTATTTGGTCCTCAAGTCAGGTCCTCATAGCAACCAAAACCAGGAGTGGATTGAAAACACAGAAAGGCTCTGTTCACACAATGTTGAAATTGAGTGGATGGCCGTCATATAACGGTAAGTAACTGCCATTATTTCAATATAACAGCCGTTGTTTTAAAATAACAGCAAAAATTTGCCATTAAATGACGGCCATCCACTCAATTACAACATTATGTGAACATAGCCTTTCTGTGTTTTCAATCCACTCCTGGTTTTGGTTGCTATACAGCCTCACAAATACAGCCTCAAATATACATAGTGTGAACCCAGCCTTAGTAAGTCTTGCATGCATACCTCCCCTCCCCCCCAACCTCAATCTAGGATAACCTTTGAAGATTGTGTGCAGCCATAACTCACAATGAACATCCAGACACGATCAACTGGGAAATCCATGTGATCCTATGGGGAAAAGTCAAGATCATTAATGTTTTATCTGACCATATATAAGACCAGACTTACTGAAGGTGACCAATTTACTTGGCCTTTAGGTAATATACCTTAACAGCTTTCTCTATATGACTTAATATCTTTATTGAAGACAGTGTAATACAGGAAATGATGAAACACTACCAGGTATAGTGGAAAATCAATAGTAAGCTGAGGATGATCAAGGGACAAGTGTGATCATCTAGAAATGACAGGATCCACCATGCTGGACATGATAGACAGATAGATAGATAGATAGATAGATAGATAGATAGATAGATAGATAGATAGATAGAAGAAAGATAGATAGATAGATAGATAGATAGATAGATAGATAGGAGATAGATAGATAGGAGATAGATAGATAGATAGATAGGAAATAAATAGATAGATAGATAGATAGATAGATAGATAGATAGATAGATGATAGATAGATGATAGATAGATAGATAGATAGATAGATAGATAGATAGATAGATAGGAGATAGATAGATAGATAGATAGATAGATAGATAGATAGATAGATAGGAAGATACATAATAGATAGGAGAAAGATTTACATTACCCCCAGGCCAGCAGATGGCTTTAACGCCAAAGTGTACACCAACCTTGAGGGAACTAGGACCCAAGAGGTAAGTAGTCATGTGCCATTGCTAAGAAGGGAAGGGTTGTCATGTGCTGTGGGAAGCAGGGAAGGGTTGTCATGTGCTGTGGGAAGCAGGGAATGCAGCTGATTCTTCCAGGAAGAAGGATGTACACAGAGCCGGCTCTCCCACAGCAATGATATAGGTTCAGGTGGAAACATACAAGCTGGAGAGACAGGAGATCCAAGGTGGGACGTGAGTAGTCTGGTAATTGTATGTGTATAAATCACAGGTGGCAAGCAGAACTTTTCTCTAAACGAAATAAATGCAGTTTAATGTATGAGACACATTCCCGCCTCTTAAAGAAACTTGTTACTCAGTTAAAGGGGTTGTCCAGAAAGTTTTATAGATTTGTAATTTACTTCTATTTAAAAATCTCAAGTCTTGCCATACTTATAAGCTGCTGTATGTCCTGTATGAAGTGTTGTTTTATTTACATTCAGAAACAGTGCTCTCTGCTGACATCTGTGGCCGAGACAGGAACTCTCCTGAGCAGCAGCGTCATCACTTGTCTTCTTATGTTACAATCTCCATGTAATTTTTCTTGATTAGATGTACACCATTCTTAATGTACCGAATTAATGCTTGTACAGTTATAACAAAAAAACCTTTAATAAAATATCTTTAAAAAAAAAAAAAAAAAAAAAAGAAAACTTCTCCTGCTCAGGACAGTTCCCGTCTCAGCCAGAGATGTCAGCAGAGAGCACTGTTTCTGAACGTAAAAAAAAACAACACTTCCTGCAGGATATATAGCAGCTTATAAGTATGGGAAGACTGGAAATTTTTAAATAGAAGTACATTACAAATCTATATAACTTTCTGACATCAGTTTATTTGAAAGAAATTTTTTTTTTACTGGACAACCCCTTTAAGCAGAAATTTTCAGAACAGTCCCCAGCCCCACTCCTTGTTGTGTGGGACACTATAGACTCTGTAACCCTGGGTGACATGCGTGCAAGAGAAGCAGGCTCTTTCTATACAGGGGTCTCTTTAGTCTTCTGTACGTGTCCAGCACAGTATAGATATTTACAGCAGTGCTTGAGAGTTTCTGAAACTGCATTTGATTTTGCCACAAATCTGAGAGATAGAGAAAGGGAAACATATCCAACAAACGAGTCTAAATTATTAGATATTGGTTATTTATGGAGGGTAATGATCTAGTATCACATATCTGTGAGTGGTAAAATCTTGTGAACCTTAAAGGGGGTTATCTGAGAGCAGAAAAGGTCCTATCTGTTCTGCTCTCTATTCTGCTTTCGGTGCTCCACTTCCAAGGTGAGCACACAATGTCCTATAGCTGCCCAAAGTTGTCTCCACAACAATGCATCCACCTCCTCTCATCTCAGAAGATAACTTCCAAGATGGCCAGAGGGAGGAAGTGGAGCACCAAAGAGCAGGACAGGTAGGACCTTTAAGGATTAGTAGATAGTTTGAAGGTAAAATTAGAGTCACATGTTTTCAGTCAATGGGATTGTGGTACTCCGCCAGCTACTGCGATTTTGTTTGTCGTGATGCCAGCACTTAATACAGGTAGTGCTAATCTTGATAAACGTCATTGCTGACAATAGAATAAACCAGTGCTTCTAGAAGTAGGTGCTTGTTTTAAGTGAGTGCTTGGTGAAGAGAAGGAAGAGAAGAGGAGTTGCCAAAGGAGCCCTGCTCAAAGTAGAATATGTGATACTCATACTCATGTATACACTATAATCTGAGCGCCTTCTGCCCCCTAGTTGTGTAAAACCCGTCCTAGGTGGGTAGCACAATCCCCAGTCATCGGTTATCTGGGTGTAGTAGACTTCCAAGGTTACCCGGTTGTCTTGCACTGCGCAGTAGGATACGTAGACCTATACTGTTAGCTTTGACCTACTGGGGTCAGCTCCTCTCATATCAGAAGACTGCCCTGTAGGTTTTTGAGAGGTTTCTGGAGTGGGCTAGAGTGATCCTAGATAGGATAGGTCAGAAAGAAAGAGCACCTGTGACTGGTCAGCAAAGAAACACATGACACAAAACAGTTAGCCCATTACTCTGCAGCTGTGTACATAGAACACAAAGACAGTAGTGACACATAGTGGAAAACAAGGCACTTAATCTCCCGCGTGTTAAACCTGAGTAAACTGCATATACAACACGTGGTGGGACACCACAGGATGACGATCAAGTATGATGGGTGTTATAGTTAAAGGACAAAGATCTAATGACACAAACCAAGGATATTTCTGATGACCTCAGTACAAGTGTTTTTGATGCTCCTTAGGCTGGAGAAGGTCACATAACTAGAGTTTTCACTCCACCAATGTACTGTCAGACAGATAGAGAAAATTCAGGACCATTATTGCCCTCCCCAGGAGCGGTTGACAAACAATACTAACTTGAAGAGCAAGATGTAGGATAGTCCTCAAGATCACCCAGGGAACACGAGGTCACCTCTGAGCAACTAAAGCACACTCTCACATAAGTTAATGTTAATTTTCATGACTCCACCATCAGAAGGACTCAAGAATAGTGTGCATGGCAGAACTACCAGGAGAAAGCCACTGGTCTCTAAAAAGAACATTTCTGCCCGTCTGCAGTTTGCTACGATCACCTGATAAAGTCAGAAGAGGACCCTAACCCTCACATCATCGGAGACACGCGGAGGGGGTAGGATCACGTTCTGGGCCTGTTTTGCTAATTCTGGGTCAGGACGGCTGCCATCATTCATGGAACAATGATTTCTGAATTATACCAGCAAATTCTCAGGGAAAATGTCAGGATATCTGTCTATGAGCTGAATCTCAAGAGAATGTGGGTCATGCAGCAAGACAACCACAAGTTCTTCTACCAGAGTGGTTAAAGAGGCAAATGGAACAGTTAACCCTATGCCTCCCAATGCAATAACAAAATAAATGCCTGGATACTCACCTCCCCCACTCCACTCTCCCAATCTTCCAGTTTCTGTTCTTCCTACTTCCAGGATGTCATCAGATTTAGGCTGGGTTCACACTACGTATATTTCAGTCAGTATTGTGGTCCTAATATTGCAACCAAAACCAGGAGTGGATTAAAAACACAGAAAGGCTCTGTCCACACAATGGTGAAATTGAGTGGATGGCCGCCATATAACAGTAAATAACGGCCATTATTTCAATCTAACAGCCATTGCTCTAAAATAACAGCAAATATTTGCCATTATTTTAGAACAATGGCTGTTATATTGAAATAATGGCCGTTATTTACTGTTATATGGCGGCCATCCACTCAATTTCAACATTGTGTGAACAGAGCCTTTCTGTGTTTTCAATCCACTCCTGGTTTTGGTTGGAATATGAGGACCACAATACTGACTGATATATACGTAGTGTGAACCCAGCCTTAAAATGAATGCACCACCAGGTACATTGCTATGGATTTTTTTTTTTCCATTAACAGACCAGTACCGGCATGGGGATGCCAGTGTCACAGTCCTTTTTTGCCTGGTTTCCCAGTGTGATGATCTCTTCTCCCCTCTGTGACGTGGCTCCTTTGACTCTCATGAAGCTGCGTTACAGAGGGGAGGGGTTCTCCCCCAGCTCTCCACGTCAGACTGGTGACCAGGAATGGACGGGTGCCATGCTTGGGAAATGGGCAGTGGTTCGTAAATAGGAAGGCACCACCAGCATCCCCACGCCATCCTCAGGTTGTGTGTGGTATTACAGTTCGGCTTCATTCACTTTAAGACAACAAGAGTGGCGCTGTTTTTGGAAGAAAGCAGCTAATGTCTTTCTAATCCTGGATAGCCTTTTTAAGGTTTACACAACCAGGTGAAATATTCTTAAAGGGGTTATCCAGCATTACAAAAACATGGCCACTTTCCCCCTACTGTTGTCTCCAGATTGGGTGGGGTTTTGAAACTGAGTTCCATTGAAGTAAATGGAACTTAATTGCAAACTGCACCTGATCTGGAGACAACAGTGGGGGGAAAAATGGCCATGTTTTTGTAGCGCTGGATAACCCCTTTAATAAGGTCCAACTACTACCTCCATATAATGCTCAAGATAAAGCCACCACATGGTGGCCCGATAATAATACAGTGCACAATACACAATACAGACCAAATTGCTATTATAATCTTACATCCTAGCTTCTACAATGTGACAGTGATCATTCAGCAACAATAGATTTAATCCCCTGTCAGCTCTTCCTATATGGCAGTAATAACCCGCCACCCCCCACCACCCCGGAATAATGAATGTGTTCTGCGCTATGCTGATGTCTGGCTGATGTAATATTGTCCCCGGGTGGAATACTATTTGCTCTTTCCGATCTTAAGGCAACAAATCATCTCAACAATGTAAACAAAGTCTGGCAGCATGCCACGTCCCATCACTGGTGAGGAGCCTTCCGGGGCACAGGAGTCACATTTCCTCTCAATCTGGTGTTAAAATGTGAACCTGGATCCCGGCGAAGGATAATGGCCAAATTCTATGGGCTTTGTGTTGATATAATGAAAATCGGATAAATGTTATTAAAGTGAACATATTCTCTTATGTTTTGGAGATTTACTGCACAGCAGGTACCTGGATGTACAAAGACAAAGAAAAAAGGAAGACTTATTGACTAAAATAGTGTAAAGTGAGTGTAGTGAGCATGCTCTGTGACCTGTACTGAGAGATGGAAGTGTGGTGCCTGCACTATGGTCGACCAGTCACTTTCCAGAGGGTTCTGTGCGACGCCACTACTGTGGTGGTTGGTCAGAATATAGCTCAGCCGGATAGTAGGTTGTCGTGACGCCAGTGCCGCTTGGGTACACAGGTATGGAGGATACTTTTTCCCCTGTGGTCAGTGACCTGCCAGGCTGCGAGGAGGTCCCATGGGCACTTATCACGGTGGTCCGGAGTGGAGTTGTGACCCACCCGGACTATCGGTACCGCCACCCACAGAAAGGGAAGATGACCCAAGGATGGTGTAACTGCTGTGTACCATAAACCTTCTTTACTGCAGGAATACTTAATACACTAGCTGACAATAGACTGCTGTCTTGACTGGAAAGAATCTGTGCTGAGAGCTTCAGAGGTAGAATAGTGGAGTTGAACTGGAGAAAAGGAAGAGCTCTCAAATAAACAGTAACCCCTTACTTACTACAGCTGTGGGCAACATACAAGTACAATAGATAAATAGCAGCGACATCTAGTGGCAAAACTTAGGCATAACTTCGTTAACACCTACAGTACAGGCTTTTACGAGGGGTGTAAAAACTAGCAACACCCGTAGTGGGACACCACGGAAGGAGGAGTAGAATCTCCTGTTGCAACTGAGGATGCCCCAAAGGAGTCTAAAATTGCATTTTTTGCAAGCCTGCATAAGCTTTACTCCTGTACTAGTATAGGGCCTCGAAAAATGTAGTAAACGTGCTCTGAAAGGCCACTATTTATTTTCAATGGTTTAACTACTGAAATTCTATCTATCTATCTATCTATCTATCTATCTATCTATCTATCATCTATCTATCTATCTATCTCTCTATCTATCTATCTATCTATCATCTATCTATTATCTATCTATCTCCTATCTATCTATCTATCTATCTATCTCCTATCTATCATCTATCTATTATCTATCTATCTATCTATCTATCTCCTATCTATCTATCTATCTATCTATCTAGATATATCCATATCTATATATCTATATATATTTATATGGTTTGTTGTTGTGTATATATATATATATATATATATATATATATATATATATAAATATATACAAAAACAACAAACCTCAGCTTGTGGCTGAGGATAAGTTTTATCTTTTTTCCTGTATGGAAGATGTTTTTACATTTCATAAATATCATTGTATGAAGCTTGTGCGTAGTCCTCATATAATGAGTCAATTTCCCCTTTAGGCTACAAACCCACTTGCCGGATCTGCAGCGAGTCTCCTTGCTGCGTTTTTGCAGCGAGACTCGCTGCAGATCCCAGCCCTATACTTTCCGGGGGGCTGCGGGGGGCGATCGGGGCTGCAGGGGGCTGCGGGGGGCGATCGTGCGGCCGGGGGCTGCGGGGGGCGATCGTGCGGCCGGGGGCTGCGGGGGGGCGATCGTGCGGCCGGGGGCTGCGGGGGGCGATCGTGCGGCCGGGGGCTGCGGGGGGCGATCGTACGGCCGGGGGGTGCGGGGGGCGATCGGGGCTGCAGGGGGCTGCGGGGGGCGATCATGCGGCCGGGGGCGATCGGGGCTGCAGGGGGGGCAGGCAGGATATACATTACCAGGTCCCCGCTCCTGCTTGCTTCGGCGGCTCCCGGCACGTTCTGCCCGGCCAATCAGTGCGCTGCCCTGCCGCAGGACACTGATTGGCCGGGCGGGCCGTGAAGACACCGGGAGCCCCGAAGCAAGCAGGAACGGGGACCCGGTAATGTATAATGTCCGGCGGCTAGGGGGTTAATGGGGCGGGCTGCAGACAATTTCTCTGCTAATGAAAGTATAGGGCAGGGATCTGCAGCGAGTCTCGCTGCAAAAACGCAGCAAGGAGACTCGCTGCAGACCCGCCAAGTGGGTTTGTACCCTTAAAGGAACTTTGTTGTCAGAAGTTAGGGCCCTATTCCTCAGTAACGATAATCATCCGGATCGGCCCCATTTGGCCCAATTCGGACGATTATCGTTCGGTGAAATAGAGAGAACGATCAGCCGATGATCGTGTCATCGGCTGATCGTTCATTTAGGGCCAGACCTAAAATCATCGTTCCCCCACCGGGCATGGCTACGGCTGAATAGCGATGAGCGGCGACCGACCGACGATGTCCCTGCAGCCCTCGCTCAGCCCTCCCAGGTAACGATGTCCCTGCAGCCCTCGCTCAACCATCATCGTGCCGTGGAATAGGCACAGTAAACGAGCGGCGATCTAGCAGATCGCCGCTCGTTTACATAGTTGATCGGGCCCTCCTCGGCCCGTGGAATAGGACCCTTACTTTAGAGGGTTGTTGCCATGTCAGCTTCTTATCTCCTTTTCATAGGGATAAGTGATAACAAGCTGATATATATATATAATTGACTCATTATATGAGGACTACGCACAAGCTTCATACAATGATATTTATAAAATGTAAAAACATCTTCCATACAGGAAAAAGATAAAACTTCATCCTCAGCCACAAGCTCCTAAATGTCCTGCAGAATCAGATTTATTTAGATGTTTTATTAATAAGTTTGGGCACTGGGCTCTTGCCTATTGCTCGGCATAGAGAATGTTGGTTAAAACTTTTACTTTTGCATAAAAAAGATCACCCCCAAAAGACAAACATTTTTTAGTGTATTGTAGGCTTTAAAGGGGTTATCCAGCAAAAAAAAAAAAAAAAAAAAATCTCTTTTAAATCAACTAGTGTTAGATATTTGATTTTATTTCTATTAAAAACATCTCAAATCTTACAGTACTTCCAGCTGCTGTATGTTCAGCATGATAGGGTGTATTCTTTTCAATCTGGATAGCAGGACAAATTATCTTTAGGGATTTGGTACTGCTCTGAACAGTTCCTGACATGGACAGAGGTGGCAGCAGAGAGCACTGTGAGAGAAAGGAAAGAAAACACCACTTCCTGCAGGACATACAGCAGCTGATAAGTACTGGAACACTGGATATTTTTGAATAGAAGTAAATTACAAATTTCTGCCACTTTCTGACACCAGTTGATTGAAAGAAAAAGTATTTTGCTGGAGTATCCCTTTAATGTCTGATCGGTGGTGGTTCAACCGTAGGACACAGACTTGTCTGGAAAAAATGAAAACCACCAAGTGCTTAATTGACATTCCGGAGGTTATATTCTCCTTTTCTTTCCCTATGGTCATGCAGGCTGAGATGGTCAATCGCTGCAATGGTGGAATTGGAGTTGGGGCTTGAAGGAGGTATAGAGGAGTCCCCAATGTGATCTCTATGGGTGAATCTCTAATATCTAGCTACTACTATATAACTTATTTCTATGAATCTTAAGTTGCATGCTGGGGCTCTTGAGGATAATTTCTGTACATCTACAAAGATAGGCATATAAAAAAAGATTTTAAAGAATTTCAACAGGAACAACGTAAGTAACGTAATGTGATGTGATTCTCTCCTACATTCTGGCCGAGCCGTCACATGTAAAGGGTGTTGGTGTAGATATAACACTTCCGCAGTCCACTCTACAGCAAAAGACGTCCATCTGTAACCAGTGCAGTCAACCGATCACTGACCTTTGAGGTGCATCCGTGTGAATAATTACATCTGATGCGTCTTCTTATGCCCCACTTGTAACGGTATTAGCCTCTTCATGTTAATATGGTGCCTGCTGTTTTCCTCAAGAGCAGCATAATAAAGAAAACTATGACTACATATACAATTCTGTTGGTAATCTATTGCCATATTCTGCTTCCCTTTTGCTTCCTACAATCCTATAGAATCTTGAAAACAGATTACAGAGTAATTTCATGTAGTTGTACAGAACGTGTAGCACAGGTGGAGAGTTATACAATACATGTAGCACGGGTGAAGAGCAGTATAGTGCATGTAGTGCAGGTGGGGGGCAGTACAGTGCATGTAGTACAGGTGGAGAGCAGTACAATACATGTAGTACAGGTGGAGAGCAGTACAGTACATGTAGTACAGGTGGAGAGCAGTACAGTGCATGTAGCACGGGTGGAGAGCAGTACAGTACATGTAGTGCAGGAGGAGTGCAGTACAATACATGTAGTACAGGTGGAAAGCAGTACAGTACATGTAGTGCAGGAGGAGTGCAGTACAATACATGTAGTACAGGTGGAAAGCAGTACAGTACATGTAGTACAGTTAGAGTGCAGTACATGTAGTACAGGTGGAGAGCAGTACAGTGCATGTAGCACGGGTGGAGAGCAGTACAGTACATGTAGTACAGGTGGAGAGCAGTACAGTGCATGTAGCACGGGTAGAGAGCAGTATAGTACATGTAGTACAGTTAGAGTGCAGTACATGTAGTACAGGTGGAGGGCAGTACAGTACATATAGTACAGGTGGAGAGCAGTACAGTACATGTAGTGCAGGAGGAGTGCAGTACAATACATGTAGTACAGGTGAAAAGCAGTACAGTACATGTAGTACAGTTAGAGTGCAGTACATGTAGTACAGGTGGAGGGCACTACAGTACATATAGTACAGGTGGAGAACAGTACAATATGTATAGTACAGGTGGAGAGCAGTACAGTACATGTAGTACAGGTGGAGAGCAGTACAATACATGTAGTACAGGTGGAAAGCAGTACAGTACATGTAGTACAGGTGGAGAGCAGTACAGTACATGTAGTACAGGAGGAGTGCAGTACAATACATGTAGTACAGGTGGAGGGCAGTACAGTACATGTAGTACAGGTGGAGAGCAGTACAGTGCATGTAGCACGGGTGGAGAGCAGTACAGTACATGTAGTACAGTTAGAGTGCAGTACATGTAGTACAGGTGGAGGGCAGTACAGTACATATAGTACAGGTGGAGGGCAGTATAGTACATGTAGCAGGGCCGGGACAAAGAGTAGGCAGGGGTAGGCGATGGCCTAGGGCGCCAAACAGCAGGGGGCGCCACCAGGCCGAACCCGGAAGCAGCATACAGGAGCTGATTACATCAGCCCCATGTCGGGAGATTCACAGCCTGTGAGTCTTCAGCTGCTGCTGCTGTACATAGGTGGGGGGAGGGGCGGCCTCCTGCTGAGGACACTGCTGTGGCTGAGCTCCCACTCCCAGGAGGCGTCTGACCTGGTGCAGGAGGGCAGCATGGGGGAATGTGCAGCATTACTCATCCCCTGCTGCACATCTGCCTGCCTGTGGGAGCTGCTCAGCTGTCGGGCCAGAGAGGAGGAGGTGAAGAATGGCAGCCTGCAGACACCACACAGCACATGGGGACCAGGAAGTGTCTGCAGCTCTGTCTGTCCTGGGCCTCTCATCTGCATTGTTGTCTTCATCACCAGCAGACCCCTCCATGACAGTCCCAGAATGGAAAGAAGGTGCAAGCGCCACACACCTAGATGGGAGGTAGCTGTTTTGTGTGTGTGTGTGTGTGTGTGTGTGTGTATGTGTGTGTGTGTGTGTATATATATATATATATATATATATATATATATATATATATATATATATATATATATTGTACATAAATGTGTGTATCTGTGTGTGTGTGTATACATAAGTGTGTGCCTGTATACATGTATATATACTGCCTGTGTGTGTATATATACTGTACATAAAAGTGTATGTATATGCATAAATGTATGCGCATACATAAGTGTGTATACATAAATGTGTGTCTGTGTGTATATACATAAACATGTCTGTATACAGTATGTAGTTTTTTGTCTATGTATATTACTGGAAGGTATATATAAGCTCAGGTTCACACTGCATTTTGTGTTCATGTTTCACAGTTTGAATAGAAAAGCGTAGGTGACTATGCTATTGTATATACAGTAATATAGGTGACTATGCTATTGTATATACAGTAATATAGGTGACTATGCTAGTGTATATACAGTAATATAGGTGACTATGCTAGTGTATATACAGTAATATAGGTGACTATGCTAGTGTATATACAGAAATATAGGTGACTGCTATTGTATATACAGTAATATAGGTGACTATGCTAGTGTATATACAGTAGCATAGGTGACTATGCTATTGTATATACACTTTATATACAATAGCATAGTCACCTATATTACTGTATATACCAGGGGTACTCAACAACTTTTAAGTGAAGGTCCGCTTACCGGGGTCTATTGTCAGTTGAAGGTCCGAGCTGAACATCAGTAGGAAACGTGTTTTGTTACTTTTCACAAACGTTCAACTATTTACATATAGAATTGCTGCTTATTAGTGGGAAAACTGGCATTTTTTCTCTTTTACCAGCCCTTTGATATTAGGTACAAAGGGGGTGACTGCTCTGGTAGTATATAGCCCCCCTGTTGCTCCCCCAGTAGTGTATAGTCCCCCTGTTGCTCCCCCAGTAGTGTATAGCCCCCCTGTGCGCTCACCCCCTGTAGTATATAGCCCCCTGTGCGCTGTCCCCCAGTAGTATATAGCCCCCTGCGAGCTCCCCCCAGTAGTATATAACCCCCCTGTGAGCTCCCCCCAGTAGTATATAGCCCCCCTGTGAGCTCTCCCCCAGTAGTATATAGCCCCCCTGTGAGCTCTCCCCCAGTAGTATATAGCCCCCCTATGTGCTCCCCCCAGTAGTATATAGCCCCCCTGTGAGCTCTCCCCCTGTAGTATATAGCCCTCCATGTGCTCTACCCCTGTAGTATATAGTCCCCTGTGAGCTCCCCCCAGTAGTATATAGTCCCCTGTGAGCTCCCCCCAGTAGTATATAGCCCCCCTGTGCTCTCCCCCTGCAGTATATAGCCCCCTGTGAGCTCCCCCCAGTAGTATATAGCCCCCCTGTGAGCTCCCACCAGTAATATATAGCCCCCCTGTGCTCTCCCCCTGTAGTATATAGCCCCCATGTGAGCTCCCCCCGGTAGTATATAGCCCCCCTGTGCTCTCCCCCTGTAGTATGTAGCCCCCTGGGAGCTCCCCCCAGTAGTATATAGCCCCCTGTGCTCTCCCCTTTTAGTATATAGCCCCCTGTGAGCTTCCCCCAGTAGTATATAGCCCCCCTGTGCTCTCCCCCTGTAGGTATATAGCCACCCCGTGCGCTCTCCCCCCGTAGAATATAGCCCCCTGTGAGCTCCCCCCAGTAGTATGTAGACCCCCTGTAGTGTATATAGCCCTCTGTGAGCTCCGGCCAGTAGTATATAGCCCCCGTGCTCTCCCCCTGTAGTATATAGCTCCCTGTGAGGTCCCCGCAGTAGTATATAGCCCCCATGTGCTCTCCCCCTGTAGTATATAGCCCCCTGTGAGCTCCCCCCAGTAGTATATAGCCCCTGTGAGCTCCCCCCAGTAGTATATTGCCCCCCTGTGAGCTCCCCCCAGTAGTATATAGCCCCCCTGTGAGGTCCCCCCTGTAGTATATAGCCCCCCCTGTGCGCTCTCCCCTTATAGATGGCCCCCAGTCAAAAAAAAACAAACCAACCACAACTCACCTATCACCTCGCTCCCCCGCCGCGCCTGTCTTCTTCTCCTCTCCTGGTCCGGCCCCCGGCTGATACGCGCTCTCTGGGGATGTCCCGGGGATTCCCCAGCAGAGCGCGCACCAGTCACCTCAGTGTACGCCGCCGGCCTGTACTTCCGGGAAGTTCAGGCCGGCAGCGTACACTGAGGTCTGTGGTGCGCGCTCTGCTAGGGAATCCCCGCAACGTCCCCAGAGAGCGCGTATCATCCGGGGGCCGGACCGACACTGCCCCCAGCCCCACAGGCGTACTGACATCTAAGGACAGTACGCCTATGGGGCGGGAGGCGGTGAGGTGGGGAGCGGGACCTCCTAACTTCCCCGGGACGGTCCGGTTAGCTGGCCTCCGCGGTCCGGGTTCGCACCGCGGTCCGCCAGTTGAGGGATCGGGGGGGGGGGGGGGGGGCACCATTTGCCTTCTCTGCCTAGGGCACCAAAACTTCTTGTCCCGGCCCTGACATGTAGTACAGGTGGAAAGCAGTACAGTACATATAGTACAGGTGGAGAACAGTACAATATGTATAGTACAGGTGGAAAGCAGTACAGTACATGTAGTACAGGTGGAGAGCAGAGTATACATAGAGTATACACAGGTAATAGCACATCATACACTGTAACTAGAGAAAGCAGGAAAGATTTACTTATATCTGAAAAGATAACCAGTGGCAATATTGTACAATGAGGTTCTGCAGCAGCTGAGGTGTATGATGAGGTTCTGGAGCAGCTAAAATGTATTATGAGGTTCTGCAGCAGCTGAGGTGTATTATGAGGTTCTGCAGCAGCTGATGTGTATTATGAGGTTCTGCAGCAGCTGAGGTGTATTAGTTGGTTCTGCAGCAGCTAAAATGTATTATGAGGTTCTGCAGCAGCTGAGGTGCATTTTGATGTTCTTCAGTTGCTGAGGTGTGTATTAGTTGGTTCTGCAGCAGCTGAGGTGTGTAGTATGAGGTTATGTGGCAGCAGCTGAGGTGTATTATGAGGTTCTGCAGCAGCTGAGGTGTATTATGAGGTTCTGCAGCAGCTGGGGTTTTTTATGAGGTTCTGCAGCAGCTGAGGTGTATTATGAGGTTCTGCAGCAGCTGAGGTGTATTATGAAGTTCTGCAGCAGCTGAGGTGTATGATGAGGTTCTGCAGCAGCCGAGGTGTGTAGTATGAGGTTCTGCAGCAGCTGAGGTATGTACATACATACTTTATGTATACATGCACATCCACAGCTGTCGGAGTAATCATTTCCTATTACCTACATTAGAGCAGTGTGAGGTTTGGCCGCGGAGCCATAAGCTGCTTAGTGAATAGCTGATGAAAAGAATGTTATCCCTCCATTTATATAATGAACAGAAGCAAAGAACCATCCAGAAAATACTATATCTATACTATATAGAAGCAGGGATGTAGCTATAGATATGACGGCTGCTATAGGAGCCATAGTGTGAGGGGCCCCCATCCCTTTCATCATTGCTCCCTATGCTGCGGTTTAGTTTCCCATCATTAGATGACGGGGGTCCTTCTCATTTTGTTATGGGACCCTATCAGCTATTGTCACATGATCACTTATATCAATGTTCTCTAACTTAGGTCTCTCCAGCCAGACTGTGACTTTCTGGGCATGCTGAGACCTGTAGTTATGGAACAGCTGGAGAGACACATGTTGAAGACCACTGTTTTACATGGATGCTAGAAATTATTGGAGTCCACTGGCTGGTACTATTATATGGGCACTGATATGGCAGCATGTCCTAATATAAGAGCACTGCTGAGTGATAAGGGGCCTGGTAATGTGTACCTGTCATTTTATAAATACTGTTAGTACTGGTGACAGATGATGTTAGTGCTGTCACTGCTGTTATTGAGCCGTCAGAACCCCCTCCATGGTGCACAGATATTTCTCATTGCCCCCATTTCTGTGTGAGACCAGAGCTGGAGGATGGACACAGTTGGTGTGCGCTCTCTCTTGCACATAGCACTTCCTGTGTCTTGCTTCGCCTGTTACTAAAGACAGATTTAATCTAACATCAGGCAGTGGACAGCAGATAGCAAGGAAGGGAGACATAAAGGGGGAGATTTATCAAACATGGTGTAAAGTGAAACTGGCTCAGTTGCCCCTAGCAACCAATCAGATTCCACCTTTCATTTTCCAAAAAGTCTGTGAGGAATGAAAAGTGGAATCTGATTGGTTGCTAGGGGCAACTGAGCCAGTTTCACTTTACACCATGTTTGATAAATCTCCCCCCCTAGTGTTCAATGCAGTAATCTAGGGTTGTAAGCAGTGGCGTCGCTATAGGGGTCACAGCGGTCGCCATGGCGACCGGGCCCCTACGCTAGGGGGGCCCGCACGGCCCCCCTTGCCACTTGTCTCTGAGCATCCCAAGAAGCTGCGGCCGCGCAGCTTCTCGGGATGCACAGATTGCTTTGATGTTCCGCCCGCACAGTGAGCGGGCGGAGCATTAAAGCGATCAGAATACAGGAGCAGGACCTGTCAGCGTCCTGCTCCTGTATTCCCTCCCATAGGCTGCTGGCACTTCATACCAGCAGCCTATGGGAGGCCGGGCCGTGACCTCTCCGGCAGGCGTGAGGATGTGACGTCATCACGCCTGCCGGAAGTCCCGTCCCTGCGGCTCGCAAGATGGAGCCCGAAGAGGAGGAAGAGCTGCTGCCTGCAGCCACACAGCCCGGATTAGGTGAGTAGGATGTTTGTTTTTTAAGGGGCACCTCTGGGGGCATTATTAGCTCATGGGGGCACCTCTGGGGGCATTATTAGTATATGGGGGCACCTCTGGGGGCATTATTAGTATATGGGGGCACCTCTGGGGGCATTGTTAGTATATGGGGGCACCTCTGGGGGCATTATTAGTTCATGGGGGCACCTCTGGGGGCATTATTAGTATATGGGGGCACCTCTGGGGGCATTATTAGTATATGGGGGCACCTCTGGGGGCATTGTTAGTATATGGGGGCATTGTTAGTATATGGGGGCACCTCTGGGGGCATTATTAGTATATGGGGGCACCTCTGGGGGCATTATTAGTATATGGGGGCACCTCTGGGGGCATTATTAGTTCATGGGGGCACCTCTGGGGGCATTATTAGTATATGGGGGCACCTCTGGGGGCATTATTAGTATATGGGGGCACCTCTGGGGGCATTGTTAGTATATGGGGGCATTGTTAGTATATGGGGGCACCTCTGGGGGCATTATTAGTATATGGGGGCACATCTGGGGGCATTATTAGCTAATGGGGGCCACCTCTGGGGGCATTATTAGTTCATGGGGGCACCTCTAGGGGCATTATTAGCTCATGGGGGCACCTCTGGGGCATTATTAGTTCATGCGGGCACCTCTGGGGGCATTATTAGTATATGGGGGCACCTCTGGGGGCATTATTAGTATATGGGGGCACCTCTGGGGGCATTATTAGTATATGGGGGCACCTCTGGGGGCATTATTAGCTCATGGGGGCACCTCTGGGGGCATTATTAGTTCATGGGGGCACAGCAGGGGATCCTACATACAGGGGGCACAGCAGGGAATCCTACATACAGGGGGCACAGCAGGGAATCCTACATACAGGGGGCACAGCAGGGGATCCTACATACAGGGGGCACAGCAGGGGATCCTACATACAGGGGGCATCCCACACAGCGCAGTTACTACTATACAGGAACCTACAGGAGGAAGAAGGGGAAGGAAGTTGCTAGAAATGTGCGGAGCCTAAATTGTTTGTCTCGCAGATTCTGAAGAGATGAAACGTATCTGGAAGGAATCATCATGGAGGATGGAGAGGAAAAGGGAAAGTGACTCCTCAGATCAAAGAAGACGTCACCTGTGAGTCACTGTATGACACTTTTCTTATTTTGTAGAACATTATTTAGTAGGGGTGCCCCGAGGTGACAGCTACTACATTATCTGTACTCAGAGATATCACTGTGTTATCTGTGCTGTTACATAGGACTGCAGGTGACTACTACATTATCTGTACTCAGAGATATCACTGTGTTATCTGTGCTGTTACATAGGACTGCAGGGGACTACTACATTATCTGTACTCAGAGATATCACTGTGTTATCTGTGGTGTTACATAGGACTGCAGGGGACATCTACTACATTATCTGTACTCAGAGATATCACTGTGTTATCTGTGGTGTTACATAGGACTGCAGGTGACATCTACATTATCTGTACTCAGAGATATCACTGTTATCTGTGCTGTTACATAGGACTGCAGGTGACTACTACATTATCTGTACTCAGAGGGATATCACTGTGTTATCTGTGGTGTTACATAGGACTGCAGGTGACATCTACATTATCTGTACTCAGAGATATCACTGTGTTATCTGTGCTGTTACATAGGACTGCAGGTTACTACTACATTATCTGTACTCAGAGGGATATCACTGTGTTATCTGTGGTGTTACATAGGACTGCAGGTGACATCTACATTATCTGTACTCAGAGATATCACTGTGTTATCTGTGCTGTTACATAGGACTGCAGATGACTACTACATTATCTGTACTCAGAGGGATATCACTGTGTTATCTGTGGTGTTTCATAGGACTGCAGGGGACATCTACTACATGATCTGTACTCAGAGATACCACTGTGTTATCTTTGGTGTTACATAGGACTGCAGGGGACATCTACTACATGATCTGTACTCAGAGATATCACTGCGTTATCTGTGGTGTTACATAGGACTGCAGGTGACAGCTACTACATTATCTGTACTCAGAGATACCACTGTGTTATCTGTGGCGTTACATAGGACTGCAGGTGACATCTACATTATCTGTACTCAGAGGGATATCACTATGTTATCTGTGGTGTTACATAGGACTGCAGGTGACATATACTACATTATCTGTACTCAGATATACCACTGTGTTATGTGGTGTTACATAGGACTGCAGGTGACTTCTACATTATCTGTACTCAGAGGGATATCACTGTGTTATATGTGGTGTTACATAGGACTGCAGGTGACATCTACTACATTATCTGTACTCAGAGATACCAGTGTGTTATCTGTGGTGTTACATAGGACTGCAGGTGACTACTACATTATCTGTACTCAGAGGGATATCACTGTTATCTGTGGTGTTACATAGGACTGCAGGTGACTACTACATTATCTGTACTCAGAGGGATATCACTGTTATCTGTGGTGTTACATAGGACTGCAGGTGACATCAGGTGACTTCTCCAGGTTGCAGAAGTTCAAACTTCATCATACCCTGCTGACAGTTTATAATGGGAGTTGTAGTTTTGCAGCATGTGGCTCTTCAGGTTGCAGCACTACAACCCCCATCGTTTCCAACTGGCAGTTCATGATGAGAGTTGTAGTTTTTCAGCTGTAGAGTCAAAGATTGGAAAACAATGATTAGACAATGACACAGTACAGTCCATTAATTATAGGGGGCAGTAGTGCAGTACATGAGGTGGAGGCAGTGACAGGGCATTAGAACATGGTGGCACATTAGAGTAATTGGATATAACGTTAGATAGGACTTTGCCTGATCGGGTGAGATGGGGGGCCCCAAGCTAAAATTTTGCACCAGGGCCCATCAGCCTTTAGCTACGCCCCTGGTTGTTAGGTGTTGTTAGCAGTGGGCTAGTTGGTGTTTTGAATGGGCATTTGTCACGGTGGGCAGGAGTGGTGATGCCCACCTCTGGGTATACAAGCCCTAGGCTTTGTAAAAGGTTGCACAGTGTGTAGGTGCGGCGGGTAGTAATAAGTCCAGCACTTAACCAATGGCTTCCCTTGAATACTCTTCAGTGCACTACAGTGCAAAATTATTACAGCAACATGATATCCGTTTTCCTGATGGACAACACAGAGCTTTCAGCTTTGGGTGCTTAGAGTACAGACAGTAGGTGAAGTAGTATACAGGTAAAAAGTGTAGCTGAGCTGAGTAGGTTAAGTGGGTGTAGCTGAGTTGAGTAGGCTTGGGGGCTGTTGTGAGGACCTTGCCTAGTGGTGCAGTACTCTGCCGAGATAACTTCAGCTGTGCACAAAGACAGGGGAGAGTGAGACACCAAGTGGTGATGGTGGGGAAAGGCACCCATCATCCCAGAGTATGATACCTGACCTTTTTACAGGTGAAATACAGGACTTAGTGGCACACCTGTACTGGGACACTACACCTACTTTTTTTCTGAGGTGAGGAGTATTTTCTTATTTATTATCACAGTTGCATATTGAAAGACTAAAAAACAGTGTTGATTTATCAATTACGTAAAACGCATCATTGTACGAAAGAGTAAAAATGGCTCCAATATATCAGATTGGCGAAAAGGGAAGAATACACTTGGCTCAATGGTTCCCATGTCAGACACCTGCCTCTCCCTCACTCCACCTCTCGTCCTGTCCACTTTACATACATTTTGCACTGATAATGGCCGTCCATTCATAAACTGACCATACATTATCACTTGTATGAATAGGGAAATACTGAGGTCATTGCCCAACATGGTAGATGCTCAGTGCAGACGACCTTGAGCCGACATTGATCTCCTTTGTGTAAATCCTATGGGGGTGCGGAGGCTCCTGAAGGTGAAGAAGGATCTTTCTCTGTTAAATAGCTACAAGAGTGATGAGCCACGTGAGACCTTGTGATAAAAGCGATAAGAGGCTCCTCGTGAAGAACTCAGCGTGAATTGCATCCATTTTCACTTTTCGCTGTTGTCATTGAGTAACATTTATTTCAGAGTTATTGCAGTCTGGGCCATCAATGTGTGATCAGTAGGGGCTGATCCCAGTATAGCCCTATAGCCCCAGTATAGCCTCTATATCAACTCTGTACTTCACTTCTGTACCTAAAGCAAATGTACCATCAGGTACATCACTTTGACGTGTCTCCATTAAAGTGAACAGTGTCTCGTCACAGAGTGGAGGGGATATTGTCACACTGGGGGCACGCGGCCCACCTCCAGGGCATAGTGCCAAGCTAGTGCATGAGAAGAGAGAGGGTCCAAGCATGATGGTAAATTAATTTTAACACTGTGCTGGGTTCATTCCTGTGGCGGTGGTTGGTGCTACACTTATATAGGGTCAATATGTTTATATTGCAGTACCTGCGACAGCCACATGAACACAGATGGCACTGTGTCAGTCACTGTAGTAAAGGGGAAAAGTTGCTATAGTAAGTGCCTCAGCCTCATCACTGATGGTCCTAAGCAGAGCTGATTTATCATAGTTCAAATGTCTCAGATGCTCTAAACCCACTGCGGCACATCCCAAGGCCATGGTGTCATGTATGATGCACCTCAGCCTGTCTCTCTGAGGAACTGTCTTTGGGTACCTGAGGAAAGAGCTGACACAAGCAATCTGGGAAAGTAGTTAAAGTCTGTGAAATTATATGTTTTTGCTTACCACAGAAATGCCCCTTAACCCCTAAGTATCCCTTCCAAAGATAAGGTTTGTGGCATGAAAATTTGCTGGCACAAAGCCGTGCACTTTTCTAGTCAGGACCACAGTAACCAGTTTAATCCAGTTCTTTGGGGACAGAGGGTTGGACTTGGGCACTTCTCCCTCTTTGGGAAACCTTGTGGGAATTTGGTGTCCCACCACAGGTGTTTTTGTCTCTCCTGTGCACCTGTCAAAAAGCCTTTTCTTTCAGGTTAAAGTGGTGATGAGGTATTCTAAAGTTTCACCACTAGGTGTCAGTATTTACTATGTCCTTATTTATATGCACAGCTGAAGGTAGTAATGGGTTAATGTTTTATGTGTACCATATGTTTGTTGTTTACCAATAGGAGGTGCTCTTCCCTTCCAACCTATCTCTTTTCTGCTTTCTCCTGCATGCACTCATCCCCACCACTCACGGGCGGGCATGCAGAAGCCCCTGTAGGATGAGTTTCACTGGTGGAGGAAGTGCTGTTTAGTCTTATTCAGATTCTCAGAGAGGGATGACGCAAAGACAACTGTTCCTGATGTAGTTTAGCCAGGGCCTGGTTGATGCAAGGACCCCTGTCAGGGACAATGAAGGCAGTGTAGTCTAGACACAACAGTGTACAGATGCAGTTAGAGACTAACAGTTCTTTTTCTAGGAACATAACATTTACTATGCAGTGCTGAGCACTTTAAAGGGAGAGGTCACCTAGGAACACCCTGACCCATGCTGAGAACACGTCTAAAAGGAGCAGAGCAGTATCCTGAAAACAAGAGGAACTAGCCTCGATAGGACAAAGTAGCCAGTACAGAAGGCCTATGTATGCTATCGCGCAGTGCAGGTAACTGGGACATCCCGGGCACTTAGCTACAGCCAGATGACCACACCTGGGGCTTGTATTACCCTACTGGGCAACTCCTCTCCTCTACTCTACCTTGTAAGCACTGCTACAACTACTTCTCTTACTGCTTCTCAAGCACCTCTTCAAGCACAAAATGTCAAGCACTAAAGTCTGTGTAAAGAGTTATCTATTTTGTGAAACGTGTACTGTTATCCTGAGAAGCCTTACAGTATAGCTGTCTTATTTTTATACTATCTAGACTCTTTCGTCTTCTATACGCACCTTTCTGTGGGTGGCGGTACTGACAGTCCGGGTGGGTCAGTTGCCACTTAGGACTACAGTAACAAGAGCCCAAGGGACCCAGAACAACCTGTCAGGTCACCGACCATCTGGGGAACTCAGCCAGCCATACTACAAAAAGCAGGTACCAACATCACATCCGTGTGGTGAACAAGCACTGGTGTCACAACAACTGACACCTAACACATGCCTAAGTACGTTCAACACAGGAAGGTCATGTGACCTATTTCTCATAGAGAAGCTTAACCATTGCTCAGTCATATACCTCGGTGTATGCACTTTTTAAGCAGCAAAAAAATACAATATATGTTAGACATGTTTAGACTCACCGTATCCATACAGGATCATCCCGACAGACGGGAATCTACCACCTTACATCAACCTATATTGTTCAGCAGATTAGGGGATAGGATATTGTATATGTTTTAAAAACATCCTGATCCTGAAGGTCAATGTTGAGGACTGACCTATTATGTTATTACCTAGATACACTCATCCCTGTCCGCATGATCTAACGCCCTTCTGTATTAGATGGTCGGCCGTTCATCTCAATGACCTCTATGTGTGATGGCCACGAGGCAGGGGACGTGGCTGCTTTCTGGAATGATTGTGTCTTTATGAGATGAGATTTTATCTGTAGCTCATCGTTCACACAGTCCTGATGGATCTATCACCCCAAACCACCACGCTTCTGGTCATGTAACAAAATCAATTCTAGGCCGTCACTCCAGGACCGCGCTCGGCTTTATTCTGTTTATTGGAATTATTTGGTTATTATGAAATCGAAAAATAAACAAAGAAAAAAATAAAGAACCTAAGAAAACCCTCAATGATAAGGTATATAAGAGGCGCAGAGGCTGCGGCCATAGGGAGGAAAGAATAGCCATGGTTGTATAACCTAATGGGAGCTTTGCAACTTGTACTGGTGAAACTTTAAAGTGTCACTGTCGTTTAAATTTTTTTTTTTTTTTTTTTTTGCAGAAATCAATAGTCCAGGCGATTTTAAGAAACTTTGTAATTGGGTTTATTAGCAGAAAAATGCATTTTTATCATGAAAAATCATTTTGAAGCTCTCCCCCCCCTGTCTTCATGGAGAGGGGAGGGGTGGAGGGAGATGATTCACCAAACAGGACAACAAAGAGTTAATTTACAGCTACATGACCGGGCTATCTCCTCTAAAGTCAACACTGACCTCTCTGACCCCTTAATACCGGCTTTCACACAGGTCTCGCTGTGTAATCCTTTGTTTTCTGCTCTCTGCTGCCGACTAATCTCCCTCCTCCCCCTCCATAAAACAGACAGGATCCGACTGATGTAAAAGAGACAAGATTTCCTGATAATGAGCAGTGGATGAGAGAGAGGAGGGGGGGGGGGGGAAATACGATGGTGATACTTTAAGAATAAAATATTGATTTGATCATACTTTTGCAGTGAACACAGGGTAAGGAGTCTTTAGAACCTATATAATGGGTGCTGGTGTTTTTACTTGTCTGCTAAAAGTTGCTGAGATGTCAGACGCTATAACTACACCATATAGGAAGGGCACTGCATGCTTGGTTACTGCACCATTCACTGTGTATGTGGCTTTTAAAGGGGCTGTTCACCAAAAAATAAAATTTTTCATATCAACTGGTCTCAGCAAGTGCCAGAGATTTGTAATTTACTTTACTATTAAAAATCTTAAGTCTTTCAGTACTTATCAGCTGCTGTATGTCCTGCAGGAAAGGTTTTCTTTTCAGTCTGACACAGTGCTCCCTGCTGCCACCTCTTTCCATGTCAGGAACTGTCCAGAGCAGGAGCAAATCTTGTCCAGACTGGAAAGAATACACCTCTTGCAGGACATACATCAGCTGATGGACTGGAACTGGAAGACTTAAGATTTTTAATAGAAGTGAATTACAAATCTCTGGCACTTTCTGGCACCGGTTGATCTGAAAGATTTTTTTTTTTTTAGAACATCCCCTTTAAACATAGCCAGGTTAAGCAATCCTCCGTGTAGCTGTATCCTCCATGTAGTTCATGCTGGATGTGAGGTCTGTGAGTCTACTGTTTGCTGTGAATTCTCTGCTTTCTTTCTACACAGTCCAGGTGATTTTCCTTTTGTGCGTTTTCTGCCCTATCTACAGAATATGAGCTGTCCTCCATGTACGCTCTCCCTCCTCTACACACTCTGAGTTGCTGTATGCAACATCCACCCCCTCCCTGCTGCCATCTATAACACTAAGAAAGTCTTTCTCTGTGTGACAGATTGTTCTTACCTCTTTCTGAGCAGAAGCAAAATGGTAGGAAATTTCTAATAAAAATTATAGGTGGGGTCTATTAAGAATGGTGTTTCTCATGCTGGTAAATTAACATAGTTATACTTGTGGGGCTCATCAAGATAAATATTTTTGTGTGAATACACATATATATATATATATATATATTACTGTATTATACTAACCACTGCTTTAAGAGCAGAGTGTTGGTCGGTAACCTAGACAAACAGCTGTCAACTATGAGAGAAAAAGAGCAGCATATCAGGACAAAGAGCCAAATTTGCTAGATGATCATATAACTATATTAGCTGAGAGGGGAATACCCCTTTAAGTGCACTGGCACTGTGTATAAATATATCTTTATATAAATATATTACACCCCCACCTGTGTTCTGTGACGTGCTATAAGTGCCTCTTTGTGTGTTTTGCTCACGTAGTGGTCTTATCTGACATTGAGGGAGGTCATTGATTGGCGCAGAGGGGGCGGAGCTACTCTGAAATCTCTTACTATTGAGCGCTGATGAAGCCGCTATAGAACTCCATTGATTTTCGTAGCTTAAACTACAGTCAATAGCCGAGGGGTCAGTCAACAAGGCTTAATGTCAGCATCAGCAACAACAAAGAATGTGGAAATGGCAAAATCATGTGAAACGTATGACCACAGGCAACAAAAGAACCTGCAGTAGATTAACACACAAAGAAGGACATGTATCACACAGTGGTCTTAGCCTGCTCAAGGGTTTATCCAGAATAAGAAAAACATGGTCGCTTTCTTCCAGAAACAGCGCCACTCTTGTCCTCAGTTTGTCTGTGGTATTGCCAATTGAATTGAATGGTGAAAGCTGTAATACTGCACACAACCTGAGGACAGGTGTGGCGCTGTGTTTAAAGCTAATTGTGGAAATCTGTTTAGGGTGCGTTCACACCTACAGGATCTGCAGCAGATCTGCAGCAGATTTGATGGTGCAGATTTGATGCTGTGTTCAGTTATTTAAATGAAATCTGCTGCAGATTTGCTGCAGAAAATCAGCTGCAGATCCTGTAGGTGTGAACGCACCATAAGGATCCATTTAGATGACATATATTGACGCAAACGAGCACTGATCAGTGAGATCAGTGCTCAATTTCAGTGCCTTTACAAGACATGACAAATCACACGGCCAGGCCACGCGAATGATTGCTACATCGTTTGTGCAGACATTAACATTTATTGTTATTGGCAACATGTCTCCTGTTAACACACAAAGAAATGTGGGCTGATAACAATACTTACCACTGCCCAAAATATCAAATCGTGGCTCATCGCCTGATCGCTGGACTCCTCCCGCGCCTCATTTATTATGATTTACCCCTGCTTGCTGCTGGAAGTAGGTGTATATTTGTGGCTCTGGGTCCAGGGTCGGGTGTATGGCCAGCCGGATTCACTTAGAGGCGTGAATTTGGCCGGAAAAAAGGGGTACGAGTATGCCAGTCCTTATAAATGTCCCACACAGAATGCCTGCTGCAGTACACACCTGGGCCTGGCCCAGGGCCAGAACCCTTGTCAGGAGCTATAGCTACAGATTTCTTTGATTTCATCTATTAGAGACTTTAAGCACAAGATGCACTGCTATACCCAAAGGCGGGGTAACTATCCACCTTGCCTACGCCTGGGATCCTTCTGAAATGTCAGGACAGTCTACAAAGTCAAGGGACTGATCCCCAGTAGGAATGTACTGAAGTATCCTACTAATTCCGTTCAACTACCTTGGGAAACCTCGAGGAGTTAGCTTTGCCCAGTTGTTCAAGCCTGGGATTCGTGCTACCAAACCCGACAGCCGCTGAGCTGGTTTGGCAAAAGGTGGTCTTCCCTCTATTCTCTCTTCTAAGCGTGAGTACGATCATTCTTCCCTACCGTAAACTTGTGTACTGTACGCCCTACTGTACGCTCTACACTATCCTGACGGAATACATTTCTACTTAGGCAAGGTCCCCAAGACAGCCCCTAAACCTGTTAAAAGTCATGGTAAACTTCTATCTTATCTCGAGTTACTACCTTAAGCACTACTGTCACCTATGCCCGCACCTAGTGAGCTGTTGGTAACTGTAACCTGTATTGCACTGAAGTTCAAAGTAAAAGTCATCTTCTGGTTAAGCGGTGAACTCTTTGTCCGCCTCACCTGCACCCACACCTACCCGTACCCGTACAAGTGCTAATACCATGTGTGGGTAACGCCACTCCTGGCCAATGTGACAAGTGCCCCAGAGAAAACACCAGAGCCCCCCGGCGGTATACCACCCAAGCACCCTGGGCCACGGGAATTGTAGTTCTGCAACAGCTGGAGGGCGGCTAGTTAGACCCCCCTATTGTAGGGCATGTGCTCCTTTTGTCCTCCCTATAATCTGGCCCTGAATACTCCATTCTCTGTACATTACATACAGACATGAGTGCATGTGGATGAACCGGTGCCGATGTCACATCAGGTCTACATCTGCAGGATAATGGATTGAAGGGTAAGCACTGAGATATAAGTGTAGTTCAGGGCCGTAGCTATACACTCAGAGTGAGGGTAACTCCATTAAAGACCCTCATTTATTATAAAGAGTACAAAGCCAAGAAGCAAAGATGGCCGGCAGATCCAGACAGCTATAAAATATGTCAGTGCTGGAATGTAAAAGCGCCTGTACACGTGCAAAAACCACAGCAACACTCAGCTAATGCCAAGACATACATTACATCACCATTACCATATGGCAGCGGCACAGCATGGAGAGATTACAGTGCCCCAGCATACTGCAAGCCTCTCTACACACCATCTGCATGCATCACCACACACTTACACAGTCCTTTCTTCAGGGTCCTGTTAGATGGAAAGATTATCGTGCAAAAAATCGTTATATTGTTTGAATGTAAGCAATAATCATTCTGTGTATATGCAGGAAACCATCAACCGTCTATCGGAAATTCGCTCTTGTGTCATTGATCCTTTGAGCTGACTATAAAATCCTTGTTAATCGTTCACAAATCATCTGGTGCATGTACACCTTGTTCGCTATTACGATTGTTATATCTATCATATACTAGAATAGAGTATACGAGCGATCGTAATTGCGATTGTAACTAACGACTATCGTCCCATGTATTATGGTGAATGATTTCAGGTCCTTCCCAAAAGCGCCCATTCACAATCATTTATCGGATAAAACAAAAAATAGCCTTGTCTAATAGAACTCTTAGGGTCCTATTACACCGTACGATAATCGGCCCTATCCAGTCGATTATTGTTCCGTGTAATAATCAAAACGACCAGCCGATGATCGTTGTCATTGGCTGATCGTTGATATAGGTTTGGACCTATAATTGTCCGCCACCAACCGCGTATCGCTACGTGTAATAGCGGTGCGTGGCCGGTGGCAGACGATTAGCAAAGTGCATGCATTACCTATCCATGGTCCAGGGCTCCTCCTGCACTCTGCTTCTCCCTGGGTCCCGCGCGCTGCAGCTTCAGAGCGTCCTGTCTTAGCTGACAGGTCGCTCAGCCAATGACAGGTCGGGACCGCCGCACCCAGTGATTGGCTGAGCGGCCTGTCAGTTAAGACAGGCGCTCTGAAGCTGCAGCGCGCGGGACCCAGGGAGAAGCAGAGTGCAGGAGGAGCCCTGGGCCATGGATAGGCAATGTGTGCCAGTTTAGCAAGGGCTGCAAGGGCATCGGTAACAGTGTCCATGCAGCCCTTGTTAAACGATTATCAGGCCGTGTAATAAGCCCAGGAAACGAGCGCCAATCTAGCAGATCGGCGCTCGTTAACAGTTAATATTAGGCCCCCATCGGCCCGTGTAATAGTACCCTTAGGGTCCTATTACACAGAACGATAATCTGCCAAATCAGGCCAATTTGGCTGATTATCCCTTCGTGTAATAAAGACAAACATCAGCTGATGGAACGTTCATCAGCTGATCGATCTCGTTTATTAAAGCCTTAAAATAATCGGCTGCAGGGCGTGCATCGATACATGTAAAAAAAAAAAAATTACAATAAACATTATACATACCTCTCCACACTCCTCTGTGTCCTTCTAGCTTCTGCCCTCTGCCCGTAGCCGTTGCTGGAACTTCAGAGCCGGTCTCTAAAGTAACAGGATGTTCAGCCAATTACTGGCCGAGATGGGACAGTGCTGTGGCCAGTGATTGGCTGAGCTGTCTGTCACTTCATGGACCGGCTCTGAAGTTGCAGTGGCAGCTGCAGGAGCGGGCAGAAGCGAGAAGGACACTGGGAATGTGGACAGGTGTGTATAAGGTTTATTATTTTACAATAGGGCACGGACATCGCTAATGATTATCAAACTGTGTGATAGGCTCAGTAAGCGAGCGTTGATCTAGCAGATCGGTGCTCACTTACACTAGTGATGGGGCCGTGTAATATGGCCCTTAGTGCCCTATGGTAATGGCGCAGTGCGCTTTGGAGCAGGGACACCTGTCAAACTCAGGAGACCCTGAGGAGTTGTTAGGGGTAACTGAGACAGTTTTACTTTACACCATGTTTGATAAATCCCCCCTGTGTCTGTGTATACAGTATATGATATTAACTAGAAAAAGAAGTGACTGTAAAGGACATCTTTCTGTTCGTGGACCCAGTGCATTGCATGGACAGACCAGTGATTTCAGTGGGAAAAGTGTAATACTTCATACCACCTGTAGTGGCGCTGCAGAAAAAAATGCGACAGGCTGCTCAGTCAATCACATGCTGCGGGGCTGTGCACATATCATAAACAGTAGCAGCAAACTCTATGGGTCCATTCATGCATTCTTCCAATATTGCAGTTTCCGGGAAAGAAACCATAATGTGACCTCACTGTGCAAACCTTAACCCAATGGCAGTGATGGGCTGAAGCTCCCCCCCCCCCCCAAAAAAAAAAATCTTAGTAGATTGCCGACACAAAAAAACATTAATCCAATTGACAAGTGGGAAAAAAAATCTAATTATTCGCTATAAGACAGACAGGTCTCATCTTAAATGAGTGGAAGGTTCCGGCAATTGAATGTAATGGACTGGACCAAACAATTTACTGACAGATGCATATACTCTATATACTGCTGCACAACATGAAGGTTAATAGAAGCGGCTGCCATGAAACATGGGATCCCTAACAGGTTAGCCCCAATTCCTTAACCCAGGGGTAGGGAAGCTTGGCTCTCCAGCTGTTGTGAAGCTACAACTCCCATGGCTGTCCTGGCATGATGGGAGTTGTAGTTTTGCCACAGCTGGAGAGCCAAGGTTCCCGACCCCTGCGTTAACCACAGGAATTGTGCATCTATCTAACCTTCAACAAGTACTGCGGAGAAGTGACCCCAGGCCAGGTCATACATCTAATCTACAAGGGTCAAGACTTCTATCTATCCAAGGATGAATGGAGCGGCACAATGGACGTGGCCTCGGGGTCATGTGTGTATTTGACAACAATTGGGGATCTAATCCAGGCTGGTCCCGGGGTCATGTCATTCTTCTACCCCTTGGAAAGCTGGAAATGAGTGAGAAAGAATGGCAGCATAGCCTATCCTGAAAAGAAAAGGGTGACCTGAGCCAGTAGCATGATGGAGGGGTCAACTGGTCCAAGTCACAGGGCTAAGGAACTACATCGTCCATCTTACCATTAAAGAGGTACTCCGGCAAAAAGAAAGGAAGTCAGGAAGTTATACAGATTTATAAATTACTTCAATCTCAAGTCTTCCAGTACTTATCAGCTGCTGTATGTCCTGCAGGAATTAGGGTAATCTTTCCGGACTGACACAGTGCTTTCTGCTGCCACCTCTGTCCATGTCAGGAACTGTCCAGAGCAGGAGAGGTTTTCTATGGGGATTTGCTGCTGCTCTGGACAGTTCCTGACTTGGCCAGAGAGGTCAGCAGAGAGCACTGTTTCTGAATGTAACTAAACAACACTTCCCGCAGGACATACAGCAGCTGATAACTATGGGAAGACTTGAGATTTTTAAATAGAAGTAAATTACAAATCTATATAACTTTCTGACACCAGTTGATTTGAAAGAATTTTTTTTTCCGCTGGGCAACCCCTTTAACCCCTTAAGGACAGAGCCTGAAATGGCCTTAAAGGGGTATTCCCCCCAAAATTATTTTTGCATTAATACGCTGCCCACCCGTAGCTTTTCATCTTTCCAATATACAGTTATTATAGATTCTGCAGTTTTGCTGTTATCCAGCTGCATTCACCCCCACGGAATGCATAGAATCATCAGACCTCAGTCCAACCCGACACGCTCCCTCTCCTGGCCCCCACCCTCGTGTCGGCATCACGTGTCCTCAGTCCCAGCACAGTGAAGTGACTGAGAACACTGATGGAGTGACTGCTGTTAGAGAGGGAGACAGTGATCAGCGCAGCTAACTAACAGCAGCCACCCGGTCACCCCCAGCCCAGAGCTCACCCCCTGTGTCCAGAGCCTCCCGGCGCACCGTCCAGCACTCACCCGCAGCACACAGCCCCCCGCCCCACAACCAACCGCCCCCCCCCCATCACCCGTGGCATCCCTCACTCACCCACAGCATAGCCCCTGCAATCGGCCGCGGCAAGCTCCGCCCCCCCGCAATCGCCCGCGGCAAGCTCCAACCCCCCCCTCCCCCCCCGCAATCGCCCGCGGAAAGCTCCGCCCCCGCAATCCCCCGCGACAAGCTCCGCCCCTCGCAATCGCCGGGTCACCACCAACTCAGCTCTGCTACACCGACACCGCCAACTCAGCTCTGCTATCTGCTACACCGCCAACTCAGCTCTGCTATCTGCTACACCGCCAACTCAGCTCTGCTATCTGCTACACCGCCAACTCAGCTCTGCTACACCGTCACCGCCAACTCAGCTCTGCTACACCGTCACCGCCAACTCAGCTCTGCTACACCGTAATCTCCAACTCAGCTTTGCTACACTGACACCACCAACTCAGCTCTGCTACACCGTCACCGCCAACTCAGCTCTGCTATCTGCTACACCGTCACCGCCAACTCAGCTCTGCTACACCGTCACCGCCAACTCAGCTCTGCTACACAGTCACCGCCAACTCAGCTCTGCTACACCGTCACCGCCAACTCAGCTCTGCTACACCGTAATCCCCAACTTAGCTCTGCTATCTGCTACACCTTCACCGCCAACTTAGCTCTGCTACACCGTCACGCCAACTCAGCTCTGCTACACAGTCACCGCCAACTCAGCTTTGCTACGCCGTCACCGCCAACGCAGCTCTGCTACACCGTAATCCCCAACTCAGCTCTGCTACAACGTCTTTTCTAACTCAGCTTTGCTACACCGACACCGCCATCTCAGCTCTGCTACACTGTCATCATCTCCTTCATTGTCTCAGCTCTGCTACTTCACCATCATCAGGCAGAAGCATTGCATGATGGGAAATGTAGTTTCCTATCTTGGATATAGATCGGCTTTTAGAAAAACTTGTAACTCAGGAACGGCAGCAGCTAGAAAGATGGGAGACGGCTCAAAATACTCAGAGGGACTTGGTGAGTAAGGCCAGCTAGGTTTGGGAGCATTACATTATTTTAGCTCTTGGGGAGAATACCCCTTTCTAGGACAGAGACAAATTTTATGAATTTGACCTGTGTCACTTTATTCATTAATAACTTCGGGATGCTTTTACCTATCCGGCTGATTCTGAGATTGTTTTCTCGTGACATATTGTACTTTACATTTCTGGTAAATTGGAGTCGATACTCATAACGAATCTTTATGAAAAAAACAAAATAACATGAAAAAATGCATTTTTCCAACTTTGGAACTTTTCTCCTTATACAGAAAATGGTTATGCCACATAAATTATATATTAAATAGCATTAGCAACATGTCTACTTTATGTTGGCGGCATTTATTAAACGATCTTTCATTTTTTTAGACAATAGGAAGCTTAAAACATTAGCAGCAATTTTCCAAATTTTCAGTAAAATTTCAAAATCAGATATTTTTAGGGACCTGTTCAGGTTTAAAGTGTCACTGTCGTGAATTTTTTTTTTGCAGAAATCAATAGTCCAGGCGATTTTAAGAAACTTTGTAATTGGGTTTATTATCCGAAAAATGCATTTTTATCCTGAAAAAGCAGTTTGAAGCTCTCCCCCTGTCTTCATTGTTCTCCTATGGAGAGAGCTAAAGAAAAGACCAAAACAGGACAACAAAGAGTTAATCTCCAAATCCCTCACCCGTTATCTCTTCTGACCATCACCAGTGACCTGTCTGAGCTCGGATTACAGCTGTCACCCAGCTCCGTGCCTGTAATCCTCTGTTATCTGCTTTCTGCTGCCGGCTAACTCCCTCCTTCCTCCTCCCCCCTCCCCTCTCCCTAGAACAGACAGGGGACGTCTCCTGCAACAAGTCACAATTTTCAGATTTTTCAGAGTGGATGAAAAAGAGGAAGGAGGGGGGGACCTGGGAAAAGGCTTTTTACATGCAGATAATGGCAGATTTGGCTAATAAACCCAATTACAAAGTTTCTTAAAATCGCCTGGACTATTGATTTCTGCAAAAAAAAAAAAAAAATACGACAGTGACTCTTTAAAGTATATTTGAGGGGCCTGTATGTTAGAAAGCCCCACAAAGCACCCCATTTCAGAAACTGCACCCCCCCCCCCCCCAAACTCTGCAAAAGCACATCCAGAAAGTTTTTTAACCCTTTAGGGGAGTCACAGAAATAAAAGCTAAGTGTGTAAGAAATTTGAAAATTTTAATTTTCTGTGCAGAGATTTTATTGTAATCCAATATCTTTCATAATTATAAACCTATTACTAGAGAAATGCACCCCAATATTTGTTGCCCCGTTTCTGCAGTTTATAGAAATACCACATATGTGACCCTATTGCGCTATTTGACGCAACCACAAGCCTCAGATATAAAGGAGCGCCTAGTGAATTTCAACGTCTCCATTATATTTGGTCATTTTTGACCGTACCACTTCAGGTTGGCAGAGGCTCTGGGGTGCCAAAACCTAAAAAACCATTTAGAAAACTACACCCCTCAAGGAATGTAACAAGGGGTGCGGTGAGCTTCTGGACCCCACAGGTGCTTCACAGATTTTCAGAACAATGTGGTGTAAAAAATTTAAAATTCAATTTTTTACACTAAAATGTTGTTCTAGCCTTCATTTTTCATTTTTACAAGGGGATAAAAAAAAAAAAACACCAAACATGTAGCGCAGTTTCTCCCGAGTACAGAAATACCCCACATGTGGACATAAAGTGCCAAGCGGGCGCAGGACGAGCCTCCAAAGGGAAAAAGCGCCAATTGGCCTTTAGAAGCTGAATTTCACTGGAAAGGATTTCAAGGGCCACGTCGCATTTACAGAGCCCTCGTGCTGCCAAGACACTGGAAACCCCCCACAAGTGACCCCATTCTGGAAACTACACCCCTTAAGGAATCTAACAAGGGGCACAGTGAGCATATGGACCCCACTGGTGACGGGCACAAATGTGGAACAATGTGACGTGAAAGGGAAAATTTTCATTTTTTTCACATTCACGGTACAAATGTGGTCGTCATCAAGGGGTCCATATCCTCACTGCACCCCTTGTTAGATTCCTTGAGGGGTGTAGTTTCCAGAATGGGGTCACTTGTGGGGGGTTTACAGTGTTTTGGCAGCATGAGGGCTCTGTAAATGCGACATGGCGTTCATCATCTATTCTGGCCAAATCCAACCTCCAAAATCCAAATGGCGCTCCTTCCCTTCGGAGGCTTGCCCTGCGCCCACATGGCGCTTTATGTCCACATGTGGGGTATTTACGGACTCGGGGGAAATTGCTCTACACATTTTGTGTGGGTTTTCTCTTTTAACCCCTTGTGAAAATGAAAAATTTAAGGCTAAACCAACATTATATTGTAAAAAATGTAATATTTCATTTTCACGCCACATTATTCCACATTTGTGCCCGTCACCAGTGGGGTCCATATGCTGACTACACCCCTTGTTACATTCCCTGAGGGGTGTAGTTTCCATAATGGGGTCACTTGTTGGGGGTTCAACTGTCTTGGCAACACAGGGGCCTTTCAAATGCAAAATGGCCTTTGAAATCCATTCCAGCCAAATCCAGCCTCCAAAAACCAAATGGCGCTCCTTCCCTCCGGAGGCTTACCCTGCACCCCCATGGCGCTTTATGTCCACATGTGGGGTATTTCCGTACTCAGGGAAAATTGCTCTACACATTTTGTGTTTTTTTTTATCTTTTAACCCCTTGTGAAAATAAAAAATCAAGACAAGATCAATGATTTAGTGTAAAAATTAAACATTTTTTACACTAAATGTTGGTCTAGTCTTGATTTTTTTCCATTTCCACAAGGGTTTAAAAAATAAAATGAACGCAAAACATGTAGGGTAATTTCCCCTGAGTATGAAAATACCCCACATGTGGGCATAATGTGCCATATGGGCACAGGGCAAGCCACCAAAGGGACAGAGCGCGATTTTGAGTCTGGAATGGAGGATGGAGGCCATGTCGCAATTACACAGCCCCTGTGCTGCCAAGACAGTAGAAACCCCCCACAAGTGACCCAATTCTGGAAACTACACCCCATAAGGAATCTAACAAGGGGTGCAGTGATCATCTGGACCTCACTGGTGTCGGGCACACATGTAGAACATGTGCCGTTTCACGTCCCAAATGTGGCTGTCACCAGGGAAAATGGTGTCCTTCCTGATCCCCCTGTTACACCACACTCTGCACTTCTTCTGGGGTCTCCTGTTTTCCAGTGTGGGGGACGTCACCTGGAAAATGTTGTCCTGGTGCGATACGGGGTCCTTCATATCCAGAAGCGCTGGGTCCGCTTCATGGCTGCTAAATATTAGGGCTTTATTACGGCTTCTGATATTTTTGGATTGTGCCGCAGTTCGCAGGATCAGTTCCCGAACGATCTTCCCTCTAACTCCGAGAAAGGGGAGGAGGGGGGGGGGATCTGGGGGCTGGATTCTGGTGTCCCTTCCTTCATACACTCTAAGGGTACGTGCACACTGCGGAATGGTGAAGGATAACCCTTTGTGTATTCCGCAGCTGGCACTCGCTGGCGGACTGATGCAGGCGCGCGTCTCCGCTCGTGTCACACTCCATTCTATGCACGGGCGGATTCCACCCTCTGTTCAAAGAATGAACGTGTTCATTCTTTGGACAGACAATGGAATCGGCCCGTGCATAGGATGGAGTCTATGACACGGGTGGAGACATGCGCCTCCATCAGTCCGCCGGTGGGTGCCAGCTGCGGAATACACAAAGGGTTATCCTTCGCCATTCCGCAGTGTGCACGTACCCTAAATCTGTAAGAGTACCCTGAGGTACTGTCACAGAGTTTGTAGAATTTCACAACATACCGTCATCTCTTATTGGGACAGTACTGGCGGAAAAGACGTGTCTGGGGGGCAGCGTACGCTACGCTACCCCCAGACACGTCACTGGATGATGAGGATAAGGATGAATGGAGGAAAGAAGGATCCCCCCATTCATCCTCACTGGCTGTTTCAGTGTCGAAGGCAATAATAGCGTATGCGTCCGACGCCGAAAACACCCTGGGGGCCATCTTCATATGGGGACTAGTATATGGGGTATGTAAATGTGTAGTGGTGTAGTGTAAAACTTTCATGTAATGTAGTGTTTTTTAAAAAAATTTTTTTTTGACAGTAAGAAAAAATATACCCACGCCAATAAAGGAGCTGCTGATAAATGCCGCACTTATGTGCAGCACTTAGCAGCAGCCAGTGGTGGTAGGATATAGCGGGGAAAAAACGCCCCTACGGCAAAAAGGAGGAGTTGCTGATCAGCGGCATACTTACGTGCGATGCTGATCAGCACTCAGCAGCGTTAGGGCGCAAAAAAAGGGGGGGGAAAATTGAGAAAAAAAAAAATCTTTTTAACTCAAAGCAACTGATCAGTGAATAATATTCACTGATCAGCCGCTAGGGGGCAGTAGAATGGATGACCCGGAAAGCTGTCTGTATGGGAGACGGCCCCTTTAGCCTCTGCTAAACTGCAAACTCGCAGCGGGAAATCCTCTGCGGATCCGGTACATGTGAAGCTACTCTCAAGGGGTTATCCAGCGCTTCAAAAAATAGCCACCACTCTTGTCTCCAGGTCAGGTGTGGTTTGCAATTAAGCTACATTCACTTCAATGGAACTGAGTTTCAAATCCCACCCAAACTGGAGACAAGAGTGAAGCAAAAGTGGCCATGTTTTTGTAGCACTGGATAACCCCTTTAAGAATCGGTGCAAACAGGACCTCCCATCCTGGGATGTATGTGCTGGCCCAGTTCAGTAGAAAAAAGGTAAAATGGCTACAGGAAAATATGAGCATTATGGCCTCCTGTCCTGTAGTCTTTTTCAGATTTGGCAACTTGGACTCCCTAAGGTGGCATCCAACTTCTGCAGCCGCTGGGAGTCAAATGCACAGTGTTCTGCTTCGGATAAATTGCTAAAACTGAACAGTTCAGCAAGTCCCCTGAACACTAGTCCTGGGATGTAGGTGCTGGTCCAATCCAGTGCCATCGAAGAGAGGTTTTCCCATGAGTGACCTTGATTATTCTAACAAGCTACAGCCCTGCCCAATGTATACGGAAATGATTGAGATCAGGAATCATTCACGCAGAAACCCAGACAGCTCCAGAGGACAAGTGTCTCCATGACGAGTCTCAGGCGCCGGAGCCATCACTCGGACGTCTCTGACTTGTCACTTATTTGGCTTTTAGGGACAGAGTCTTGGCAGATGAAGGGTGATGAGATGTCGGTAGGAAAAAGCTGCAGTTTTCATACTTTTCATGGACTTGGAAGATGCACAGGCTGATCATTCTATTTCTTGGATTTGGAGACAGCCACGTGGAGGACATCTAGTGGTGGTGAGCAGCATAACAATACAACCCAAACTATAATAAATATACCACGCCGAGAGAGTATATAAGGCAATAGACATTGTAGAAGCATGGACCAAACTGGACCAAGCTGGCAAATCTTCATCTCAGAACATAGAGCCGGCCGGCCTGGAGTCTCTGTACAGGCCCAGGGAATCGCTCTCATCGTATTATACACATGGATGGTACATTTTCTATATAGGATGAAAGGTGACTGCCATCAATTACAGCTGTAACACAATGCCAATATAGTATTGCTATATACACTGCATAGATGAGTGACAGACATAAGCCCAATAACAGTTCTATATAAGGGTCCATTTACACAGAAAGATTATCTGCCAAAGATTTGAAGCCAAAGCCAGAAACAGACTATAAACAGAGCTCAGGTCATGAAGGAAAGCCTGAGATTTCTCCTCTTTTTAAAATCCATTCCTGGCTTTGGCTTCAGATCTTTGGCAGATAATCTCTGTGAAAACAGACCCTAATAAAGGGGTATTCTGACACAAATTATTGTGTCTGGTACTGCAGGTGAAGCCAATGCAAGTGAATAGGGCCAGGCTCCTCTGTAAGGGTACATGCACACTACGGAGTCCCCGTCGTGGACTCAGGCGTCCGCGTGTACCTCCACCTATGTCATAGACTCTATTCTATGCATAGAATGGATTCTGACAC
This sequence comes from Dendropsophus ebraccatus, assembly GCF_027789765.1. Classification (NCBI taxonomy): domain Eukaryota; kingdom Metazoa; phylum Chordata; class Amphibia; order Anura; family Hylidae; genus Dendropsophus; species Dendropsophus ebraccatus. The sequence continues at coordinate 124,201,561 of NC_091459.1, forward strand.
GGACGGAGACACGTGCGGCCGCCAGAGTCTGCGAGTGGGTGCAAACGGGTTTTCCATCGCCATTCTGTAGTGTGCACGTACCACCCATGTCCTCAGGTTGTGTGTAGTATTACAATTTCGCTCCATTTACTTCAATGGGGCCAAGTACCTTTAACATAAAAGTTACCACCTATCTGGAATTGACCCATAGAGGAGCAAAATGTGAGTATTTTAGAAATTTCATTGGTGGTCCTGGGGGTCAGGAATAACCATCCCAGGATGGAGAAAGATACAGCAGGACATGGATGAAGAATCTGGGAGAAAGACTTAAAAAGATGACGAGAGACAATGGTGGAAAATTTCCTCATTTTATTACCTGCCCTGAAAGCATGCATTATATTACAGCACCTGTAAACAGTCAATTCAATGCGCTGACATAAGCAGCTTTGTGGGATCTGGAATGTTGAGTATTAACGCTTGATAGAGTTGACATAAGAACGGACATTAATGTGACACCTCCGGCGGCTGGAAACATTCATAGCAGCTTACAAGAATTACTTCAGCCATCATTCCCCATTGCACTTGTATCAAATTTATTGCTACATGAAAAAAAGGCCAATAAATCCCATAGAACCATCATTACTATACTGATTGTCTACATGGAGATTCCGCTCTATGGAACCTTCCTGAGCAGCAACCTGGGGACTACAAATCCCAGCCAGGCTGACAACACTTGTAGTCCCTGCAGGCCAGCTCAGCCTTGTTTGACATCACAGACCCCCTGACCCTGGATAGCTAGGGGCCATACTGATTTTTATTACAGAACAATAATGCAGAAAATTAAAAAAAATCCCCAATAAATCTAAATCTTGCGCCATTTCTTTCATAGTATCTGCTGTTTTTCTGAGCTACAATACCTCTGCATAGATGGAGATAAACTGTAAGATTTTTACTTTATGCTGCCACCTCTAGAGGGAGCTATATATCACAGTATTAAGTGAGCTCCCCCTAGTGGTGACAGCTGGAAGCCAGAAAGGGATATTTCCATGATTATTCCCTACAAATCACCAGAAGAGGGGCGCCTTGTCCACCAAGCAATATAGCATATGCAATAATGCTCCAGCGGTTTGCTGTGGGTTGAACAAAGATAGCAGAGTTCAAGTTTCATAGGGATTCCCAGAGGTTGGAACCCCATCTATCATACTTATAAGTGATAACATCTTGGGACTCTAGGTCTATGCAGAAGGTTTGGAGCTTTGTATCAGCACAGAATTATGAATCTAATAATAAGGTTATAGTGACATGTCAGAAGGTTTGAGCAATGGGGGGGGTCAGGTGTAGAGACCCCATGACTGCTGAAAACCAAGACTTTCTATTAATCTATACACTGTTCGCCTAGCTAGGTGCTTGTGCTTTCAGTGTTCGAAGGACTCTCCACAACCCAGCCCCCCACATATCAAAATCTATAACACGGCCAATAAAGCTGCCATTAAAGCTTGAATATAGCACAAGATCTTTGTACCTACTTGACAGAAGATTTAAACTTACTGGGGGTGGACACGTGAACACAGAGGCTGATCTCATATGGGTGTAAGAGACATAAAAAAAATACAAATCAGACAAGACATTGATAACCATCCCCCCCCCCCCCATATAGACAACCACACATAAGAAAACTGGTGAAAAAAGAACAATGTTCTTGGCTGCAGATTTACTTTTTTTTTTTTGTAAAATATACATATTTCTATATCTCAATGAAGTGGGAATAAATGAATGTACACTCATTATCAAGAAAGGGTTTAAAAAGGTATAAAGTATTGCATAGTGCTAAACAGTCTCTGATCGGCCCGGCGTATAAAAACGGCCACATTTTAGAGGGGCTGATCTGGTCTTTACAAAGGAAGGGGAAGGAACTGAATGGGTGGAATGAGATTTGTAGGTGAATTGGGGAATAATCCAGTGTAAGTGCAATGCTCCTACCCGAGTGCGTATGTCAGGAGATGGTGGCCGTGCAGGGGCCAGGCGCTCAAAAGGTTAATACAGTAGGAGCATCAAGCATCTTCTATACAGGTCCTATTATCATCCATTCCTTATTGTCTTCACAATCTTTGCTTGCTGTAAACCAGGGGAGGGGAACCTACGGCCCTTTACCTGTTGCAAAACTACAATTCCCATCATGCCTGGACAGTCTTTGGCTATCCACGCATAATGGAAATTGTAGTTTTTCATTAGCTGGAAGGCCGAAGGTTCCCCATCCCTGCTGTAAATCACAGACATGTCAAATGTTTTTATCGGTTAGGGTCTTAGTACTGAGATCTCCACCAATCACTAGATACAGTTAGGAAAAGCACTCAGCAGCGGACTACACTCCCCAGCTCAGCGCTCAAGCAGACTCATTGCAGGAGGTAGAGTCCATAGATGTGTGCCTCTCCAGAGTTTATTTGGGGGGGGGGGGTTTGGGGGGTCTTAGTTCTAAGACCTCCGACTGCGCTAATTTTTTGTACTCCCCTTGTCATGTGATACAAGACAGAACCGTATTGTATTGTGTGTCAATCGCCTCACCAGTATAAATAATGGATGTCTGCATTTAGTGACAGCAAGCAGAGATCTTAAAACCTGTGAGCTTAAAGGGGAAGAAGCACAGCAAAAACAGCACTACCCCTGTCTTCAGGTTGTGAGTGGTATTACAATTCATCTTAATTCATGTCAATAGAACGAAGCTGCAAAACCCACTTCCAACCTGACGACATGGGTGGTGAGGTCTTTCGAAGAAACGGTCTGGACAACCCCTTTAATAGAGGAAACAATACTGTATAGAAAGACAGCGAGGCAGAACAGACCTGTGTCACTGTATCACTCTCTCTCTCAGCCCTCACAGGTTAACCCTATAGTGCAGAGGTGCACAACCTGCAGTCCTCCAGCTGTTGAAAAACTACAGTTCCCATCATGCGTGGACACCCTTCGTTTATCCAGGCATGGTGGGAATTGAAGTTTTGTGACAGCTGTTGTGCCCCCTTGCTGTATGGCCACCTCCCTGTTTAAGGTTAGGGCTATAGGGTGACTATGGCTGAGGAGTCACCATGTCGTGCCATATCACAATGTGGTTGTGTTGTGGCTGCCAAGTTGCGTTCAATGCAAATCCATCCTGTTGCGTCGCGCTAACTTGGATATTGCAACACAACCACATTTCGGCAGCATAACACATGGATCTCTGGTCACATGACACAAGTCCTGGCCAAAGCCGCCATGTAGCGCTAACCTGTAGCGTAAACCATCTCAGACAGACGCACTCCAACACGATCCCTTGTATATATCCTAGTGCAAGTGACTTGATGTCCAGGTATATAGAATTTTTTTTTTCTTTTTTTAAAAATGCATATATGAGATGCTTCCAACATACAGTATATTAACATATAACTATTCCATATAAATCTAATTATACACAGCTTGTTATTAATACTCGAGCTGTGCGCAGGCACAACCGTGGGCGATTCTGGGTAAGAAAAGCTAAAAATATACAAAAAAAAAAAATCAATATATTTCCCTTTCCAAGTATAGGAAAATATCAGCTAGCGATGATCTAAGGCTATTGGAGAACCCTGATAGGACTATATTACACATCATTTGCAGACATCCCCTTATTCAGAGCATAGACATAGGTTTCTTTTATAAAATTACAATTATAAGTATTTAATAAAAGTCTGATACACAAATCCCTCTCTTTACATACAAGTTCAGTAGTATATTCAAGCAAACCCAGTTATGCACAGGAGGGTCGCGCTTCCAGCACAGTAAGAAGTTAAGGCCCCTTTTATCTTATTGGCAAAAAAAGGAAAAAAAATTGTCCTCTGAAAAAAAAAAAAAAAAATCTCTGTATAACGTAATAAGTTTAATCATGCTTCGGTAGAGGTGAGAGAACAGATTATTAAATATAAGGAGTGAGGATGCAGGAACCGGGCGCCTCACGACAACTGTACGGCCTTCTTCAGCTTGTCGATTTCACTCTGTGGGGAGAAAACAAGAAAAAAGTTACTGTAGTAAAACTTAAAGGGGTATTCCCCCCAAGAGCTAAGAAAATAAAATTCCCCTAAATCTAGCTGGACTCACTCCCCAAGTCCCCCTGAGTATTTTGAGCCATCTCCTGTCTCTAGCTGCCGCCATTCCTGAGTTACAAGTTTTTCTAAAGGCGCTGGCAGGGAAACTGCATTTCCCATCATGCATTGCTTCTCCCTGATGAGCTGATGATGTAACAGAGCTGGTGATGTTGGGGGGGGGGGCTCCACTCACCTCTGCTACATCACAGACTCAGCAGGGCTGGAGCTGACGTATCTCTGCAATGTCTGAAAGAACACACTCTTCACTGCTGCCGCGGGCTGTCGGCTATGTTGTGGGACCGGGGGGAGGGGGGGCGTTATGCGGGGGTGCCGCGGGCGGCCGGCTATGTTGTGAGATGGGGGTGGGGGGTGCCGCGGGTGAGATGCGGGGGCGGCAGGACACTGCCAGTAGAGGCCACTACAGGCAAAATGTATAGTTGGCCAGATCCTTCTCTGCTAACAGATGGGTGATGCTGGTTTCTGAAACCAATATAAGTTGTTGAGATGAAAAGATACTTTAAAAAGAGGCTATTCCACTTCTTCCAGAAACAGTCCTCAGTTTGGTTCTGGGTTTACAGCTCGGTGCCACTGAAGGACAAGGACAGGAGTGGCGCTGTTTTTTTTTTTACAAGAAAGTAGCTGTTCTTTCTCTCATCCTGGATAACCCCTGGCACACATCTGCAACTCTGCACAATATAGGGCCCACTGTATTCTATGGGCCAGTGCACATGACTGTAGATTCCAAAGTCCATGCATTTTCTTGGAGCCCAGATAGTAAAAAACAGATATGCTATTATATGGACTGTATCTGCAGTTCGAAACTTCTATTGGCCTCCCAGTCCGTGACTGCAGACCGCCTAGGGGTGACACTCTGAGCTGTCTGTGCCCTATAGATCTGTGCTGGCCTATAACCACCTTGTATTTACTAGAACATGAATTATTTGCCATTGATATCCATGTAGAAAAGCAGAGCATCAGTCCCACCTCTGACAATGGGGATAAGTCTTGTGTGGAACTGCAGGGTATCACTGGCACATCCGCAGCATTATCCAGAGAGCGTCTGCTGGATTTACCACAGGTACAATGGGGATAAATCTTGTGTGGAACTGCAGGGTATTACTGCTGGATTTACCACAGGTACAGCAATGTGTGAACATAACCTTATGATCTATAAGGAAGCATGCAGACCGTACAAGCCACTCACTTCTAAACTGCTCCGCAGCATTCTTTCCTCTTCTAAATCTTTCTTTATTTTATCCAGCTCATTCCTAGGGGGAAAAAAGTGTAAAAGTGCATAAAAACAGAAGTCTCTGGGGAAAAGGGCAAATTGTATCACATGAATCCTAATATTTAAAAAATAAAAATACATAAAATAATAAGTAAAGCTCAAAAATAAATTATACACAAATAAATAAATAAATAAATAAATATAAAAAGTAAGAAACTAACAATTAAACAAAGAAAATATATTACTCTCCCCCAGGGGAGGAAGAGGGTGAAGCTGCAGGTAAGTGCAGGAGGACAGACAATGGCTGTCACAACTATTGCTCCCCCTGTACAACATTCCAGTAACACTTCTCACTGTATATACACACAGTGTTCCCCTCTATATTATGCAGGAGGATATAGCAGACAGCACTAGGTACCTATGTTCTTTCCTGAGTGCGTCCACTACTGTTAGCAGCTCGCTCATCTGGGCTCTGAGCTCCTCTATCTCGCTCTTTTTTCCATCCAGATCATCAAGTTTTGGTTTGACGTCCACAATGACAGGACTCATAGGGCTGACGATGGGTTTGGACAGAATGGATATGGGTGAGAATACAGGCATGGGCGCTGCAGTCACTGATGGCTGGAAAGAAAAAGACAGGTCCGTTATATGACGTCCAACTGACATCGACACATGTGACACACAAGATAGCAGCCAAGGCTCGACTGTCTGACAGCTTTGTCTCCCAGTGGCCCGATGACTGGACAGATGGGGTAACCTGCTGTCAGAATGCCCTGGCTGTAGTTTATCTACATGAGGAAAAATGGATCGGCCTGTTAACGTATATGGGCAGATCCTTCTCCCCCAGTACATCATCTTCTCTTTAGGAAAAGTTTGGGGGCCCGCAATACACATTAGATAGTCGGCCAGCTACTATATTTTTTTTTTAAAAAGGCAGGTTAGGCTGAGTTCACACTATGTTTTTGCAATCTGTTATTTTGCAAAAAAAAAAAAAAAAAAAAAAAAAAAAAGGATGAAAAACAGATAGAAAAACAGATGCAGCTGTGTGCATCCGTTTTTTCATTTACTTGCTATATATATATATATATATATATATATATATATATATATATGCAAAAAAGGGGGTCCGTGGAGCCTCGGTTACGAGTCTCAAAACACGGGAATAGCCAGATATCCCTCTCTCCAGAGAAGGAAGCCCATTGCCATATATATATTTATAAAACGCATCAAAACACATTTTTGTGTCCGTCAAAAAGAACAGATCCGTTTGTTTTTTTTTGGTGTATTATATATATATATATATATATATATATATATAATGGAAATCAATGGAAAAACAGATGCACCAAGTTAAAAAAAAACGGATTGCAAAAGCGTAGTGTGAACCCAGCCTTATGCTGACATGTGTGTAATGTGTCAGTGATCAGAGTGGAGATCTAAGCACATCCATTGATCAGAAACATAAATTCATATATATACATCGTGACATAAGTGCTTGATAAATGACCAATCCTCTTGATCTGCATAATAAAGTCCATAATCCTCAAAAACATAATTCATGATCATTCCATGGTATAATCCAATCACATCACGGTTATGGGAGGAGGCCGACACTCATATACACATATATATATATATATATATATATATATGTGACTCTGAACATATGGCTGGTTACCTTCTTTACTTCCGGCGTCAGTGGTTTGGCACTTTCCTCCTCCTCCTCATGAAGATGATGATGATGTTGTACCTTTTGGTCCTCAATCAAGTCTTTAGTTTTCTACAAGAAACCAAAAGTAAGTTGAAGGCTATTCTCTCATTATCAGCTAATAGTAGCTATGTATTGTAGAGGGGGGCGGGGTAGAGATGAGAATTATCCAAGATTAGACTAAAACACAGCTACTTTCTTGCAAAAGGAACGCCACCCTTGACCTCAGGTTGTGTGCGGCATTACAATTCACCTCCATTTATTTTAATGGAACTGAGCTGCAAAACCCACAGCCAACCTGAGGACAGGAGTGGTGCTGTTTCTGAAAGAAAGCGGCCTAGACAACCCCTTTAAAATCATCTGCCATATTATAAAAAGCTGACCGGCCTCTTAATATCTCAGTAGAGGACACTAAATCTGGCCATACATTCCCAATAGCAGACTCTTCTAGAGGTGGATTATCTCCCAAACAACAACAGGATGGGTTTGGCCAGCTTTTCTGTAATGTGCATGGTGCAGTTTCTTATACCGAAGAGACAATCTTCAGCCATTGGCTGTACTTACAGAGTGCAAACCATTGAAGCGTCCCGGGGGTCTCTTGCCGGGCATCTTTGGTCTGCTGGCAGTGGGGTGGGAAAGGTTTTCTGAGGTAGTGACCACGTCATCAAAGCTGAGTTCAGAGGGAGCTGCGGGACAAGGAGAGAGCATGGATTTTACTGTCCATTACTGAAATACCAACCTAAGTCACTATATACTTGATAGTTGACTGGAGAGATCATTTATATGGCGGCCATTTTGCTCTCACAGGGGCAGCCCAGCATTATTCCACAAAACAGCAGTACTGGTGTAACCCCTGTAAATGCAGCTGTATCTGTCATCACCCGCCTCTTCTGGTGTCTATAAGACCCCCTACACCAGCCGGATCTCTCAGATAACAACAGTATAACAAAGTGACATCCATGCAGGCTGGTTGTAACTACTTGGGAAGAGCAGGGCTGGGAAGAGAAGGGCTGGTCTCCTCTGGTTTGGCTCGACTCTGCTGTCATGTAAGCTCCACCAATGCAGGTTTTTTCTGAACTTAGCTTTAGGCATGAATAGAGAAGAAAACATTCCATAACCCAAACCAGTACAAAATATACTGCTGGGTCCTGTAGACTGATAGGATTCTGATCTATCACTCCCAAGATACAGTTACTTACCTGTACTGTAAACCCTATTACAGCCATACCTCTCCCAGCTATGATGGCTAATGGTGTGCTTACACAGAGAGATTTATCTGACAGATTCTTAAAGCCAAAGCCAGACAAACGTGTCCATGTAAACACACCCTAAGGGCCGTATTACATGGTGCCATCACTTTAGTAAACAAACGCGCTTACAGGGCCTATTACATGGCTTGGTTATCGTGCAGCAAGGGCTGTGTGTGCGCGCGTGCATATTATATATATATAGTGTTAATGATGTCCGTGCAGCCCTTGCTGTATAATAAACTGTATACATTACCTCTCTGCTTCTCCCTGCAGCCACCGGAACAACATCAGAGGCAGTCTGTGAGCTCACAGGCTGCTCAACCAATCATTGGCCACGGCGGTCCTGTCTCGGCCGGTGATTGGCCGAGCAGCCTGTCCGTTCAGAAACATGCTTGGAAGTTGTACCGGTGGCTGCGGGGAGCAAGGAGAAGCAAAGACCACCAGCGCGGAGAGAGGTGTATACAGTTTATTATTTTCTTTACAGATTTATCAGCTGTTGGCTATTACACATAGCAATGCATGTCTGGTGGCTGATGATTTAAGTCAAAACCTAAAGATACGATCAGCCGATGATCGTTGTCTGTAATACACGGAGCGATGATCTGCCAAATCGACCAGAATCGGCAGATTATGGCTCCATGTAACAGGGCTCTAAGGATCTGTACACACTTACGTTGTGGTGGATCTGTTACTCTCAGGCCCAATAGACCCCAATGACTTATAACGTCTGTCTGGTTAGGATTCAGATATGAACAGATCCTTATTATATTGCATTCCAGGACTGAAGTGTGGTGGACAGCCCATGGACAGGGAAACATTTGAAGCAAAATACATATGTGGCTGCACCTTCCTTTACATCAACCATAGTGAAAGTGCTTTTAAGCATCACTAGCCAAGCAAGTCCGGTACACGTCCGCCATGCTATAACCTGCAACAATCTCTCAGAACATGCAGCTCAGTGTGATACTCCACATACATGTATCATCCCCTCCAGCTACACAGCACAGCCATAGCGTTATACCCAGTGAAGGAAAAAAAATAAATATATATTATAGATGGTCATTGAGGTAAATGAGTGAAACTTTTACAGGTGGGAAAGAAAACGGGAAACTCTTTAAAGAATACCGTCACTTTAGATACACCATGTATACAGCTCTGTGTTCTTCCAGAGATATATAGCTCTCTGATCGAGGAACGTATGCATGGAAGAGCTATGGCCGCCATTGTTCTAGAAAAGCGTGGGGTCTAAGACTGAGAACCCAGCACCAACACTCGATAATGGTGTATCTGAAGAATAATAAAAGCAAAGGCATTCCTTAAAGAAAGAAAACAGATACACCATGTAGCAGTTTTCACAAAGTGCTCCTTTAAAGATGAAATATTCTTTATATAGTTCTCAGCTCTATTTTCTCATACAGAGCTCCATGTATAAAGATTAAAAGTAAAAAAAAATATATATAAAAATATTCAGACTGCCTGCAACCACCACTAGAGGGAGCTCAGCGAATACAAATTTATTATGGCATCTAAACCATACACTGCGCCCTCTAATGGCAGCTTCAGGCAGTCACAATTTTACAAATCACAACTATATAGCAGATGTGGATCTCTGCACCATAAAAATAGAGAACCGAGTCTATAAAGAGATGTATAAGTGAGTGCGGAATACTGAAGCTATTTAGACTAAGGAAAAAATGGTATTCCTAAAGATCTAATTCATCTAAGCAAACTGAGGACTCAGGTGAGAGAACATGAGCTTACCAAAATGGAGAAGGGTAGGGGAAGTTCCTGATACGAAAGAAGGGATACATGGCAAACAGGAGAGGAAACAAAATCTGGAAAGAAAAGTCAAGGAGAGGAATGTCTAGAACAAAGATCGTGAAATAAAAATTACTTTGCAAAGCAGAAAAAAAAAAAAAAAAAAAACATTTATAGAAGAAAAAAAGTAGAGAGTCTGGACATGCTGAGAAGAAGCAGAGAGGCAGGCAAGATGGAGAACCTATCCCCCCTGGAGTCGGGACGTCACATGTAGACTGTGTGCATGCTGCCCCATTACATCCAGAGTGGCACCAGCCTCAGCTTCCTGCTGGTTCAGGGTAGAGCTGTGATGATGCAGGAGACTCTAAATATGACACAGTGCAAGGCATCCGAGGAGCTCACACTGCCAGCACTGGCTGTCAGTCAATTAGTTTTGGCGTCATAGAAAAAGTCACGTAATATTTTTTAGGTCTCCTATTACCTCCTATACCACGTTTTTCCGACCAAAATAAAACCGGTCAATTGAGCATCAATTTATGTGACTGCTATAACTGAGAAGAAGGAAACTGTCTCTAATTCATGGTGAAGGCCTGGTGTGTGTAGATCAATTCAGGGACCTAGAAAACACTAACGGGTGCCCTCTTCCATGACTCCCTTGTCGCTCCACCAAAAACATGTTAAAGGGGAACTACCAGCAAGTTACACAAATCTAACCAGCTAATAACCCCTTCTAGCGCCCAGGACCTTCCTCCTCGGCACTGTTCCTATGCTGTTAGCAGAGGAATCCTTGGACCAGAGCACCATTACGAGCACTGCCCTGCCCCCATAGCACCAGCTGGCTCCTTCTAATGACAATCAATGGATGGAAGGTAATGGTGCATTTACACAGGCAGATTTTTGAAGCCAAAGCCAGGAACAGACCATAAACAGGGAACGGGTCATAAAGCAAAGACTGAGATTTCTCCTCTTTTCAAATCCATTCCTGGTTATGGCTTCCAAAATCTGTCAGATAAATCTGCCTGTGTAAACGCACCATAAAAGACAAACTATCCTCCTCAGCCCCCTGTGCACAATAGGAACATATCAGCAGGTTGGATTTGTTTAACCTGCAGATGGTTCCCCTTTAAGGGACATGTTGGGGCACTAGTACATGGATTATTGTGCGACAAATAGTTATATCGTTCAAATATAATCGATAACCTTTCCACATGTATACAGGCAAAGATCAAATGACTGACGGAAATTTGTTCATACGTTGTTGATGGCAACTTTTGAACGGACCATAAAATCATTGTTAATCGATCACTAATCTTTTGGTGTACGAACACATTGTTCCTTCATTATTGCGATCGTTCATATACTAGAGTATACAAACGATTATAATGAACGACTATCGTTCTGTGTATTGTGGTGACTGGTTTCAGGTACTTTGCAAAAGCACTTGATTGCAATCGTTTATCGGAGAAAAATTGTGTTGTCTAATAGGACCCTTAGGCTATGATTATGAACACATCTACTGTTTTCAGGCAAAAAAAAAAAAAAATCCTTTTTTTGAGCCTTAATTTGCAACCACATTCTATTGATGTCAATGGGAAAGGAGTTATTGAAGAGTGTAGCATAGAGATAGCTGCACAACCTGACGCATCAATGTGACCTCCAGGCGGCTCCAGGTGAAATGCTCGCTGCAAACAAATGTGCATGCATGAACTGAGAGAGAGCTCCGATACCATCTCTGTAATAAGTCACATGACGCATGCAAACCAAAAAGAGAGAAACATGAGGAGAGAATGACGATTACTGGGACTATATGGCTGGATTATCTAATCCTCAGGAGGACAGCGATGATGATGATGATGATGAACACGTCCACTCGGCACACAGAGGTCATGCACAGGAGACCGCCGTCCTCCAGATCTCCATACACACATGGCCGCCACGTCTCCATCTACTTACTGTGTTCTCGTTGACTTTTCACTGCACTCGGTTCAACTTCCACAGATTTTGGTCGACTAAGAATTTGCTCAAGATCCATTTTCGTTTTAATCAATGGCTCAGGTTCAGACTTTGGTCGACTAAGAGGCGATTCTCCATTAGGCCTGAAAAGAAAATAGCGCAAACTCCATGAGTTTCATCGGTTCATCTGTAACATCTATTATCATCCTCTAGGTGGCGCTGTGTGCATGGAAAACAGCAACTCTGTCACTGACCAATAAGATATTGAAAATGACCAAATGTAAACTTAGATGTAATGTATGTGCACAGTAACTCCACCAGCAGAATAGTGAGTGCAGCTCTGGAGTATAATACAGGATGTAACTCAGGATCAGTACAGGATAAGTAATGTAATGTATGTAGACAGGGACCCCACCAGCAGAATAGTCAGTGCAGCTCTGGAGAATAATACAGGATGTAACTCCGGATCAGTACAGGATCAGTAATGTAATGTATGTTCGCAGTGACCCCCAGCACAATAGTGAGTACAGCTCTGGAGTATAATACAGGATATAACTCAGGATCAGTACAGGATTAGTAATGTAATATACGTACACAGGGACTACACCAGCAGAATAGTGAGTGCAGCTCTGGAGTATAATACAGGATGTAACTCAGGATCAGTACAGGATAGGTAATGTATGTACACTGTGACCTAACCAGCAGAATAGTGAGTGCAGCTCTGAATATAATACAAGATGTAACTCAGGATAAGTAATGTAATGTATGTACACAGTGATCCCACCAGCAGAATAGAGAGTGCAGCTCTGGAGTATAATACAGGATGTAACTCAGGATCAGTAATGTAATGTATGTTCGCAGTGACCCCCCCAGCACAATAGTGAGTACAGCTCTGGAGTATAATACAGGATGTAACTCAGGATCAGTACAGGATAGGTAATGTATGTACACTGTGACCTAACCAGCAGAATAGTGAGTGCAGCTCTGGAGTATAATACAAGATGTAACTCAGGATAAGTAATGTAATGTATGTACACAGTGACCCCACCAGCAGAATAGCGAGTGCCGCTCTGGAGTATAATACAGGATATAACTCAGGATCAGTAATGTAATGCATGTACACAGTGAGCGTGAAGGAAGGCTATTGATCACACAGAGGGTTTACTAGACTGGTACAGTGCAGCACAACCTCAGTTGTTCAATGTGTTAGGTCTTTCCTGAATAAGACACTTTGCAACTTACTTGGATGGAGGCGTAGAGAAAGCTGGCTTTTCTGGTCGCTTGGGTGGGATGCTTGCTGGCTTCCCTATGCTATTGGACTTGTTTACAAGTATGGGCTTCTTGGGAGGTACCTGAGGAGCGGCTGGTTTGGAAGGCTTAGGTTCCAGAGATGGCTTTTCATCTGTAATGTGATGGAAAGATTAAAGGAACCTTAGTATACACATGAAGTCTCGAGGTGTGTGTCTAGGCGCCATTCACACTGTACTACAGCTGCTGCAGTGGATGGTCATGACTTCCCCAGCAACATCAGCAAACCACCGCCTGTACTCACCCTTCTCTTCTGGTCTTGGTGGAGTAAACCTCTTCTCTGTTAAACGAAGCTCCGGCTTTGGCACTACTGGAATAAAGAGAAGATAGGATTAAGACAAATGCACCAAGTTCTTTTATTTTTCACTAGATTACAGTGTGCTCCTTCCCGATGTAGCACCAAAGACCCATTCACAACTACATAGCAACTGTCCAGAGATTATATTACCTTCTATCTCCCCATCAATATATGGTGTAGGTACAGATAGTACTGCCTCTCTGACACTATATGATCTAGGTTACAGATAGTACTGCCTCTCTGACACTATATGATCTAGGTTACAGATAGTACTGCCTCTCTGACAGTATATGGTGCAGGTACAGATAGTACTGTCTCTCTGACAGTATTTGATATAGGTTACAGATAGTACTGTCTCTCTGACAGTATATGGTGTAGGTACAGATAGTACTGCCTCTCTGACAGTATATGATGTTCATACAGATAGTACTGCCTCTCTGACAGTATATGATCTAGGTAACAGATAGTACTGCCTCTCTGACAGTATTTGATATAGGTTAGAGATAGTACTGTCTCTCTGACAGTATATGATATAGGTTACAGATAGTACTGCCTCTCTGACAGTATATGGTGCAGGTACAGATAGTACTGCCTCTCTGACAGTATTTGATATAGGTTACAGATAGTACTGTCTCTCTGACAGTATATGATGTTCATACAGATAGTACTGCCTCTCTGACAGTATATGATGTTCATACAGATAGTACTGCCTCTCTGACAGTATATGATCTAGGTTACAGATAGTACTGCCTCTCTGACAGTATATGGTGTAGGTACAGATAGTACTGCCTCTCTGACAGTATATGATGTTCATACAGATAGTACTGTCTCTCTGACAGTATATGGTGTAGGTACAGATAGTACTGCCTCTCTGACAGTATATGATGTTCATACAGATAGTACTGCCTCTCTGACAGTATATGATCTAGGTTACAGATAGTACTGCCTCTCTGACAGTATATGGTGTAGGTACAGATAGTACTGCCTCTCTGACAGTATATGATGTTCATACAGATAGTACTGTCTCTCTGACAGTATATGGTGTAGGTACAGATAATACTGCCTCTCTGACAGTATATGATGTAGACATAGATAGTACTGCCTCTCTGACAGTATTTGATATAGGTTAGAGATAGTACTGTCTCTCTGACAGTATATGATGTAGGTACAGATAGTACTGCCTCTCTGACAGTATATGGTGTAGGTACAGATAGTACTGCCTCTCTGACAGTATATGGTGTAGGTACAGATAGTACTGCCTCTCTGACAGTATATGGTGTAGGTACAGATAGTACTGCCTCTCTGACAGTATATGGTGTAGGTACAGATAGTACTGCCTCTCTGACAGTATATGGTGTAGGTACAGATAGTACTGCCTCTCTGACAGTATATGGTGTAGGTACAGATAGTACTGCCTCTCTGACAGTATTTGATATAGGTTAGAGATAGTACTGTCTCTCTGACAGTATATGATGTAGGTTACAGATAGTACTGCCTCTCTGACAGTATATGATGTTCATACAGATAGTACTGCCTCTCTGACAGTATATGGTGTAGGTACAGATAGTACTGCCTCTCTGACAGTATATGGTGTAGGTACAGATAGTACTGCCTCTCTGACAGTATATGGTGTAGGTACAGATAGTACTGCCTCTCTGACAGTATATGGTGTAGGTACAGATAGTACTGCGTCTCTGACAGTATATGATGTAGACATAGATAGTACCTTCAATATATCATGTAGGCACAAACATATTGGGAGAAAGGCAGCAGTATCTGTGCCTGCATTATGTTTACAGACAGTACTGAGAGAGAAAAAGGGAGCGTGCACTGACTTGCAGGCGTTTGCAGCCACGGGTGGCCGAATACTGCCATGTGGTAGAGACGGAGAGGCAGACACAAGGAGCCAGTACGGTCTGTGTGCATATATATTATGCCTATACTATATTGTGACTTTAGGAAATAAGCCCAGATAGTACTGTTTCCCTCAGAGAGGTGGATCCTACTGCAGACCTGCGTTCACTCTCCCAATATTAAATACTGAGTAAATAAACAGCAGCCATATTCAGAACTTTATAGTAATGCAGCGCTGTTACATACCCGGACTTTTTGCAGGCGGTGGGGGCTTCTTTGGCTTCTGTAAGAAAAAAAAAGAAATCACTTGTGATTATCAAAGCGTCTGTAGCTGCATAAGTAACAATGCAGTAGCCCAGGGCACCCAGTGGAGAAGCAGCTAGGACGGTGAAACCAGTTCTCTTGGCTGCAGCTTGTATCTGATAACACAATAGCCAGGTCTGCCATGCTATAACCTCACACATTTATTACTCTGTAGAATCAGGCATGTCTCTTATGACATTAAGATAGTAGGGGTTCACTTACTTCCTTTTCAGAGTCTTGGATTATAGCAGCAAAGTTGTCAGGAAAAACTCCTTCCCTCCCGTTGAGCTCACCTCTCCACCAGCCCGGATCTCCGGAGTCCTGAGAACATGCAAATACCAGATTGTAATTGTGCTCTTCACTGTCTGCATCACATGATGACAGTGTGATATCGCCACCCCAGCCCCACAGCACAGCCTTACAGGTTGCTATTCTCTCATTGCTGTATACGTTAGGGTTAAGGCTCACTGTATCTCCTTTTGACTTAAAGGGGTACCCTGGAGAAATATATATTTTTTCCCAAATCAACTTGTGTCAGAAAGTTATACGGGTCTAAAATCTTACGTCTTCCGGTGCTCTCTGCTCCCACCTCTGTGGATGTAAGGAACTGTCCAGAGGAGTAGATGTTTTCTATAGGGATTAGCTGCTGTTCTGGGCAGTTCCTGACATGGACAGAGGTGGCAGCAGAGAGAACTGTGTCAGACTGGAAAGAATATACCCCTTCCTGCAGGGCATACAGCAGCTATAAAATATAACTTCCTGAAAGACTGATTTGAAAACATGTCTTTTTCCTCTGGAGTATCCCTTTAAAGGGTTTATCCAGTGTTAGAAAAACATGGCCACTTTCTTCAAGAGACAAAACCCTTCTTGTTTGGGTGGGATTTTGCAACTATGTTACAATAATTGCAAGCCCCACCTGAACTGGAGACAAGAGTTTTGCTCAGTGGGAACGAAGCCTTAAAGAAAGTGGCCATGTTTTTCTAACATTATATAACCCCTTCAAGCTTTTATAGAGTGGTATCTATGGTAATGTATGGGGGTGCATTTGCGGTTCACAAGAATCATGGGTCACATAGTTGCAATACAGATGTTATAGGGTCACTCTATATATACTAGAAGACACATCTGAAGCCTTTTGATCTGTCCGTGATCAGACCCCTAGTGATTGCTATAAGTGCAGTAAGTGTGTTCTCCTCCCATCTCTGTGCACGACTGACACTGTCTGCCAATGTATGTCTATAGGACTGCCTGGATATAGGTGTCACACACAAAGAGCAAGGAAAGAAGAGCCCAGCAGCACGCTTCTCCCAGCATGATCTACCAATTGGTCAGGGTCTGAACATCCCTACCAGTAAAAGTAGCAGGACAATTTAAAAGGGTTATTTGAAACTTTTACACTAATGGCCAATCCTCAGGCTAGTCCATAAATATCTGATCGGTAAGGGACCATTATCAGGCGGTCCCACTGACAAGTCATTTCCCCAGAGCTGAGATGCAGGAATACACAATGCAATAGGCCAGATGAGACAGCAGCCTACATCGTGTAGTGGCCATGATGGAATACTGCAGCGTATCTCCTATTCACATCAACAGCAGCCGAGCTGCAGGAACCCAGTTTGGCCATTGCATATTGTATGGCGCTGTTGGCTTTAGGGCCCTATTACACCAGCAGATTATCTGACAGATTTTTTTCGAGCCAAAGCCAGGAATGGACTTCAAACAGAGAGCAGGTAATAAAGGAAAGACTGAAGGTGGTATTCCACGGGCCGATGCTAGATCGGCGCTCATTTACTGGGCCTATTCCCCGGCCCCGATTATTGTTAAACAAGGGCTGCAAGGACATCGTTACCGATGTCCTTGCAGGTCTTGCTTAACTAGTATACATACCTATTCATGGTGCAGGGCTCCTCTTCTTCGGCTTCTTCCCGGGTCCCGCGCGCTCCTCCAGCTTCAGGGCGGCCTGTGTCAGCTGACAAGCCGCTCAGCCAATCACTGTGCGGGACCGCCGCGGCCTGTGATTGGCTGAGCGGCCTGTCAGCTGACACAGGTCGCCCTGACGCTGGAGGAGCGCGCGGGACCCGGGAAGAAGCAGGAGAAGAGGAGCCCTGCACCATGAATAGGTAATGTATATCGTCAGTCGCCGGCCGCACACCGCTATTCCACGTAGCGGTACGCTGTCGACGCCCGACAAATATAGGTCCGGACCTATGTCAACGATCAGCCGATGACAACGATCATTGGCTGATCGTTGTCTCTAGTCCACAGAGCGATAATCGGCCGAATCGGGCCGATTATCGCTCCGTGGAATAGGGCCCTGAGATTCCTCCTCTTTTCAAAACCTGGTTTCCTGGTTTTGGCTTAAAAAGATCTGTCAGATAATCTGTTGGTGTAATAGGGCCCTTAGGCTTTGTTCTCTATTGTATGCCTGCACCACTTGACAACAGGCCATCTATAGAAAAGTCCCAGAAAACCCCCTCTAAACGGTGGCTGTGTGACACCCCTGAAAATAACCCCGGATCTTACGTTTTCCTCAAAATTAATGCTCTAATGTTACATTAAATGTGAAAACTTACCTTATTGATCAGGTGGATGATGTCGCCCTCTTTAAAACTCAGCTCGTCATCATTGGTCGCCTCATAGTTGTACAGTGCCCGGCACGTCTCTTTGGCTGTGAGGACAGAAATAATCCTGATAACCGGTCTATAAAAACCACAATAACCAAAAGGACAACAATACAAGACATGAGACTAATAATAATCTCCTTTTCTGTACTCGATATCCGATATCCGGGACAGGTTCAAGCCCTGGAGTGTGCACCCATAGTCCCCCAAACTGTGACAACGTTGCCCCCTATCTTCTGTGTTATACAGAGAGCAACAATACTCAGAATTACATTATTATTGTAGTTATAGTCTTGTATATAGGAGCAGTATTATAGTAGTTATATTCTTGTATATAGGAGCAGTATTATAGTGGTTATATTCCTGTATATATGAGCAGTATTATAGTAGTTATATTCTTGTATATAGGGGGCAGTATTATAGAATATTCTTGTATATAGGAGCAGTATTATAGTAGTTATAGTCTTGTATATAGGAGCAGTATTATAGTAGTTATATTCTTGTATATAGGGGGCAGTATTATAGTAGTTATATTCTTTTATATAGGGGGAAGTATTATTATAGTAGTTATATTCTGGTAAATAGGAGCAGTATTATAGTAGGTATATTCTTGTACATAGGAGAAGTATTATAGTAGTTATATTCCTGTATATAGCAGCAGTATTATAGTAGTTATATTCTTGTATATAGAAGCAGTATTATAGTAGTTATATTATTGTATATAGGAGCAGTATTATAGTAGGTATATTCTTGAACATAGGAGCAGTATTATAGTAGGTATATTCTTGTATATAGGAACAGTATTATAGTAGTTATATTCCTGTATATAGGGAGCAGTATTATAGTACTTATATTCTTGTATATAGGAGCAGTATTATAGTAGTTATATTCTTGTATATAGGGGGAAGTATTATAGTACTTATATTCTTGTATATAGGAGCAGTATTATAGTAGTTATATTCTTGTATATAGGAGCAGTATTATAGTAGTTATATTCTTGTACATAGGAACAGTATTATAGTAGGTATATTCTTGTAGTATTACTGCAGTATTATCCTGGGGTAACGTTCCATATACAAGTAAACACATGCTTATCCTTGCCGCTCTTAGGTATTTATAGAAATACTTGTACACACAACTCCTGTTACTTAGACAGGGAGCTCCCTCTATAATAAACATGTACTTTATGTCTTGTCCCTTTTTGCCCCCATGGCTATGATTTTCTTCAGTTTTACAATGTCCGCCTCCAGCTCTGGCACAATACAGCTGTTTTCTTGAAAGATATAAGTTCATATTATTCCCATTAGTGCTGGATACTTGACTGATACTTATGACACCAATGTGAAGCTTGTTCTGCTAGTTTTCTGTCTTAAACACAACCTCTTCCTGGTGCACCCAAGCCTTAGGCCATGTTCACATACGCAGGCAAGGATGCAGATTTCCTGTGTAATCTCCTGGGATCCCCAGAATGGTGGGAAGACGGCAAACATAACTCCCGACGATGGGTTTCTTTTAGTAGATTAAAATTTATTTTCATTGTGTAATAAGAAGTGGTGCTGCAATTTCCCAATATACTTTGTTTTTAGATCCCTGTAAACAGACATACATTCTTAAAGGGGTTATCTAGGATTTGAAAAACATGGCTGCTTTCTTTGAAAAACAGCACCACTCTTGGCCTTAGTTTGTATTGCAGCTCAGTTCTCTTAAAGTGACTAAAGGCGAACAGCAATACCACACACAACCTTAGGAAAGCAACTGGCGCGGTTGTGGAAGAAAGCAGCCATGTGTTTTTTTTCTACTCCTGAATAGAAATGAGCACAATTCCAGCATACTCAAGTCTGATCGTTCAGCATTTAAATACCAGTGGCCTGCAATAGGTCGAAGCCAGTGGGCATAAAGTCTCCGAGATGGCCCTAAAGACTGACGCCAAGATCCCATACATTACCTATAGGACACCTACCTTTAGGTTTGCTGTCTGTTTCTGTTCTAGAGAGATCTGAACTTATCGTTCGAGCGACTTTTATCGGTGGCGTTGGGGTGGGTGATGGCTGCAAGAAAAGGAAGCGAGATAAAGTAAAACTTGACTGAAATCTATACATAATGCAGCCCTGAACACCTCCATACCCGAACATAAGTTTACTCAAGAGTAAAGAATGTAACCAGCAGCATTACTACAATGTTTATAGGTCTGACGGAGCCCTATGTCTCAGCACTCGCTCAGTGACATCACAACGCAGATACACACATTACATCACTAAGGTGCCGCGGCCCTGCTATTGGAGAAGGGCTACAGGACACCATATGATAAGGATAAACCAGCTCATTGGCTGAAGTGGTGTTAGGCTATATTCACACACCTGTAGTGCAGTCCGCGACCGCCGCCCACACTACGAGTGTGCATCTGTAGTGCTCAGTGCTTCACGGAGCACTACTTTCCCACTTACTATCATAGCGATCCGGGCTGCAAAAGTGTGGTCCGCATTACATGTCTTTTTCTTTTGCGGCACGGATCGAGACAATGCACACACGTACGGACGTGTGAACGGGCCATTGAATAGCATTGGTCCTATGTTCTGTGCGCAATTGTGGACAGAACAATGGATTTGTAAATGGAGCCTTAGACTTCAGAAAAATATTCTAGTTGTTAAAAGGGTATTGCCAGTTAGTCACTTGACATGCAAGTGAAGCAAGCTGGAGTCTGATTGTTCGGCATTTGATTACCAGTGGCTGGACAAGCTGGATGCAACCCTAGGGAGCACGGGAAACAATGGCCCCTTAAGGCTGCATCCAACTTCTCCAGCCACTGGTAATAAAATGACTAACAATTAGACTCCAGCATGCTCCAGTTGTGCTCATTACTAATAGATAGCAGTGCCTTACACACAAGGCTTGTACCATACCAGCCCCCTTACCTTCTCAGGCTTTTTGACATCTGTTTCGGAGTTGGGGATCCGCGTTTTCAGTCTCACTGAGCCTTCTTTGAAAATGTCTCCAAATCCGACCCCCATGATTTTCTTTGGCTGTGCCACAGACAGCGGAGGCACTTCTGAGTTAATGGCTGGAGAGAGGAGCGGAGATGCAGGGGAGGCAACAGTGGCGGTCGCTGGTTCTGCAGGACAGACAGAACCCGTGAATATTTACAGCCTCTTATATCTATCTTATCTTATATACTAGGCATATGTGACGGACAAAGCACAAGTGGTTCTGACACATGTTGTCTATCACATCCTTGCATCATAGGGACAGGATATAGGTTCCATTCAATGACTGTAGGCAGAGATCTGAAAAAATCTCAAGGAACTGATAACAATGGTCGCCCAGACAAGGTTACCAATCCTTCAAGATTTGCAACATGTTCTATATGATGGAGATATTGGACATTTGTGGTCTCTAAACTTTGGGTTAGACTAGATGGACCCAGTGGTCTTTTTCTGCCGACAATCTTCTATGTTTCTTCAATCTTCTATGTTTCTAACCTACAGCTATGAACGAACTTTAACTCCTAGCAATGTCTTGGCGCCCTGGTAAGTCATTCAGCCTGACAATATGGCTCCTAGTTAGACACCAGCAAGGAATCTGTTATTCCAGAAAAGCCATATTTAAATCCCTTTAGATGGCGGGATGAACCAGTGACCATCCAGATGGCAGAAGCTCCACTGTTCACTACACGCCAGTCTGTGTATGGAGAACATATTACTGACATTGGCGTATAATCCAGCAAAGCAGAAAAGTGCAATAAGTGCCATCTGTTATATAGTACGCGGGGAGCAAGGGGAGGGTGACTGAGGTCAGGGGAGGGTATATACGAGGTCAGGGTCACCGGGCTGAGTATATACTGTAGATAATCCCCCTCCATCTCTGCATTTCTTATAAACGCTTGTGATAAATCTATAAAACACAGCCTGGCATAGTAATCCTGCCTGCAATAAAGAGACATGGAAGCAACAGGTGTATACACAGCACTGGGCCATACCATCCAGTTTGCTGCCCATATGTCTCATCCAGAGAGGTGAGTGACGTCCATACACACTGTTCTTTATGTACACAGACAGATGTTGGATTCCTCTAGACTCCATTATGGGGAGTGCAATATAGACATCTGTACAGCTACCATGAGGTGGTAGTGGGGGCTGCTTGCTTTGCACAAAGACTTCTGCTTCCAGGACTTATAATTCAAATCCAAAACTACAGATTCCAAGATCCTTAATGTAAGCTGAAGCAGCCGGCTCTGGTCACACCCTATCCTGCTTATCTCTATGGCCACTACTGCCCCCTGGTACACCAGCTGTGCTGCAATTCAGCTGCATAAAAAGATGCAGGATCTGATGGTGTAGTTATCTCCCTTTTCTAGCACATATACCGTGGTATACAGCACACACCAATGCACATAGCACAAGTCTGTTTCTAAGTACATGACATCTAGTATGATGACGCATATATTGGGGGTGGCCATCAGGGCCAAGTGAATGGCACATGATATAGCTCCAAGCTGGGAAGAGACAAGTAACCGGCTTCAGAACCCTCCTGAATCGGCAGCTCCTGGAAGTGTGGATCAAGTGCAAGAAAAACCTCCAGGGCCGTGGGGCGGAGCAGACAAGCGGGAGGCAATCCCTTGTCTATGTCTCTGCAGCTGAATAAACTCCCTCCATGCAAATTATCACCTTCCAAACAAACTTCAGCAATATTTCTCAGTTGGCAAATACTCCTAGGATGAGACGTTAAGTTGTGGTATTGTCTGACATTAGGTGGAGTCTCCTCTGTATAGTAACTCAGCCTCTGTCCTGCAATCCATTCAATGCACCCGGAAAACACTGTATACAATGCAGCTTATAGAAATCTGGCAAAGTTACAGATTCCGGATATCACAAAAAATAATGAAGGTTAATGAGTGATCTTAGGAAGCAGACGGCGGTGCCCGCTGCTCTACTGCGGCTTTACTGGGCAAGTATCTGGCGCCGTGCAGAACGTACGCTTCCAGCCTGATGCAAAACATATGTAATGACTACATCTTATTTATATCCGGCCACGTGCACCAGCCAAGCCCTGCCTGCCTGGAAACCCTCCTGACACCAGAGGCGCTCACTGCTGCGGATTATGGCCAGAATCACATCCACTTCAAAGTGTTGTGTGTAAGGGTTAAAGCCGCGCTCCGCTAAAGACAAGGAATGAAGGAAGGAGAAAGGGAAGCAGCTGCAGGGAGAGAGGTCTATGTCTGATCGAGCATTTATAGCAGGGTCCCCCCAAGAAGGGGCTCTCCAGCACTTGCAAAACTGCAGTTCCCATCATGCCTGGAAAGCCAAAGCTTTGACTGTCAAGGCATGATGGGAATTGTAGTTTTGCAACAGCTGCAGGGCCACATGGAAGGCCCTCCTCCCCGCCCCCTTCATCACTAGGAAAGCCCTGGGCAGGATTTTTCCTATTCATCACCTAAACACCTGCCTTAATGATCCAGTTCATGTGCAGTGTTCACACAGGTGATGAATAGGAGAAATTGTTCTAGTGGCATTCCTAATGATGAGGAGGGCGGGGAGGAGGGACGGAGGGGAGGTGCAATCCTAGGGCATTGGTACTAGACCACACCAATTTGACACAGGGCTGGAAGTTTAAAGGTTTTTTATGACGATAACTGCATCACCTGCAAACGGACCCCAGGACAGATCTTGGATTAAAAGCAGCTATCCGAAGGTACAAGTGGTTTGGGGGGGTCAGATTGTGGGTACAGAGTCACTTTAAGCAGACCACTAACATGCCAATAAAGCACTACTAGTTATCCAGGATCCGCTACCTTTGGCTCTTTACCAGATGTCAAACTACAACCCATTCCTCAGGCCTTAGGCAGTCATGGCAAACTGAGTGTTGTAATTCTGCAACAACCGGAGCCAGAGTTAATAAGATACAAACTCATTCCCATTACCTGGATCTTCAGAACTTTCTTGACTCTCTCCATCATCTGACAGGTCCAGTTCTTTTACAAAGTTTGACGGAAAGAGGCCCGATCGCCCATTAATGGTCCCGCTCCACCAGCCTTCTTCAACCTTTATAACAAAGAAAAACCTCATATCCATTAGCACACAACTTCACACAGGCTCCTGCAATCTACTCCTATAAACACTATGCATGTTGTACAGATTTGTAATTTACTTCTACTTATAAATCTCCAGCCTGGAAAGACTGGAGAGAATACACCACTTCCTGCAGAACACTCAGCAGCTGATAAGTACTGGAAGACCTAAGTTTTTGTAAATAGAATGTACAAAGATCTATAACTTTCTGACACCAGTTGATATGAAACGATAAAAAATTTCGCTGGAGAACCCAAAGGATTTTTTCAATTTTACAAAACTAAATGCAATCTTGTGCTTGCTGTTAGAGAAGCCAATATTGGTTAGCCTGGGCTCATTGCACATACATCACCTATTGGGTCAGGGGGCAGCAATGTCCAAAAGTGTTTTGTCAATCCCTTCACAGGTAAACTGGCCCTCCATTATAGGGATCGGTGCTCGGACCTCCACTAATCTGCTAATTCTGCCATATTCAGTGTATGTTGATGAGAATATCCCTTTAAAACGTTGTTACAGATGGATCATCCTAATTGTTTCCATTTAGTTTCTGAGCGGCCACGTGATTTACATAATGTGACCTAACACAGCGAGATAAGAACAGGATGTAGTGGGACGGATTGTGGAGAGAGAACAAGACATGTGGCGTATTGGGCGAGAGCCAAGAGCTCAGATCACATCCCATCTCCATGTGTTATAGAGACCTATGTAGGATTACAGCTCCGCAGCACAGAGACTGAACCACTGTGAGATTGAAGAGAAGAGGACGCCTAGGACTGTACACAGGTCACCCCAAAAACTGCTCCACATCAAAGGTTTATGATATAACTATGGTGTGTGTTAACTTAGTCCGATTTATGGTATTATATGGGTTACCCCCCATACACGGCGATGACAGTCATTGCAGTGGTCCTTTAAGTGCCCAGCTGATATCGATCCTTCTATAAAACACTCCTCCACCACTATCTTGATATTTATGACAAGCTTGTGCTGTGCCAGATCTAATACAGAGTAGTACAGGAACTACACAGAACATATAGATCATGTTTTCTATGGAAGAGGCAAGTACAGACTGTATGGAAAAACAGGTTAGTATTGGTCTCCACCGTGTACAAGCAATTTCCTCACACAGACACATACTGCCTGCTGCTCACACCCTCTGTTTTCTGTATAGAAGTGAGAAGGGGAGTGGATGCAGCAAAGCTGAGTTTGTTGTGAATAGCATTAAAGGGGCGCTGTATCGGTGGAGTGGTCCGCCACGTGGTGGTAAAAGCTCATGGGACGCTGTATCAGTGGAGTGGTCCGCCACGTGGTGGTAAGAGCTTACAGGATGCTGTATTGATGGAGTGGTCCGCCTAGTGGTGGTAAGAGCTCACAAGACGCTGTATCGGTGGAGTGGTCTGCCACGTGGTGGTAAGAGCTCATGGGATGCTGTATCGGTGGAGTGGTCCGCCACGTGGTGGTAAGAGCTCATAGGACGCTGTATCGGTGGAGTGGTCCGCCACGTGGTGGTAAGAGCTCATAGGACGCTGTATCGGTGGAGTGGTCCTCCACGTGGTGGTAAGAGCTCATAGGACGCTGTATCGGTGGAGTGGTCCTCCACGCGGTGTAAGAGTTTACAGGGCGTTCTATCTGTGGAGTGGAGCTCACAGGACGCTGTGGCCCATTCATATCAATAGTCAGCATAGAAAGCCTCCGGAAATCTAACAAGGCTTCAAAGTACAAGACTTTATAGCGGGGATCCTGGTGGTATAGAGGATATGGCCTAAGTATCCAATAGATATGTGTACATATACGATGCGGCTGCTCACCTCCTCAGTGATATCCAGGACTTCTCCCAGCTTCAGCTCCAGCTCGTCCTCGTTCTGTGGAATGTACTCAAACACCACCTTACATTGCCTTTTCTTGGATTCTGGAAGGAATAAAATGAAAATAAGGCATATGGACTTCCTATATATACATATAACCTGCACTATGGGCTATAGGGACCTGTCCACACCAGTGCAGTAACCATCGGCAAAACTGACCAAATATTACAGCAAAGCAGCTGTGGGCCTGGAATACCGCCATGGTCTTTATCCACATTCTATACAATAATCCGCTATGACAGCTAGGACTCTAGGAAACTACAGGAACAGCAAGACACAGCTCCTTTTACTTATTTTTACGGCCGTGAAATTGCTGCCATAAAATCCTGCTGAATGGGAATTACAAGCCATTTTTCGCCATGTATGTGTTTGTTTTAAGGCTAAAATACAGCGTCAGACATAAAGACAGTACAAAAATGGTGTCTGCTCCCCACTTGTCATCACACCTTGGTCTGCCTGCTCAGATAGTCGCTGACTGAAGCTGCCGGCAGTGATTTGTGGTCAGCAGTGGCAGCGGGCGAGTACTGCTCATTTTTTAGCACAGCCAGGCCACTTTAAATAAAAAAAGTTGCCAGACAACTCTTAAAGCGGATCAGTCAGCAGAAAGACAACTGTGCAAATAAGCCCACAGCTAGACAGGGCTTCCCCTCTGGATTCAGGGCATTACTTCATCTCCATAGTCCTTTCCACCACAGAGATAGAAGCCTTTTTGCTGACCTGCAAATAAAGGCCCTTTTCCACGGAACGATTATCAGCCTGTGGAATAGAAGGCAACGACCACCCAACATCGTTCATAATGGCTGATCGTTGCAGTCGTTTGCTTTTCAACATGTTGAAAAACAATCGACTGATACAGCAACGATTTGCTGCCGTCGCTCCGTGGAATAGGTATGGCGGCAGCAGACGCTGCTGTATGCTATGGGCAGCCCGGACGACCTAGCGATCACCTGGACAGCCCCCCTGGAACCACCCGCTCGCTACCGCCACGTGGAATAGTGGCGGCACTGAGCGGGGAACGAGGAGCAAACAAGCATAAAAGTTCAGGGATTGTTCCTAAGCATGGTAAAAGCCAATGTGCTCTTATTCCCTGCATCTGTATTTAACTCAAACTACTTACCCCATTTATCGGTCAGTCACTAGATAAAGAGGATATGAGCTAGTCTCTCCTGGAGTGCTGACACGTTACACAACACCCCTAGGACTTTTGAGCCTCATTTGCAAATTACAAAAAAAAATATTTTTTCGATGCAAGAAAGGACAACGAAGATCTGCCCGGAATCATGGGAGCTTCAGCCAAACCCGATCATTTGCCTGTTGAATGCTTTAGTCTGCAGCCAGAAAAAGACCAGAATGAAAGTCCTAAGTCTCCTAGGGCTGTATCCATCTTTTCTAAGCAGAGATAAGCCTCAAAACGATCAGGCTGGGTTCAGCTGAGCTGACTGGTCCCATCTAGTCATGGGCTTATTTACACCCGTTTTCCTGATGACAGGTCCACTTTAAAAGGGGTAGTGCGGTGTAAAGCATTTATTCACTAAATAACACACATTACAGTTATAATGTTATACAACTTTGTAATGTGTATTTTTTAAGTGAATGCCCCCCTTCCCCATGTTTCCCCCCACCTACGCTAGACCCGGAAGTGTGGTGCATTATACTTATGGAATCACTGTCAACCCCGGCCGCCATCTTGGCACAATCACGTCTTCTTCAGGAGGCCGGCCGGCCGGACCGCTCCAACCCTCCTTCATGCCGGCCCCCCTCCATCGCGTCATCAGCTGCTCGGTTGCGATTGGCTGAGCATAGTTATGCATAGTTATGCTTAGCCAATCCCGGCTGAGCAGCTGATGATGCAATGGAGGGGGGCTGGAGCGGTCCGTCCGGCCTCCTAAAGATGGCGTGATCGTCCCAAGATAGCTGCCTGTTGTATAACTTTGTAATGTGTATTATTTAGTGAGTAAATGCTGTACATCACACTACCCCTTTAAGGGTGCGTTCACACGTACAAGATCTGCGGCAGATTTGATAGCGCAGATTTTAAGTTGCAGATTCAAAGCAAATCCAATCTGGGCCATCAAATCTGCTGCGGATCAGCTGCAGATTAAAATCTGCGCCATCAAATCTGCTGCAGATCCTGTATGTGTGAACGCACCCTAAGGCAACAAATGAACTGCATGGTTAAGGTCAATAGCTGTGACCTGAAGGGCTGTAAAGAGAGCCTGGAGAAAAATCCCCTGCTCCCCTGCCACTCCCATCCTGGAGATCTCATAGGGCACAGTAGTCAGATCCTATCCCCCGCAATCACTGGAAATAGGGGAAAAGTCATTTTTGGAATATTCCTTTAATAAACATTATATTCTAGATTTGTCTCAGTCATGGCGATACAGTACAGAGATGGAGAATATCCTACTTTTCTTGAGGGATTTGTTTGGCGGTGGTGGCGGCGGTCCCATCCCTGGAATGCCGATCACGCTCATCCGCTGCACCAGGCTGGCCACATTTCCAGACTTTTCCCTTTTATGTAAGTTCTCCTCCTTTGGTTCTGCGTCCTTCTTAACTTCCTACAGGGAACAGAAAGCAACAGAATTAGTAATATCCCAGAGAAGGAGGATGAAGTCATGGAGCCGTCTCCATGTTCTTAGTTTATAGCGAAGCTGGGTCACTGGCAATGGCTGCCTGCATAGTTGTCATCCGGCTTCTGTGGTGTCCTGAAAAGCCACCAATGACTGAACAGTCCTATACTGGAGAGAAGTAGTTGTCAGCCATCTTTTCGGATACACGTACAGACAAATCATTTCCAGTATGTAAGTCGCCCAACAGGGAAACAAGGTGTAATAATAGCAGCAGCCGCTGATCCTGTAAGTGATCAGTATCGGGAAATGCAGGAATGTGAGCAATGCAGGAAGCAGGTAAGCGCTTGTCCTGACAGATCCACCAAGTGATCACTGTGACAGAGGACGACTACAAGAACGGACGGCTCCTGTTACATCTAACTATAGGATATGGCCAACAGATGTCGTCTCCCCCGAAGCATGATCCGCTTAGAGGAAAATATACAAGGGCGACAATGGTGGAATGCTACAGGACTGCTCCGGCATCACAGCACTCATTGTCTCCGTTAGTATTGTAAGCTACAATGCATGGCTGTGGTTTTTGAAGTGTCACTGTCATTTAAATTTTTTTTGCAGAACTCAATAGTACAGGCGATTTTAAGAACCTTTTAATTGGGTTTATTAGCCGAAAAATGGATTTTTATCATGAAAAAGCTGTTTGAGGGTAGCTTCACACGTACCGTATCGTTGCGTATTTAATGCTGCATTTTTATTGCGATTTTAACATGCGAGTTTTGATTTTCACATGAAAATCATGTAAAAATCAAAACTCGCATGTAAAAAAATCGCACCAAAAACGCAGCAATAAAAACGCAACGTTAAATACGCAACGATACGGTACGTGTGAAGGCACCCTGAAGCTCTCCCCCTGTCTTCATGGTTCTCTTATGGAGAGGGGAGGGGTTGAGGGAGATGAGGCACCAAAACAGGACAACAAAGAGTTAATTTACAGCTACATCACTGGGCTATCTCCTCTGAAGTCAGCACTGATCTCTGAATACCAGCTTTCACACAGTCTTTTAAGTCTTTTTGAATGCAGATAATGGCATATTTGCCTAATGAACCCAATTAAAATCGCCTGGACTATGGATTCCTGCAAAAAAATAAATTGACAGTGACACTTTTAAAAGGCTCCGTACAAGAAACCTGTAGTAATAACGTTAAGAGCGCTTCCTAATATCTGACTCCCAGGCTGACGTATGACGGCTTGACATTACAGGCCCAAAGCCTAAGGCTGCACAACTGATGACATCATGTCTCCAGGTACACTGATGTCATAAACAACTACGCCCTCCCATGCCACCACCGAGGAGGAAATGTGTACAACATGTCACACAATGGAGGCGGTGGTAATACCGAGGCTGGCTGTTGTGTGTCATTAGGACGGCCATAAAAGGTGTAATCACTGCTTAATGATGGCGTTCACCGCTCAACACACCCCGCACCCGCCGCAGGGGCCGCTCCTCTCCTGGATGTCTGCCACCACACAACCAGCAATTCTCTACTATGTCCTCCCAAGCCAGACCGGCTCGGGTCACTATATCTCCAGAAGCCAAGAGCTTAAAGGGATTAACCTAGAATTAGAAAAACATGGCTGCTCTCTTCCTGAAACAGCGCCACTCTTGTCCTCAGTGTGGGTGTGATATTACAGCTCATTTGCTTTGATGTGAATGTACCCGACTGTAATACCACACACAACCTGAGGATAAGGGTGGCGCGATTTGTGGGAGAGCGCAGCCATATTTTTCTAATCCTAAATAACCCCTTTAAGAGTCTTGGACTTTGAACCCGACTTGTCTTCCTTATTGTGAGATGTTGGGTGACCGTACACATAATACAGCAGCCATCATGTTTAGAATCAGCCAATGGAGAACAATAACTGAAAGGAGAGGGGGGGGGGGGGGGTCTCTGCTGCAGACAACTCCACTATAAGCAGTTGTGTGGATGCTAAAAGTGTTTCATTCCCCTGCAGCGCGACCACTGAGAGGTGAAGCATTACATGCGTTGTCCATGTGATGCAGGACAGGACAGATCCTCCAGAGAGGGACACGCTTTATATGGGATCTTCACAACAGAGGAGGATGGTAAGGATGTATGGAATGGTTTTTTTTTAACCATCTTTAACATCTATTATCCAGGACCTATATAAGAGTTAGCAAGTGTCCTCCCAGTTCACAGTAAGGCCGGGTTCACACTGAGCAAAACTATCGGAATTGTCCGCTGCGGAACGCCGTTAGCCTCCCTCTCATAATGTGAGTCTATGGGAGGCGCGCGCTGCTGTTCTCATAGCGTCTCTCCGCGCTGAAGAATGAACATGTTCATTCTTCAGCGCGGACAGAGCAGGAGCGCGCCTCGACTCCTATTATGAGAGGGAGGCTAACGGCATTCCGTGGCGGACAATTCCGATTTTCCAATTTTCTCAGTGTGAACCCGGCCTAATAGAAGACAGACCATACATGTCACCCGCACTCAAAACATAGACAGTATATACATCGGGGAGTAGGCCGGGCTCTTCCCAGGGTGTGTATAGAGACATTTATAGCCTACATAATGTAGCAGCATGTCATCTTATAGCCACAGAGATGAGTCAGCAGAGGTGTAGAGAGTGGACACCAGTGACAGCTGTCACCTAACATACCTGCCTATAGCTGGGGGCGGGTCCTGCCATCTCATACACTGCGCTATAGCGGTAAGATGGTGTGTGTCTCATAGATGCCCTATATCCACCTGGCACACTGCAGCTCTACCAGTCATACACTTATAGGCACCGTCCTGCAATTTTGCATCAAAGCAAAACATTGTGTTACATAAAAACCTCAAAGCTTTAAAGAGGCTGCATGAAGCTCACACTCTAATGGTACGAGATGTACAGGGATCATACCTGCTGCTTAAAAGGTCTACTAAGAAATGTCATTGATCCAGACAGGTCATTGATCATTCGATCGGTGGGAGAGAAGCGCTAAGTGTATCCTTGGAGGAGACGGACCCTTGTCTACCAACCTGCCAAAATTATCGTAATGCAATCCGCCCAATGCAGTAACCTCAATAGCTGAAAAGAGATCACGTGACCATTTCTCTTTACCACAGTGTCACAATGTGTTCTCTGTGGATGGTCACACAGATGTGACTGGTATTGTGGCAGCACTAGGAGATCTAGCTATACCTTGCTGCTCAACTTTTTTTCCAACATGAAATGAATGCAGGAAATAACAGGGACACAGCAGTTATCTAGTCATGACTAGGGATGCACGATGCACCGATATTCCGGGCATTAATACGGTTCGGTACCAGGATTTCCTGGTATCAATACTTTACATGGCCGGCAGCTAGCTGAGCGCCAGCCATGTTCTCTGTGCGCCCCCTGCCCCCTAGAGTCACCTCGGCTGACAGCCTACCCTCCGCTCCTGACGGCGCCAAATTCAAATAGCCGGCACTTAGCGATAGCTTGTGCCGGCTACTTTACTGTGTACATGCCGCTGTCACACTGACAGCGGCATATAACCCCTCCAGAAATGATCCTGCGGGCAGCAGTCATTTAAGCAGGGAATGTCCATACGCCGCCTGATCACCCCCGCCCCCGGCGGCGGGTCGCACGACGTGATGAGTTGATCCAGAGTGATGCTCAGTTTAGAAGCGTCTCGCTGTGCTGCGGCAGGGCTGTGGAGACCCCGGACTGTACAGAGTATAGGCCGCCCAGTATGCCTGTCAGTGTCTTCTCACTGGAGGATGAGACACTGCACGTCAAAGTCCAGGGGCTGAGTCCTAGCGAGCCGGTGACGCTGAGGGCCGTGGTGGTGCATGAGCAGGGCTGCCTTTTTGACTCCTGTGCTCACTTCAAGGCTGACAGGTGCGGCACTGTAGACTTGCAGAGGGTTGTGGTTTGAGGCACTCCTGAAGACAAACGGGCTAGGGGCCTGGCAAATTAATGTTTCTGGTACGTCCTGGTAAATTCCGCCCCTCGCCAACAAGCTCCTCCCCCGGAGCCCACCGCAGGTGGGATACTGACTCTCCATGCCAAGTTGGCACAATGCAGCCTTCTATCTACCTCCTGTCTATCTACCTAATCTAATTTTTCTTTCTCTCTCTCTCTGTGCAGTCTGTATACACTGTGGCAATCTACTTCATGCACTGCCACACTATATACAGGCACTGGCACCTCTGCTTGCCTTCTAGGATTTTTTTTTGGTAAAATAAAAAGATTTAAAAAGAGATTGTCCTTAATGTTATTTAAAAACACTGCATAACTACTGCCCCCAACATACCCCAAGAGCTGAAACAGTGCATAACTACTGCCCCCAACATACCCCAAGAGCTGAAACAGTGCATAACTACTGCCCCCAACATACCCCAAGAGCTGAAACAGTGCATAACTACTGCCCCCAACATACCACAAGAGCTGAAACAGTGCATAACTACTGCCCCCAACATACCCCAAGAGCTGAAACAGTGCATAACTACTGCCCCCAACATACCCCAAGAGCTGAAACAGTGCATAACTACTGCCCCAGCATACCCCAACAGCTGAAACAGTGCATAACTACTGCCCCTAGCATACCCCAACAGCTGAAACAGTGCATAACTACTGCCCCCAACATACCCCAAGAGCTGAAACAGTGCATAACTACTGCCCCAGCATACCCCAACAGCTGAAACTGTGCATAACTACTGCCCCAGCATACCCCAACAGCTGAAACAGTGCATAACTACTGCCCCTAGCATACCCCAACAGCTTAAACAGTGCAGAACTACTGCCCCCAACATACCCCAAGAGCTGAAACAGTGCATAACTACTACCCCTAGCATACCCCAACAGCTGAAACAGTGACAGTTTATAACTACTGCCCCCAGCATATCCCAACAGCTGAAACAGTGCATAACTACTACCCCTAGCATACCCCAACATCTAAAACAGTGACAGTTTATAACTACTGCCCCCAGCATACCCCAACAGCTGAAACAGTGACAGTTTATAACTACTGCCCCCAGCATACCCCAACAGCTGAAACAGTGCATAACTACTGCCCCAGCATACCCCAACAGCTTAAACAGTGCATAACTACTGCCCCCAGCATACCCCAACAGCTGAAACAGTGACAGTTTATAACTACTGCCCCAGCATACCCCAACAGCTAAAACAGTGCATAACTACTGCCCCCAGCATACCCCAACAGCTAAAACAGTGCATAATTACTGCCCCCAGCATACCCTGATAGCTGAAGTGTTATTGTCTATAAAATGATTACAAACAGAATAATCGCAAAAAAGTCAAAATTTGCTGCTTTTTAGTGAAATCACATCCCAGAAAAAAAATTCAGTGATGAAAAGGTCACATATATAACGGTCGAGGGGGGCAGGCATGCATTATATTTCTATAGTTGTGTTTTTCTTGTTTTTTAATTCTTTATTAAGTATCGAATTGGTATTGAGTATCGAAATAAAAAAAGTTGGTATCGGTATCGAACTCAAAATTCTGGTATTGTGACATCACTAGTCATGACATAGCCGAGCGTGTCCCTCACCGGGTCTTATTGCAACATCGTGAGCTGGTGTCACTCAGGAGTACAAGGTATGCTACAGGTTTAAAGGGAAGGTCCAGTCCATACAATCTTATAGAGAGGGCGGTTTCCACTACTCTAGACCTTCCCTTTAAGTAACCAGCAGCTGAAGGTCCCTAGACCCCCTGTTATTGATAAGAAGCAGGGTAACACTTCACCAGCTGATCTTATGGGCTGCAGCAGCCGGACCCCCTCCAACTACTAAGCAGCTCAAAATTTACAATCAAATCCAGCTCTGCTACATCTGTGTACCAAGCAATCCAGTAGGAAATATTAGATCAAGGAACACAGGGCACAGTGCTGAGCACACAGGGTACTGCTCCTTACCATTACATTACACAGCGCTCCCAGCATGTGTCACCTCCAGTCGCACAATCCCATCTCCAGCCTCGTCTTCTGCCGTCTATATACCTATCCCAGCCTTGTCCTGTATATACACCTATCCCAGCCTTGTCCTGTATATACACCTATCCCAGCCTTGTCCTGTATATACACACACCTATCCCAGCCTTGTCCTGTATATACACACCTATCCCAGCCTTGTCCTGTATATACACACCTATCCCAGCCTTGTCCTGTATATACACACCTATCCCAGCCTTGTCCTGTGCCATCTATATACCTATACCAGAGAAGACAACAACAAGCGGCAGCACTCACCGGCTCCAGAGACATGCTGCTCGGTCCGCACACGCCCTGGAGAGCGCGCCGCCTGGGGGAGGGGACACAGGACAGGACTTGTCAGGTCCCGGGAAGTCGCTCACCTGCTCCTATACAAACACTGATCACCAGTCCATGTGAATCTAGCTCGGCCCCAGCAGCTCAGCCTATCAGGCTCTGCTGGGAGGTGTAGTCCTACACTGGTTGATGAGGTTTTGCCGTCAGCAGATAAAGACGCTGGAAAGTCCAAAGTTCTCCAAGTTTCTAATCGGCTTGGTTTCAATTTCTAGATCTTCTATGACTGAAGTGGAAGGAAACTTCTCGTCTCCTGTTTGCAACAGTGTATCAGTGCAGGCAAAATGTACCCAAATAATCTAATAATCCTATGATTTCCTGTGGCAAAACTACAACTCCCAGCATGCCCTGACAGCCGAAGGCTGTCAGGGCATGCTGGGAGTTGTAGTTTTGCCACTGTTTGGAGACCACAGGGACCACAGGACTCCTCAGGTTGTAAGCAGTATTACAATTCAGCTCCATTCACTTTAATAGAACAGAGCTGTAATACCACACCCAAACTGAGGACAGGCGTAGCGCTGTTTCTGGAAGAGTGCAGCCATGTTTTTCTAAGCCTGGATAAACCCTTTAAATGTAAAATAAAGCATGGTGGGCTTAAGGGGTGGAGGTGGAATTTTTTTTACCTCAGGCTACCATTATACAATGCATATAAAAATCTGCCAGGTGTGTATGTATGTATGTATGTATGTATGTATGTATGTATGTATGTATGTATGTATGTATGTATATATATATATATATATATATATATATATATATATATATATATATATATATATATATATATATATATATATAATTTATATTACACACACATATATGAATATACAAGGCTACCACCGAGTTTGCTTAGAGTGTGTCATCTATCCGTCTGGACGGTCGCCATCCGCAGTGACGTTCCCAGAGTCACCTGCACAGGATCACACGACTTGGGAGTAGTCAGGGTGTGGCAGGGACGGGATCTCCTTGCAGTACATAGACTGTGTGTGGTCTGTATGAAGACGCAGGTGATCTGGTGAGGAGGAGGGGGCAGCTTCCCACCGGGCGGGCGGGTGGCCAGGAGCTGACAGGAACCTTCTCATACTTATCTGATCAACTATTCCAACAATGCAGAGCTCTTCCTGTGCTACCTCACCGGGCTGCATCCTGCGCTGGGGATCACATTACACACAGTGCAGCCGGCTGTCCCCTAAGGGCCCTGATCCACCGGACGATTATCGTTCAGATTATCGTTAAATCGTTCAAATCTAAACGATAATCGTTCGGTTGAAATGCAGTGAACGATTAACGACCGAACGAGAAATCGTTGATCGCTTTATAAGACCTGGACCTATTTTTATCGTTGCTTGTTCGCAAAACGTTTGCATTGAATAAGATGTCGTTCGGTGGTTTGCAGTAGATACGAACGCAATAGCGAAGAAAAAACGATCGCAAATACGATCATAAGTAACGATCTTGTTCCATGGAAATGAGTGAACGTTTTCAGGTCTTTCGCAATAGCGGTCGTTTGAGATCGTTAATCGTTCACGATTATGCGAAGGATAATCGTCCGGTGGAATAGGGCCCCAAGTCTGAGGTTACAGCAACCCAGCACACTGCTCCCTTATAATCAGTCAGGGGGCGCTATGGTGTGCGATCACAGAGAGTAGGGGAGACTGAACACAATGAGCACATCCCCATCACTACCCGAGACTGCCAAGGATGGAGGCATTATTCCCTCCACTACTTCAGACCGCCAGGGATGGTGCCATTATTCCCTCCACTATACCCCATATCACCAGGGAAGATGGCAATATTCCCCTAAAGCTACTGCTGTCCAGGTATGACAGGAATTTGCAACAGCTGGATGAAGGTAAGTCTGACACCCCCTGACTTGGGCCGGGTCTCCTAGTGATAATACTTCTCTTCTAGCAGCTTCATCACTGGGACAGGAGTATCACAAGCCATATGAACGCCCACACTATACCAGGCCTGTGTTCTGGTAGTCGGCATGTGATACTATGAGTGCAGCATGTGACACATGAGGAATCACAGAGCTTTATTCCAAACTTTGGCTGTCCCCCCCACCTCTCAGCCTCCCCCATCCTTATCATCTAGGACATGTATCAGTGATGTGCACCCTGAGGCCCGCCTGCTGTTAAGTAACTACAACTCCCAGCTGGCAGAGCATGTTGGGTGTTGTAGTTCGCCAACAGTTACATAACCCAATGGTAGAAATAAACCTTATTGTCAGATAGTCTTCTCATGTATTGTACTCTGCCCCCGAAGTAATCAATCGGTCTGTATAATGTTAATAAGAAATAAAAGCCAAGACTATAATCTGTCAGCATGTGACTGGAGACATCTGGGCGACACATTTCCCTGCTGGAAGCATATACCAGCGCCGTCCCGGCAGCCCCTCCAAAATTCCAGAGGATTATCAAGACTGAATATGGCAAAAACACTGATCGGCCTAAGAGACTAGCGGAGTCTACCTGCTGACTCTC
Organism: Dendropsophus ebraccatus; assembly: GCF_027789765.1. Taxonomy (NCBI): domain Eukaryota; kingdom Metazoa; phylum Chordata; class Amphibia; order Anura; family Hylidae; genus Dendropsophus; species Dendropsophus ebraccatus. The sequence goes on from NC_091459.1 coordinate 124,239,227, forward strand.
CACAATTGCCCCCAAAGGATAAATGATTGCCAACCAACAAATAGGCTCCCATATTAACAGCGGGCGCGACTTGCCAACAACCTAATAGTTTCCAATGTGCTTCCCATACCATAAAACAATAACAGAACACATACTCACCTCCCCTGCTCCCCCCATACTGCAGCTCTCAGATCTCCCATTGACGCTCCTGCTTCTTCCAATGACGTCTTGCTCCCCTCCTCAGCCAATCGCAGAGAGAAGGGGAGGTGATGTTATTGGAGGATGTTAGCGCAGCACAGGAGAGAGGACCAGAAGATTTCAGAGCTACAGTGTGGTGAGAGCAGGGATGGAGAGTATGTGGTATTTTTTTTTATAGTCCAGGCGATTTTAAGAAACTTATTGGGTTTATTAGCTGAAAAATGCATTTTTATCATGAAAAAGCAGTTTGAAGCCTTCCCCCCTGTCTTTTGGAGAGGGGAGCGGTGGACGGAGAGGAGGCACCAAAACAGGATAACAAAGAGTTAATTCACAGCTACATCACCGGGCTATCTCCTCTGAAGTCAGCACTGACCTCTCTGACCTCTAATTAGGCTTTCACACAGGTCCCGCTGTGTAATCCTTTGGTCTCTGCTGGCGACTAATCTCCCTCCTCCCCCTCCCCTCTCCATAGGTTACACAGGGCCCGACTGATGTAAAAGAGTTTAGATTTCCTGATAATGAGCAGTGATTGAGAGAGAGAGGGGGGGGCTGGGGAAAGTCTTTTTGAGTGCAGATACGGTGGTACCTCGGTTCTCAAACAATCGGTTCTGGAAGGCAACAATGTAAATCTAATATATTGGTTCTTACACTCTGTGGGTCAGGTGCAGAGCACCCGGCACACAGAGCGTAAAAACGCTCCACGTTTCCCGAAACAGTGAGTCAGGAGCGGGAGGCTATTTAAACTTGCCGCAGTGCTCCCGCTCCTCTCAGCTGCGGGGGCCACCCTGTAAAGAAGTGGGGAATCCCATCATGAGGGGAATCCCCGCTTCTTTACAGGGTGTCCTTTGCAGCTGAGAGGAGCAGGAGCACGGCGGCAAGTTTAAATAGCTGTCCGCTCCTGACTCTCACTGCGGGGACAGGCTGTAAAGAAGCCGGCCTGCCGGCCCGGAGCACTTACTATACGCTTACCCAGCTGGTACACTTCTATAGCCTGCGCCGCACCAGTGCTGTTGCGCACCCGCTCACCACCTTTTTGCTCCCGCTGCTCCCCACCGCCTCTGCAGACTCTCCTTCACCCTAGAGAGGCGGTGGGGAGCAGCAGAAGCAAGAAGCTAAGAAGCTGGTGAGCGGGGGCGTTGCAGGCTATAGAAGAGTACCGGCTGGGTAAGCGTATAGGAAGTGCTCTGGGCCGGCGGGAGGATGTGGAGACACAGGTCAGTGCGGCCGCCGTCTTTACAGGGCGTCCCCGCAGTGAGAGGCAGGAGTTCAGTATAAACATCAGCTGACAGTTATCCCCCTGATTTTGTTTGGATACCGAGCAATGTTCGAGTACTGAGCAAAACATCAGGGGGGAATTTAGTTTGAATACCGAATTGTTTGAACTCCGAGGTGTTCGGGAACTGAGGTATTACTGTATTTGCCTAATAAACCCAATTACAAAGTTTATTAAAATCACCTGTAGTATCGATTTCTGCAAAAAAATAAAAATAAATAAATAATAAAAATACAACAGTGACACTTTAGATAAAGGGAAAGGGAACCTGTCATATGTAAAACTGAAATTCCAAGACTTCATCAGCACGGGGCATACAGGGACGACATGGATAACTTTTCCAATCGCCGAAGTTACCATTTAGTGCATACGGCTCGTATGCAGACTCGTTTTTACATTTGACACTATTCATGCTCCTACAAGCGATGCAGAACTACAACTCCCATCATGCTCTGAGAGCATCTGCAACCATGTAGACATTGAATACCCTGAGTCTTGGCTGAAAAATTTCTCCAGGACTCCGTATACTGACCGGCCAGCAGTATCAGATTATTGCTAGTCTCACTCTGGCACCATGGACAATCACCTGATTATAATGGCTGCATCCATCACTGTGCAGCATAGCGCCACTGTTCTGGTGACCTGCTGTACTGGACACAGACACTGTACGCTGTACTGTACTGAGCTGTGACTGGTTATAAAGGGGAACACAGGCTCCTTCAGCTGATGGGAACCATAACCAATTTTTATATAATGGTATCAGAACAGAAAAACAAAATTTTATTCCTGAGAAAAAAATTACTCAGTCAGAATGACTGTATTATGTCTGGAGCCCAATGAGAGAGCTCCTATAGAGCAACACTTCTCAGACTTTTTGTACTCAAGGCTCTCCCAACAGAGCAAAGGGATGCCGGGGCCTCACCGCACTGACCAAGAGGATGCCGGGGCCTCACCGCACTGACCAAGAGGATGCCGGGGCCTCACCGCACTGACCAAGAGGATGCCGGGGCCTCACCGCACTGACCAAGAGGATGCCGGGGCCTCACCGCACTGACCAAGAGGATGCCGGGGCCTCACCGCACTGACCAAGAGGATGCCGGGGCCTCACCGCACTGACCAAGAGGATGCCCGCATCCTGATGTCCCGCTCATCCAATCAGTGGGTGCGGCGGGAAAGAGCGCTGATTGGCTGAGCGGGAAACCAGGAGCCTTAGGGTGAGTTCACACCTACCGGATCCGCAGATGATTTTTTTATGCTGCGAGTTTGCATCGAAATCAGCTGCGGATCCTGTACTGTGAAGCTCAATGGATCCACTGCCTGCATGGTACCTGGCCCCTTTAACTCCTGTGCCGCAGGGGCGGCGATCGGGCGTGCGGGGGTTTAAGGTGGCCGGGGCTGTAAGCTGCGGGCAGCCGGTGGCGGCGCAGGAGTTGAAGGGGCCCGGTCCCATGCAGGCAGCGGATCCGCTGCGTGTATGGGACCCATTGAGCATCACAGTACAGGATCCGCAGCTGATTTCGCTGCAAACTCGCAGCATGAAAATCAGCTGCGGATCCGGTAGGTGTGAACGCACCCTTAGAAGCAAGACGGAGCGTGGACAGGTAAAGTATTCACCGGTCGCTGTGGTGTAAGGGGGATGAAGCTTTACTTACTCGCAGCAAGATCAATGTAAACCCATAGAAAATAACAGTACCAGGAATCACAGAGCATTTTGCTGCGAGAGTGCGAACCCAGCCAAACCCTGAGATTGTTGCAGTCTGGGAAAGAACTGTGCAGCTTATAGTTACAGCGTTACAGGTTACAGCGGTCACTGCTCAGGATTACATGAAGACAATACCAGGACTGGTTACTGAGGGACACAATAGACCCTGGAGTGAATTCACGGCCAAGACGTTCTCCTTACCTTAACAAAGTTATCCGGGAAAGCCCCCCGCTTGCCATTGAGCTCCCCTTCCATCCAGCCCTCCTCATCCAGCCTCTTGACGTTCTTGATGATGTCCCCCACCCGCATGGTGAGCTCGTCCTCGTGTACCGCCTCATAGTCATATTCCACAACGTATTCAACTGGAAGAAAACAGAGAGAAGTGTTAGGACATTGGTGTAGCGGTATACATCCCGCGCTGTGTCACTGTGCAGCCCTGCATGTACATTTTATTTACCCACACTGACACCCAATAGGCGCGGGCATCTGCCCAAGTTTGACTAGTGAGGACTTCAATGTAACAGCATAGTCACAGCTCGACTAAAAAAAAAACAAAAAAAACCTCAAAAGTGGCAAATAGCCGACTATGTATGGGCAGCTGCCTCTCCGAGCACTGTTATGTCAGGATGCCATCTTGCCAATGTATCCCTGCCTTGGAAGGCACAAACATTGTGTGATCTCACCCTAAAAGCGCCTTTGCTGTACAGAATGGAACACTGTGAGCAGAGTCATCTCATCATTAGAAGGTAAGTGAGATATTGGCAGGATCCCTGTCCAGTCTGTCCTGTATATCGTTTAGTCTGCACCAAACACTCAATGAAATGACTATACGTACTGTACACACAACCAGTAACATCCCTCGCCGGCATCAGATAAAAGTGTATGTAATATGAAGCAATACTACTGGTATATGGCAATATATAACCTGCACCTCCCGCCATACATTATAGGTTATGTGCCATGTTACATTCGCTATGTATGGTCCATATCACAACCCTCCCACAGACATACTGGTGACCCCAAAACACAGAGCTGGCAGCCGATCACAGGCCCGACTCCTCTCTGCACACATCAAAGGCCCCGCCATAGGAAACCACTTCCTTTATTTCATCAGAAAGACTCAGAGAAAAATCTTACACATCAGCTGCACATTTTGTGTCTGGAAAATAGACTATAACACAAGCACTGCTGCCAATTGTGAGGCTGGAAATAGATGTGTAAATTACTCCTATTTGAAAATCTCCAGTCTTCCAGTACTTATCAGCTGCTGTATGTCCTGCAGGAAGTGGTGTATTCTTTCCAGTGTGACACAGTGCTCTCTGCTGTCACCCCTGTCCATGTCAGGAACTGTCCAGAGTAGTAGGAAATCCCCATAGAAAACCCCTCCTGCTCTGGACAGTTCCTGTCAGCTGGTCTGAGGCTTCAGAGATATGATGGTACTGAACCAACAAGGGTTAATCGCGGAGCCATACAAGGCAAGGTCGAAACTAGAAAAAAAAATTTCTTTGCCAGCATTCATCTTTTCTGCCATTTACACAATGTAAAAGTATGAGAAGTGAGGACGACTTCACTAAAAAAGACGCCGTAAACGTCTGTAACCTCTATGGAGCGGAGAGACGGGCAAAGCAATACGGTGCTCAGCGAGTTTCACTTCGTCCCATCCCAATATATAATCTGATGACTACGATGGTTTCATTTCCATGGCTAAAAATTATGTGAGTGCTGACAGCACGGAGGATGTGAGAACTGAGCAGGGAATGGGTGTCCTTGTGGTTGTGCTGAGTGTACACCAGCAGGGGGTGTACTACCAAATCATGTGATCCCCATATTTTCCCAGTTACCGTTTGGTGTATACAGCTCCTATGCAGACTAGTTTTTACATATCGCTATTGATGCTCCTCCAGCCGATGTAAAACTATAGTTCCCATCAGCCTCCCGCTGTCTAGGCATGATGGGAATTGTAGTTTTGCAACAGCTGGAGGGTCACAGGTTGGAGAACACTGTTCTGGACGCCTAAATCTTGCCCTGTAAATATGCAGACTATATAAAAAGTGAGCAAATACAGAACATAAAGATGAAACATGTTTCTAAACTAGGGGGATACACGTCGGCGGGGGGACATGTGCTGCCCATCTGGACTTCATGCACACAGTTACAACACAAGCTGTATAAAAATACACCAGTTTAAAAACCACTTAACTTCAGTGGAATTGAGCTGTAATACCACATCCGAACTGAGGACAGGAGTGGAGCTGTTTCTGGTAGAAAGTGGCCAATCGTTAAACAAGGGCTGCAGGGACATCGTTACCGATGTTCTTGCAGCCCTTGCTTAACTACTATTTTAGTGCTTGAAAAAGCACTATATTGTAATCCGTATTCTTCCTCTTCCGTTTCTTCTTCCAGCCATTCTTCTGCGAATATTAAATCCCGAACCGCTTTGCGCACAGACTCCGTTCAAACTGTGTTTCGAAGCCCTCGGCGGTGACAGGTGTGCTATCTATTTTGGGTTTCGATCGGATTTGTCGTTTTTAAGAAATTAAGACCCCTAATTTCCCATAGAAAATAATGGCCCATTGGAAATAATGGCCACACTGTAAACGCTCACAGCCAATCACAGCACATATGCAAATAGCTGAAATATAGCAGCCAATAGGAACTCTAAGATCATTTCATGCAAATGTATCACAACATTCACATAGTCACATGTCCACTATTGGCCAATAGAAGATGTAATATATGGAAGGTCCTTAAAGGGGTTTGCCGCCCTCAAAGGGGCGGGACCCATGGCACTCTTAAAGGGGCGGTTCCCAGGGTTAAAGTTTTTCTTAAAAGGAAGTCACTGTTAAAGGGGCGCTCTTTTCAAGCACTATGTATTTCCCTGGAAATGCAAATCTAGTTTTAGGGTGCCTTCACACATACCGACTCGCAGCAGAAAACTCCCTGCGAGTTTCTGCTACGAGCCAAGGTCCTGGAAGGCCCCTATCACTACATACAAGCAGTGGTCTGAAAGACCGCTGCATGTATGTAATGCAGCCGCCCCCTTAACCCCTTTGGCTCCCGCACCGCTGTCTCTATACATTACTTGGCTCTGGCTGCACGGGGTCCCGCTCTGCTGCCCAGCCAATCAGTGGCTAGGCAACACACCGATTGGCTGGGCGGCAGAGCAGGACCCCGGGACCCCGTGCAGCCAGAGCCAGGTAATGCATGGAGACAGCGGTGCGGGACCGGTGCAGGAGCCGAAGGGGTTAAGGGGGCGGCTGCATTACATACACGCAGCGGTCTTTCAGACCACTGCTTGTTTGTAGTGATAGGGGCCTTCCAGGACCTCGGCTCGTAGCAGAAACTCGCAGGGAGTTTTCTGCTGCGAGTCGGTATGTGTGAAGGCACCCTAAATGTGTTTTATTGCACTTTTTTCTGTTGCCGACTGTAACAATACACTAGTGCATGGTCTATGTCAGCATTATGCTGTCTCTGGCATGGCTGTGTAGAGGCATATGCATGGTAGGACAAGGGCCTTCAGAAGACCCCCGGGGTTACCATGGTTACCAGTCTGAAGCCGGGACCTCACCGCAAGACTTCTGATATCAGCTTCAGGAGATCAGCTGTAAAACTGACAGATCCCTATTCTGATCCCGGTGTAAAAAGATCAGAATAAGGCCCATAAGTAATCGCTGTAAAAAGCCACACCAGCGGTCACCAAGGAGTTAAAAGGATATGCCAGTGAATTGTTTTTCTTTTAAAAAACACTGGTACCAAAAGTTATACAGATTTGTAAATTACTTCTATTTACAAATTCCCAGTGTTCCAGTGCTTATCAGCTGCTGTATGTTCTGAAATAAATGCTTTATTCTCTCCAGTCTGACACAGTGCTCTCTGCTGCCACCTCTGTCCATGTCAGGAACTGTCCAAAACAAGAAAGGTTTTCTATGGGGGATTTGCTGTTGTCCACAGTTCCTAACATGGACAGAGGTGGCAGCAGAGAGCACTGTGTCAGACTGGAGCGAATACACCACTTTCTGCAGGACATACAGCAGCTGATAAGTACTGAAAGGCTTTCTGGAAACTCCAGACAGGTCACTCCATAACAGGGTGATGGTATGCAGGAGTCCAGCGAGACATGACTTTCAGGAACATATCAGTGACCTGCACAGATACAGCAATCCTTTCTAGTATAGTAAGAAGTGGCATCTTTATCCTCCTCACAGTGAGGAATTCCCCCAAACTCGCCCTTCTCTTTCCTGCTGACCGGGACACCCCGCTCCTCACACACCGGTGACCAACAGGCTTCTAAGAGTTTATTCAGGGAAGTACGGTAAGTAGCAGGGGACAATCCTGTAAACTGGTTCTCCGACCTCAGGTAGTATCGGGTGTGCACATAAATTAGAACTGTGGTGGGTATTTCCAGGAACAATCTGTATATGCAAAACAGGAGTCCGTGGAGCCTCAGTTGCGAGTCTCAGCGAGTTCAGTGATAACTGTGTTTTGTTGGTCGATTCGCTATTGCCCCAACTAGCCAGAATCCTACTCCACACTGACGAGGGGCAAAAACCCCGAAACGGCTGTCTGTGGATGGAAGCCTGCCTTTGCAAGCCCTTGTCATGATTGCAATACTCGCACCTTGAGTTAGACATTGACAAAAAGGGGCCACCCTGGTGTTTCCCTATTTATGTTCCAATACTCGCAACCGAGTGGGACTTAAGGGGCTATTTATCAGGGTGGTGTGGTGCTCTCCCCATCATGGAGGCACCCCGTGGCAACAGGCTAGTGATATCTGGCTATCCCGTGTTTTGAGACTCGCAACTGAGGCTCCACGGACTCCTGTTTTGCATATTAAAATTTTTGGGGGCATCAGTGGAGACTCTTGATTGAGTACTTCATTGGAATTTTTTTCACTGTTCTCCTTGAGTTCAGTGATAACTGTGTTTTGTCAGGAACAATCTGTAGTCATTATTTTATTATCATTTCACAATGACCAAGAACCACAATGGTACCCTGTATCTCACAGCTGTGTCATTATAATACAGATCAATTACTGCCAGGAAGGGGAGAACGTCCACAACAGCAAGAGAGGCCGGACTTTAGCGCATTTTAGGGCAATCCTAATTTCACCTTGTCTTATACCCCAGAGCTGCTCTCACTATTCTGCTGGTGGGGTCACTGTGTACATACATCACATCACTTATTCTGTACTGATCCTGAGTTGCATCCTGTATTATACTCCAGAGCTGCACTCACTATTCTGCTGGTGGGGTCACTGTGTATATACATCACATCACTTATTCTGTACTGATCCTGAGTTGCATCCTGTATTATACTCCAGAGCTGCACTCACTATTCTGCTGGTGGGGTCACTGTGTATATACATTACATTACTTATCCTGTACTGATCCTGAGTTACATCCTGTATTATACTCCAGAGCTACACTCACTATTCTGCTGGTGGGGTCACTGTGTATATACATTACTTATCCTGTACTGATCCTGAGTTACATCCTGTATTATACCCCAGAGCTGCACTCACTATTCTGCTGGTGGGATCACTGTGTACATACATTACTGATTCCTAAAGCTCCTGTATACAGGCTGTGTATGCCCATTATCTCCACATGAATGGCGGCTCCTTGTTATCACATGTCACAGTAACACAAGACTGAGGACACAATATCAGGATTATTTCCAGCACAGATCAACACAAAGTGAACAAATAAAACATCTGTGATACTGCAGGAAAAATACATCCAAACTATACTGTCTACTCTGCAAAAGTGTGTGTGCTTACTGCAGCTCCATCAAACAGGACCCTGCCTATCTAGTCTCCTTCAGCATAATAAGATTACAGCTCCAAACCCAGTACACTATTATTGCCTGGTTATCTAGTCTTCAGCAGCATAAGGCCATAGATAAAAAGCTCACTACGCTATTACTAGTGGTGTAGTCCTGCTTATCTAGTGTCCAGCAGCATAATAAAGATCACAGCTCACTATTGTTAGGGTGCGTTTACACAGACAGATCTGACAGAGAATTGAAGCCAAAGCCAGGAACAGATTACACAGAACAGGAGATAAAGAAAAGAAAAGAGATTTCTCCTCTTTCCAAATCCATTCCTGGCTTTGGTCTCAAAAATCTGTCCGATAAATCTGTGTAACTCCTACCTATCTAATCTTCAGCAGTATGTCATCATAGATGAAACCTTACTACACTATTGTTAGTGGTGTAGTCCTGATTATCTAGTCCCCAGCAGCATAATAAGATCAGAGTTCCACCCTTCTACTTCACTATTGTTAGTTGTATAGTTTAGCCTACCTGGTCTTCAGTAGTATCAAAGATCAGAGGTCAAAGGCCACTACAATATTTTTAGCGGAATAAACCTGTTTATCTTGTTTCCAGCAGCGTAATAGCATTGTCGTTCCGCCCCCGCTACACTATTTTTAGAGGTACAGTCCGGTCTAGTCTCCAGCAGCCTAAGACCCAGTATACTATTGTCAGTGGTGAAATCCTACCTATCTACTCTCCAGCAACATAGGGCCCTATTCAACCGGACGATAATCGTTCAGATTATCGGAAATCGTTCGAATCTAAACGATAATCGTTCGGTTGAAATGCAGTTAACGACTAACGACCGAACGAGAAATCGTTGATCGCTTTATAAGACCTGGACCTAGTTTTATCGTTACTCGTTCGCAAATCGTTCGCATTGAATAAGACGTCGTCCGCAGTAGATACGAACGCAATAGCGAAGAACAAACTATTGCAAATACGATCATAAGTAACAATTATCTTCCCATGGAAATGAGTGAACGTTTTCAGGTCTTTCGCAATAGCGGTCGTTTGAGATCGTTAATCGTTAACGATTATGCGAACAATAATCGTCCGGTGGAATAGGGCCCTTACCCACATATGTGGCAATATATCACTAACAGTGTAGTAGCGTTGTCATCTAGTCACCAGCAGCCCTTCATACCACAGGTAATGTATGTGGAGCAGGGCGCCACCCAGTGAAACCAATAACACATTGTAACCAGCTTACACTGAGCCAGTCCTGGCACTCAGTACAAAGGTGGTGGGCAATCATGGGCAGTGGTGGGCACAAGTCTCCCGCTCATCACTGGCCATATAGTATTCCTTGCTGTAATGCAGGTCATGCTTACAGTAAACAAAGCAGCCAATAATACCGCCATATAAGTCCTAGCATGGTCTGGATAGATGTTGTGACCTATGCACTGCACAATCCGGCAGGTGTGCTCACCTGCTCTACCCCTCCCCGCACTGTAACCACAGGCATGCTCAACTCCACCCGCAAAAGGTGTTTAGCAAACAGATCCTCACACCGTGACCTCACAGACCGCAGGAGAACAAGGAATCTATAGAAATACCTTATCGTCTCACCTCACTAATGTATCCGATAGGAGCTCAATGAGAAATCCGTAGGTGCACAGCGGGCAAGGCAGGGAAGAGAACCAAGATGGGGCACAGAGAATAAGGCACTGGGTGAGCGTTAAATCGGTAAACAGAAGAAAGCGGTGGGCAAGTTTTAGAGGGAAGAGGAGAACAAAGCACCAGGTAATCCTTATGGCAGACAAACAGTATGATGTAACAAGCTATACAGAGGATAAACTAGTGCAAACCACTGGAGAAGCCTAGAAGGGAAAACATTAGACAGCAGTGAGCGAGCCTCAATAAGAGCCAGAAGAGAGCAGTGAGCTTAAAGAACATATCCAGAAAAGAGCAATGAGCGAGCTTAGAATAAGTAACCAGAAGAGGGTTGTGAGCGAGCTTAGAGGGTACAACCAGAAGAGAGCAGTGAGCGAGCTTAGGGGGTACAACCAGAAGACAGCAGTGAGCAAGATTAGAGGGTACAACCAGAAGAGAGCAGTGAGCGAGCTTAGAGGATAAAACCAGAAGAGAGCAGTAAGCAAGCTTAGAAGGTACAACCAGAAGAGAGCAGTGAGCGAGCTTAGAGGGTACAACCAGAAGAGAGCAGTGAGCGAGCTTAGAGGGTACAACCAGAAGAGAGCAGTGAGCGAGCTTAGAGGATAAAACCAGAAGAGAGCAGCAAGCGAGCTTTGAGGGTACATCCAGAGGAGAGCAGTGAGCAAGCTTAGAGGGTATAACCAGAAGAGGGCAGTGAGCAAGCCTAGAGGGTACAACCAGAAGAGAGCTGTGAGTGTGCTTACAGAACAAAACCAGAAGAGAGCAGTAAGCGAGCCTCAATAAGACAAACAGAAAAGATCATTGAGCAAGCTTAGAGGGTACAACAAAAAGAGCTGGGAGCGAGCTTGGAGAACACAAGCAGAAAAGAGCTGTGAGCGTTCTTAGAGGGTACAACAAGAAGAGAGCTGTGAGCGATCTTAGAGGGTACAACAAGAAGAGAGCTGTGAGCGATCTTAGAGGGTACAACAAAAAGAGAGCTGTGAGCGAGCTTGGAGAACACAAGCAGAAGAGAGCTGTGAGCGAGGGACCAGGGACAGACCATACAGGTTCTAGTTATGAAACAAAGAACTGGAACAATAATACAGATCTAGCGGTGGGTAATGAGACACCCCATAGACACAGCTGTATTTCTCATCCTGGACACCTGGACAGGTAGAATGGTCTCTGCCTTTATACACACTGTAGCCCATGCTCGCCCTTATCTATTGTAGCCTTTGTCCTCTCGGCTATGCAGGTGTGTGTCCTGTAAAGTGCTGCGTCCTCACATGATCCAGGTAAATATAGTTCCTTACCTCAACGTTTCCCAGGTCTACCATTTATATAACACATTACAGGATCAATATGTTCCCACCCTACAACTCCCCAATATACTGATCACCAGGACACATCAGAAAGTAACCAGTACATCACACCACTAGAGGGAACCTGCCATAATACTATAACCCCCATGATGCCTGGAGGTTTTGCCGACACCCTCCGTACAGGGGACACCGCAGATCCCTGCACGGCTAAACCTAAAGCTTCAGGAGAAGTAACCGCGGATAAAGCGACTTCATAAGGAACCTGTGCGATCCTGTAACAAGTCCAGTCCTGTGGGAATTCACATGGGAATAGCAGTGTAGTGAAGTCATGCTACCTTACAGACATTACATAGCGGCCCACGTCTGGCTGCCGCACATCAACCAACTAATCCAGTTCCCTATAGCAGTGCAAGACTACAACTCCCAGCAACCCCCACTGATCAAACTCAAGATCACCAGTCAAAGGTAATTAACAATGACAGATTTGCTTAAACCAGGATTGGGGAACCTCCGGCTGTTGCAAAACTACAATTCCCATCATGCCTGGACATCAACCTTTAGCTTTGGCTGTCCAGGCATGATGGGAAATGTAGTTTTGTAACAGCTGGGGGGCCGAAGGTTCCACATCCCTGCCTTAAACCATCATCACCGCCACTTACCTGTGCACCATCACGACAGCGCCACTTAAAGGGGTTACTCATCCTTATATAATTAATGGTTTATCTTAAGGACAGGCCATCACTTTTATACGGCTGGGTAACCCTACTTTAAGTGGATTATTTAAAAAAAAAAAAAAAAAAAACCTCCAGTAAGGAATTCAGTATTCTCTCACATACAGCTACAATAAGGAAACCCAATCCACCCCGCAGGCAAAATATTGCCTATTTAATCTACATTGGATGTACACATTTACAACCTTCTTTTTTTTTTATTACCTCAAAGCTTTAAAAAAAAATAAAAGGGTGTCTCCAAGGTAACAGACTACATTCCAACCCTGAATGTAGTCTGAACCTTCGGTTATGCGTTTAGGTGACATTAGATAAATGGTGAACAAACACAAGACCAGGGGTGCCCTGACACCGATGGAAAGACAACAAAGTTAAATAGCTGCTTTCTTCCAGAAACAGCACCACACCTCTCCTCAATCTGGGTGTGGGTTTTAGTAGCTCAGCTCCATAGAAGTGAATGGAGCAGAATTGTTATGTCGTGCACAACCTGAGGACAGTGGTGGCCCTGTTTGTGCAAAAAAGCAGTTGTGCTTATCTAATCCTGGATAATCCCTTTAAAAATGATCAATTTCAACAAGCCTGGGAGAAAAACGCACACACCTTTTGCTCCAATGCTCCCTATTGGTAACACACACAGCGGAGAAGAGTGTGCTGGTGTATGGACTGTGGGAGAAACAGCCGAAAGAGCAACAGTGTACGGCCGCCATTACTCTCTTCCATATGGTAAATCAGCAGGCACCACCATGGGGCACTTTAAGATTCTTTTTCTAGTGAGATCAGTAAAAGATTTGTATACAAAGTAGGTCGCAGCTCATACCCTTTTAACTATATACCCGGCATATGTATCCATCTTATCCAGACTCCTGTATCTATAAAGTTTTGGCGCCAATTCTCTGTACACAATACCGCCATTACTCCACTGACGTCCACTGATATGAAACTCCTAATGTATAGTAATAGTCAGAACACTTATGCCACATCACACTGCCATCCTCCGCTGCCCCAGTCTCTACCCTGATGTAACACCAAAAACTGCACCCAGACAAAACTTCTTTGCATGCAATGCAATGCATAACTTTGTATGAAAGAAAGCAGCATGTCTCCACTATGTACAAGATTCTAAAGGGTGTTCGGCAGAATGGGGATTACAGCTCTGGATGTGACTGGAGTGTACCGCTGCCCATAATTTTTTTTATCGGGATTCTTTCAGCAGTATAAGGGGGGGGGGGGGGGGGGGGGCGGCCTAACCTTCCCCTGATATAAGGGGAAACAGGAAGAATGCAATGTTTATAGGGAAGTCAGAGGAGACGGCCGTTTGTAAAAATAACACTCATTCTAGTCTAATACAAAAGTGAAGTCATTTTACACATTAGTCTCTCTTTATTTTGCATTTTTGAGTTACACCACTGATATACAATGTATACCATGGCGTACCCACTGAGTACTACAGAGGGTGATTATTGGCCAAACAGGCTGCTATTGCCTTGAGTAATAGCGCTAATGTGTAATCAGGTTGATTTTACCCATAAAAGACAACTCCTGCACTCATCAAAAAAAAAACATGAACTGAAGCTCCAGTTGGTGTCTTTTATTTTTTTCTTCACTTCCTGGTTTGGGAAAGCTCCCACGATGCACTTTGTCTCATGTGATGTCTAACTGACTCTGTAGAACTGTTAGATGGCTTACAGCTTGCTCAGCCAATCAGAGCTGAGCAACCTGTGTCATCTGACAAAGGAAGGCTGGCCTAACAGGGCTTAGATCCGCCTCCCCCTTGAGTATGTCATTGTCACAAAATGGCTGCCACAGAGCAGCCTGGGGTCAACAGTCATTAGGTAAAAATGAGTTCACTTCCTGGTGGGGGGCAGATAGGTGATTGAAGCATATTACAAAGTTATATAACTTTACAATGTGTATCAATTACTAGAAAAGAGATTTTCACCGGAATACCCCTTTAAAGAATAGGCCTAATTTTGTGTCTACATCACTTACATGTCACCATAGTAAAAGACTATAAGCAAACTTTGTGTCATCTGACCCTCCATTCTCCAGTTTTTAAGCCGCTAAATGTAAGAAGAATGACTGCAGGATCAGACTACACAGGATTTGTTTGTAGTCTGTTACTATGGAAACACAGTTTTGCAAAAGAGCTGTATATGCAAAAAAACAAAACAAAAATCAAACACTACTTTTTTCTATTTTAAATGCTCTGGAGCTACAGAAAAGAAAAAACAATAGGGTACATGACAAAAGATGTGTACAGAGTATGTAAGAATGTGCCAAGTTTAGAAGAGAACGTCTAGAAGTAAACTAAAAACCCTAAAACTTTATGCTGATCTTAGCTGCTTTTACTCTGGTAACTATTTATCAAGTTCATGGGAAAGTGATGAAACATTTTCCTCATCACTCCCCCACCCATCTCTTCCAATTGCCTTAACTCCTTAGCGACCCATGACGTATCTGATACGTCATGGTGCCGCGGGGGGTGTTCAGAGCGGGGTCCTGCCGGGACCCTGCTCTGAATGGCGCTGATCACGGCTGACATGTGCAGCTGGGCAGTGCCTCTTTTAGCTGGCGCGGGTCCCGTTGCCGCGTCGGCTAATTAAGCCTCTAAGTGCAGCTGTCAAACCTGACAGCTGCACTTAGATGCTTAGATCCACACATCCCTGGTGTCTAGTGGGACGGATCTCCCCCCCACGATGCGATCGCCCGTGCTGGGCCTCAGCGTCGGAATAACACTGATCCCGGCTCGGCAATAGATTGCTATGGCCTGCAGCAGGCTATAGCAATCTATGACCGATCTGATGGATCTTTGCTGTGTATATACACAGCATTGATCTCTATGAGAGATCAGTGCTGTTTATATACAAGTCCCCCAGGGGGACTTCTAGTTAAAGTAAAAGTAAAAATGTTTTTTTATTAATAAATAATCCCCTCCCCCATTAAAATTCCAAATCACCCCCCTTTTCCCATTTTATAAATATAAACAAATAAATAAACATATTTAGTATCGCCGCGCGCGTAATCGCCCGAACTATTAATTAATCCCATTCCTGATCTCGCACGGTAAACGGCGTCAGTGCAAAAAAATTCCAAAGTGCAAAATTGCGCATTATTGGTCACATCAAATCCAGAAAAAAATGTAATAAAAAGTGATGAAAAACTCGTATATGCGCAATCAAGGTACCGATAGAAAGAACACATCATGGCGCAAAAAATTACACCTCACACAGCCCCATAGACCAAAGGATAAAAGCGCTATAAGCCTGGGAATAGAGCGATTTTAAGGAACATATATTTGTTAACAATGGTTTAAATTTTTTAGAAGCCATCAGATACAATATAAGTTATACATGTTATATATCATAGTAATCGTAACGACTTGAGGAACATATATAATAAGTCAGTTTTACCATAGGGCGAACGGCGTAAATGCAAAACCCCCTGAAATCAAAACAAATTCCTTTTTTTCTTTCAATTTGACAGCGCAAATTATTTTTTTCCAGTTTCGCAGCATATGTTATGGAAAAATAATGCCTGTCATTGCAAAGTACAATTGGTTTCGCAAAAAATAAGGGCTCATGTGGGTCTCTAGGTGAAAAAATGCAAGTGCTTTGGCCTTTTAAACATAAAGTGGAAAAAGCAAAAATTGTCTTTGACCTTAAGGGGTTAAAAGCGTTATCCAGTGCTACAAAAACATGGCCACTTTCCCCCTACTGTTGTCTCCAGATTGGGTGGGGTTTTGAAACTCAGTTCCATTAAAGTAAATGGAGCTTAATTGCAAACCGCACCTGAACTGGAGACAACAGTAGGGGGAAAAGTGGCCATGTTTTTGTAGCGCTGGATAACCCCTTTAATACTGCATTAGGAAAGATGTTGCCTAACATAAACATCCCCCTTAATTTTGCACTGGATGTGTGCAGCGCCCAATACAACGATGCCAGATCACCTAGTGTACACAGCTCAGCCCTGGCAGACTGACTATACGCAGGAGAGCACTGTCTCTGCGGCTATTTTACCTCTGCTTGCTAGTTGCAGGTGTTTGTGGGTATGAAGTATAATGACATATAAACAGACTCAGACGTTGGTCCTGGCACAACACCTGCAGGTGACGTCAGCCCTTGTACACGGCTCTTGCCTGCCGTCACGTGCAGGAAGTGACTGTCGCCTCCAGAGATTTAAGTAATCAGACTATATAAATAGGAATTGCACTGCCAAAGGGGTGTACAGTGTTTCATCAAAGGATACAACAAATACTACTCCACCTGGGGACCTGGCAGAGGATGCAAATACTCCACTAATCTGGGCATGCGGAATCAGGGAATATCCAACATCTATAGGTCCTCCAGCAGACCGGCTGCCAGGCACTTCATACCAGTCCAGGCTGTTAGCAGCAAAAGTCGTCCCTTTATTCCCTAGGTGACTTAAAGGGGTACTCTTTAAAAAAAATTACATTACATTACATGCAGTATATCACTAATCCAACATACTAAACATGTATACTTATCTGCCCCAACATTTCTTCCAGCACAGGGGACGTAGCTTCAAAACCAGCCTGTAAGGGTAGCAGACTACAATTCCCATCATGCATTGCTGACATCCACTGCAGGTTGTCCTCCTCCACTGGTCTCCAAACCCCTGTGCATCACATTAGTTCCCATCCTCTGCTGCTTTATAGACAAACAGCTTATCCTCCTACAATTCTTAGTGCTGCAATTCAGCATGTGCGACCAGGAAGTTAAAGTGACTGTACCACCAGGCCCAGGCTGAAGCACTGGAGACGGGCCGACCCACCCCCAGTGGGAAGAAACTCCAGCCCCTCCATGACGTGACTCCATTAGAATCAATGGAACCCTATCATAGAGGGGCTAGGGCTTCCTCCCACTAAGGGTGGGGTCGGCCCGCCTCCAGTGCTTCAGCCTGGGCCTGGTGGTACAGTCACTTTAAAGGGGTTATGCAGGATTAGAAAAACATGGCCACTTTCTTCCAGAGACAAAACCACTCTTGTCTCCAGATTGGGTGGGGTTTCAAACTCAACTCCATTAAAGTAAATGGAGCTTAATTGAAAACTACACCCGAACTGGAGACAAGAGAGGGGGAAAAGTGGCCATGTTTTTGTAGCGCTGGAGAACCCCTTTAAGCTCCACTCACTTCAATGGAACCAAGTTGCAAAACCTGCAGCCAAACTGGAGACAAGAGTCGTGCTGTTTCAGGAAAAAAGTAGCCATGTTTGTTTTAAGCTTACGTAACCCCCTTAAAGTGTCACTGTCGTTAAAAAAAATTTCCGCAGAAATCAATATTCCAGGCGATTTTAAGAAACTTTGTAATTGGGTTTATTAGGCAAATATACCATTATCTGCATTTAAAAAAAACTTTCCCCAGTTCCCCCCCCCCTCCTCTCTCTCATCCACTGCTCAAAATCAGGTAATCTCACCTCTTTTACATCAGTCAGATCCTGTCTGTGCTAAGGAGAGGGGAGGGGAGAAGGGAGATTAGTTGGCAGCAGAGAGAAGAGAACAAAGGATTACACCACAGGGAGCCGCTGAAAGCTCCAATTCAGAGGTCAGAGAGGTCAGTGCTAATGTCAGAGGAGAGAGCCTGGTGATGAAGCTGTAAATTAACTCTTTGTTGTCCTGTTTTGGTGCCTCATCTCTCCACTTTCCATAGAGAACAATGAAGACAGGGGGAGAGCTTCAAACTGCTTTTCATGATAAAAATGCATTTTTCGGCTAATAAACCCAATTACAAGGTTTCTTAAAAATCGCCTGTACTATTGATTTCTGCAAAACAAATTTTAATGACAGTGACACTTTAAGGCTATAATCACACACTGTAAAAACAACGGCTGTATTTGGGCAAATAATGTCTGTTGTTTCAGAAATAATGGCATTGTTTGTGCAACGACGGCCGTTGTTTTTACATAGTGTGAACACAGCTTTAGGGTACATTCACATGGAGACTACAAGCGGATTCCGCCGGGCGGTCTCTGCTTGCAGTCCCACCTGTTCCGTAGACTCAATGATATTTGCCAGCGTATTCCACTGTCTTCCCGAAGAATTAACACGTCTATGGAAGGGGCGGGACTACATGCCCCTTCTCCACATGGATTCCACAGTGTGAATGTACTCTAAGGCTGCATTCACACGTTCCGTGTTTCGCACACATGCTCTGCACGGAACACAGACGTGGAATGCCTGTAACGGACTCTCCCCCGCCCGGACAGCATCTGTGATAAGATGCTGGGAGCGAGGGAACTGTACAGATATGCGCCACGCTGTTATAACAGAGCCACGCAGCTGCTTCATTACAGCACGGCGCATATCTGTACAGTTCTCCCGCTCCCAGCATCTAATTACAGATGCTGTCCGGCAGGGGAGAGTCCGTTACAAGCATTCCACATCCGTGTTCCGTACAGAACACGGAACGTGTGAATGCAGCCTCAGGCCGCATTCCCACACTGCAGTTAACACAGCTGAAACCAACAGCCATGCAATCTTGCTGAAAATCGTGGAAACACATCACATCACTATTGATGAATGCATGGCAATGTGGTTTCAGCTGCGCACAAACTTTAGAATGGAGTCAAGTACTCTATACTGGAATACCAAAGGGATACTCCAGAGGGGGGGAAAAATAAAATCACCTGTCTAGAGTAGTAGAGGTTTTCTATGGGGAGATGGCAGCACTGGAAAGAATACACTACTTCCTGCAGGACATACAGCAGCTGATTAGTATTGGAAGAACTTGCAGTACAAAGTCTAAAGAGACGGTACAGGGAGCCAGGTATCTAACTAAAAAGGATATCGGAGAGCTTACAGCAATGCTTACTGGGTTGAACACTCCTTAAAAGCTCCACCCCCAACTATTGGGCAGAACACTTATCAGAAGGCTCCTCCCCCTAGGTATGCCAGGCACAATATAAAGCCTCTCTACATACAGAGTATTATATTCCATAGGACTTAAACAGAGGTGGGATCACTAAATATACATGTACACAGCAAAAATCATTGGCTACATGTACGCTGCACTAAACACGACCACCAGCAAGGAGGTGGGGGCGCCAGAGTGCTCATCATAGTTATATTAATAAAACAAGTCTTTAAAATGAGATTAGTTTGTTACACAATGTGGACAGATTATTTCTCTATTGCTGTCTGAGGAAGGAGGAAGAAAATACAAAGACTACAGGAAAGAGACCGGAGTAAACCTGAGCCAACAAAGGAAAGCACGAAGCGGACGCATGGCCGAACACAGCTTCCTCCATGATCTTTAAGAGTAAGAGTCTCAAGTATTTTGTGGCGGGATTTTCCAGGACTTTAATAATGATGGTCTATCGGTAGTTATATCGATAAATAAAGAGCCAGCCACAGCGCCATACTGATGGTTGTGGCTGTGCCTGGTACTGCAGCCAAGTCCTATGTGACATATGAGTTTTGCAGCACTCTGACACTTGGTGCATTATAGTGTATATTCCAATGACAGAAAGGAGAAGACCTTCAGTGTTTCACAAAGCCGACATACATCAGAGATAAACTATAATCCTCAGAAATCCCAAAACCTTAGAAAATTGCAGGCTGCCCTATATGAATGCAGTGTGCACAATCCTAGTGAACTGTATAATAAAGCGTGCACCACGTCTGCCTCCTGGATACGGGATCCCCGGCAGAACAGGGGACATAATAGGATCTTACACCTGATCCTATGCTGCTACAAGGAGCCTTTATAGGTTCAGAAAGCCAAGAAAGTGTAATGAGGAGGCGAGGTGGATTCCTGAGACGCAGGAGAACACAAGGAGGGATCTTACAAGGGATACAAGACGCTTGGTATGGAGGGTACAGGGCATGGGGCGGCTGTAATACTATATAGCATTCCTCTATCATAGCACTGTATGGCTATACAGCACAGGACTCTGTACATGCACGGGATGCAAGGCAATGTTTCCAACCTGTGGTCTCCAACTTTTGCAAAACTAAAACTCCCAGCATGCCCTGATATTGATTTGTAAATTACTTATATTAAAAAAATTAAGTGTGTTCCAGTCTGACACAGTGCCCTCTGCTGCCACCTCTGTCCATGTCAGAACTGTCAAGAGCAGGAGAGGTTTTCTATGGGGATTTTCTGCTGCTCTGGACAGTTCCTGACATGGACAAAGGTGGCAGCAGGGAGCACTGTGTCAGACTGGAGAGAATATACCACTTCCTGCAGGACATACAGCAGCTGATAACTATGAAAAACTTTTTAAAATAGATTTTTTTAAATTGAAGTAAATTTAAAAAATCTATATAAACTTTCTGACATCACTTAATTTGAAAGAAAAAGATTTTAGCTGGAGTACCCCAGCGCAGTTATGCAACACAATCCAATATTTCACTAGTAAACAATCCATCTACCAAGGCTCAATCCAGGACAAAACCTCCAGACCGGAGCCCAGCCTTATGGCCCTATAGTCGTCTAGAGGAGCAAACGAGCGCTCTCAGCGGGGGGGCTGCCCGGGTGATCGCTGATCGTCCGGGCAGCCCATAGGATACAGCAGCGTCTGCTGCCGATACTCCTATTCAACGGAGCGATGGCAGAAGATCGTTGCTGTATCAGTCGCTTGTTTTTCAACATGTTGAAAAACAAGCGACTGCAACGATCAGCCGACATGAGCGATTTCGGCTGATCGTTGCACTCTATTCCACGGGACGATTATCGTCCGTAGCGGCCGAATACGGACGATAATCGTTCCGTGGAATAGGGCCTTTAGACCACAGGAAGCGGCAACACATGGCCCAGAGCTTCCTGCTAATCCCAGCACAAGACTGATCCCTATCTGCGATGTACTGTATGGGCCTGTCCTCCTCCCATATTACACAGTATGCAATGTACCATCTTACAGGATCACAGGCGCAGGGGGCTAGCAGAGAGCTGCAAAGACTGTCCTCTGGGGGGGCGACATTGCTACCAGTCTTTT
Organism: Dendropsophus ebraccatus; assembly: GCF_027789765.1. Classification (NCBI taxonomy): domain Eukaryota; kingdom Metazoa; phylum Chordata; class Amphibia; order Anura; family Hylidae; genus Dendropsophus; species Dendropsophus ebraccatus. The sequence goes on from NC_091459.1 coordinate 124,260,789, forward strand.
ACATTCTGTTCCTATCTCTCCACAATAGAGGGGGGGAGGTGACACCAAGAAAGAACCACTATACGGACAGCACCCGTGTATACATACCGCACACAGCAAGGTGGATGACAGGATTGTTACTCCTGGGGGGCAGCATAAATGAACAAACACAGCCGATAACTGGAGTGTTGTAGCAGGAGTCTCAGTTGTACAGTATGCGGCCCCCCATCTGCCCGCAGTGTACAGTATGCGGCCCCCCATCTGCCCGCAGTGTACAGTATGCGGCCCCCCATCTGCCCGCAGTGTACAGTATGCGGCCCCCCCATCTGCCCGCAGTGTACAGTATGCGGCCCCCCCATCTGCCCGCAGTGTACAGTATGCGGCCCCCCCATCTGCCCGCAGTGTACAGTATGCGGCCCCCCCATCTGCCCGCAGTGTACAGTATGCGGCCCCCCCCATCTGCCCGCAGTGTACAGTATGCGGCGCCCCCCATCTGCCCGCAGTGTACAGTATGCGGCCCCCCCATCTGCCCGCAGTGTACAGTATGCGGCCCCCCATCTGCCCGCAGTGTACAGTATGCGGCCCCCCATCTGCCCGCAGTGTACAGTATGCGCCCCAATCAGCATGTCTGACCCCGCCGTGTAGTCATCAATCAGCTGCACGGACGGGCAAACATCCCACCCCTAAGTATGTGCCGCCCATCCTGCCAATGTATGGGAACATTTAGCAGCGGCAGCTCCCCTTCCTTGTTTATACAGTAAACTCCTCAGCAATGTGGGCACGGCTATGGGAGGCTGCCGCACCAAGGACTGTGCTTACCTGCACCGCTCATGTGTATGGGGGGGGGGGGGTACAGGAGCCACATACAGAACAGGAACGGGCGCGGAAACCCCTGCAACAAATCTGCTGTGTGTAACTGTACCCTATTAGTATACACTATAGGTACAGCCACATATCTGCTGTGTGATCATACTCTATAGGTACAGCCACATATCTGCTGTGTGATCATACAATATTAGTATACACTATAGGTACAGCCACATATCTGCTGTGTGATCATACACTATTAGTATACACTATAGGTACAGCCACATATCTGCTGTGTGATCATACACTATTAGTATACTCTATAGGTACAGCCACATATCTGCTGTGTTATCATACACTATAGGTGCAGCCAGAAAGATAAATGATCAATAGATAGATCGGTAAGTAGATGGATAGATAATCTACTGAAAGAGTAGTAGATGCTTGGAACAAACTTCCAGCAGATGTGGTTGGTAAATCTAAAGTGAATGTAAACCTGCCTGGGATAAACATTTATCTATGGGTCCTATTATAGGGGACAGTTATCGTGTGAAAAATCGTTATATCGTTTGAATTTAAACGATAACTGTTCTGTGTAATTGCAGGCAACAATCAAAAAATCTTTCATGTGTCGTTGATCTAGATCTGAACCTAAAATTATCGCTAATCGTTCGCTGTAATTCCACAGTCGTTCACTCAAGTTCTGCATTTTTTCACTAATCGTTCAGTGTAATGTTGCGTTTACACGAAGCGATAATTCGCCCAATCGATCGTTTAACGATTTTGAAGCAACAATTTGGTTTTTATAACGATCGGCATTTAGACGAATAGTTAGAAAAATCGTAAGAAAATTCGTAAGAAAAATCGTTAATGCGATAGTTTTTAAGATCGCCTAAGCCCATCTTTTACATAGGGTGAATCTTTAAAAGACGAACGACAATTTGAGAACATGCTGAAAGATCAAAAAGAACGATTTTTCGCTCATCGCTTGATCATTTATTGTGTTTACACGGAACGATTATCACTCCAATGCGATCGTTATTGCGAATATTCGAACGATAATCGTTCCGTGTAAACGCAGCATAATTGCACATTGTTCTGCTGGGATCAGAAGGAATAAACGATCATAGTAACGATCGCAATAGCGATTGTAGTAACGATCGTAACTAACGACCATCGTTCTGTGTAATATGGTAAACGACTTTAGGTTAACGATGAACAATCTCAATTGCGATCGTTTATCGTTAATCACTAAAAATGGCTCCGTGTAATGCTGCGTTTACACAGAAAGATTAATCCGACAGATTTTGGAAGCCAAAGCCAGGAACGGATTTGAAAAGAGGATAGATCCCAGTCTTTCCTTTATGACCTGATCCCTGTTTATAGTCTGTTCCTGGTTTTGGCTTCAAAGATCTGTCAGATAAATCTGTGTAAACGCACCCTAATAGGACCCTACCCTAAGATAATAAGAAGGTAGATACTAATAGAGCAGACTAGATGGAGCAGGGGGGCTTTATCAGCCAAAAATATTCTATGGCAGACAGACTATAAATCCTGGAGCATTCCCCATCACTACACACCATTGGTCTGCAGCCTGTGATTCTCCAACTGCTGCAAAACTACAAGCCCCAGCATGCCCACAGCCTGGGAGCTGCATGTTTTGCAGCAGCTGTAAAGCAGTCAGTGCAGAGTGGTCTGAACAAGGAAATTGCACATTTTCTTCCCAAAAAGGTGACACAAGAGATCTCCGGATCTTCCACCTTGTCACACAAGCCTGATGGGATCATCGGCGAGGAGGACGGGGTGCGATTACCTCACTTCTGAGGACAGGTGACCCCGCTTTATGTCGTCTCTGTTGTACAACTACAACTCCCAGCATTCCCTATGTCTGACATGGCATGCTGGAGGTTGTAGTTTTGCACAGACTAGTTGGAGACCATTGACTTCAGTGTTCCTCACCCTGCGGCTGCCCAGACTCTGCAAACTACAACTCCCAGCATGCCCTGACAGCGTCACAGAGTCAGAGAGTAATCCAGGCATTGCTCCGGCTCTATGATGTCATCAGAGCTGGCTATGACATCACAGTACATAGAAAACCAGCGCAGACGCCTAACACTAAGCTGTTGTCCATAGCAACACACAGCCCATAGCAACCAATCACATCAGGCAGAGAGTAGGGGGAGCACTGGCTGATATAGAAGCAAGGCAAACAGGACAAACACTAGTCCTCACAGAACTTGCTGAGGACACGTCATATAGGTGACGTCACTACACCTGGGCCCCCAGAGGTCAGGGCCACAGTGTACAGTCAGCACTCCCGGCGAGCAGTGCGCCCCCTCAGGTCACGTGACCCCGTCCCCAGGTGTGCCGCCGCCTCCCCGCCAGGCCCAGGGCTGTGTCCCGGAGCCCGCACTCACCCATGCTGCCGCCCGGCTGCGGGGAGTCGTCCCTCTCCGGCCTCTCGCTCCCCTCGCACAGCGCTCTCAGCCCATCAAAGTCCGCTCCGGTCCCCGGGAGGCTCCTCCGCTCGGTGTCTCTCAGCTCCCCGTCCCGCCCCACAGCCCGACACGGCCGCAGCCTCCGCCGACAAGACGACTGACTACTAAAACTAGAACGCCAGCTCGGAGCCCGGCGCTGTCACGTGACCCCGCGCCAGCCAATGGCGGCCCCTCCTCCCGCAGTCCCGGCTTGATTCCCTGAATCTCCACACAGGGAGACTCCGGCCTGCCCGCTGTTACCAGGTGTGCTGACGTCACCGCCGCCTGTCACCACGTCACCAGCCCGGCCGCGCGCTCTGCTGTGCTCTGACGTCACGTGTACTGGAGAGCAGAACCAGAAACACTTTATATATTCATCTACTGCTATACTGTGTGACGTGTACTAGAGAGCAGAACTGTATATATATGTATGTATGTACTGGAGAGCAGAACCAACCATTCATCACACAATATAACATATATATATATATATATATATATATATATATATATATATATATATATCATCTACTACTATACTGTGTGACGTGTACTAGAGAGCATAACCAACCACTCATCACACTATATAAGCTATATATACAGTATATATATATATTATATAATCATCTACTGCTATACTGTGTGATGTCACATATACTATATCATCTACTATATTGTGTGATGTCAGTAGCGATATTTGATAGGGGGCAGGGTGGGCGGCCGCCCCCGGGCCCACTCTGGCAGGGGCCCACTGTGATCTCCAGAGATTATGCCATGTAATCACTCCTGTGGCCGGAGGCAGAGCAATTCCGCCTCCAGCCACAAGAGGCCGCTACCTTCCCCCTGCACTTGAGTCACACACACAGAGCAGAGACTCAGGGAGTGAGCTGACTCCTGAGGCTGACTGTGACAGTACTGCGTTGCAGGTAATTATGGCGTCCTTTCTTTTTCTGGGGGGAGAGGAGGTGTGGGGTGTGATGTGCTGGTCTGGCCAAATGACGGGGACCTAATTTGGAGTTACAGGCTACTGGGGGGATGCAGCTTGGGGTGTGTATACCTGCTGTATTAGTGGAAAAAATGGCGGGCGGGTGGTAAGAAGAGGGTCTGCCATGTGTCCACTTGGTAACTGCTGCTTCTGCCATAAGATAGAATGAGCTTTCTGCCTCAGGTAGCAGACTCTTTGCCTCACTAGGGGACGGCTGCACAGCACAATCCCTTACTTTCACTTTCACTTATGCAGAGAGCCGACACACATTAGAGCTGACTGGAAGGTGTGTGCCCTGTCCCCTCCACTACTAAACCCCCCATATCTACCTATACTACTACACCCCTTATCCACTATACCATACTACTACACCCCTTATCCACTATACCATACTACTACACCCCTTATCCACTATACCATACTACTACACCCCTTATCCACTATACCTCACTACTACACCCCTTATCCACTATACCTCCACTACTACACCCCTCATCCACTACTACACCCCTTATCCACTATACCTCACTACTACACCCCTTATCCACTATACCTCACTACTACACCCCTTATCCACTATACCTCACTACTACACCCCTTATCCACTATACCTCACTACTACACCCCTCATCCACTACTACACCCCTCATCCACTACACCTCCACTACTACACCCCTCATCCACTACACCTCCACTACTAAACCCCCCATATCTACCTATACTACTACACCCCTTATCCACTATACCTCACTACTACACCCCTCATCCACTACACCTCCACTACTACACCCCTCATCCACTATACCTCACTACTACACCCCTTATCCACTATACCTCACTACTACACCCCTCATCCACTACTACACCCCTCATCCACTACACCTCCACTACTACACCCCTCATCCACTACACCTCCACTACTAAACCCCCCATATCTACCTATACTACTACACCCCTTATCCACTATACCTCACTACTACACCCCTTATCCACTATACCTCACTACTACACCCCTTATCCACTATACCTCACTACTACACCCCTTATCCACTATACCTCCACTACTACACCCCTCATCCACTACTACACCCCTTATCCACTATACCTTCACTACTACACCCCTCATCCACTATACCTCACTACTACACCCCTCATCCACTATACCTCCACTACTACACCCCTTATCCACTATACCTCACTACTACACCCCTTATCCACTATACCTCCACTACTACACCCCTCATCCACTACTACACCCCTTATCCACTATACCTTCACTACTACACCCCTCATCCACTATACCTCACTACTACACCCCTTATCCACTATACCTCACTACTACACCCCTTATCCACTATACCTCACTACTACACCCCTTATCCACTATACCTCACTACTACACCCCTTATCCACTATACCTCACTACTACACCCCTTATCCACTATACCTCCACTACTACACCCCTCATCCACTACTACACCCCTTATCCACTATACCTTCACTACTACACCCCTTATCCACTATACCTCACTACTACACCCCTTATCCACTATACCTCCACTACTACACCCCTCATCCACTACTACACCCCTTATCCACTATACCTTCACTACTACACCCCTCATCCACTATACCTCACTACTACACCCCTTATCCACTATACCTCACTACTACACCCCTTATCCACTATACCTCACTACTACACCCCTCATCCACTATACCTCACTACTACACCCCTTATCCACTATACCTCACTACTACACCCCTCATCCACTACTACACCCCTTATCCACTATACCTTCACTACTACACCCCTTATGATGTTGGTCATTTCCAGCATCTTGTACTCAGTATAATGGGGTCACCCAGCTTTCCCAGCATCTAATACTCAGTATGATGGAGGTCACCCTGCTTTCCCAGCATCTAATACTCAGTATGATGGAGGTCACCCAACAAAGCAGCTATGGTTCTTTTATCTTGCATAACCCCTTTAAATTTTACATGGCCATATATGTGAAAAGTAGAAAGCCTTTTACACTGCTCTCAGTCCCTGTTCTCTATGAGTAATGTAGTTAAATATTTCCTTTATTATTTGGAAAGCAGTGTCTTCTGCTGAGGTTCCCTATGGGTAACTTAGTCGGTTGGGGGCCCACTCAGACTTGCTCGCCCCCCCTAGACTGAACCCCTAGCTACGCCCCTGTGTGATGTCACCCAATACACTGCAGAGCATAACCACTGATCACACTACATAAAAAGTCTCCACAGAGTTTGCCGTCTGCCCCCATAGAGACACATAGTTCAGCATGGGAGCTGTGTACACAATGCGATAAGGGATTTTTAATCAAGATTTTCTGCTTTGTTTTAGATGCACTGGATAACAGTGGGTTAAAAAAGAAAAATTGTGCACCCTTTAAGGGGTTAAAAAAGGCCGTCCAACCAGTCATGTCAGAAAATCCGCACTTAGACTGAACTCACAATATTCCAGGATTTCACGCTCCACACAAGTATATAGCCCTGTAAAATCCTCCAATACCAGGGTCCTCAACCATCAGGTCACCAGCTGTGGCAGAACTACAACTCCCAGCATGCCTCTATAGGTGGGTCCCCAACCATCAGCTCACCAGCTGTGGCTGAACTACAACTCCCAGCATGCCTCTATAGGTGGGTCCCCAACCATCAGCTCACCAGCTGTGGCAGAACTACAACTCCCAGCATGCCTCTATAGGTGGGTCCCCAACCATCAGCTCACCAGCTGTGGCAGAACTACAACTCCCAGCATGCCTCTATAGGTGGGTCCCCAACCATCAGCTCACCAGCTGTGGCAGAACTAAAACTTCCAGCATGCCTCTATAGGTGGGTCCCCAACCATCAGCTCACCAGCTGCGGCAAAACTACAACTCCCAGCATGCCTTTATAGGTTGGGTCTTGTAAAATCCTCTAATACTAGGGTCCCCAACCAGTGTCGGACTGGCCCACCAGAGGACCGGAGAATCCTCTGATGGGCCCCCAGCTGTAGAACCTTCACTAACACTGACTGACATGTCGTTTCTCACTGGTTCTTCATTGGTGGGCCCCAGATACCCCAGCCTGACACTGTCCCCAACCATCAGCTCACCAGCTGTGGCAAAACTACAACTCCCAGGATGCCTCTATAGGTGGAGCTTTGTAAATTCCTTTGTAACGATATCAGGGTGCCCAACCATCAGCTCACCTGCTGTTGCAAAACTACAACTTCCAGCATGCCCAGATGCTGGGAGTTGTAGTTTTTTACCATCTGGAGGAGGGCCCCAGGTAAGATAATTCTGCTATAGTCCCCATTACAGCTGTCAGGGCATGCTGGGAGTTGTAGTTTTTTACCATCAGGAGGACCCCAGGTTGGATAATTCTGCTATAGTCCCCATTACAGATGTCAGGGCATGCTGGGAGTTGTAGTTTTTTACCATCTGGAGGAGGGCCCCAGGTTAGATAATTCTGCTATAGTCCTCATTACAGCTGTCAGGGCATGCTGGGAGTTGTAGGTTTTTACCATCAGGAGGACCCCAGGTTGGATAATTCTGCTATAGTCCCCATTACAGATGTCAGGGCATGCTGGGAGTTGTAGTTTTTTACCATCTGGATGGCCACAGGTTGGATAATTCTGCTATAATCCCCATTACAGCTGTCAGGGCATGCTGGGAGTTGTAGTTTTTTACCATCAGGAGGACCCCAGGTTGGATAATTCTGCTATAGTCCCCATTACAGATGTCAGGGCATGCTGGGAGTTGTAGTTTTTTACCATCTGGAGGAGGGCCCCAGGTTGGATAATTCTGCTATAGTCCCCATTACAAATGTCAGGGCATGCTGGGAGTTGTAGTTTTTTACCATCAGGAGGACCCCAGGTTGGATAATTCTGCTATAGTCCCCATTACAGATGTCAGGGCATGCTGGGAGTTGTAGTTTTTTACCATCTGGAGGGCCACAGGTTGGATAATTCTGCTATAATCCCCATTATAGCTGTCAGGGCATGCTGGGAGTTGTAGTTTTTTACCATCAGGAGGACCCCAGGTTGGATAATTCTGCTATAGTCCCCATTACAGATGTCAGGGCATGCTGGGAGTTGTAGTTTTTTACCATCTGGAGGGCCACAGGTTGGATAATTCTGCTATAATCCCCATTATAGCTGTCAGGGCATGCTGGGAGTTGTAGTTTTTTACCATCAGGAGGACCCCAGGTTGGATAATTCTGCTATAGTCCCCATTGCAGTTCCCTGCTGATATTTTTAGACCCTGTCATTTTCAGTTTTTATAGTCGGCTCAGATTTCACGTCTTCGAGTTCATCACCGGTGTAGAGGAAACCAAAGCCCATGCAGGAAAAACCTGCTTCTGTCTAAGGTGACCGCAGAATGCAGTTTTTAGTAGGGAGGTTGTTGTGTCATACTAAATATATATGAAAATACCGCATGCCCACGAGGAGATGAAGTCACCCATAACGAAACGCACACCTGCCTGATCAGGAACAGGCGTTATATATTCACTGAGACTGTATGATGGAGAGATGCTGCTTCATAGACTCTCATCATATGGACCACTCATTTATTTCAGTAATTGTCCAATGCCAGCCAGGGAGCTCCCTTATCTCTCCCAGAACAAAGGGGTCGGGCAGTGATTTTTCTATCATACCCAACCCTATGACCAGGGTCGACTCCAGGCTTTTGTGGGCCCTTGGGCGACAGATCCTCAGCGGGGCCCATCATCTATCCATCCACTATGCACAATTACTTAAAGGGTTGTCCAGCGAAAAAAAAATTCTGGTGTCAGAAAGTTATACAGATTTGTAATTTACTTCTATTAAAAATTCTCAAGTCTTCCAGTACTTATCAGCTGCTGCATGTCCTGCAGGAAATGTTTTATTTTCAGTCTGACACAGTGCTCTCTGCTGACATCTCTGGCCGAGACAGGAACTGTCCAGAGCAGGAGAGGTTTTCTATGGGGATTCATAGAAAACTGAGAAAGAGGTTCTGTCTCTGCCAGAGATGTCAACAGAGAGCAATGTGTCAGACTGAAAATAAAACAACATTTCCTGCAGTTGATTTGAAAGAAAAAGATTTTCGCTGGACAACCCCTTTAAGACACCACTAACATACACAAACACACATTACTGACACACACACTTACTGACATACACATTACTGAAACTGACTCCCACACACACTCTGACACAGATTACTTACTGACACACGCATTACAGACTGACACACACATTATTAACTGACACAAACACACACAGCAGTTACAGCTCAGCCTTCTCCCTCTTCCTCTCTGTCCAACTGTAAGGTTGAGGACCTTGGGGTCATGTGATCAGGTCCTTCACCCTTTTCTCTCTCTGTGCAGATCCTGCTCCTTCTCCTGTGTCTTCTGATGTTCAGCCCCTCACCCTATACTACAGTGAGGGGGCTGAACACTAGAACACTGGGCCCCTCTGCCTCTCTGGGCCCCTGGAGGCGCTGTGGCTCCAGCACTTGCCTGGTTAAGTCCTGTGCTGATGCCGGCCCTGCCTATTACCACAGCCATCTTCTGTTGATCTTTGTTCAGAAGAGCCTGAACTATAGTATAAGGTGTATGGGCATTATCCCAGGTGCCCCTTGTACCCCATATGTGAACTGCCAGATATTCGGCTCACATTCTCTGTGATATTGCAGTCAGGTTTGGCCGTTGTATTCCCTATACCAGCACTGTACAATACATGCGTAATATAGAAGAGATGGCGGACACGTCTTGAGGATTTATTCTTCCTGAAAAGATTTCACGTCCGACCACATCCCCTTTTCCGACTGGCCGCAGAGATGATCTGCTGAAATCTGGCCGTGGACTATAATGGGGGCTATCTGCTGTATAGCAGCCACAGATGGGTGACTATAGCACAGAGCAGTGTTGGTGTCGGTTTCGCACACCCCTCGCACTCCCACACTCGCTTACTTTTAGATGTTTTCTCTTCTATAAATACATAAGACATAGGCTGCGGTCAGGCACAGGAACGAGAGCTGGTGGCTTCTCGCTTTGGCTTCCTTCCCCATGAAGCAGTGTGTTTGGTTCAGTATTGTGCGAGAATCAGAAGGCATGATGGGATTTGTGTGGACCGCTTAGTTTCTATCACTTTCCAGTATCAGGGTGTAGACCGCTGACCTCATCACATCTGCTTGATTGAAATTCATCTTAGTGTGTCACCTGTTATGGTGCGTTTACACGGAACGATTATCGCCATAACGGTCGCATTTGAGCGATAATCGGCTCCTGTAGACACAGCGAACGATCAAGGGACGAGCGAGAAATCGTTCATTGTGATCTTTCAGCATGTTCTCAAATCGTCGTTGGTTGTTCGCTAAAAATTCGCTTAGTGTAAACAGTCAGATTCATCCTATGTGTGAGATGGGCTTAAGCGATCTTAAAAACGATCGCAATAACGATTTTTCTGAGGATTTATTCGTTTAAACGCTGATGGTTATAAAAACCAAATCTTAGCTTCAAAATCGTTAAATGATCGATTGGGCGACTTCTCGCTTTGTGTAAACGGACCATTAGAACAGCAGTTTATGCTTCAGAGCTGCTTTTCCTTCTTTAAAGGGGTCGTTCACAAAAAAATTCTTTCAATTTTGCGGCCAAGACGAAGTGCCAAAGGGCAGGAAACAGCTGTCGCTGTTAGCGCTGATTGCGTCCTCTCACTATGTTTGTGCCTGTCTGTTTTCCCATGTGGGTGAAATAAAGTACACCTTTTAACGAAGACATCAATTGGTGAGTGCCATATCTCTTCATATCTTTCTCGGATAAGATTACTACAGTCTATTTGTATGATATAGAGCACCACCGATGTCACACAGATTTACGCATTTTATAAGCCCGTGTTCCCAGTGCCTGTAAATCACAACCGCAGTGCCGAGTCTCCTTATCTACCCTGCTTGCTTACTATAGCATTATCATAGAGGGAAGAAAGGCATTATAGCGTTATCATAGAAGACAGAAAGGCACTATAGCAGTATTATAGAGGGCAGAAAGGCACTATAGCAGTATTATAGAGGGCAGAAAGGCCCTATAGCAGCACTATGGCAGTATCATAGAAGGCAGAAAAGCACTATAGCAGTATCATAGAAGACAGAAACGCACTAAAGCAGTATCATAGAAGGCAGAAACGCACTATAGCATTATCATAGAAGGCAGAAAGGCACTACAGCAGTATCATAGAAGACAGGAAGGCATTATAGCAGTATCATAGGATGCAGAAAGGCACTATAGCATTATCATAGAAGGCAGAAAGGCACTATAGCATTATCATAGAAGGTAGAAAGGCACTATAGCATTATCATAGAAGGCAGAAAGGCACTATAGCAGTATTATAGAGGGCAGAAAGGCACTATAGCAGTATTATAGAGGGCAGAAAGGCCCTATAGCAGCACTATGGCAGTATCATAGAAGGCAGAAAAGCACTATAGCAGTATCATAGAAGACAGAAACGCACTAAAGCAGTATCATAGAAGGCAGAAACGCACTATAGCATTATCATAGAAGGCAGAAAGGCACTACAGCAGTATCATAGAAGACAGGAAGGCATTATAGCAGTATCATAGGATGCAGAAAGGCACTATAGCATTATCATAGAAGGCAGAAAGGCACTATAGCATTATCATAGAAGGTAGAAAGGCACTATAGCATTATCATAGAAGGCAGAAAGGCACTGTAGCAGTATCATAGAAGACAGGAAGGCATTATAGCAGTATCAGGATGCAGAAAGGCACTATAGCATTATCATAGAAGGCAGAAAGGCACTATAGCAGTATAATAGAAGGCAGAAAGGCACTGAAGCATTATCATAGAAAGCAGAAAGGCACTATAGCAGTATCGTAGAAGGCAGAAAGGCACTATAGCAGTATCATAGAAGGCAGAAAGGTACTATAGCAGTATCATAGAAGGCAGAAAGGTACTATAGCAGTATCATAGAAGACAGAAAGGCACTATAGCAGTATCATAGAAGGCAGAAAGGTACTATAGCAGTATCATAGAAGGCAGAAAGGTACTATAGCAGTATCATAGAAGACAGAAAGGCACTATAGCAGTATCATAGAAGGCAGAAAGGTACTATAGCAGTATCATAGAAGACACAAAGGCACTATAGCAGTATCATAGAAGGCAGAAAGGTACTATAGCAGTATCATAGAAGACACAAAGGCACTAAAGCAGTATCATAGAGGGCAGAAAGGTACTATAGCAGTATCATAGAAGACACAAAGGCACTAAAGCAGTATCATAGAGGGCAGAAAGGCCCTATAGCAGCACTATAGCAGTATCTTAAAAGGCAGAAAGGCACTATAGCATTATCATAGAAGGCAGAAAGTTGAGTTTATTGGGTGTGTTCTCTGCCATGAGCAAAGTCATGTATGTATTGTATGTGGCGTGTACTGTAAATATAAGCCAGGTCACAGGATTTACCTATGGCTCCTGTATTTACTCGGCTGTGTTGTAATCATTTTATTACTATGTGTGAGGCATGGGGGTGGGTTTTATGGCTGTGTACTATGTATTGCACAATAGCCGGGTAGTGATAAGGCTGCTGCACATTCATTCTCAGTACCTGGAGCCCAAGGGTGCAAAGACTGGGCCATAGTAGAGATTCCTATGAGGACCTCATGCCATTGAGGGGCGCCCTTTCTTCTCCCCTCTATGTTCTGTAGGGGGGAAAGGTTATACAACATATCAAAGTGGCTTCCGTGAACTTTAATGGAACTGAGCTGCAAAACCAATACCAAAACTGAGGACAGTAATCTTAAAGGAGAAGTCCGGCCAAAATTAATTTTTGATATGTTGTTACTTATGAAAAGTTATACAAATTTCTAATGTATATTAATTATGGGAAATGCACATATAGAGCTATTTCCCTTAATTTAGTAGATCAGGAAGTGTTAGAAATATCTCTGAAGTGACGTCACGACCCAGGGTGTAATTCCTATGGAGTGTCCAGCAGGGGGCGCTCTCTATATAGAAGTCTATGGGACTTAATTGTTTCTATGGGTTTCTATGTAATGTAATGTAATGTAATGTAGTGTACAGTGCTTTATTGAATGAATACATCTATGGAATACTTAGGGGAGCAAGTGTCCTTGCTCCCCAAAGTATTGCATAAATGTATTCATTCAATTCATTCAATACATTCAATACACAGTAAGCCCACCGATCCGCCGCATTTCCGCCGAATTTCCGCCGCATTCCCGCCGATCCGCCACACGCTGATCCGCCGCATTCCCGCCGATCCGGACCATATACATTGAACTACAGCTCCCATCATCTGCTTCTAGTATGAACAGGTGATGGGAGCTGTAGTTGGGTAATGGATATGACATGCCGCCGGGCGCAGGGGGGAGCCGCTCAGTACACAGCAGCTCTCCCCCCTCCTCCTTCCGTGATAACTTCCGCCTATACCAATGCTGAGTCCCTGCGCTGATGCCGGGAGCCGGTATATGTGAGCGGAGAGCGGCGGCCAGGCAGGGACTCAGCATTGGTATAGGCGGAAGTTATCACGGAAGGAGGAGGAGGAGGGGGGAGCGCTCCTGTGTACTGAGCGGCTCCCTCCTGCGCCCGGCGGCATGTCATATCCATTACCCAACTACAGCTCCCATCACCTGTTCATACTATAAGCAGATGATGGGAGCTGTAGTTCAATGTATATGGTCCGGATCGGCGGGAATGCGGCGGTTCAGCGTGTGGCGGATCGGCGGGAATGCGGCGGATCGGCGGGCTTACTGTGTATTGAATGAATACATTTATGCAATACTTTGGGGAGCAAGGACACTTGCTCCCCAAAGTATTCCATAGATGTATTCATTCAATAAAGCACTGTACACTACATTACATTACATTATATAGAAACCCATAGAAACAATAAAGTCCCATAGACTTCTATATAGAGAGCGCCCCCTGCTGGACACTCCATAGGAATTACACCCTGGGTCGTGACGTCACTTCTTCAGAGATATTTCTAACACTTCCTGATCTACTAAATTAAGGGAAATAGCAGTATATGTGCATTTCCCATAATTAATGTACATTAGAAATTTGTATAACTTTTCATAAGTAACAACATATCAAAAACTAATTTTGGCCGGACTTCTCCTTTAAGTGTTCTGCCAGCTTAAAGAAGAACGCCCAGATATTTTATATATATATATAAATATATATATATATATATATATATATATATATATATGTATATAGTGGTACCTTGGTTTAAGAGTAACTTAGATTAAGAGCATTTTCCAAGAAGAGCTCTCAGTTTTTCAAAATAGCTTTGGTTTAACAGCTCCCTGTACTGGGTAAGAAGGGGGAGGGGGGGAGGGGCATGGCCTGTATACGGGGTCTACAGCCCTGTACTCTAACCTAGGTAGTCTCCCTCACTTTCCAAATCACAGCAGATCCACTTCAGGCTGGGGCTTGCATCAGGGGACAGGACTGTGGAGGTAATCTCTTCATAGCTGTAACCCCTCTCTCCCCTGACAGAGAGTGCTGCATGTATATGCCCACATCTGTTCTGCTCATTCCTTCATGCTCCCTGCAGTCTCTATACACACTGCTGCTATAATGTGTCTGCACTCACACTTAGCTATACACACTGCTGCTATAATGTGCCTGCACTCACAATTAGCTATACACACTGCTGTATATAAAGCTTCTGTCACTGTCCTCCTGCACAGCTCTGTGATTCTCACTTCCTGATTGGCCATGCTGAGCACACACCCCTCCCCCATTGCTGTCATGTGACCACACAGACCTCTGACAGCAGCCCTGCTTCTCTATTCTAGCCTGTTGTACTACGTTACCATATTATGGGGATCTGCAGCTCCATCCTGTATCTACAAACTGCTGCAGTTTTTTTCAGGTTTATGCACTTACTATACATTATACTCCATGTGCTGATTGCTATACTGTACAGTAACTTATTATATCACATATTCTGCTGTTTCTGAATGTTTGTTTCATCTGTTTTACATGTTATTCAGAATATAAAATCATTATTTTTGGGGTGTGGAACCAATTGTCTGTATTTATATGATTTCTTATGAGAAGTTTTGCTTTGGTTTAAGAGTGGATTTGAATTACAAGTGCGGTCCCGGAACGAATTAAGCTTGTAATTCAAGGCACCACTGTATATACAAATATTATAACTAAGCCAGTATTGTCTCATTTGGTTGTTACTTTCTATCTGAAACTTCCTGAAATGCTTTCATTCAGTTGGGTCATGTGATGTTATGTGACCCCTTAGAAAATACATGTGTTTCTGTGCTGTCAATGCGGTCACCATCTCTCCAGCAGACCCTCCTGTATGATGAAGCTGCACTGACTGTACCACACAAGCTCTTCACAGGGGGGGGAGACAGAAACTGATGACGATTATACGGCTCCAGTCACACAGTTATAGTAGATGTGATGACTGCCCTGGCTGTATACTTATAGCTTATTTAGAGATATATAGGGAAGAGGCACAGACAGTACTGAGCTGTAGCTGCTGATGTGATCCTCGGCTGACGCATCATGGGATAAAGAACAGATTTTAGGAGAGGATACAGTTTGAAATCTGAAAGTGAAGATGGTGGTTGATCTGAGGTCACATGATCCAGATAGAGATAATATAATGTCTGGATACAGCTGAGCTTGGATGAAACAGATGATGCTGCCGGAACAGTGATGGTGAGTGTGTATCAGAAAGTTATACAGATTTGTATATATATTTTTTTTATTACAAAATCTCTTATCAACTGCTGTATGTCCTGCAGGAAGAGGTATATTCTTTCCAGTTTGACACCTTACTCTTTGCTGCCACCTCTGTCTATGTCAGGAACTGTCCAGAGCAGCAGCAAGTCCTCATAGAAAACCTCTGTTTGTGCTTCAGAGCTGCTTTTCCTTCTTTAAAGGGCTAGTTTACAAAAAAAATCAAATCAACTGGTGCCAGAAAATGCTAGGGATTTGTCATTTACTTCTATTAAAAAATCTCAAGTCTTCCCATACTTATCAGTTAATATATGTCCTATAGGAAGTCGTGTATTTTTTGACTGGAGAGCAGGAGAGGTTTTCTTTTGTGGATTTGCTACTGCTCTGCACAGTTCCTGACATGGACAGAGGTGGCAGCAGAGAGCACTGTGTCAGACTGGAAAGAATACACCACTTCCTGCAGGACATACAGCAGCTGATAAGTACTGGAAGACTTGAGATTTTTAAATAATATCAATTTACAATTCTGACACCAGTTGATTTATAAACAATTTATAGTTTTCTCTGGAGTACCCCTTTAAGTGTGTTTACTATACACTATTATATCATAATTGACCCCAGGCTATATGGCCTATCCCCGAACCAGATCTAACTACCTGGCAGAAAGTCTGAAGGATTCTCAGACATTCCCCAGAATTCCAGGCAGACTATTGTGATTGTATAATGGAGACTGTAGAAGTTTCTATTGTTCTGCCGTTTCCTGCCAGTCTCTCATCAGGTTAGGCTATTTATAGCCGGGCACACACATACCGTGCCTTTCCTTGCTGACCGCCCCCTGGTCTCTGTGACATAAGCCGCCGTTATTTACCTAAGTAAATTGACGGAGCTTCATGGGTTAATGATTGATGGACATGTAAGGAGAGATGGGAGCCCAGAGGTCTCATACACTGCAATATTACTATACATAGGCTATATACTGAATTCTACTGTGAACATCTGCAGCAGGGTGAGATAGTCTGCACATGTGGCTGGTGCCGCTCCTCTACATTATGTCACCAAGATTTCCAGGTTTCTGGATACAATGAAGATAAATGGCTCCCCGATTATATATTCCTGTTTATCTCCAGTAGATCTCCAACCTATCCAGAATTATTAGGGAACAGTTGCAGTCAGTAATGAGATCCACAAACTACAATGGTTTTCCCTTCCACTGGTATCTGCTTTGGGCAAATTGAAGCCTATGGTTAGTTATCAACCAAGTATAGAATACTGAGGACATCTAGGGGTTAGATCAGGTAATGCAGCACTACTTGAAGGGGTTCTCCGGAGAAAATGTATTGTTTTCAAATCAACTGGCGTCATTAAGTTATTTAGGATTGTAAATTACTTCTATATTAAAATATTGTCTTCCAGTACTTATCAGCTGCTGTATGTCCTGCAGGAAGTTGTGTATTCTCTTCAGTCTGACACAGTGCTCTCTGCTGCCACCTCTGTCTGTGTCAGGAACTGTCCAGAGCAGTAGCAAATCCCCATAGAAAACCTCTCCTGCTCTGGACAGTTCCTGACATGGACAGAGGCGGCAGCAGAGAGCACTGTGTCAGACTGAAAAGAATACACCACTTCCTGCAGGACATACAGCAGCTGATAAGTACCGGAAGACTAGAGATTTTTAAATAGAAGTTATTTACAAACCTGTATAACTTTCTGACACCACCTACCCACCCAGGGGACCTAACTATCTACTAGAAGGCATTATCTACTTACTTAGGGTATCTACCTACAGGGGGTCGACCTACCTACTAAATGGGGGAAACCACCTACTTGATCGAGGAAACTACTGGGGGACTTGTTTTCACACTGGGGGCATCTGTTCACCTACTGGAGGACCTATGTTCATAATATGGGAAACTAGCTACCTATTGGTGGTACCTACGAGGGGACCTACCTACCTACTGGAGGACTATGTACCTTCCCTTGGAACCTGTCTTCCAACTGGGCGAACTTACTTCCCACTAAAAGTATTTACCTATTTGCTGGGGACCTACCTTCCTGCCAAAAGGGATCTACCTTTCAACTGGGGACCTTCAATGTACATACCTGGGGCACTTACCTAATCCATTCTATTTCCTGTATGGAGGTGCACAGGATGCTGTTGTATTGCAATAAGGCCCTCTAGTGGTCAAGTAATAAAAGTTTTATAACTTTAAAAAAAAGTTTACAAATACAAAAAAAGAACAAAAATTGGACGTTAAATCCTCTCCTTTTTTCCATTTACAAAGAAAAAAATATTAACATAATAGGTATTGCTGCATATGTAATAGACCAAATTATTAAAATATCAGGTCATTTATTATGCATAGAGAAGGGTATAAAAAAAAAACCCTAAAAAATAAAATAAAACTATGCCAGGATTGCTACAACTTGGTCGCTTTAACGCCTCCCAAGAACAAATAAAAAACAAAAATAATTTTAAAAAATATCCAAAAACTATTTTACAAGGGGTGTTCTACCATATATTATAAAATAAAGAATGCTGTCAAAAAGTACAATCTGTCCTGCTAAAAAAAATTCCCCATAAAGCTAAAAAAAAAAAAAGTTAAAGGTCTTAGAAGGCCAACCAAAAATCATTGAGGCAGAATGAGGTTACATTTTTTTGGCTTTAGAAATGCACAGTAGGCAGTGCTCTAGTGACACCTAGAGGCCAACATTGGTGGTGCAGGTTGGCAATGTTTCACATTAACAATTTAGAATGGAAAGTTTTGGAATTTATGGGGTCATACTTGGAAGCAAATGTGCTGCTCTCCTGATGTCCTTATTTGTGGTCGCACTGTTTGGGTAAAGTAGTTTAACTGGCTCCTTTTTTAACTAACATTCACTATGCATCTAAAAATGTTGGCGCTAACATCTTTGTTATATGAAAATTTATCTTCATGCACTTTTTGTTGTTTTTACTTAAAGTGTCACTGTGGTTTAAATGTTTTTTTTTTTTTTTGCAGAAATCAATAGTACAACCGATTTTAAGAAACTTTGTAATTGGGTTTATTAGGCGAAAAATGCATTTTTATCATGAGAAAGCAGTTTGAAGCTCAGGACAACAAAGAGTTATTTACAGCTACATCACTGGGCTATCTCCTCTGAGGTCAGCACTGACTTCTGAATACCGGCTTTCATACAGCTTCCACTGTGTAATCCTTTGTTCTCTGCTGGCGACTAATCTCCCTCCTCCCCCTCCCCTCTCCATAGGTTACATAGGGCTCGACTGATTTAAAAGAGTCGAGATTTCCTGATAATGAGCAGTGAATGAGAGCGCGGGGGGGAGGGGGGGGGTGGACGTGACCTGGGGAAAGGCTTTTTTAATGCAGATAATGGCCTATTTGCCTAATAAACCCAATTACAAAGTTTCTTAAAATCATCTGTACTATTGATTTCTGCAACAACAAATACGACAGAGACACTTTAAAGAGTCACTGTCGTGAATTTTTTTGCAGAAATCAATAGTCCAGGCGATTTTAAGAAACTTTGTAATTGGGTTTATTAGCCAAATCTGCCATTATCTGCATGTAAAAAGCCTTTTCCCAGGTCCCCCCCTCCTTCCTCTTTTTCATCCACTCCAAAAAATCTGAAAATTGTGACTTGTTGCAGGAGTCGTCCCCTGTCTGTTCTAGGGAGAGGGGAGGGGGGAGGAGGAAGGAGGGAGTTAGCCGGCAGCAGAAAGCAGATAACAGAGGATTACAGGCACGGAGCTGGGTGACAGCTGTAATCTGAGCTCAGACAGGTCACTGGTGACTGTCACAAGAGATATCCCGTGAGGGATTTGTAGATTAACTCTTTGTTGTCCTGTTTTGGTCTTTTCTTTAGCTCTCTCCATAGGAGAACAATGAAGACAGGGGGGAGAGCTTCAAACTGCTTTTTCATGATAAAAATGCATTTTTCGGATAATAAACCCAATTACAAAGTTTCTTAAAATCGCCTGGACTATTGATTTCTGCAAAAAAAAAATTCACGACAGTGACACTTTAAGTTTCAGTGATGTATGTAAAAAAATTATTGCTATTTGGAAATCATTAAATTGCTGAAAGTGCACCTGCTGTTCTTGTTATGTGTCAGTAGGTGGCGGTGTTAGGCTAGAGCATGGATCCCCAAACTTTTCAGACAGGGGGTCAGTTCACTTTCCCTAAGACAGTCGGAGGGCTGGACTATAAAAAAACAAACAAACTATTAAATCCCAATGCAAAATGCCCCCCCCCCCCCCCCAAAGTAAAAGTATAGGCGATAGGGGTAGATGTTTTGTTCTATCCCCTATTAGTAATGTTCTGGGGTCACTTTCCTAAACTTTCCAAGCTAAGTTGGCAGGGGCAGCATCTGGGGTGGCAGGGAAAGTAGATGGAGTGGGCAGAAGGAGCAGCTGGGATGACAGGCAGGGGGAGCAGATGGGGGCAGGGGGAGAAGCTGGGGGGACAGGCAGTGGGAGCAGATGGGGGCAGGGGGAGAAGCTGGGGGGACAGGCAGTGGGAGCAGATGGGGGCAGTTAAGGTGGCAGAGAGAAGATGGGGGCAGCTGGGGTGGCAGGGGAGAAGCTGGGGTGGCAGGGGAGCAACTGGGGGGACAGGCAGGGGAGAAGCTGGGGGGCAGGGAGAGCAGCTTGGGGAGCAATGGGAGAAGCTGGGAGGCAGGGAGAGCAGCGCAGGGGGGGGGTGCAGGGGAGCAGATGGGGGCAGGGGGAGAAGCTGGTGGGGCAGGGAGAGAGGCTGGGGGGAAGAGGGAGCATCCGGGAGGCAGAGGTAGGCTGGCCAGGTCCCCCCCAAAGCAGCTTCGGTCCGGGGTGAGCTTCTTCCGGCACAGACAGCATGTATCACAGTCTGGAAGCTCACAGCTGCAGCCCCGCGGTCTCTCCTGCCTTAGCAGCACATGTGACGTCATTGCCGAGCAGGAGAGAGATACGGGACCACGGGGCTGCAGCCGTGAGCTTCCGGACTGTGATACATGCTGTCTGTGCCGGAAGAAGCTCACCCCGGACCCGATGCTAAACCCCGGCACCCAAAACCCCCCCTCCGGGCATGGACCAGGCATCCGTGGTCCGGTGCCTATGGCGGCGAGGGTTAATAATAGTATTTGCCCTAGGCACCGGACCACGAGTGCCTAGTGGCAAATACGGCCCTGGCGGCGGGGGCTGGATAAAAACGGTCAGGGGGCCGCATGCGGCCCGCGGGCCGTAGTTTGGGGACCCCTGGGCTAGAGCATTGTTTCTCAGTATGTAGGATGCAGGATCTGTACTAGGACACTGCAATAACTCCACATACTGATTGATCAGTAATGCCGTCTATTTTGCAGAATATTGGGGGGCCAAATGAGCCACGTGTAATACTATCATGTATGGCCCCTTTGGGGGCCAAGGGGGGCCTGAAGAAGTTAGGGTCTACATACATAGATACATAACAAAATGGTGCCCAAAATGCTGGGCCAGCACTGACAGTAACATAACGTTGGCCACTAGGCTAATAAAGCAAAACAACAGTTTTATATTAACAATAAACATATAAAAGGAAGAAGGTCCAGGCTTATACAATGTAAAATACACAATAGGATTTATAAGCCTGTATCCACTTCCCTATATGTGTGTATTGTGTATATAAAACTTTTTGTGGTGGTGTCCCAGCATTTTGGGCACCATTTTTGTGTATACCTGTACAATTGATGCATTGCTATTATGCTCTCAGGTGACTTGACAGATTAACTATATGATTAACGATTAACGATTTTGAATAAACGATGTTTTTTTATAACGATCAGCGTTTAGACGGAACGATACATCGTACGGAAAATTCGCTATGCAATCGTTTTGCGATCGTTTAAGCCTATCTCACACATAGGTGAAATCGCTGAAAGAATGTTTACACGGAACGATCTGCGAATTTTTTGCGAACGATCAACGATGATTTAAGAACATGTTGAAAGATCAAAATGAACGATTTTTTGCTGGTCGTTTGATCGTTCGCTGCGTTTACACATACGATTATCGTTCGAATTCGACCGTTATCGTGCAAAAACGAACAATCAATCGTCCCGTGTAAAAGTACCATTAGTAATCCAACACCTCAGTGCAGAAATACATACTGCCCTACTGCCACACCTATAGTAACTGAACACCTCAGTGCAGAAATACATACTGCCCTACTGCCACACCTATAGTAACTGAACACCTCAGTGCAGAAATACATACTGCCCTACTGCCACACCTATAGTAACTGAACACCTCAGTGCAGAAATACATACTGCCCTACTGCCACACCTATAGTAACTGAACACCTCAGTGCAGAAATACATACTGCCCTACTGCCACACCTATAGTAACTGAACACCTCAGTGCAGAAATACATACTGCCCTACTGCCACACCTATAGTAACTGAACACCTCAGTGCAGAAATACATACTGCCCTACTGCCACACCTATAGTAACTGAACACCTCAGTGCAGAAATACATACTGCCCTACTGCCACACCTATAGTAACTGAACACCTCAGTGCAGAAATACATACTGCCCTACTGCCACACCTATAGTAACTGAACACCTCAGTGCAGAAATACATACTGCCCTACTGCCACACCTATAGTAACTGAACACCTCAGTGCAGAAATACACAATGCCCAATCTGTAGAAACCCAACACCTCCCTGTAGAAATACATACTGCCCCATCTGTAGTAACCTAAGGGCCCTGATCCACCGGACGATTATCATTCAGATTATTGTTAAATCGTTCGAATCTAAACGATAATCATTCGGTTGAAAATGCAGTTAACAATTAACGACCGAACGAGAAATCGTTGATCGCTTTATAAGACCTGGACCTATTTTTATCGTTGCTCGTTAGCAAAAAGTTCGCAAATCGTTCGCAATACATAAGACATCGAAAAAAAAACGTTCCAATTACGATCATAAGTAACGATTATCGTTCCATGGAAATGAGTGAACGTTTTCAGGTCTTTCGCAATAGCGGTCGTTTGAGATTGTTAATCGTTAACGATTATGCAAACGATAATCGTCCGGTGGAATAGGGCCAGCAGGGGGAGATCTGACTGCAGGGAGATGACTCCTTGACCCCAGTGACTCCACATACTTCACTTGCATACAGGACAGGTAATATCTAACATATTACAATGTTAGGCCATGTTCACACAACCTAAGTTCCGTAGTAATCACGGCCGTTGCTAAAAATCAGCAACACCACACGTAGTGCTGTAGGCTGAGGGAATCCCGGCCGGAGTGTATACACATAGTATACGCTCCGGCCTGATCCCTAGCGGCGCCGCAAAAAACTTACCTGTCAGTTCTCTGCAGCCGCAACTCAGTGAATAGCTGCAGCAGAGAATCTGTCAGTGCACACTATGGAGCGTGCACGCTCCATTGTGAGCAGCAGCGAATTGGGATGCGGGCGCGCACGGATTTTCGTGCATCCCAATTCATCAGAAGTAAAGATCCTCCGGGTCACAGAACGGCTTTACCGTCACATTATATATGTATTATCCCTTTAAATGTTAGTAGTATACATCATTCTGACCACTAGGGGGCCCTATTTAATAAGGATTCAGCAGGAAGACCTCAGATGACATCTCCGCTGCCTGAGAAATGAGGCATAGCCATCCTGACACTTTCTGTATTGGAAATCCCTGCTATGTCTTTGCAGTAACCCGAGGCGGCAGGGACGTCTGTGTGTCCCCGACCGTAGGGTAGATTTATAAAGAATCCTGTCATATACAGTAGCGTCTCTGTTGAGATCTCCGCTTGCTGTCAGTGAACGGGAACGTTCTTGTTTACTCTGTACAGATCTAAGACTTCTCACAGCTGATGGTTTGTTACAATTGCTTCCAATCTAGACAATGCTCATTGAGCTAAATACCTCCTGAGCTGCTCAGAGTCCAGGCTGCTGAGCTCACAGAGTATTGCCTAGACTGGATACAAATGTATCAAACTCTCAAATGTAAGAAATATTTAAAGGGATATTCACTTGACCGACTCTGCTATGAGAAGATCAGATATGCCTTGTCCCCTTTTCCTGCAGGCCGTATACACAGGGGAAAGGGAGGGGATATACCATGTTTCCCCAAAAATAAGACAGTGTCACTGTCGTTTCATTTATTTATTTATTTATTTTATTTTTGCAGAAATCAATAGTCCAGGCGATTTTAAGAAACTTTGTTTTTGGGTTTATTAGGCAAATATGCCATTATCTGCATTCAAAAAGACTTTCCCAGTCCCCCCTCCCTCCTCTCTGTCATTCACTGCTCATTATCAGGAAATATCGACTCTTTTACATCAGTCGGATCCTGTCTGTTCTATGGAGAGGGGAGGGGGTTGGAGGGAGATTAGTCATCAGCAGAGATCAGAGAACAAAGGATTACACAGCAGGAGCTGTGTGGAAGTGGCTATTCAGAGGTCAGTGCTGACTTGAGAGGAGATAGCCCGGTGATGTAGCTGTAAATTAACTCTTTGTTGTCCTGTTTTGGTGCCTCATCTCCCTCCACCCCTCCCCTCTCCATAAGAGAACCATGAAGACGGGGGGAGAGCTTCAAACTGCTTTTTCATGATAAAAATCATTTTTTCGGCTAATAAACCCAATTACAAAGTTTATTAAAATCGCCTGTACTATTGATTTCTGGAAAAAAAAAAAAAAAAAGTAAACGACAGGTACACTTTAATTTTTCCTTGCAAAGAGGCACTATGTCTTATTTTGGGGGGAAGTCTTATTTCTGTCCCATACCCTTACCCTGTTCTGTCTGGGTGAGAGGTAGATACAGTCACCCTGTATTGGTCAGCCCTGTGTCTCTAGAAGTCCTCGCGATCTCCGAGTCACTACTTGCTGCAGAATTACTACCCCTGCTACTACTACTACTACTTATCCAACAACACGGTGTTACCTGAACGTCTTATAGGTCAGTAACAGCAGACCAGACCTTCTTGTCTCAGGTCTCGTCACATTGCAACTTATAGTGTGCCAAAGGGGTCCACTGTCCTAGCAGGGACTCTTCCTTGGAGAGTACCGCTATCTTTGCCCAGTAGGGGAGATCTATCAAACATGGAGTAAAGTGAAAGGGTCTCAGTTGCCCCTAGCAACCAATCAGATTCCACCTTTCATTCCTCACAGACTCTTTGGAAAATGAAAGGTGGAATCTGATTGGTTGCTAGGGGCAACTGAGCCAGTTTCACTTGACACCATGTTTGATAAATCTCCCCCCAGGTGTCCGCAGTGTCTGCCCTCAGGCGTCCTCCTTTGTCTTGGTTGTCAGGCTGGATGTATATGGAGCAATGAGGACAGGATCCTCCGGTGAGTGGGGAGGTATATACTGGTCATAGTCTCACATAGGGTCATTCCTGATCAATGTAACCATTGTTAAAGGAAGGTTAACTGGTATATACTGGTTCTAACCAGTATAGGTAAAGGGGTTGTCCAGTGAAAATCTTTTTCTTTCAAATCCACTGGTGTCAGAAAATTATATAGATTTGTCATTTACTTCTATTTAAAAGTCTCCAGTCTTCCAGTACTTATCAGCTGCTGTATGTCCTGCAGGAAGTGGTGTATTCTTTCCAGTCTGGCACAGTGCTCTCTGCTGCCACCTCTGTCCATGTCAGGAACTGTCCAGAGCAGGAGAGGTTTTCTCTGGGGATTTGCTACTGCTCGGGACGTACAGCAGCTGATAAGTATGGGATAACTGGATATTTTTAAATAGAAGTACAGTAAATTACAAATCTATATAACTCTCTGACACCAGTTGATTTGAAAGAAAAAGGTTTTCGCTGGACAACCCCTTTAAAGAGATCCCAGGGGTTTCCATATTACCACATAAGGTCACCAGTTTTTAGGTTAATCTGGAGTGTGTTATTTGCCGATTTGCTGATGATGTCATAGTTATTATTGCCCTTGGAGAACTGTTTTTTTATATGAAGTTCTGAGGATTCCTCAATAAATTCCTGTGTTACACCGGCTGCGATCCTCGTGTATCCGTCTCTCTCCTGCAAGCGGTATAATCCATAATAAGAAGCCGCCTGGGAACAGAGACTCTAAGGTCAGTCTAATAAGGAACTGCTTCCGGATACGGACCGGTAATTGGACTCAGTCAATACATACATCACGACTACGACTACATACATCACGACTATGACTAGATACGTCACAACTACATACATCACGACTACGACTACATACATCACGACTACAAATAAATAATGACTACAACTACATACATCACGACTACAACTACATAAATAATGACTACGACTACATACATCACGACTACAACTACATACATCATGACTACAACTACATACATCACGACTACAACTACATAAATAATGACTACGACTACATACATCACGACTACGACTACATACATCACCACTACATAAATAATGAAAACAACTAAATAAATCACGACTACGACTACATTCATAACGACTATGACTAGAAAAAGTCATGTCTATGCACAAATTTTTCTAGTGCCCCCCCAATTCTTCAATCGAAATCTTGAAATCACATGAAGCAATCACATGACTTATACTAAAATGAGCATGAAAAACTGCTGGCCAATTTTTGGGTGTTTTTGTAAGATTTTTACAGCCCCCAAAAAAAACATCATGCAAAAACTTTGCCTGAGGGAAGCTGCAATACATTATATGCCCGAATACCTTCATGTATGGCCTCTATGTCTTTATTTGGTCATAATGAGCACCTTTATCCGCAGTGGGGAAGAGTCATGGAGGCGGGGTTTTTTGGCTTTTTGCTCTCAGTCCGGCCTAGGTCCATGATTATCAAGTATGGCCATGTACCATGTGTCTCCTGGTCCTAGCAGCTATGTGTCTGCAGTTTGGAACCTGAGTTCCATCTGACAGATTCCCTTTAAGGCTATGTTCACACATAGGCGGCTTCTAGATCATTGCACCCCCCTCCTCCTCAGCTTGGGTCTCTGTTCTCCTCATCTATAAGATACCGGGGTCAGGTGAGAGGTTTCCTGCTTAAAGGGCTTGTCAGCCTGTTATTGGAAGTGCATGACTCAAGGTATTGTTATTTAAAGGGGAGATTGCAGCGTCATGGCTGCAGTGTGTGGCTGTTGCACAAGGCTGCTCCGGTCAGGCTCCCGTTCTCCATTATACATGAGATGCCGGTAATGAGGTAACATAACCGGGCGGTGAGATCATCAGCTGTGTGCAGTCACCGGGGCACAGGCTGTGGGCGGGGCGGGCGCAGGTTCATTGTGACGTCACGGTGGGCGGGGCGTCCTCCGCCTGCTCCCGGCTGCCTGTCACTGAGGACTCAGTCCTCCGCTGCCCGTGGAGCCGGTGAGTGGCAGCTCCGGCTCAGAGATGGCCGCCGGTCTATGTGCCATCCAGCCCCGAGTACCCGCCCGCTGCCAGCCTGCCCTGCCGGAGCCCTGGCACTGCGGCCCCCAGCCCGGATACTGCTGAGAGCCGCCCGGAGCATGAGCTAACCCCCGCCCGGACCGGAGCGGCCATGGGGGCGACCTGGGAGAGGAAGGGGCGCAGCGCCCGGACATCTGCTGCTGCTGCTGCTGGCATCTGCCTGCTGGTGAGTGCCCGCCATTGTGTGCCAGGCCTCACCCCTGCTACTGCAGCTGCTGCACAACCTCTTCACAGGGACAGGACATCCAATGGCTAATGGCATGCAGCACTATATAGGAATCCAAGAGGTTCTGCAGCAGTATATAGGAATCCAAGAGGTTCTGCAGCAGTATATAGGAATCCAAGAGGTTCTGCAGCAGTATATAGGAATCCAAGAGGTTCTGCAGCACTATATAGGAATCCAAGAGGGCATGCAGCAGTATATAGGAACATAAGAGGTTCTGCAGCAGTATATAGGAATCCAAGAGGTTCTGCAGCACTATATAGGAATCCAAGAGGTTCTGCAGCAGTATATAGGAATCCAAGAGGTTCTGCAGCAGTATATAGGAACATAAGAGGTTCTGCAGCAGTATATAGGAATCCAAGAGGTTCTGCAGCAGTATATAGGAATCCAAGAGGTTCTGCAGCACTATATAGGAATCCAAGAGGTTCTGCAGCAGTATATAGGAATCCAAGAGGTTCTGCAGCAGTATATAGGAATCCAAGAGGTTCTGCAGCAGTATATAGGAACATAAGAGGTTCTGCAGCAGTATATAGGAACATAAGAGGTTCTGCAGCAGTATATAGGAATCCAAGAGGTTCTGCAGCACTATATAGGAATCCAAGAGGTTCTGCAGCAGTATATAGGAATCCAAGAGGTTCTGCAGCAGTATATAGGAATCCAAGAGGTTCTGCAGCAGTATATAGGAATCCAAGAGGTTCTGCAGCAGTATATAGGAATCCAAGAGGTTCTGCAGCAGTATATAGGAACATAAGAGGTTCTGCAGCAGTATATAGGAACATAAGAGGTTCTGCAGCAGTATATAGGAATCCAAGAGGTTCTGCAGCACTATATAGGAATCCAAGAGGTTCTGCAGCAGTATATAGGAATCCAAGAGGTTCTGCAGCAGTATATAGGAACATAAGAGGTTCTGCAGCAGTATATAGGAATCCAAGAGGTTCTGCAGCAGTATATAGGAATCCAAGAGGTTCTGCAGCACTATATAGGAATCCAAGAGGTTCTGCAGCACTATATAGGAATCCAAGAGGTTCTGCAGCAGTATATAGGAATCCAAGAGGTTCTGCAGCAGTATATAGGAATCCAAGAGGTTCTGCAGCAGTATATAGGAATCCAAGAGGTTCTGCAGCAGTATATAGCAATATAAGAGGTTCTGCAGCACTATATAGGAATCCAAGAGGTTCTGAAGCAGTATATAGGAATCCAAGAGGTTCTGCAGCAGTATATAGGAATATAAGAGGTTCTGCAGCAGTATATAGGAATCCAAGAGGGCATGCAGCAGTATATAGGAATCCAAGAGGGCATGCAGCAGTATATAGGAATCCAAGAGGTTCTGCAGCAGTATATAGGAATCCAAGAGGTTCTGCAGCAGTATATAGGAATCCAAGAGGGCATGCAGCACTATATAGGAATCCAAGAGGTTCTGCAGCAGTATATAGGAATCCAAGAGGTTCTGCAGCAGTATATAGGAATCCAAGAGGTTCTGCAGCAGTATATAGGAATCTAAGAGGGCATGCAGCAGTATATTGGAATCC
Organism: Dendropsophus ebraccatus; assembly: GCF_027789765.1. Taxonomy (NCBI): domain Eukaryota; kingdom Metazoa; phylum Chordata; class Amphibia; order Anura; family Hylidae; genus Dendropsophus; species Dendropsophus ebraccatus. The sequence goes on from NC_091459.1 coordinate 124,289,929, forward strand.
AAGAGGTTCTGCAGCACTATATAGGAATCCAAGAGGTTCTACAGCAGTATATAGGAACATAAGAGGTTCTGCAGCAGTATATAGGAATCCAAGAGGTTCTGCAGCAGTATATAGGAATCCAAGAGGTTCTGCAGCACTATATAGGAATCCAAGAGGTTCTGCAGCACTATATAGGAATCCAAGAGGTTCTGCAGCAGTATATAGGAATCCAAGAGGTTCTGCAGCAGTATATAGGAATATAAGAGGTTCTGCAGCAGTATATAGGAATCCAAGAGGGCATGCAGCAGTATATAGGAATCCAAGAGGTTCTGCAGCAGTATATAGGAATCCAAGAGGTTCTGCAGCAGTATATAGGAATCCAAGAGGTTCTGCAGCAGTATATAGGAATCCAAGAGGGCATGCAGCACTATATAGGAATCCAAGAGGTTCTGCAGCAGTATATAGGAATCCAAGAGGTTCTGCAGCAGTATATAGGAATCCAAGAGGTTCTGCAGCAGTATATAGGAATCTAAGAGGGCATGCAGCAGTATATTGGAATCCAAGAGGTTCTGCAGCACTATATAGGAATCCAAGAGGCTCTGCAGCAGTATATAGGAATCCAAGAGGTTCTGCAGCAGTATATAGGAATCCAAGAGGTTCTGCAGCAGTATATAGGAATCCAAGAGGTTCTGCAGCAGTATATAGGAATCCAAGAGGTTCTGCAGCAGTATATAGGAATCCAAGAGGTTCTGCAGCAGTATATAGGAATCCAAGAGGCTCTGCAGCACTATATAGGAATATAAGAGGTTCTGCAGCAGTATATAGGAATCCAAGAGGTTCTGCAGCAGTATATAGGAATCCAAGAGGGCGTGCAGCAGTATATAGGAATATAAGAGATTCTGCAGCAGTTTATAGAGATCTAGAACGTTCTGCAACAGTGTATAGTAATCTAAGAGGTTCTGCAGCAGTGTATAGTAATCTAAAAGGTTCTGCAGCAGTTTATAGAGAAGAAAAAGGTTCTGCTGCAGTATATAGGAATCCAAGAGGTTCTGCAGCAGTATATAGGAATATGAGGTTCTGCAGCATTATATAGGAATCTAAGAGGTTCTGCAGCAGTGTATAGGAATATAAGAGGTTCTGCAGCAGTGTATAGGTATATATAAGGTTCTGCAGCAGTGTATAGGAATATAAGAGGTTCTGCAGCAGTATATAGGAATCCAAGAGGTTCTGCAGCTGTATATAGGAATCCAAGAGGTTGTGCAGCAGTGTATAGAAATATAACAGGTTCGGCAGCAGTATATAGGAATATAAGAGGTTCTGCAGCAGTATATAGGAATCCAAGAGGTTCTACAGCTATATATTTGAATCCAAGAGGTTCTGCTGCAGTATATAGGAATTCAAGAGGTTCTACAGCAGTATATAGGAATCCAAGAGGGCATGCAGCAGTGTATAGGAATATATGAGGTTCTGCAGCAGTATATAGAAATAGAAGAGGTTCTGCAGCAGTATATAGAAAACTAAGAGGCTCTGCAGCAGTATATAGGAATCCAAGAGGTTCTGCAGCAGTATATAGGAATATAAGGTTCTGCAGCAGTATATAGGAATATGGGGTTCTGCAGCAGTGTATAGGAATATGGGGTTCTGCAGCAGTGTATAGGAATATAAGAGGTTCTGCAGCAGTGTATAGAGGTCTAAGGTTCTGCAGCAGTGTATAGAGGGCTAAGAGGTTCTGCAGCAGTGTATAGACATCTAAGAGGTTCTGCTGCAGTATATAGGAATAGAAGAGGTTCTGCAGCAGTATATAGGAATCCAAGAGATTCTGCAGCAGTATATAGGAATATGAGGTTCTGCAGCAGTATATACAAATATAAGATGTTCTTCAACAGTGTATAGAAATATAAGAGGCTTTGCAGCAGCATATAGAAGTCTAAGAGGTTCTTCAGCAGTTTATGGGAGGGTGTTGCAAAACTACAATTCCCATCATCCCTGAACAGCTAAAATGTTGGCTTTGGCTGTCCAGGGATGATGGGAATTATAGTTTTGCAACAGCTGCAGGTCTGATCTAAGAGGTTCTGTAGCAGTGTATGATGATCTAAGAGGTTCTGTAGCAGCATATAGAGATCTAAGGTTCTGTAGCCGTGTATAGAGCTCTAGGAGGTTCTGCAGCAGTGTATAGAGATCCAAGAGGTTCTGTAGCAGCATATAGACATCTAAGGTTCCGTAGCAGTGTATAGACATCTAAGAGATTATGCAGCATTGTATAGAGATCTAAGGTTCAGCAGCAGTGTATAGAAATCTAAGGTTCTGCAGGAATGTATGGAGATCTAAGAGGTTCTGCAGCATTGTATAGAGATCTAAGAGGTTCTGCAGCAGTGTATAGAGATCTAAGAGGTTCTGCAGCAGTGTATAGAGATCTAAGAGGTTCTGCAGCATTGTATAGAGATCTAAGAGGTTCTGCAGCAGTGTATAGAGATCTAAGAGGTTCTGCAACATTGTATAGAGATCTAAGAGGTTCTGCAGCAGTGTATGGGAAAATGTAAGAAGTTTTGCATATGTGTATTGAGGTTCCACAATATTCTGCAGCTGTGTATGGATATCTGACTTACGCCTATAATTGACCATCCCTCAGCTATACTGATGTATTGTATAATATATATTGGTGCCTATTCCAAGAGGTTCTGCAGCGTCCAGTCTCCAGGCAGTTCTTTAGCCTGGTTCTGGTCACTGTCCCTGGGGGGCTGGGGCTGTCCTTGGGGGGCAGGGGCTAGTGCTGTACTTGGGGGGGATGTCACACTAGATGTCCATGCGTCACCCCAGCCGGTTAGTGATGTGACCCCTGGTGCCTTGATGGATGTGTCGGGGTACATTAGGGTCACACAGGTCACTGGAGCTAATCAGGTGACACCCCCCAGGAGCTTTGGACCTCATCTGTCTCCAGGAAAGCTGGGTGATGACCAATGCGGCCGCCTAGCCCAGACTGTTCTTTATACAGCCATGTAGGTGTAATTTTAAGGGGCAGGGGTTTAATCCCTTAAAACAACTCTGGGTGATGGAAGTGCTGTGACAGTAAAGAATCAGTGTTACCCATAGCAACAAACTAGACTTCAGTTATTTAGAATAATTAGTTGCTATGGGAGATCCCGACATGTTTCTTAAATGCACAGAGGGGCCAGCATGTTCCTGTATGACCTCAGAGCCATGGTAATAAAGCTGCAGGCTGTCAGGGCATGCTGGGAGATGTAGTGCTGACTGCAGACAACAGTGTACGATAACTCAGCGTTCTACATATATACCAGCACAATACACCACATGCAGGCTGTGTGCACATTACCGGCTAGAGTTACTGCTAGCATCCGTATTCACAGATCAGATAACTACAATTCCCAGAATGCAAATCACCACAGCAAGCGCTCAGATCTAATACCTGCTAAATAGAGAGTGCAGCTCTGGAGAAGTAATGTATGTACACAGTGACCCCAGCAGCAGAATAGTGAGTGCAGCTCTGGAGTATAATACAGGATGTAACTCCGGATCAGTACAGGATAAGTAATGTAATGTATGTACACAGTGACCCCACCAGCAGAATAGTGAGTGCAGCTCTGGAGTATAATACAGGATGTAACTCAGGATCAGTAATGTATGTACACAGTGACCCCACCTGCAGAATAGTGAGTGCAGCTCTGGAGTATAATACAGGATGTAACTCAGGATCAGTACAGGATAAGTAATGTAATGTATGTACACAGTGACCCCACCAGCAGAATAGTGAGTGCAGCTCTGGAGTATAATACAGGATGTAACTCCGGATCAGTACAGGATAAGTAATGTAATGTATGTACACAGTGACTCCACCAGCAGAATAGTGAGTGCAGCTCTGGAGTATAATACAGGAAATAACTCAGGATCAGTAATGTATGTACACAGTGAATCTTTATGTGGATGATTTCTCTATGTAACCTGTGATGAGAGGAGGCCATAGTGTTATCACTTTCTTACAATGTGGCACACAGCGTCGGCCATGTTTCTTCTCTCCTCCCGGCTATAGTGATATTGGGTGTGTGCGGTTACATAGAAGTCACATGAAGGTCTCCGTCTCCTTTCCTTGTCCATACGTTTCAGGTTTGCAAACTGCATAGAGCGTCAAATATTGTTTATGGTTTATTGTAATCCTATAACACAGGGCTAATCCCTATAGTCTGTCAGTGTGTATAATCCGCACATCCGTCTTGTTTAGAACGTCTCCATCCAGGAACTGAAGACGACACCAAGATGGAGGTTATTTGTTCAGCTTATGTTCCTTCTAATACAGTATATACATGTGTCAGCCACATACGGGATGATGAGATACATGTGGTCACAGGGGGCAGATTTTATAATATCTGATAGTGGTTGTTTGGGATTAGGGAAAAGGGTCTGATTTATCAAAACAGCGCCAATCTCTTTAAGAGGCCATGTCTGCTATTGCATCCCATTGATTTAAATGAAGATTTCCACTCTGACACTGTGCTCTCTGCTGCCACCTCTGTCCATGTCAGGACTGTCCGGAGCAGCAGCAAATCCTCATAGAAAACTTCTCCTGACATGGACAGAGGTGGCAACAAAGAGAGCACTGTGTCAGACTGGAAAGAAAACACCACTTCCTGCAGGGCATACATCAGCTCATAAGTACTGAAAGAATTGATATTTTGGAGTCTCTGTTGTTAGTGGGAACACGTCATCGCCTGAAGAGGTAGTCATGAGTCAGCACGTCCTCTCCTCATGACTCCATAACCTTCCTGCCGGTTACTATGTAACCTGTCATTATTTTTATAGACCATCAATTGTATCTTTTTATATTGCGCCGTTGGCGAACAAGGAAACAAACTATCTGCTGCCGAATGCTGAAACGTTGAGGAGATTCCTCTCTATTGTCTTGTGTGGTGACACGGACACGCCGCACTTATGGTCCCCATGTCTGCAGACGTCCCACACTTGTAGACTAGGGCAGATCTGTTTGTATATGGAACTGTCTAGGAACCCTGAGGCCTAAAAGCATCAACATAGTAATATGTATAGGGAAGGAACAATTACATTTTATTCAAAGCAAGGTTTTAATTTTGGGGTTATTTAGCCTATATACTATACTGTATGTGGTTATCTCAAAATATTCAAATATTCTAGTTTCCACAGGCTACTGGCACACACTTAACAGGCCGACTCTTCCTGTTTCCTGCAGCTCGCTTATCAGCTTTGCTGTATAGACTGGGATAGGATGAACAAAGTCATCTCATTATCATTAGAAGGTTGGTGAGTTAAAATGGTTGTTCAGGAATTTAAAATAGTGGCCAGGATAGGCTGAACAAGTGAAATCAAAAAGCTGTGCCCGCATGTTACGATCTCCTGCTGCCACCATTTCCTCTATGCTGGCTTATTCCTGATGACAAGAAAGTTCTCGGCTAATCATGGGCCATAGCGCCAATGTTTTTCAGATACCTAAGCGGCACTTTCTTGTGTGAGCAGTGGGAACCAGGCACCATCGGAACAGCAGTACTTTTTCTTTTGTAGTCTAGTCTTCTGGTTAACTCTGGCAAAATTGGCATGGTTGGCAAGTTTCAGTGCTATCTGTTTTCAGTAGAGTTCATCACTAATGTTAAAGGGGTAGTGCAGTCAAAAGGATTTTTTTCACTAAATAACACACATGACAAAGTTATACAACATTGTAATGTGTGATATTTAAGTGAATGCCCCCCCCCCCCCCCCTCCCCGATCGCGGACTCGGAAGTGTGATGCACTATACTTATGGAATCACTGTCAACCCGGCCGCCATCTTGGGTTGATCACGTTATCTTCACTTAAAAAACACACACAACAATGTGTTATTTGGTGAAAAAAGTTATACAACTTTGTAATGTATGTTATGTCTGTGAATGGCCCCCTTCCCCATGTCCCACCACCCCCACCCGTGTACCCGGAAGTGTGGTGCGCTATACTCACCTGTCACGTGCCGACACCCGTCCCCGATCTTCAGCGAGTGACGTCTTCTTCGGGCGGCCAATCGCGGCTGAGCACAGTTGTGACGCGGCGGAGGGGGGACGGGCGGCAGCGACTTGGATCAGGTAATGTATAATGCACTACACACTTCCGGGTACACGGGTGGGGGTGGTGGGACACGGGAAGGGGGCGATTCACAGACATAACATACATTACAAAGTTGTATAACTTTGTAATGTGTGTTATTCTGTGAATAATTTCTGAGCGCCGCACTACCCCTTTAAGTGGACTTAGTCAAACTATGTTGGATTCCCAGCGAAATTAGAAGTTGGATGCCGCCCTAGGCCTGCCAGAAAAAAACAAAGATACAGCCTAAGGCTGGGTTCACACTATGTATATTTGAGGCTGTATTTGGACCTCATGTCAGGTCCTCATAGCAACCAAAACCAGGAGTGGATTGAAAACACAGAAAGGCTCTGTCCATACAATGTAGAAATTGAGTGGATGGCCGCCATATAACAGTAAATAACGGCCATTATTTCAATATAACAGCCGTTGTTTTAAAATAACAGCAAATATTTGCCATTAAATGGCGGCCATCCACTCAATTTCAACATTATGTGAACAGATCCTTTCTGTGTTTTCAATCCACTCCTTGTTTTGGTTGCTATACAGCCTCAAAAATACAGCCTCAAATATACGTAGTGTGAACCCAGCCTAATGCCGTATCCATGTTTTGCAGGACTCCCTAGGGCAGCATCCAACTTCTCCAGTTGCGGGAAATCAAACAATGAGCATTCGGGTTCAGAGTACATTGCAGAACCCAAACAGTTTTTAACAGGTTTACTCAACACTATTTATCAGCAGGCATTTGTAATAGCTTCCTTGACGTGGCCGGTTTTTAAAACCCTTTTAAAGCTTTCTACACTGATGGCTACTCTTATGGAATGGAGAGAGCGCTCTTTAGAAAGGGAGCAACACAGGAGAAGTCTTAGGACTCTATTACATGGCCCGATATGATGTATAAGCAAATGCCAATCTGCTGGATCAGCATTCACTTACAGAGCCTCTTAGATGCCTCGATTATCACGTGAAAAGGGCTGTGTATATATCATTAGCGATGTCTGTGCAGTCCTTGCTTTATTTTGAAAATAATAAACATGTATACTTACCTGTCCAGGCTGCGCTGGTGCCTATTGCCTGCTGACCGGAGCCGCTGCTGAACACCTCCTAACCGTTCTCTGAGATGACAGGCCGATCAGCCAATCACTAGCCAAGTCAGGACAGCTCTGTGGCTAGTGATTGGCTGAGTGGCCTGTCACTTTAGAGACTGCTTAATAAGCTGCGGTGAGCAAGAAAAAGGCTGCAGGACACTGGAGGAGCCTGGACAGGTAAGTATTTTCTGTACACAGTCAACAGCCGCCGGCCACGGATCACTGTTACACGGAGCGATGCACAGTCAGCCGATGATTTTTAAACTTGTTGAAGGACAATAAGCAGCCGATGATCAGCTTTTTAGCTGATCGTTGCCTTTATTACACAAAGCGATATCTCCCTGAATCAGCCTGATTCAGCAGATAATCGCTTAGGCTGGGTTCACACTACATTTTTGCAGTCCGTTTTTTGTTTGCAAAAAGCTGATGAAGAAACGGATGCATTTGTGTGCATCCGTTTTGATCTGTTTTTCCATTGACTTCCTTTATTAAAACAAAACAAAAAAAATTGATCCATTTTTTTTAATGTTCACAAAAACATAGTCAACTTCATTTTTGCGTCCGTTAAAAAAAATGATCTGTATTGATCCCTTTTTATTTTGTTATGGAAGTCAATGGAAAAACGGAGGCACACAAATGCATCCGTTTCTTTCATCCGTTTTTTGCAAAAAACGGAGTGCAAAAATGTAGTGTGAACCCAGTTTTAGTGTAATAGGACCTTTAGATAGAGGAGCTTATTACCATAAATGAAGACAGTAGCTGGTCTTAAAGCGTAACTGTCATATTTTTTTTTATTGCAGAAATCAGTAGTATAAGCGATTTTAAGAAACTCTGTAATAGGTTTTATCAGCCAAAAAAGCCTCTTTCTGTACTCAAGAAGCAATCTCCCAGCCTCCCCCCCCTGACTTCTTATATGTGCATTATCAGGCAAACACGTCTTCATTACAGAGAAGCCAGTGAAGACGGCTCTGCTCTCTCCATTGTAAGCCTATGAAGGGGGGAGGGGCTGAGGGAGATGAGGGAGCAGGAAGAGGTGACATGAAGGTCAGCTGTTTGTAGACTGTCTGGGCACCTAAACCGCAGGATTCAGGGGTCAGAAAGGTCAGTGCTTATCTATGAACTTACTGAGAGAAGATTGCAGGGTGTTGTGCTTTGCAAGACTGCTCCGTGCTCAGTCACTCCTAACAGCCCCTCCCCTCTCCATAGCCACATAATGGAGACAGAAATCCTGCTTCTTCTGAAGTGAGGGGGGAGGCTGGGAGATTGCTTTTTCAGTCCATAAGGAAACTCTTTTGGTTTATAAAACCTATTACAGAGTTTCTTAAAATCGCTTGAACTGTTAATATTTAATGTTTTAAAAAAAAGTGACCCTGAAATGACAGTTACGCTTTAAGGCTGCGTTCACACTATGTATATTTCAGTCAGTATATGTATATTTCAGTCAGTATATTTCAGTCAGTAGTGCAACCAAAACCAGGAGAGGATTAAAACACAGAAAGGCTCTGTTGAAATTGAGTGGATGGCCGCCATTTAATGGCAAATATTTGCTGTTATTTTAGAACAACGGCTGTTATATTGAAATAATGGCAGTTATTTACTGTTATATGGCGGCCATCCACTCAATTTCAATATTGTGTGAACAGATCCTTTCTGTGTTTTTAATCCACTCCTGGTTTTGGTTGCAATACTGACCGAAATATACTGACTGAAATATACGTAGTGTGAACGCAGCCTAAGGCCGTACTAGAAGGTCGATCTCCTAGATGGCTTACTTACCGAGCCTCGATAATTCCAAATATTTCAGCTCTCCCAGCTCACATGCCAAACGTGCCAAAAATAAGACGTGAGCGGAGTCCCCTTTTGATCCTTGCGGCTTTCACTAAAGCAGTGTAATGGCCGTTGTTGTCCTGCTGTCTTTTATCTGGACCCTTTCTCAAGCAATTATTAGGTAGCAATTCATCAGGTTGCTCCTCTAATTGACATTGATTTCAATCTCTTTGTCTGAAGTAAGAGAGAAGTAAGGAGGATAATGGGTAGAAGAATCAGTGGAAGCAACGATCTGACAGACCCAGGACTATAGAGCAATGACCCAGGATACTGTATATAGATAGGGAAATACCATGCAGTCTTATTGGTGGACCATTGAAGGTCAGTTCCGGGAGGTCGTTGTATGTAGGGGCACTGACTTTTGACTAATGTATTTGTGGACGCTATAGCTAAATGCATGGGACTCCATGGTATTGTATGTCATATGGCTTGGTATGATGTTGGTACTAAATAGACATTTGAACATTTTAGAACTACAGGGATTTCCCAGAGAGCGTTGATTTCTAATTGTTGATAACCTTTGTTGTGCCCGAAAGTGAGGCAATGCCAGAGATAGCTTTATGTGAATAACTAATGAATCTAGTTTGACTATCCCAAGGACATGGTTGGGCTATCCAAGAGGGCCAGTTAAATTGTCCCATGGCACTGGTAAAGTTGTGTTTTAGGTTTGGTTGGGTTGTCCCAAGCTATTCATTCCCTATTAATGTACTAATAATTATAGGTTTTGAAGAGATCAAACTAACACTCATGGAGTCCATGACCCTTTAGAACAAAGTAGCGTGACCTTGATATTTAGATTGTTTCATCCCAAGGCACTAGTTGGCTTATCCCTTGACATTAGCTGAGGTTATTCTATGACATAGCTGGGTTATTCCTTGATGCTACTTGGATATCTCATGAGGCTAGTTGGATTGTGCTGAGAAACTAGATGGGTTGCCCCAAGGAGCTATATAAGTTGTCCCAAAACACCACTTAAGGTATGCCAATTTGCTAGTTGGGTTATCCTAAGAAACTGGTTGGGTTATCCTAGGACATGGTTTGGGTTATTCTAGGACACAGGTTGGGTTATCCTAGGACACGGTTTGGGTTATTCTAGGAAGACGGTTTGGGTGATTCTAGGACACTGGTTTGGTTATCCTAGGACACGGTTTGGGTTATTCTAGGACACTGGTTTGGTTATCCTAGCGCATGGGTTGGGTTATGCCATGACACCAGTTGGGTTATCATAGGAAATCTGTTGAATTATCCTAGGACACCAGTTAGGTTATCCTAGGACACTATATAGGTTGACCCTGTGCTCTGGTTGGGTCATCCCAAACTAGGCAACCCTTTAAGTAGCAATAGCAAGTAGTTATCAAAAGTTAAGGCTATGGGTGATATTTTGAAAGAATACTTTCAAGAACAAAGAACTGGAGTTTCCTCTTGATATCCCAACTTTTATCTCTGAAATCCCAACTGTATGGGGGACATTTATCAATGACTTTGCTCTATATTTTTGGCTAATAATGAGTTTTTATGCACGTTGTAGAAAGTCTGCAAGATTTATAAAGGGCTTTGCGCAAATTTTCTGTTTTTGCGCAAAAAAATGTGCATTAGTACACCACTCCTACCCTGGCATAATTGGGTTCCAAACAAGCAATGGATCAGACTTCCCGGTTTAGTCACATAGAGGTTCTTGATAGCAGCTTGTATGCCCATCACTTATATTATTAGATTGGAGAAACAAAGATGCTTTTACAGAATGAAATATATTATGGGAGCCGGAAGGCATTCCCATCTTTCTCACACGTTCCCGGCAGCCCATCCTCCTCTCCAGCTTTATCCCTGCTCTTGGAGATGCAGTAAAAGCTTCATCTGCAGATTCGACCCTGTAACCTCCATTGTTGCACTGCAGCCTCAGCATCTTCTGTTAGATCAGTGGGTGGATGTTGCTCTCAGGACAAGCCCAGGTTCCGTCCCGTCATTCCTGCAGAATATGCCATTGACACTAGCCCTGTGCCAGTCTTTGTCATCTCTAGTGTGGATGAGTCACGTTCCTTTAGGCTGGGATTTACGCTTGTTTTCTTCACCGTGATATCCGGCTTCTGCAGTGATCCGTGTCACGCAATCCTGTTTAGCGACAATTGAGGCTGTTACTATGTGAGTTATATCCATTCCCTGCAGACACGTGGACTATCCCATAACTCAGCACAGCATAACGTATCACCTCCATGCTCTACATCTTATGTGGGCCAGAGCCAAAGAGCTATTGAGTCATCGCTCTACTACACCAAACAGCAGAGCTGACAGATCCGCTATACTAATTAAAGAGCTGAGGTTGGCATAACCAGGGTACTCTAATACCCTATTCTGCCCTGCTGACACTGTTATGACAATGTCTGGGTTCCTGCTTATCTTCAGTATCTGGTCTCTATCCCTGTTCTCCCGGCTGAGACAGGTCAACGTTATGGCAGCTGATTGGTTCAGTGGAATCTCCTGTGTGTCGAGATCTGGATCTAGGAAGTGGAGATCAGTGGGGACCCGAGCGCCATCTGAACAGCAGTAGTAAAGGAATCAGCAACTCTAATCAACAAGTTTTTACAGTTAAAATTTTCAGTACGGTTACTACAATGTATCAAAAAAAATTGTAACAAGAGAATGGGGTATGGTGCATATATATGTAAGGTACGGTGCTTATGGATATAAATATTGGGTTTGGCAGGGAAGCATGAGAGAAGCCATGTCTATCAGTGGCTCTTCTTGGTCGTAAATATTGTCAGAGCAATTTTTTAAAAGTAAAAATCTCTCAGTACCAGGGTGGTTTCGCCACCAGGATGAAGATGAAACAGTCTTGCTCATGAATGAGTGCACCATAGTACTGACCAGACAGGATAAAAAGAAGCTTGCAGCTGGTGTAGGAGCCATTGGTAACAATAACGTCGATACCAGTCTCATCAGCTCGGTCCAGATAAGATCATGACTAGACGACGTCCCATCAAGCCATCATTGTCTTGTTGATGAGTGCATGCAATCCCGACTTCATTGATTTCTTGTTATTTCTGGAAAGCAATCATTCGTGTAGACCAGCTAGCCTGTAGGCTAGCATCAAACATCATTGTTCATAAGCTCTGCTAGAAATACTCAAGATGTTCCTGAGCGGGAAATTATTCAGACATAAAAAAAAATGTTCACTTCCTTTTGCAAAAATGACTGAGGCATCCGAGGGCCGTCTAGAGACTTGATGGATGGTTTCTTTCCAAAGCAGATTTTGCAGACCATGAACATGCCCTTGGATGTGGTTCTTTTTAACCATTCCAATGCTAAGTTTTTGACTAACTACCCTAATCTGCGCAGATTTCAGCATGTGGTGCATGTTCTTGACTTAGGAACCATTGGGATGAAGTAACTGGTTGTCCGTTTATGACCAGGGTGCCATGAGACCAAGGATGGCAAGGGTATAGATGCCCTCGTCTAATATATCACCAAGGACATATCCCTGAACAGTGCATTGTATATTCTTTGGGATGCAGGTCCTACACCCAATTCACTTTTTACTTCAGTAAAACTTTCGTACTTTCGTACTGGTCTGCGACTGATGCAACTCCATCACAATCCAGGTAATAAACACATTTTTCATCGGTAGTTTTGCAAATTAGGGCCCTATTCCACCGGACGATTATCGTTCAGATTATCGTTAAATCGTTCGAATTTAAACGATAATCGTTGGTTGAAATGCAGTTAACGATTAACGACCGAACGAGAAATCGTTGATCGCTTTATAAGACCTGAACCTATTTTTATCGTTGCTCGTTTGCAAATCGTTCGCATTGAATAAGACGTCGTTCGCTGTAGATACGAACGCAATAGCGAAGAAATAGCGAATAAAAAACTATCGCAAATACGATCATAAGTAACGATTATCGTTCCATGGAAATGAGTGAACGTTTTCAGGTCTTTCGCTATAGCGGTCGTTTGAGATCGTTAATCGATAACGATTATGTGAACGATAATCGTCCCGTGGAATAGGGCCCTTAGTCCTTGGGGACCAGTGGCTTTCTATTGTTTTTTTTTGAACAAAGACAAGGCACAATCCTTAATCCCTCAAAAGGTCTTCTGAGAACATTCATGTCCAGAGAGGTTGTTTGTGAACCAGGAAATTTTCAAGTAGTTTTGTTCATTCCTTCTCATAAGCATCTTCATATAATGATGTCTACAGCTTATAATCATATTCTATATCCTCATAAATGAACCATTGACCTGATAACACATTTCTCGACTCCATCGCAGTGATGACCTGTTGTCCATAATGAAGATCATTTCACCAAAATTAAAGAATAAAAGAAGTTCTTAAATCAGTCAAGTAAAGTCCTCCATTGGGTGTAGCCTCTATGAAGGAGCGAGATCTAGTTTGGCTGGGTGACTAATGCTAGAGCCCCTCCCTTTCCCTAGATCTGTTGTTCTTCGGTGTGTTCACATTAGCATCATGATGACTGTTATGGATCTATACGGGTTCTGATGAAACTCATTGACTCTAATGGAATTCATGAGGCTTCGGGGGACTAATGTTCAAGACATGTCAATGTCTAATGTCACAAAGTCGATGGAAACCCTGATGGCCTCGAAACGGATGGAACAGAACCTGGAAGGAGGGGAAGATAAAACAAATGCCTCCTGGAGAAGGTAGAAGGTGGGCAAGTGGATTGGACAACTCCTCTACCCAGACGCCAATGAAAAAGTCATGTAAAGCCCTGGCCTACTGCTAGAGTTGTTGACTGACTGATGGACAACACCCCATTTTTTTATTCAGTCACTTCAAGGAAATTCTGAACAGCATTTAAAAAAAATAACCATAAAAATGCGCTTTGGAGACCGCCTACGTGATAAAGCTCATTTATACAATTTATTTTGCCCGTTTCCTCCGGTTCCTGCAGCTTTATCTGCGATCTGTATTATTGATGAGCCTGACTGGGTGATAAAGGTGTTTTTTATGCTTCTGGGTAACAACTGCGATATATTTACGGCTTCTTGTTGGCGTTCAAGCGTAGTGTTGAAAGCAGATGTTACGAGCAGTCTCGAGGAGGCTTGGCGTGACCCACGTGTCATCAGGGTGACAGCTTTATTTACTGTCGTAAAATTGTTGTTTTAGGGCCATAAACTCTTTAGTCACGTGAAGCAAACACGGGACGCTCTTAAATAAGTCAGCAAGTCGGTGCAAAGGGATCTGTACCCTAACAAAACAAGAAATTATTCTGCTAAGTCGCCCATGTCTTCATATACACCAATAACATCAGCAACATATCTGCCCCCATATCAATGCATGACTAGGCAGGTTAGGAGTCTTAGGAGAAGGCTGGGGGACAATTCTTGTGTTCTGGATCATATCTAAATTGTGTTAAAGGGGTTGTCATCGTTAAAAACACATGGCTGCTTTCTTCCAGAAACAGCATCACTCTTGTCCTGTTTGGGTGAGGGTTTTACAGCTAAGTTTCATTGTAGTGAATAGAGCTGAATTGCAATACCACACGCAACCTGAGGACAGGGGGTGTGCTGTTTTTTTAAAGAAAGTAGCTGTGTTTCTTTTAATCCTCAGTATGAAGGGTCTGTCTAGCAGCACTGTTTTAAAGTGCTCAGGTTGGCTTAAACAGGGTACTTTCCTACTCTATCCTATGCTGCTGACACTGCTCTGACGGTGTGCTGGTCCTTTCTTATCATCAGTGCCAGGTCCACATCCTGGTCTCCCCAAAGAGCCTATAAGTGGCAGGTCAGCACTGCAGTAGCTGATTGGGTCAGTGGCACTATCTGTGTGTTGAGATCTGGACCAGTAAGTGGAGATCAGCGGGAACCCGAGCATCATCTGAACAGCAGAAGCAAGGGATCGGGCAGCTTTAATCCATGTGTTTTACAGTTGCAAATTTTGAAATGTAAAGTCACTACAATGTGCCCAAAAATTTTTTAGGCAGGGAACGCGAAATGGAGCTTTGACTTTCTTTATGAATTGAGGGTTTGGCCGGGAAGTATGATAGAAGCCATATCTATCAGTAACTCGTCTTGGTCATAAATATTGAGGCATGGGCACTGCAGTGGAATTTCTAAAAGTAATAATGTCTCAGTACCAGGGTGGTTTCGCCACGGATGTTTGTGGTCAGAATGAAGAAGGAACAGTCTCGCTCATGAATTACTGCACCATAGTACTGACCTTTTGATTCTACATTTAGAAGAAGGTGTTAAAACTAACATCTGGACTATGTGAAAATATTCTGACGTGTTTCTTCCTGAGTTCTTGTTGGGGCGTTGTTTTTTTTATACTCCCCACATCCTCTTTGATCAGCTTTTAAGTATATTCGAGGCCTGAGGTTTGTGGTCGACTTTTTAAAACCATTTATACTAGTAGAGGTGTTGGGTGGGGGACAAGCTTTTTTCCCTCAACTGGTTTAGATAGACACCTCCCCCTTAAAGGCCCTGATGGGGTGTTTTAAGACATATAATAAAGTCCCCAATTTTGGCCCTCCACAATGGGTAGGCCCATTAATTTTAGCAGACACCTATCTAGTAAGAGCTGAGCATGAGCAGATCTTGCGGTAGGATCCCTACATATAACTCATAATAGACTTTTCTAATGCGGGTTTGTCTCAGCTGGATAGATGTGATATAGGGGTAATTGAAAAACTCCTTTAAACATGTCAAAAGTGTGTGTACAGTAAGATAATTGAGGTTGTGTTTCATTGATGAGTCAAATCATGTCTTGAAAACTGGACTCCCACCTATGCGTGAAACAGCCAAGTGTCGATACTGAAGATGACTACTAAAGACAAATAGTTAGAAGTTGGACCCTCGTATACTGGGAACAACCAAGTGTTGGTGCTGAAAATGACCATTGAAGACCACCACTTGGTAGTTGGACCCTCATCTTTAGTGGGATCAACTAAGTATTAGCATTGAAGACGGTCATTGGTACCATTTGTTGAATACCAAATACCTACCCCGTTTCCTTGTGCCATCGCCAGATTTACCCTATATTCCAGGCCCATAGCTAGCAGAGGGGCAGTAGTAAGAGTTTCACCCAAACCCAAAGACCACATGGTAGGTTAGATCCCCGTTACAGATTTTTCATTGGGACCCGGGAGCTTCAATTTACACCTGTGCCAACCCCATTGCTAGGAAATTCTACTGTTGGTAGCAACCCCATTTGTTTATATGTCGGATACCTCCTCAGTAAGTAAGAGGCCTGCTGGGCGTGAAACATTGGCATGAATGGCATTTAGTATAAACAGAATGCTATGTTCTGGTTATTTCCCAGGAAGAGTCCTGGTCAGGTTTGAAGCTGTTGAGTTTTAAAAGCCATTTGCATGTATTATGTTGTAGGCTTTTATAGCCTTATTATGAGTCTGCACCTTGTGTTTGTTGTTTGTTCTCCATGGCAGCAGCCAGAGCAGATTATTCTGCATCCTCAGCTTATCAGGTCTCCTCTCAGTTCCCCAATCTTCTCTTGTAACCCCCCTCCCCTAGCTTATAATCGTCTGTGTACTGGTGACAGGATGTGGTGCATCTGGCTTCTTAGTGTAAAATAATATTTTCCTTGTTTTATGATATTTTCAGCAGTTACTATATGCGCTCTGCTTTCATCTGCCCTTAAAACAAAAAGCTTGAATGACTGGTTACACTACACTCCTCCCTGATAGGGATCGGCTCGAGACCGGTGTAGTACGTGAAATTACTGGAGGACAAACACATAAAATTAGATTTTTATTTATTTCAAACTGTGAACAATCTGTAGAGCCCTTCAGAATAGCCTTAAATCCATAAAAAGTTGAATAACCCTGTAATTGTTTAAATACTTATCCTGTACTGATCCTGAGTTACATCCTGTATTATACTCCAGAGCTGCACTCACTATTCTTTTGGTGGGGTCACTGTGTACATACCATTACATTACTTATCCTGTACTGATCCTGAGTTACATCCTGTATTATACTCCAGAGCTGTACTCACTATTCTGCTGGTGGGGTCACTGTGTGCATACATTACATTACTTATCCTGTACTGATCCTAAGTTACATTCTGTATTATATTCCAGAGTTGCACTCACGTTACACCCCCCCCCTCCCAAACTTGCTAACCTTGCAGTTTGTCATACCCATTGGAGCTCCTTCCTGTCTCCCCATTGTATACCCCTGTTCTCCTGTATACCCTTTACCTCACTTCTCATCCCTTTGCATTACTCAGAATAACAAGAAGAAATCTATTTTATCAGCTGTGTATAGATTATATGTTAATCTTAGGTTAATTGAAAAACGAATCTGAATAGAAGTGATTTTCTTTATTCCGTTACCGTGAACAGACTTCCAAGTTCATCCGATGTGCCTGAAAGAATTGTATCCCCCCCCCCCCCCCCCCCCCCCCCTTCACACACACATACATACTTAATGAGCCGCGTAGAACTTACATTTCTATAGAACAGGGAGATATTGCTTTCTACCTTCTGTCATTGGAATCTGTGTTGTATACATTGCGGCATCTATACAAAATCCGTCCAAATTATTGAGGTTGTGGCCAGTAACGGAAACCTCACCCATCAACAATACCCCAAAATGCTGAATTGGAAAAGCCTATAAATATCCTGTCATTTATATCACGTGATCCCACTTGGCTATGCTGCATTATTGGGACTACTCAATGGGTGGGAGCAGCCACATCATATGGTGAGCTGGTGGAACTCCTTGACTTAAGAAGAGTTCTGTTTCCCATCTCGGTGGGAATTGTCTATACGTCTTTTGGTACTCCATGCGGTTCTATAACGGATATATTTACAGGAGAACCTGTTCTTATTAGTCAGCTAGAAGGATCGGGATCTATTAGCTAGTTCTGAAGATCTACCTTGGTGTGGTACTTAGATGCAACGTTGTACAGTCTTAAATTTTAACACCATGGATAAGTCATGTAGTATTTTCTACAAGCTTCCCTTATAAATATATGTTGCACCTTTGTTATCTCTGATAGCTCGGGACTTTATTACACAGAATTCCCTTTCACATGTCCCGTCAGCCTCCAGGAATGCATCTAGTTATTCATTTGTAAGGTTCCTGTAACTAAACGGTGAGGTCATCCCGGCTCCTGCCAGTAACAAAGGGTTACGAGAGAGATGAAGCCGGTGACGACGTGTGTTTGCGGAAACTATCGGGTTATTCATGGGACTTAGTCATCAGCTAAACAGGTTGTATCTAATGATTTATTTGCCTGTTTTATTACGAACAATTTAACGTTCATTAACAGAAGCTGAAATCAGGAGGCGTACTGGTGCGTCATCGGCGGACGTGTTATTAAAGGTATCACTCAGGTAGAACGGAAATCCAGATCCTCCAGGGAAACAAGTGCCTATATACTGTATAATTCAGGAGTTCTCTAAAAAGTTGGAAGTTGTTGATGACTGTATACCACCTTCTCAGTATTGGTTAGTACTTTCGTGAGCCTTAAATCTGTCATTTAATGGGGAATTTTTAGGAAAATGGATACCCTGGATATTCTAATAACTCTTGTAGACCATAATGGAGAGAGCAGCACTCATGCTCATCCTTTGGAGAATGGGACATCTACCTATCAGATGCTTATGATGTACCCTATAGATGCACCATCATAAGGGTTTTCCAAAGAGGATGCTCACTACCTGATTTTTTTGGGATCCTCACTGATTATGAGAACAGGGGTCAATTGTACCTCTTTTAAATGAAGCGGAGCTGCCACATCATTCAGCTCCACGAGACACGGGGTCCTATTACACGGAGTGATTTTTAACGACTAACGATAAATGATCGCAAACGAGATTGTTTATCGTTAATCTGAAATTGTTCACCATATTACACAGAATGATAATTGATCGTTATTGCGTTCCTTATTATGATCATTTACTCGTTCTGATCCCAGCAAAACAATGATCAATGTGCAATTACACTAAACGATTAGTGAACAAATGCAGAACTTGAGCGAATGAATGTGGAATTGCAGCGAATGATTAACGATAATTTTAGGTTCAGATCTAAATCAACAATCAATGACATACAAACAATTTTTCGATCGTTGCCTGCCATTACATAGAATTATCGTTTAAATTTGAACGATATAACAATTTTTCGCACGACAATCGCTCCGTGTAATGGTGCCCTAACTCCATTGAGTTGATTTGGGTGGTATTACACAGAACGATCATAATTCGAAAAATTGTTAAATACTTCGGATTTCAACGATAATCCGTTTAGTGTAATAGCAGACAACGATTAAACGGCCACTGAGAAATCATTTAATAGAATTTGGACCTATTTTTATTTTTGATTGTTTGTTTGCAAATCGTTTCCATGTAATAAGATGTTGTTCAATTGTTCGCAGTAGTGGCGAACGCAGTTTCAACAACAGGTCAAACGCAATAACGATAATAAGTAACAATTATCGTTCCGTGTAATTGGGTGAACGATTTCAGGTTGTTCGCCATAGCGGTCGTTTGAGTTTGTTGATCGTTAATAGTTGAAAAATCACTTCATGTAATAGTACCCTTTAAGTTGAACCGCTCCATTGAACCAGGGATACATAGTACCCCTGTTCTTTTGATTGGTTGGACCTCCAATGGTCAAATAAACATAACCTATTTAAAGCGTAACTGTCATTTCAGGGCCATTTTTCTGAAAACATTAAATATCAACAGTACAAGCGATTTTAAGAAACTCTGTAATAGGTTTTATGTACTAAAAGAGTTTCCTTCTGGACTGAAAAAGCAATCTCCCAGCCTCCCCCCTCACATCACAAGAAGCAGGATTTCTGTCTCTATTATGTGGCTATGGAGAGGGGAGGGGCTGTTAGGAGTGACTGAGCACGGAGGATTTCTGCACAGCACAACACCCTGCAATCTTCTCTCAGTAAGTTCATAGATAAGCACTGACTTTTCTGACACCTGAATTTAGCGTTTTAGGTGCCCAGAGAGTCTACAAACAGCTGACCTTCATGTCACCTCTTCCTGCTCCCTCATCTCCCTCAGCCCCTCCCCCCTTCATAGGTTTACAATGGAGAGAGCAGAACCTGTCTTCACTGGCTTCTCTGTAATGAAGACGTGTTTGCCTTATAATGCACAGATAAGAAGTCAGGGGGGGAGGCTGGGAGATTGCTTCTTGAGTACAGAAAAAGGCTTTTTTGGCTGATGAAACCTATTACAGAGTTTCTTAAAATCGCTTATACTACTGATTTCAGCAATAAAAAAAAACATGACAGTTACGCTTTAAACTTTAGTATGTATGGTAAGACTACCTGCTAGGGGTGCTAATGTTAACATAGCCTAAGGCATTACTAGTTGATGGACTCTCATTGATGCATTACTTATAAACTAAGAAATTGTTGGTACATTGTTGAACTGCTTCCATAATAAAAATATTTTTTTCTCCTTTCCTTTTTTAGATTCTACTTTTCCATCTTGAAACCACGGGAAGTCAGCCAGTGCAATTTTCTGATAAAAAGACAATGATTCTACCATCTGGGAAATATCTCTACACCAATCCCGTGTCGAAGATAAATGTAACATGTGACAAATGTCCAGCTGGAACATACGTTTCCAAACATTGTACCCAGTTTGCCCTTCGAGAGTGTAGCCCTTGTCCCAATGGCACCTTTACAAGACACGAGAATGGGAATGACAGGTGCCATAATTGTAGTCCACCATGTGAACCACCAATGGTCATGAAAATGCCTTGTTCTGCCTTGTCTGACCGTGAGTGCTCATGTCCATCTGCAACGTACCTCCTCAATGGCACCTGTGTTAACCACACTGTGTGCCCCATAGGATGGGGTGTAAGGAAAAAGGGAAGTGAGACTGAAAATGTCAAATGTAAGACATGTGCCCACGGTACTTATTCTGATGTGCCTTCAAGTACTTTGAGATGTAAGACCCATACCAACTGCTCAGCTCTGGGCCTGACAGTCCTGAAGCCTGGTACAACTGAACGGGACAATATATGTGGACCTCTCCCCTCATCCCCTTCCAAAGACTTCTATACTCCACCCGCTGAATATGGTAAGTTATAAGTGATTTTGCTTTAAGAGCCTTTGTATGAGATTTTTTTCTCTCCCTCATCCCATTGACCTATCCTTCTGTGTTTGATCCCCTAGATCCTAGATGCCTCATCCCGTAGACCTGTCCCTCTGGGGCTCTTCCCCCTAGACCTGTCCCTCTACAGCTCTTCCCCCTAGACCTGTCCCTCTGGGGCTCTTCCCCCTAGACCTGTCCTTCTGGGGCTCTTCTCCCTAGACCTGTTCTTCTGGGGCTCTTCTCCCTAGACCTGTCCCTCTGGGGCTCTTCCCGTAGACCTCTTCCCCTAGACCTCTTCCCCTGTAGGTCTTCCACCTAGACCTGTCCCTCCGGGGCTCTTCCCCCTAGATCTGGGGCTCTTCCCCCTAGACCTGTCCCTCTGGGGCTCTTCCCCTTAGACCTGTCCTCTGGGGCTCTTCCCCCTAGAACTGTCCCTTTGGGGTTCTTCCCCCTAGAACTGTCCCTCTGGGGCTCTTCCCCCTAGACCTGTGACAATTTGTGTTTAAAAAAAAAAAAAAAAAAAAAGTCCATGAAATTTCTGCATAACTCGAAAGCTATAAAAGGGCTGTTTTGTAACATATTCTTAATTCTTTCACCAGGAAGTTGCATCTTCCCCCAAAATTTGAGGTAGGAGGTAGAAATCTCAGGGCTCCATGTTGCTGAAATTGCTCCTGCAGAGTTCTGCTAAGATATTTTTGACATGCTGAGTCATCTGTCCCGGCAGGGCTCTTTAGAGACATTCATAAGATGTCCAAAGCATCTGCAAGATGACTGAATCCTAAAGGCCCTTTTCCACAGAACGATTATCGTCCGTATTCGGCCGATATCGGCCGCTACGGACAATAATCGTCCCGTGGAATAGAGTGCAACGATCAGCCGACATCGTTCATGTCGGCTGATCGTTGCAGTCGCTTGTTTTTCAACATGTTGAAAAACAAGTGACTGATACAGCAACAATCTGCTGCCGTCGCTCCGTTGAATAGGGCTGCCCAGACGATCAGCAAACACCCGGGCAGCCGAGAGCGCTCGTTTTCTCCTCTGAACGACCCGTGAAATAGGGCCATTACCTGTAGATCTATACTGAGACATCCGCAAGATTCTCAAAGTTAGGGCCCTATTCCACAGTAAAGATAATCGGCCGGATCGGCCCCATTTGGCCCGACTCAGCTGATTATCATTCAGTGAAATAGAGAGAACGATCAGCCGATGATCCTGTCGCCGGCTGATTGTTCATTTAGGGCCAGACCTAAAATCATCGTTCCCCCACCGCAAATTGCTACGGTTGAATAGCGGTACGCGGCGGGCGACCGACGATTTGACAAGCAGCAGCATCATACATTACCTGTCCAGGCTTCTCCGCGCTGTCTTCATCCCCGGGTCCCGCGCCCTATATCTTCAGAATGGCCATGAAGATAGTGAGGATGAAGATAGCGCGGAGAAGAAGCCTGGACAGGTAATGCATGATGCTGCAAGGACATTGGTAATGATGTCCCTGCAGCCCTCACTCAACGATCATCGGGACGTGGAATAGGCCCAGTAACCGAGCGGCGATCTAGCAGATCGCCGCTCGTTTACATCGTTCATTGGGCCCTCCTTGGCCCGAGGAATAGGACCCTTACTCCTTCATCACTATGCCTTGCAAAGTTGCTTCTGGGAAGCTCTTCTAAGACGTACATGTTATGTCCCTGACCACCTATCCAAGCTTTGTAGAGACATCCCTAATGTGTCCAAAGCTGCTCCTGCAATGTAATGTTTGATACGTTCTTGTTTTAAAGAAAATTTTGCCTACAGGCAGATGAAGAAATTGAGTTATTTGACATGAAGTTGCACCCGATAAGCCCTGATATTCCGTTCCTTTGTTACTTGTGTTATTACATGGCCAATAGCCAAAGATAATCTGCTGAAACAGAATAAATAGTTATTAGAGATCACACCCGGAAGTAGCCCAATCCTCTGCTTCCATACAAAGCCCTTTTTTTCCATTGGCCTCCATCCAATGTCAACCCATTG
Source organism: Dendropsophus ebraccatus (assembly GCF_027789765.1). Classification (NCBI taxonomy): domain Eukaryota; kingdom Metazoa; phylum Chordata; class Amphibia; order Anura; family Hylidae; genus Dendropsophus; species Dendropsophus ebraccatus. The sequence goes on from NC_091459.1 coordinate 124,312,969, forward strand.
TCATGTATTAAGGTCAACCGAAACCACACTGAGTGGGTGCGTGCGTCTTATCTGTGATGTAGAATGGATTACTCTATGATCTGTAAAATCAACATACAAACCTCCTACATTGGATGATAAGTTTTTACGTTAGTTTTTGAGTCATTTTTAAACATCACTTAAAGGATAGTTCCAGTCAGATCTTATATCTGTAACCATGACCATCATAGAGCGTCCTCATGTCTTAATTAGCCACAAAATCTCATAAGCTTATTACCATAGGGTCTTAAGGCCACGATATATAAATTAACCTTTTGGAGTGGTGACAATGTGATTTCAGTGTTGTTAATGTAGTTATTGATCACCTGAAAGTTGTGTTTTTGTTGCACAGCCACTTCTTATTCTTTCCATTTTAAGGGTAGGGACCAGAGCTAGTTTGCTAGTAGTATGTACACCATGGCTCTCTTTCCTCTGACTTCAATGGTCAATAACAGGACAACACCTTCTGCTCTCTGCTGTGCCATGGCATAGTTTCTGGAGCAGGTGCACTGGACTGAACAGGCTGGCCCTGTGCTAGGGGATGATTTAAGCACTGTAAGCAGAAATGTAATGATCTGTATTGGGATCAGCTAGGAAGGGGGCTACATCACAAAAATACCCCTATCAAACAATGAACTTCTGATGATGATGATTAGGTGAAGAAAGGAGGGAGGGCATTACTTTCAGGAGGCAGCACTGTGTACAAAGTAAGACCAGAAGTATTTACACAAGGAACAGCAGACATTAAACTTAGAGTGATAAGTGATAAGCCCTGATTTATCTGTGAGACAGAGTAAACTCTTTGGAGGATTTAGACAGGCTCACAGAGTGCTTATATATACAGTTTAGTCACAGTCTATACATAGCACAAACTAAGCCCCACCTCCCATGCTCCATCCTGGTCTGTCTGCTGCTAGAGACAGAATTCCCCTAACATCAGGCAGTGGACATCAGCTTTCACCTAGTGGCCAAGAGATCAGATGATGTGACTATAATATGGACAGATAATAGTAACACTTTTCTACAAAACCTGTAAAACGTGTTTTTAGGTCAACGCTTCGGTTGTTTTAGTAAATATGTTAAATAGTTCTATTCTCCAATAAATAACAATTCTAGAAGACCATTTCTTAGAACTCTTGTGTCGTACCTCTGTTGTTCCTTCTGAAAATCTCTGACTAAATAAATAATTTGGGGTTACTATTCCATTTGTTAATGGAACTTGCACCATAAATTCTGATATTGTCCCAACAGTGTTGATAGTGTCAGCTTGTGTTGGCACACACCCTATAAACACTTATCATGGTTACACCCACTTGTAAAGTTGTACATTTCTAGGAAGAATAACAGAGGAACTTGTTCTGGTATGTCATAGATATACTTGAGATGGTTGCATTGGTGAAGCCTAGATCAGCACTGATTGAAGGGCTCCATCAAATTAGATAGCTTGATCATAAACTGGCACATCTGCTAGATCAGCGCTCTTTTATTGAGCAATTAGATGGGCTGACTATCAGGCAGCAAGGGCTGCACGGGCAACGTTGTAATGACTCGCCTTACCACGTTGCCTGGTGTCCTCACACCTTCTCCGGTATCCTCGGAGGCCTTCCTGGTGTCTGCATCTCTGCCTTCTCTGCACTGACAGGCCGCCGGCCAGTCACAGGTCGTGGCCTGTCTCTGCCAGTGATTGGCTGAGCAGCCGACGCCCGATGATTTTACATCAGGACCTAAAGAAACATTCAGCCGATGATCGTTCTCTCTATTACAAGGAGCGATAATCAGCCGAATCGTCCTCATTTGGCCAATTATCGCTACGTGTAATAGGGCCCTAAGAATCAGCCCCTTTGGCAATTAGCACACCTACCTAACATAAATAGGGGTGCCAAATCAGTGGTAGTTTTAGACCTCTCCAATGTGATCTGTGTTGTGTATAAAGAGATCTTAAGGCCCTGTTACATGAAACGATTATCTGCTGAATACAGTGTAATAGAACACAACGATCATCCGACATTAACAATGTTGGCTGATCGTCGTCTGTCGTCTTTCAACATGTTGAAAGACAAATGACTAAGATAGCAATGATCTACTGCTGTCGCTCTGTGGAATAGGAGCGGTGGCAGCAGACCGCTGCTATCTTCTATGGGCTGCCCAGACAATTTAGCGATCACTCAGGCAGCTCCCCCTACTCTTACGGCTTGCTGCTGGATCGTGTAATAGTGCCGCCAGCGAGCAGGGAACGAGGAGCAAGCGAGCGCTGATGACGCTTGTTTGCTCCTGTGCATCGCCGTGTGTAATAGGAGCTTTAGACTAGACTTCCCCTTTTAAATTTCTTCTCCGGTAAACTGAGGTTAAACCAACAAAACGTATACAATTTTGGGTCGGGTTTAATAGCTGAATCCGCGAGTCATTAATTCAGCTCAGGTAATTAGGAAGTTCTGTGAGCTTTTTGTGCCAGGTATGGATGGCTAATGTTTAGAATGGAAAGCTAATGGGGTAAGACTTCCAAGTTCTCCTCTACCGCCCATGCCCCTTACACAAAGGTCTACTTCTTCTGCATTTTCCTTTCTCGGTGTTCACATCTGATTTCCTAAATTTTCCGAGCAGCAGGTGTGCGGTTTAGTGATCACTTGTCTGAGCTGGTTGAAGGCGCAGGCTCCTGCCAGAATAAATACTTGATGTCATAGAGGAGCTCGACAAAAGGGGTTGTATGTGAGTACAGGTTTTCTAAAACTAAGCTCCTAGCTGGAACTCTCATGTCTTTCTATAAGGAGCCGTCACTCGGAGGTTGGTCTTTCTCCAGAACATCAAGATTTGTAGGTTGCCAGATTCCAAGTTCAGATCTTCATGTCTGCTTTTAGCATGTTTGACTTCCTGGGATAATAGTCATGATTCCCGACCTCAATGCCGTCTTCTTCTCCTTGTCTTACAGAGCCGACAGATGTTTACAATGATACTGAGAAGAATGAAACAAAATACTTGAACACGACGGAAGATCAGGGCATGGGACACCAGCTGCAGACTTCGGACAGAAGGCAACCACAGCTGACAGATGATCTCCAGCAATCCGGCGTATCCAGAGGCGGAGGTGAAGGACTTAAGAACTCTGTTTATAAGACCACTAAGAGGGGTCCTCCCCGCCAGGTCCCCCACCACTTTGACATCAACGAGCACTTACCTTGGATGATTGTACTCTTTCTTCTGCTGGTACTTGTCATCATAGTTGTTTGCAGCGTCAGGAAAAGTTCCCGCACGCTGAAAAAAGGACCAAAGCAGGATCCCAGCTCCATTGTGGAAAAAGCTGGCTTCAAGAAGTCTACGGCATTGACTCAGAACAGAGAGAAATGGATCTACTACTGCAATGGCCATGGTGAGTAGTGTTAAGATTGGGGGGGGGGATTGAGTGGCCTTGTTGGTAAAGTGTTAGTTTCGTCTTGAAATGTTCCACCACAGACTAGTAACTCGCAGAGTACGAGTCTGGAGGTCAACAGGGAGGTGTTTAGGTTCTATGATAGTCCTTTACCATGTATAGACGCTATTAGCTTTAGCTTAAAGTGTCACTGCCGTTTAAACTTTTTTTGCAGAAATCAATAGTACAGCCGATTTTAAGAAATGTTGTAATTGGGCTCTCCCCCCTATCTTCATGATTGTCTATGGAGAAGGGAGGAGTGGAGGGAGATGAGGCACCAAAATAGGACAACAAAGAGTTAATTTACAGCTACATAACCGGGCTATCTCCTCTCTGACCTCTGAATACTGGTTTTCACACAGGTCTCGCTGTGTAATCCTTTGTTCTCTGCTTGCGACTAATCTCCCTCCTCCCCTTTCCCTCTCTATAGATTACACAGGGCCCGTCTGATGTAAAAGAGTCGTGATTTCCTGATAATGAGCAGTCAATGAGAGGGGGGGGGGACTGGGAAAGTCTTTTTGAATGCAGATGATGGCATATTTGACTAATAAACCCAATTACAAAGTTTCTTAAAATCGCCTGGACTATTGATTTAAAAAAAAAAACAAACAAAAAAACAGCTGTTTCTTTCACTGAGTGTAAGACTGTAGGGACCAGCAGGATACAGTAGGGACTTAGCCTTTGACCGCTTGTAAGCAGGCATGATGTTAGAGCTTTATAGGACTATTTTCTGCTTGGCTTAGATTAAGCTTTCAGAATAGTGATATGGAGATGTTAGTGCTGTCACTGCTATTATTGAGCCCCTGAGTGCCCCTTCCATGTTGCACAACTGTTTTTCATTGGGACCAGAGCTGGGTGTTTGTAGTCCAGTAGTACACAAACAGGACTTTTATTCCATTACTTTTCTGGTCAATTTAAATCACAAACTCCTTTCTGCTATGCCTTGGCACAAGTGCTGGTGAAAGATTTGCACTAGTACTAAAGTGTTGGGTGAGAAAGGGTTACTGATGCAGTGGGTTTACAAGTGCTATGCTAGCAGAAAGAAAAGAAACGGCAGCATCACAGCAAGGAAAGAGTTAAACTGGGCACTGAACTGCGGCTGCTCAGAAGCTTGAGGGAAAGGAAGATTACACTACAGAACTCTGTACATAGTGCAGTAGGTACCCTAGTATTACATTGACAGCTCCTCAGAGCTTTATAGGTGGAGAGAGATGATAGGGATGCCTAATTTATCTTTGAGGATCAATGTGGGTCATATACAGCAGGCAGACTAGCTCAGCTTGCAGGTACACAGCCCTGACTTTTTGTCCTGCACTTAGCCCCCCTCCTATGTTTTGTCCAGAGCTAGCTGTTACTAGAGACAGATTTCCCCTGACAACAAGCAGATTGCAGGAAAGTGAGAAGTGGCCTTTTTTTTTTTTCTGGGGTAAGGAGTCATTTGTTTCAGATCACACATGTTTGAAGCATCAGTGAGCGTTTAAAGGTTTAGTAATGACGATGTATAAAGGAATTGTGGCACTCGCTGATAATAATGCAAATTCAAGTTTTTAATCCATAGTGGTCATGACAGATGTAACAAAGAATGGCAACGGACTGTTTCACGCAAGTGCATGCGCTTCCTCTCGGCCTAATCTGTCACAACCATTATGGATTAAAAACTTGAATTTGCAATACTATCGCTGAGTGCCACAATTCATTTCTACATCGTTATTATTGGATGGACTCTCTTGCCTATATGTTGAGCACCGCCGGATGGGTAGTGAGCGTCGCTACACTCCAGGTCAGCAAGTGTTCCAGCTATTTACTAAATAGTACCAGAGAAAGGAGTGGTGCCAAGGATATTCCTCTGTTGTGCTAATAGTTTAAAGGTTTAGGATGGGGCTGGTTGCCTGGTCTTGATTTTAGAAGTCAAGTAGGCCACTAAAGGACACTGTTTAGTAGCCAGATTCATGTAAACCAATACAATATTTCTAGGCACGCAGCTTAATCCTTCCAGCTCTGGTTTGGGTTGCTTGTAGACATAATCCATCTATGTTTTATGATAACATGGGCTGAGATAAAGCATGACTGCTTCCCGTTTTTCCTAAGCACGTTGACAATCCTGTCAGTTTTCCATAGAAACCAGATTGTTAAAGCATTACTGTCTTGTATGGTGTTGCTAGGCACTGCTTCCCCAGCAACCAGTCTGTTTCAGATGATTTAGGCCAGGCTTAAGGCTGAAAACACACCAAACTGAAGACCGCTAAGAGACAAGACTGTTTACTGTGATTTCCGTGATTTAATTAAAGGGGTTATTCAGGATTTTCTTTAGCGGGCCTATCCGCAGGCTAGATTGTTAATGCATTATTGCAGGGGACACAAGAACTGTCTTTGTTGCCCATAGCAACCAAGCAGATTTCAGATTTCATATCCTGGGCTTAAAAATACAAGAACTTTATCTCAATGGTTGCTATGCGCAGTCAAGACAGCTATAGCAAAAAAAGTCTTTGTTGCTCTGGGCAGCGACCATAGTCTGGTACAAGCATGAGTCCGAAAACACCTGTGTCATGCTCCACCCCCTCCTGTTCTAGGCATAACAATGTTATAAAAATCCTTGAAATATATTCCATATATATATATATATATATATATATATATATATATACCAGTTCTGATCAGTGTCAGGAATTATTATTTTTTTCCGTGTGGGGGGGGCTGTCTTTCTGTGCAGAATTCACATATCTGCAGAGAATAACACTTTATATAAACCAGCCTCTCCCATAGATAACCCAACACCCTGTGTAATGTGATTTCAGCTGTGATGTCACCTTATTATCAATATAGTAACTCGGGAGGGTTTAAATGAGTAAGGGTCCTTTTACACTGGCCAATTATTTGCAACAAGCCTCTCACCACCTTAAAGGGGCATTCCCATCACACACTGAGGTGGCATAATGCTCATGCCTACCATCAATGGAGCGACCATTGTGTTCTCAGCTAGGAAAGTGCCATGCCAATTTGTCATCCTCATAGTCTTTGACCAAACATAAATAAAACTAGTAAGCCTCTCTGCTTGTATGGGTGCCATATGTACAGAGCTGTCCTCCTAGGAGCAATGCTCTGTTTGTATCTGATGGAGCGTGCCCCAGTGTTTCTCTACATAAGGCACATGAAGATGCAGTAGGGGCTCATTCCCGAGGCCCTACAGACATATCAGGGGTTAACCAGGGCCATCGCTTGGAGACGACTCCCATCCCTGCAATCTATTTTGTGAATCCGTCCTTGCAGCAGGCGCCACTCGTAGAGCGTTACTATTTTGGAAACTTAGAATAAGTGGGCAATTTCAAAGAATATAATCCTGTCTGCGGTTACCGTGGAAACGGCAGGCAGCAGTCCATACAGCGGCACCGAATCTGCAGGGTACATCTGAAAATAAAGAGGAACACGGTGAAACGTATCAGCAGTTGTGTTGTGACCTTGTGCGGGGCCGGTGGCTGCGGCGAGCCCTGTACTGGAGATGTTACAGATGAGCGGCGGACATGGACACTGTCTGGATGTTATACTCATCCTGATCTTCCTGGTTCCTGGATAGATTGCAGTGAAGACTCACACCTACACAGGCAGGGCTGTTTCTATAGGAGGGGGGATTGTAGGTGAAAGTTTTTCAGCTCATGTGACCCTGTGCTGGGGGTCCCGAGATTAAACATTAAGCCCAGTGGACCCCCATTATCCCCTCCGGCCGCTCATTAGCCATGAAGTATGTTGTTTGTCTTCTGTCGGACGGGATTTATGATGTGTAATAGCTATAACAGAACATTCATTTGTGCCAGGCTCCCCCGGGGTGAGGGCTTTATGAGCGACCACACTGGATATTAGACGCGTTTGGTTTCGGCTGATTAGCTGGGGACGTGCCTGGCGTGGATGGAACAGGTCTGAACCGGCTGCGAGGCCCCTCAGATGTGGGTGTGCATCGCTATTTGGAGGTTGCAGATGTATGGGCCGCATGATTCAGATGGCTTTAATTCTAGAAAATTCCCAGGGAAAGTGACTTTGTAATGCTCCGTCCTGCTGTGGTTTTCTCTAAGATCAATGTTGTCCAACCTGAGAACTACAACTCTCATCAGACCCTGAAGTGAGTTTGCCACAGTTAGGCTGGGTTCACACTGCATTTTTGCAATCTGTTTTTTTCATCCGTTTTTTTCCGTTTTTCCATCGACTTCCATTGTAAAAAAAAACAGATCCAAAAACGTTGCTGACACTATTTTTTTTGTCCGTTAAAAAAAACGCAGTGTGAACCCACCCCTAGAGAGATGCAGGTTGGAGAGCAATGTCTTGTGTACGTGTCCCTACCTACTTGTCTAAAGCATCGAAGAAAATGTAAAGGAGCATAGAATAGTGGGGGTCTGACTGCTTGGACCCCCACAGATCCCAAAAACAGGTGAATGGAGAAATCCACATGGTCAGCTATCATTCTTTGCAACCATTATGGGAGTCCCACCAAGTAGAGTGCTCACCTGTCATCAGACGTCCTACAGAGTTAATGAAGGACCTGCAAATAATCTGACTGATCACGAGAACAGGGGTACTGCTTCTTCCTGTTACAATGTCATCAGACCTCTGCACGACTGCTCCATTCAGCTCTATGGGACTGACAAAGCACTGTACTCTCTGTCTCTTTGTCACTCCCATGACCTTGGAAGTGTCACTGTCTTTAAAAAAAAGAAAAACAAAAACTACTTTTGATGTGTCAGAGAGGCATGTCAAAAGTATTGATCGGCCCGGTTCTGAGTGTTCAGACCTGACTGAACGATCCAGGAGAAGACCGCAGAGAAGTCCTCTCCCGGCTCTGTGTCATGTGATAAGTCGGACTGTTAAGTTTATGAGGTCAACTCTTTTCACTGCAGCACAGTCCCCTCCACGCTCATTCTCATCATTGATCAGGGTGTAACACCCGGACTGATCAAAACTTTTGATATTTCTCTCTGACCTGTGAAAGGGCTTTTTTATGTTCCTTAAAATCGCTCCATTCCCAGGCTTATAGCCTCCCTTCCCCCTTTACCACCTATAGACCTGATGTACGAGCTGCAGACTATTGCATCATCCTGGAGAATTCACTATTCCCGCTATGTTTTCCTGATCAGACTATTACAGATAAGCGCCGTTCTGCTCGCTGCCCGCTCCTGCCAGGTTCCAGTTTGTTTTTTCCTTCAAGGCGTCTAATAAATCAAACAATTTGGCTCGAACCTTGAATGAGTTTCAGTCCAGATACTTCCAGCGGCCACAGAATCTGATAGATGAGCTTCCTGTGTACCAGGATCCTTGTAGTTTTATGTCATTTCCCAGACTCCGACCTTGTGTTTAAAAAGCAGAGAACGTTGACTGTCTCTGTTGATAGACGATAGAAAACTAGAATTGGCGAGCCAGGTTGGGGGTTTGTCGGGATGGGCTTCATCAGCTATGGAACTATAACCTCCCATGTGGACAACTCTGTGGCAAAACATCTTGATGAGCAATTGTAAATTTTGATTGGAGATCCTTGGGGCCTTCTCCGATCATTAACACCCTTTCCTTGCCACACCAGACAGTGCTACGTCCTTACGAGTGCAGCTCACCTTTAAAGAGCAGTACCATGTGAACCAAGGCTTGCATGGATATCACCCCACCCCCCACCAATCATTCATTGTTGCCCTTTGTATAAACCAGAAGATTGGAAAACTTTGTTGGGAAGGAATCGGGATGAGCCAGATCAGCCTCTTATGCAGTAAAGTTGCAGTATGGTGAATCTTAAGAAGACCTATTTTAAACTTTAATGTGGTTTCTCGGGTGAAACAAGGATAGCCACCAAATTATTAATGAAATTATGTACCGAGAGAGGAGATAACCTCTCAGCCCTTCACGTTCTTATGTTTTAAAGCAAATCTTCACATGAAAATCAAAGCGTAGATGCTCCATGACCTCCTTCTCTTTGTCTATGTGCTGTGGTTTCTGCTGATCTTATCCCTCACCTCCTCTTGTAGCTTCAGGAAGAGCTCCGCTTCAGCAGCTGTTTCATCATTTTGGCATAAGTACAGATTTTTTAGCTTATCATGCATAGAACACATTTATTTTTAACAGGATTCTGATGTTTAACAATGTCTTGTATAGGAGAGTGTAGTGGGCATGCTCTATGACCTGTACAGGGAGTAAGATAGTTGTCTTCATCAGCCAACACCCAAGATTAACGGGTTTGGCGTCATTTTTCTAATATACGTTGTGGGACATTATAAAGTAGGAAAATTACTAAACGGAGGGTTTGGGTCCAGTTTTACATATAATTGGTATTGGCCATGAATCGTGTATTGCTGTACGATTTTTCACCATACCCGACTTAATAGATGCCGTACAATTATTCATTTCAGTAGGAAGGCTCGGGGCCTCAGGACTGAACCCTGCATGGAAAGGCCTTATCCTTGGGTGACAGTCAGCGGCTGTCTGAAGATGGATTGTTAAAATGTTCTAATAATTCCAGTTATGTTTGTAGGAGGAACAGTGTGACTTTGATCAATTTCATTGCACCAAAATGTAGACTATGCATGGGCTTTAGAGGGGGCCCAGGTCTTTTTTGGACTGAAGAAAAGGGTCTGCTCTTCCAGAAACATTGCCATTCATGTCTATAGGTGCTTGTCTGATATTACAGCGCATCCTCTTTAAAGTGACTATAGCTCAGCTGCAGTACCGAACTTGGCCATGGGCAAGGGTGGCTCTGTTTCTTGGAGTAAAAAACGTAGACCCTTTTGGATCCTGAATAACAGGGACTGTGATCTTTTGGATAGATTTGCAGATAACAATTGGTGATGGGATAGCAGAGTATGACTTTTGAGTTGTACTATGATGACATTAGGTGCCAAATCTTACGCCATGGCACTTAAAAGGAATCCCAAAATGTAGGAAGTGAATATTACAAATGCACCATCGGGTACGTCACTACAGGCCAGCCCCCCAGTGCTTGGGAAAAGACCAGCGCTGAGTGTGGGAACGGGGCGACATTTAAAAAAAAAAAAAAAAACTACTGCGCCGGCGGTATCTCTGCTCCAGGGTTTGAGTGGATAAGGTAACAAAATAAAAAGCGATCTACCTGATAGTACATTTGCTTTCAGCATTTGTCAAATAGGTCTTCTGTGAGGACCTGAAACAAGAAGTTGGGCCATAGAAATAGAAGTTCTTCATTGGTTTGTTGCCTCCTGGTTCCTTGGGGGTGGGGCTTAAAGGGGTGTCATTGTCTTTATTGCCTTTAATTGACTGTATGGGCAGTATTTTAGATTGTCTCCTAGTTAAGCTGTTCATATGGATAACTGGAATTTACGTTGAAGACCATTATGTGAATACCGCCATCCCCGGTGACTATCATTTTGTCCTTCCTGCAGGTATTGACATTCTGAAGTTGGTGGCAGCTCAGGTCGGCAGCCAATGGCAAGATATCTATCAGTTTCTTTGCAATGCCAATGAGCACGAGGTGGCAGCATTTTCCAATGGCTACACAGCGGATCACGAGCGAGCCTACGCAGCCTTACAGCACTGGACTATACGCGGGCCTGAGGCCAGCCTGGCCAAGCTCATCAGTGCCCTACGCCAGCACCGGCGAAATGATGTGGTGGAGAAGATTCGAGGCCTCATGGAGGATACTGTGCAGGTACTGTCACCTTTATACTGCTGTAAGCATGCTAGCTATGGTTCATGTCATACTCTGATTGGGAAGTGATGCATTATGTACACAGGGGATGGCGACTGTATCCATGTATAACTAATAGACTGCGTGCCGCACGGTGTAACATAGTGTTCTAGATGGAGTTCTCACAGAAATAGTACCTGATGCTCCCTCCTTAGCACATTCCTGCAGGGAACAGCTCCTAAATGTGTTGATGCTGAGCTCCTAATCTTAACTGCGACCTGATGCTAGAGCACAACGCCCCCACCTAGTGGTGACATTTGGCAGTCAAAACTATTACCAGTATGGGTACTCTGTTGTACTCTATTCTCTCCAATCTTGTTCTTGCTTTGATGCCAATTTTTCTAGGTTGATCTTTCCTGCCACTACCTGTTTGATCAGTGTCTGTTCAGTATTCGCAGTATAAACTCAGTCCATCACATACCATACTGGTCCCATCCAGACCCCTCCGACTGTGACATTACTCGCTGGATTTAGTTGCGCCACCTGCTGGACAGATATTCCCGTCTAGTTTCCTGACTAGTCTGCAGCTGCCAGGAGACGGATCATTTCTATTTTATCGAAGGGCGCGCTGTGGCCCCCGGCATCTCCTTCATGCTGCATCTCACTTATCAACTATGACAAGGCCGGGGTCAGTTCTCGGAGGAGATGTGGGGGGCTCGGGGAGTCTTGGCGCTGAGTAAACAGGCTGAGAAGTTGCTGCGTCAGACACTTGGTTCACAAGTTATTGGTTTTCTCTGGAGATGACTCCATGGCCTCTCTGTGCGAGGAGCGTTCCTAATTTATAACATGTCTCCGGGGGCCTTACAGCCAACTTCAGTGAGACAAAGACTTAGTTGACATGGGAAAGGGTCCTAATTTCATAGCGATCGTCTCCCTGAGAGGATAGACCATTTACTACCTGCCCTGACAATGCTGTTCTGGATTTGCAGTGTTAATACACTAGGGATGGGGCAGGACTATTCACTCTGGCACTTGTAGTGTTAATACGCTGTAGGGATGGGGCAGGACACAGCAGTCACTATGCGCTCCGGCACTTGTAGTGTTAATATGCCATAGGGATGGGGCAGGACACAGCAGTCATTATATGCTCCAGCACTTGTAGTGTTAATACGCTGTAGGGATGGGGCTGAACACAGCAGTTACTATTTGCTCCGGCACTTGTAGGGTTAATACGCTGTAGGGATGGGGCAGGACACATTGGTCACTATTCTCTCTGGCACTTGTAGTGTTAATACGCTGTAGGGATGGGGCAGGACACAGCGGTCACTATTCCCTCTGGCACTTGTAGTGTTAATACGCTGTAGTGGTGAGGCAGGGCACAGCAGTCACTATATGCTCTGGCACTTGTAGTGTTAATACGCTGTAGGGATGGGGCAGGACACATTGGTCACTATTCTCTCCGGCACTCGTAGTGTTAATACGCTGTAGGGATGGGGCAGGACACATTGGTCACTATTCTCTCCGGCACTCGTAGTGTTAATACGCTGTAGGGATGGGGCAGGACACATTGGTCACTATTCCCTCGGGCACTTGTAGTGTTAATACGCTGTAGGGATGGGGCAGGACACATTGGTCACTATTCTCTCTGGCACTTGTAGTGTTAATACGCTGTAGGGATGGGGCAGGACACATTGGTCACTATTCTCTCCGGCACTCGTAGTGTTAATACGCTGTAGGGATGGAGCAGGACACAGCAGTCACTATTCGCTCCGGCACTTGTAGTGTTAATACACTGTAGGGATGGGGCAGGACACAGCAGTCACTATTCGCTCCGGCACTTGTAGTGTTAATAAACTGTAGGGATGGGGCAGGACACATTGGTCACTATTCTCTCCGGCACTCGTAGTGTTAATACGCTGTAGGGATGGGGCAGGACACAGCAGTCACTATTCGCTCCGGCACTTGTAGTGTTAATACGCTGTAGGGATGGGGCAGGACGTATCAGTCGCCATCTGTATTGTTACCAGGGAGTACGGGAGATGTGCTGAGTGGCTGTGAATAATGGATGCTTGCGGTGCTGCGCTCCTGTTTCCCAATACTCTGTAATAAATCCTCCCCGGATTATTCTTAGCGCTGACGTTCTCCTCGTTCCCCATGCCTCTAGTAACCCATAATCCTACACACAACCGCTGATAGTGGGGACATTGCCCTTGTTTTCTGTCAGAACAGTTTTCCTCCCGTAAGTCTGACGGTCTGGTTGCTATGAACTTACTGGGTCTCTGTCACTTTCCTATACTGGGTCGTTGGGTAGTGGGTGTCCATAGCAACCAGTCCAAGGGAAAGATTTATGGTGCTGTCTTATAGTCGTCTTGTTGCCCTTAGCAACCAATCTCTGTTCAGAGTTTACTATTTGACAACTGAGCTGTGTTGCCCATGGCAACCAATCAAAGAGAGTCCTATTAATTATAAGAGGGTAGTCATACCCAGTGTCCCTCTTATCCACTATGCCATACTTCCAGTCTGGGGTCTAGGGAGCTGAGATATAAGGAGTTGTTTGATGAAGCCCCACATTATAGAGACGTGCTGGTTACATGGTGGCCATTGGTGATCTAACCCAGATGACCCATAGATTTCCGCTATAGACACACTGATACTAACCCTATAGGTCTAGGATTGGGAACTTTCGGCCCTCCAGGTGTTGCAAAACTACAATTCCCTTCATGCCTGGACAGCCAAAGCTGGGGCCTGCTTCTCCTGTCTCCAGACATGATGTTAATTGTAGTGTTACATCATCTGGAGGGTCATAGGTTCTCCATCCTTGGCCTATAAGCACACAAGACAAGCCGCCATTGTGGGTGATGGGGTGTTCTAGCCTGGACTTGGGTGTTTTTGCTCCTACATTGGAGACAAGTAGTGACGTCCTCTGCTCACCTCCTATATGTGGTTTGGATGGACGTGGTGTCTTCCTACTGTCAACATCTCTCGGAAGCTGAGCTCAGGGCTCCGGGCATAGGGTGTGATGTTTACAGAGGCGTCCGGATCTATATATAACCCAGTCCATTCCACATCATAGTAAACAAGCAATAAAAGGATCTGAGACGTCCGTAACCTGACGTGACAGTGTCTTGAGGAAGTCTTAAAATAAGATACCTACACCTGTTTGTGGAAAAATCTAGTGGTACAAGACATCATAAACTCCATCCCGCATTGTTGTCACTAGTTACTGATCATCACAGAGAAGGGATCAGCCATTGCTGGGGGGGTTCACATGATTTGAGGATCACTTTGATTCGGCTGCATAAGTAGAGGTATATAGAGTATAATGTTAGTGTATACATATACGCCTGGCCTCCTCATATCCATTGCAGCTTTAAGGAATGGTATACGTTCCTGTATATTATATAACACTGTTAGATCCGATATGTATGGGATACTGGTTAATCTTGTGATGGAGTTGTGGTGCGCCCTAGGAGTACAGTCCTGCCGGGCAGGATGAGGTGTGGATGTTATGTGTTCTCACATCTCCTCTTAGATCACTCATATAAACACTGATATTGTCATAATAATGTTATTACGAGCTTGTAGTCGGTGTAGGTCAGCCAGGGTTACACATGGGGTACGGCGTGTGGTCACACTAGGGCGTGGGATAGTCATGTACAGCTGAGGAGAAGGAGACGTTACTTTGTTTCCTCTTATTTGTAACATAATACACTGAGATTTATCCGGGAACCTGACACATCCATGAAGTCTATATATCGGATTGTCTAAAATTAGATACTGTTCCTAAGTAAGAGGTGTGTGCAGCGCAGCCTCAGCGGCTGGTAACAAAACTAATGAATACATAGCCGTCAGCCAGCTATACCTCCATATTGTGTATTATTGTAGCAGTGTGGCACAGCCGTCAGCCAGCTATACCTCCATATTGTGTATTATTGTGGTTGTGAGGTGTAGCCATCAGCCAGCTATACCTCCATATTGTGTATTATTGTAGCAGTGTGGCACAGCCATCAGCCAGCTATACCTCCATATTGTGTATTATTGTAGTGGTGAGGTGTAGCCATCAGCCAGCTATACCTCCATATTGTGTATTATTGTAGCAGTGTGGCACAGCCATCAGCCAGCTATACCTCCATATTGTGTATTATTGTGGTTGTGAGGTGTAGCCGTCAGCCAGCTATACCTCCATATTGTGTATTATAGCCTCCAGCTATACTTCCATATTGCCTGTTATTGTAGCAGTAAGGCACAGCCATCAGCCCGGTTGTGGTCTCGTAGCCTCCAGCTATACCTCCATGTTGTGTAGTATTGTAGCAGTAAGGCGCAGCCATCAGCCCGGTTGTGGTCCCGTAGCCTCCAGCTATACCTCCATGTTGTGTAGCATTGTAGCAGTGAGGCACAGTCATCAGCCCGGTTAAGGCCCCATACCTTCCAGCTATACCTCCATGTTGTGTAGTATTGTAGCAGTGAGGCACAGCTATCAGCCCGGTTGTGGTCCTGTAGCCTCCAGCTATACCTCCATGTTGTGTGGTATTGTAGCAGTGCGGCACAGCCATCAGCCCGGTTAAGGCCCCATACCTTCCAGCTATACCTCCATGTTGTATGTTGTTGTAGCAGTGAGGCACAGCCATCAGCCCGGTTAAGGCCCCATACCTTCCAGCTATACCTCCATGTTGTATGTTGTTGTAGCAGTGCGGCACAGCCATCAGCCCGGTTAAGGCCCCATACCTTCCAGCTATACCTTCATGTTGTATGTTGTTGTAGCAGTGCGGCACAGCCATCAGCCCGGTTAAGGCCCCATACCTTCAAGCTATACCTCCATGTTGTATGTTGTTGTAGCAGTGCGGCACAGCCATCAGCCCGGTTAAGGCCCCATACCTTCCGGCTATACCTTCATGTTGTATGTTGTTGTAGCAGTGAGGCACAGCCATCAGCCCGGTTAAGACCCCATAGCCTCCCTCCAGCTATACCTCCATGTTGCTTGTTTTTGTAGCTGTCAGGCGCAGCTGGTTGGCAGGCCTTGTTGTTCCAGTCGCTGTGTATTCAGAGCCTGCTGGTTAAACATTGACTCCGCTCGGCTGGGCTCATGACCCAAAATCACCTTAAATGCCAGGCACACGTTGCTACCTATTGTACGGCGCAGGTCGTGAGCGTCCGGCTTCACAATAAGCCACAAAGATAACTCCTCACAATGTCTTATTTCTGGCTCCTGTACTGCAGGGATCCCTATTGCTAGTACCGCACGTTATGCAAAAAAAGAGAAAGAAATGTTCCCGTTCTTCTCTTTTCTGCACAATTGGAAAGGAAACAATGTTGGCGTGTACGGATAAAATCTACATGTTGTGAGGGAATAATAGATACCGGAGGGAGCGATCCGAGCCGTGCGGCACACTGTATCCATTATATTGTCTCTTTTCTGCTCTTATTAGAAAACTCAGGATAAGGAGAAGAAGAAGGCGGCAAGGACATGGTGGGTGCAGGCTATGTTACATTATGGTTTAGTGGGTTTCGGCTAAGTGTCAGTCACCCCGACTTACAGAGTTTAATTTACATGCAAGGACTGCAAAATGGCACATAACAATTGTGTAGACAATGCTCTGTGAGCTAAACAGCCAGGAATCCAGACTGATACATTGTATATAGCTAGTCCTGCTCTCAGCTGAGAAGTGATATAATTGTATACAGTCTAGACAATGCTCTGTGAGCTAAAGAGGTTGTACTTTAGACTGATACATTGTACATAGCTAGTCCTGCTCTCAACTGAGAAGGGATACAATTGTGTCAAGTGTAGACAATGCTCTGTGAGCTAAACAGTCTGAACTCCAGACTGATACTGTAGACTGTACTGGATACAATTGTGTCACTTCTCACCTGAGAGCAGGACTAGGTATGTACAATGTATCAGTCTGGAGACCAGGCTGTTTAGCTCACAAAGCATTGTCTAGACTGGATACCATTGTTTCACTCCTCAGCTGAGAGCAGGACTAGCTATGTACAATGTATCAGTCTGGAGACCAGGCTGTTTAGCTCACAGAGCATTGTCTAGACTGGATACAATTGTGTCTCTTCTCACCTGAGAGCAGGACTAGCTATGTACAATGTATCAGTCTGGAGACCAGGCTGTTTAGCTCACAGAGCATTGTCTAGACTGGATACAATTGTGTCACTTCTCACCTGAGAGCAGGACTAGCTATGTACAATGTATCCGTCTGGAGACCAGGCTGTTTAGCTCACAGAGCATTGTCTAGACTGGATACCATTGTTTCACTCCTCAGCTGAGAGCAGGACTAAGGGGCCTATTCCACGGATTATCGCTCAGTGGAATAGAGACAACGATCAGCCGATGATCGTGTCTTCAGCTGATCGTTTCTTTAGGTTCAAACCTAAAATCATCCGGAACCGACCGCGCATCGCTGCGTGGAATATTGGTGCGCGCCGGCGACCAACGATTCCACAAGCACCATGCTTACCTAAGCATGTTGCAGGTCTTCTCCTGTGCTCCTTCTTCCTCCCGGTCCCGCGCGCAGCAGCAGCTTTGGTGCGGCCTGTCATAGCTGACAGACTGCTCAGCCAATCACTTGCCAGGACCGCCGCGGCCAGTGATTGGCTGAGCGGTCTGTCAGCTGAGACAGGCCCCACCAAAGCTGCTGCTGCGCGCGGGAACGGGAGGCAGGAGAAGACCTGCAACATGCTTAGGTAAGCATGGTGCTTGTGAAATCGTTGGTCGTATCGTATGGTGTTTAAACAAGGGCTGCAAGGACATCGGTAACGATGTCCCTGCAGCCCTCGCTAAACCATTATTGGGCATGTAATAGCAGATCGGCGCTCGTTTACATTATCGATCGGGCCCCCATCGGCCCGTGGAATAGGACCCTAACTATCTACAATGTATCCGTCTGGAATGTATACAGATATCTAGCTCTATCTAAATAAAAGAGGGATTTTTCTCAATTTCTCTCTCATTCCATGAACCCATGATTTGTAAGCTTGAGGCAGACGTAATATTTGCACGGATGGAACAGATCCTTTTGAAGTGACTCCCTACAGGGCTTCTAGTAGAACTGTGAAGACTTTGTTCAGTCGGTCAGGAAAAGTCACAAGTCCCGATCCTCTGACCTGACGGGATGCTCCGGGGTGAGCGGCTCACCATCTCGCTGACAGATGTGGTTTAGAGACTGTTCCGTCCTCTGTGTAACTTTCCAGAACTCGACAAGTTCATTTGAGTTCTCTGACCAGACGGACGCAGCTGCTGAGACTCATTGATTTTATATGATTCATCTCAGATGGCTTCAGAGTATAGATTAACATTCTGCAGACGCCCACAGGTAGAAAGGAACAGGTGCTACTGCTCGGAGCTTATATCTGACTATGAGAGCAAATAGCATGCATCTGATTAGCTGCAGAAAGAAGATGGCTGATGTGTTATATTTCATCATCGAATGTCATGTATTTTCTTGTTATCCTTAGGTTGTACCCCCCCCGTGTAAAAGTAGTCATACGCATCAAGAAGGGTAACAGGAGGGCACAGACAAGATTACATAAGTAAAAAGATCAGCTTGGGAAAAGGAGATTTCAGTCTGTTTGTTTGTTTTTTTTGTTTAGTTTTCTTTTACGTATTTACACTATACATGTATTATCAGATCAAGAAGGCTGACAGGGGGACACATCAAGCTTATTGGGTCTAAGAGGAGGTAATACTAACAGGAGGGCACATCAGGCTTATTGGGTCTAAGAGGGGTAATACTAACAGGAGGGCACATTAGCCTCATTTGGTCTAAGAGGAGGTAATACTAACAGGAGGGCACATCAGCCTCATTGGGTCTAAGAGGAGGTAATACGAACAGGAGGGCACATCAGCCTCATTGGGTCTAAAGGGCTAATACCTACAGGAGGGCACATCAGGCTTATTGGGTCTAAGAGGAGGTAATACTAACAGGAGGGCACATCGGGCTTATCGGGTCTAAGGAGGTAATACCTAGAGGAGGGCACATTAGGCTTATCGGGTCTAAGGAGGTAATACCTAGAGGAGGGCACATTAGGCTTATCGGGTCTAAGGAGGTAATACATAGAGGAGGGCACATTAGGCTTATTGGGTCTAAGAGGAGGTAATACTAACAGGAGGGCACA
This sequence comes from Dendropsophus ebraccatus, assembly GCF_027789765.1. Classification (NCBI taxonomy): domain Eukaryota; kingdom Metazoa; phylum Chordata; class Amphibia; order Anura; family Hylidae; genus Dendropsophus; species Dendropsophus ebraccatus. Next base: position 124,332,141 of record NC_091459.1, read on the forward strand.
TCAGCCTCATTGGGTCTAAGAGGAGGTAATACTAACAGGAGGGCACATCAGCCTCATTGGGTCTAAAGGGCTAATACCTACAGGAGGGCACATCAGGCTTATTGGGTCTAAGAGGAGGTAATACTAACAGGAGGGCACATCGGGCTTATCGGGTCTAAGGAGGTAATACCTAGAGGAGGGCACATTAGGCTTATCGGGTCTAAGGAGGTAATACCTAGAGGAGGGCACATCAGGCTTATTGGGTCTAAGAGGGGTAATACTAACAGGAGGGCACATTAGCCTCATTTGGTCTAAGAGGAGGTAATACTAACAGGAGGGCACATCAGCCTCATTGGGTCTAAGAGGAGGTAATACTAACAAGAGGGCATATCAGCCTCATTGGGTCTAAGAGGAGGTAATACTAACAGGAGGGCACATCAGCCTCATTGGGTCTAAAGGGCTAATACCTACAGGAGGGCACATCAGGCTTATTGGGTCTAAGAGGAGGTAATACTAACAGGAGGGCATATCAGCCTCATTGGGTCTAAGAGGAGGTAATACTAACAGGAGGGCACATCAGGCTTATCGGGTCTAAGGAGGTAATACCTAGAGGAGGGCACATTAGGCTTATCGGGTCTAAGGAGGTAATACCTAGAGGAGGGCACATTAGGCTTATTGGGTCTAAGAGGAGGTAATACTAACAGGAGGGCACATCAGCCTCATTGGGTCTAAGAGGAGGTAATACTAACAGGAGGGCACATCAGCCTCATTGGGTCTAAAGGGCTAATACCTACAGGAGGGCACATCAGGCTTATTGGGTCTAAGAGGAGGTAATACTAACAGGAGGGCATTTTGGACTTATTGGGTTTAAAGAAGAAGTCCGGCAAAATTTTTTATTTAAGTATTGTATTGGCCCCCAAAAGTTATACAAATCACCAATATACACTTATTACGGGAAATGCTTATAAAGTGCTTTTTTCCCTACACTTACTACTGCATCAAGGCTTCACTTCCTGGAAGAAATGGTGATGTCACGACCCGACTCCCAGAGCTGTGCGGGCTGTGGCTGCTGGAGAGGATGATGGCAGGGGGATGCTCAGTGTCCCTCCAGTGCCCTGTGTCCCTCAGTGTCCCTTTGCCATCATCCTCTCCAGCAGCCACAGCCTGCACAGCTCTGGGAGTCTGGTAGTGACATCACCATGTTATCCAGGAAGTGACATCACCATGTTATCCAGGAAGTGACATCACCATGTTATCCAGGAAGTGAAGTCTTGATGCAGTAGTAAGTGCAGGGAAAAAAGCATTTTATAAGCATTTCCCATAATAAGTGTATATTGGTGATTTGTATAAATTTTGGGTGGCAATAAAATACTTTAATAAGAATTTTCACCGGACTTCTCCTTTAAGAGCAGGTAATACTAACAGGAGGGCACATCAGACTTACTGAGTCCTTCACACGTTCCGTGTATGGTCCGTAAATATGGACGATGTGCTATAGAACAGAATTCAGAGTTTCCGGCATCATTGTTCATACATTTTGGGAGAAGTTAGGGTGGGCAGAAATCTTAAAGGGGTCTTCTTCCAAAAACCGTTTCACTCTTGTCCTCCGTTTGTGTGTGGTATTGCAAATGAATGGAGCCAAGCTGTAATACTTCACACAACCTGAGGACAGGGGTGGTGCTGTTTTTGGAAGAGAGCAACTATATTTTTCTAATCCTAGAATATCCCTTAGAACAGTGCTTCTCAAACTGTGAGGTGGGCCTTACCAGTGAGGCGCCCCCTAGTTGTTGGTGAGGCCCAGCTGAGGAGTCAGTATTTACAAAAGTGACTATAAGCTGTACAGTTCTTTCCCTAAATGCAACAATCTCTGGTTAAGGAACATTATTGTGACGGCCACGGGGGGGTCGCCTGCCGCAGCAAGTCCATCCCGCCTTGCAGCGGGCTCTGGTGAAAACCAGCGGCCCCTTAGACTCCGCTCCCTGGTGAGGTTAGTGCCATCGCTAGTGACGGTTCAGTGGATCCACTACTCCAGGCGTTACAATTATTGACTCATTTTGTGCTTATTTAATGTTATACAGAGGTTAGGAGACAAATGAAGGGTAGACTGAGCAATAGTTTTTATCTTTGCATGGACTTCTATCACAGATGGTGAGGCCCAGCATCTTCTTGGTCAGTCTGGTGAGGCCCAGGCATTATTTAGTCTATTAGGTGAGGCTCCAATAGAAAAAGTTTGAGAAGCACTGCCTTAGAGTATCCCAGTTTAGGCTGTGTTGCCAGAGATGTTGCTGTGCGGAGTTAACAGTGAAGGAGATGCAGCGTACTCTATTGATGCGGCACTTATTCTTGCAGTGGGGGTCATACAGGAAGAACCCCCTCTAGTGATAAGTCTTCAAGTTATAAGCTGGGAATTCCACTTTAAATTACTTCTATAACTGGACCTGCCCGGTAGCAGCCTTGATACCCATCTATATGCAGCATCAGGCATTGCTCTCTGTTTTCAGCTATTCTGACAACTCGGACATTGATTATGTGAGTTATAGATTGACAGCTAAGGGAACATTCTGTATAGACACGTCCCCATGGTGGTTTATTCCTACCAGCTGCTGCCGCCACCTTCTTGCCCATTACAGTTCGGGGTCTGGTGTTTTATTATGTAGTGAGCTCCCAGGTGCCGGATTAAGTAGATTAGTCGAGCAAAATGTTTCTGTGTTTGTGTCTGTAATTAACTTACTGGAAGAGCAGATCTCCTAGTTACGTCCTAATGCTCTCGTCTGCCAGAGACACCTGCATTGCAGAGGAATACTTATTGGCTCCAGGACCTGGGATCACAGTCTGAAGGTGCAGATTGGTAAGCCAAGGTAGAGGACTGCAAACATATCGGCAGTCAGCAAGAATACACTGATTGAAGCATATTAGCAATAGAGATGCTGTTCTATAGGTAACTCATATTAAACCAAAGAGAATGCCATGTACAGGATGAAATACTATGTTCAGGTTGGATCAACAAGAGAAATATCACTAAAAAAATAAGGAGGTTGCAATATGAACCTCCTGCACTTGGTGTCAGAAGTGGGACGAAGTATTGGAACTACTATATCATGAACACCATATGTGCAACTATACTGTACTATAGATACAGTCTCTGCTGGTAGGAGACCTTCTTTGTTTTAGAGGGGAAATGCATAGTTGCCAACAGTCCCAGTTTTGCCGGGACTGTCCCGATTTTCTGAGGAGACAGACCCGGGAAAACCATGTCCTGGGAATCCCCACCCCCTTTCAGCGCGAGTGAGGCAGAACAGGGACAGGAGTCCCTGGGGCACTAGAGGAACCATATTGGTGAGGTAAGTATAGCTTTTTTTTGTTTTAAATACAGATGAAGGAACAAGAGGATGCTGAAGGGGGTACTGGTATGATGCTGAAGGGACAGGAGCAGGATGAAGTAGGAATGAGTATGATGATGGAGGAGGATGAGAGGGGTAGTTCTATGATGATGGAAGCGCAGGAGGATGAAAGGGGGTAGTAGTATGATGATGGAGGGGCAGGAGGATGATGAAGGGGTAGTAATATGATGATAGAGGATGAAGGGGTAGTAGTATGATGATGGAGGAGAAGTAGGATGAAGGGGGTAGTAGTATGATGATATGGGGTGCAGCTGCATCATATGGGTACAAACTACCAGTATGTATAGTCAATCAGTATAATGCTATCTCTGAGTCTCAGCCTGCTCTAACTGGGGTGTGTTTTATATACTGGGGACCTAATACTGGGGTGTGTAATATACTGGGGACCTAATACTGCGGTGTGTAATGTACTGGGGACCTGATAATGGGGGGGTGTAACGCTCCTTTTGTGTTGTTCTGACTGTAAATTCTAACTGGAAAATGTTGAACTCGCACCCATGATAGGCCATACCCCTTTTTTACGCTAACTTGTCCCTGGAAAGAATTTCAAATGTTGGCAACTATGCAAATTATTGTGATTTTTCTTATACCCCAAACTAATGCCAGTCCCCATAAGCGGCCATGGACTTGTATCTGATTTAGCTGTCTAGGAAGTTGCCTATACCATGGGCTGCCTGTATAGATAAGAGTGCACCACTCCTATGACCACTCCCTGCCCCTCTTCTCTATTTGCAACCATCCTACAACCTTGGCTTTGTGCAGAAGTTTTTGCTGTGATTTCCACAATGTCTTATGTGGCTCCTGCAGATCTCCATGTGCTGATTGTAAATACTCATGTATCCCTTCACCATTACTGAAAATTTTGGGGGAGATTTATCAAAGGGTGTAAAATTTAGACTTGTGCAAACTGCCCACAGCAACCAATCAACAGAAACCCGTGTAAAAGTGACATTGATCTTCCGAGAAGCAGGAAAATGCGCAATCCTTGGCTGAGCACATCTTTTGGACTGCTTTAAAATTCAAACAATTGGCCTCACGTGTGTAAACAGGAGTAGTGTGACCGATAGCCAGTTCATCAGATCACACATGCAGTGCAAACATACCTAGTACGCTGCTGTGCGATCCTGCATCCCAGCCCTCCCATCCTTCTCTCCACAAGATGGGAGTGCAGGATGCCTGATCACCCAGCATCACAGAAGGTAAGTATGCACTACTTGTGTGATCTAGAAACTGACAGCATGGATATATATATATATATCGGGGAAGCAGTTTCCATGATCACTCAAATGATAAAAGAATCATTTGTGCGGGCCGGACGCTCTATTATTGTGCTGGGTAAAGGCACTGCAAATGAGCGCTGACCTGACTATTCGGCGCTCATATGCATCCTTGCAAGGCTTCATGTCGACCCATGTAAAATTACCTTTAGGTTACAAACCCACTTGGCGGGTCTGCAGCGAGTCTCCATGCTGCGTTTTTGCAGCGAGACTCGCTGCAGATCCCGGCCCTATGCTTTTAATGGCAGACAAACACGCAGCAGGGATGTACACGCAGCGATCGGGCGGCCGGGGCTGCGGGCGGCTGGCTGGAGCATATACTTCACCTGGTCCCCGCTCCGGCTTGCTGAAGACCTCGGGAACCGCCGGAGCCGGGATCAGGTGAAGTATCAGCTCCGGCGGCCGGGGAGTTAATGGGGTGGGCTGCAGACAAACTCGCAGCAGGGATGTACATCCCTGCTGCGTGTTTGTCTGCCATTAAAAGCATAGGGCCGGGATCTGCAGCGAGTCTCGCTGCAAAAACGCAGCATGGAGACTCGCTGCAGACCCGCCAAGTGGGTTTGTAACCTTAGTCTGTGACCTGCCACTTCTCTCTAATAGCTTTTTTACATGTTGACCATTGCCTGTCATTAAGCCTTGACCTCACAGGAGTAGACAGGTCACTGTCTCCCACAAGATCAGCACATGCGTTTGCTGCTGTCATTATTACCAAGGTTTCCTATCCCCACAGACGTCATGACCCTTGCCTGGTCATATGTTACCCTGTCCTTTATATCAGTATTAATATTATATCTCTACCGGTTACTGCCCCCTACCTCAGTATTTTTTTCTCTATCATGAGTGGACTGGTCACTGGCACAGTCATGTTGAGCACACTCCTCTTCTGCTGCTGCCATTTTTGCCTTGATTCTACAAAATGTGTCATTTTTTTGGTTTTCTTGTGTATCTGAGAGGCGTTCCCAATCGCCTGAAGTTAAAGGGGTAATCCAGCGCTACAAAAACATGGCCACTTTCCCCCTACTGTTGTCTCCAGTTTGAGTGGGGTTTTGAAACTCAGTTCAATTGAAGTAAATGGAGCTTAATTGTACACCGCACCTGAACTGGAGACAACAGTAGGGGGAAAAGTGGCCATGTTTTTGTAGCGCTGGATAACCCCTTTAAAAGGGCTGTAACGCCTCCTTGTTCCCCCTCCTTTCCCTTTTCCTGCTTAGTGCTCAATTTCCAGTCAAGCAGGGACAGGGATTGGAGGGGGAGCGAGGAGGCATTTCAGCTTGCTGCTGGTCAGGAGCCCGGGAAAGCCTTCTTTGACTCTTTGCACGGGATAATAAAAGTATTTTTCTATATTCTGGAAGCACAGACTGATATATGAAAGGCACCGTGTATCTTTTTGTCCTAAAAGCTAAATAACCGTGTCAGCATTTGAAAAATGATGCAGCGTTTTTCTGTATGCTGATTCTTTTGTGTAACGTGTTCATGTGGATAAGTCGGGAGGTGCTGGGTTCCACATCTACAGCTCTTCCATCTCCTCTTTAGCCTCCTGTAAGCACACAGCGCACATCTCTACAGGGGACAATAATTCTACCAGGTATATAGCGGTTTATTGCTCACACAGGTTATTACGGAGGAATTTATTGCTGATTGTCGCCTACTGTAGGATCTGTGTCCCTGCTGCTGTCTCCCTGTATGATTATGTATTACCTGTTTATGGTGCTTGGCTGCATCTATATACATAGGGGATGAGCAGCTTTACCCTGAACTTTCTATTTTTCCAGTTAATGGCGTTCTTCATTTTCTTGCTACTCATCCTCCTAGTCTTTCCCTTCAGCCATAGTTAATATACATAGAGGAAACTCCTTCATCCAGCAATGAGATAACTCTGCGCACCCATGTTGAGGTTCTCATGTATTCCTTATTTCTTCCTTGCCGTCCATGTACTACAAATAAGATCTTGTATAGCAATAGATAATGTGTACAGAGCTGCCGGCAGCAGGCACGTCCCCCCAGGTGTAGTCTCTAATAGACTGCACTGTCTGCCGGTGAGGGGCCAGTCTCGTAGACTCCTGGATCGACTAATCGACTCTGGCTGTATCACCGCGTAATTGAGTCAGTAATAAAATTTGCTGTGAAATAATAACTAGAGAAGCGCCAGACAAGTTTTAGAGAAAGAACTAGATGTTTTCATGTGACGCTCACAGACCTGAGATGGACGTTTTTTTCCCCCTGCACATTGACTCTCCCAGCCACCCACCTTTATAGGGACCTGCAGCAACACTCATAGCTATGTGAATGGGGCCATGTTACAATTCTATGCGGATGTGAGACAACATTGAGAAGGAGATGGGCTGCAGTGACCACACTCTCTTTATTCTCTGGATTGGAGACTTCATGCCCCCAAAGAGTATAGTGTTGTGGACTATTTTAGGGTATTTTCTTTGGACAACCCTTTCTATATCCTCGTATAGGCCATGGTATTTCCATATCATACAGTGATGGATGTACCATGATCAGTGGAGGCCCATTTAGTATGACACTCTTAGCATTGTTTCTGACCAGCCAACTGTGCATAAAACTACAGTCTCTATTTACCTGAATGGGTCCGGGCTACAGTTTTCCATGGATACAAGGGGCTGCAACCATTGAAGAAGATGCAGCCTTCAGCAGAGGTTCCAGTGGTTGGATCCCCGCGATCGCTGTAGCAAAATGCCATTACTTTATTGTTTGGCAATACCCCTTTTAAGTTGGGGCTCTTTTTTTTATAAATTTAAGAGGTTCCTTTATGGCCCAAATTTGGGAGTTCCTTTATGGCCCACTGGCTGTAATCTTGGAATAACACCTTTATCACCTATCCCCAGGATGTCTGATTGGATCCGAAGGCTGGGCTTCCCACTGGTCAAGAGAATAGGGGTCTCATGTACCCCTTTGTAAATAGAAGAGAGATCAAGCACGCACACTTCTTTATTGACCCTCTGCGGGACTGACAGAGATATCCAGACACTGCACTTGCCCATTTTCAAAAATATTCAAAATGGCAATCATGAATGCTTCACCACCATTCAATTTACCTAGCTTTCAGACCCCCAGCAATCAGACTCTATAATCACCCATCCTGACCCCTTAGAGCCCTGGTTGTCTTCCTGGACCCCTTTCACCTAGCCATTGCTTGCCATGGAGCCCTTGACATTCATGGTCCATCCATTCTGTCTTGGGCCTGGGGCCGGTTGTGCAGTATTTTTCTATCTAGGTAGATACAAGGACTCTTTAAGCTGCAACATTTTTGAGGACAAAGACTATGCTGGTGGGATCTTAATAAGATGCCATGACTAGTAATTGTACGGGAGAGTATGTGGGCCAGGCATGACTCTCCGTAGGGTACGCTTGTATCGGTTATTTATGAGGTTGTTATATTCCCCCCCCCCCCTGTTGTGCTGATACCAGTCGGAAGGCATTGGTATTCATACCGAGTCCTGTCAGACTTAGCTGCCAAGGCACGCGCTGAGATTCTCTGTCACTGGGAGCGTCTGCCCCGACGGTCTCCCTGTAATTGCTGAGAGACGTCTAGAGCCGCATCTCTTTACTGGTTACACATTACCCTTCCTGTCCTCTGACAGCCATCAAACTGGTAACCTTCATAAAGCCGGGGCTGTCGAATAATTTATCCCGTCTTCTAGGACAAGGTTGTGAGCAATAGAGAGGGCCCCTTTAGTGATTAGGGGCCCATGAGGTGGGGTGACTCCATTCTGATTGCTTCCATTGTTCATCATGTCCCCAACCTCAGGGTGAAAAAAAATATCTTCTCTTGGAGTATTGGTGACATGAACTTGAAAAAGATGTAAAGGATACTTTTTTTTAGGAGGTACCCCTTTTTAGGTGCCCCCCAATGCTGCACCCCATCCCCTGACGTACTTGTGCCCACTCTAGAAACCAGCCACGTATCAAATGGGTAGATGTAGTGGATGCTCTGTGTAATGTCATTTAGCGATGTCTTCTTTCTCAGACTTGGCAGCTGCAGATACAAATGTTTTTCTTCCGTAAGGAACGAACATAAATGGTTTTTGACAAAAATTAAATTTGCTTCCTAGCCGTTAGCTCGGATGTTCTCCGCGGCAGCAAGGAAATTAGATTGTAAGCTCCGCCGAGATGGGGAGCGCTGTGAATAAATTAACATCGTATCCTGCAGTAAATAATCAGATGTTGCCATCTGCATCGGGGAACCATTATGTCTCATATCTACAATTTGGCTTATGAACTCCACGTAACTCCCTCAACGTGCATGTAGTGATGTCCTCACCTTGCAGCTCCTCTCCCTGAGATCACTTTTTATTAAGACTTAAGTGACTGGTGATGTCATGAGTAGAGATGCACCATGACGTGATACACTGTTGTTGAGATGCACTATGACAACAGTATATCCACTGTATGACATGTCCACAAGGTTGCTGGTTAACCCTGGGTCACACCAGACCTTTTAATATTTTAATATATCTCAAAAAAATTACACAATTTAGCAACAGTTTGGGTTAAAAGAATCTCCAAACATCTTCTGTCTACAGCTCCTGTGCAGATCTATGGGTCTCCATGGATACAGACTACAAATAAACCCTGTGTAGTCAGATCCTATTGTCATGTCTTACTGTTTTAATGTTTACTGTTTTAAAATCAAGAAGAAGAAGCGCTCACAATAGACACTGTCCCTGATTTATACGACCATAAAAATTGTCATTCTCGGGTTTTTCTGACCCTAGAACCGGTTTTCTTTAAATCATGATTGTAATCTGGTCACCATGGGCAACAGTCAAAAAAAATCTCATAGCAACCATCACCCACAGTAAATTAGTCATCATTACCAAAACGGCAAGGGTTGGCACAGGAGCAATACCAGGTATGTTGGGTAAAATGTTCTAGTGATGGGCTGCCATTGGCATTAACTATCATAAAAGGGGCAGCTTAAAGCTACAGGTGGCACATGACAAGCTACCCCAAGCAACGATCATCACATGACAATCTGCCCTGGGCAAGGGCCAACACAGGAGCCAAAGCATTGTCCTAGTATTACATCCTGCTCAGACAGAATAACATCTCTAATTTACAGCATAGAACAGTGATTTCTGCTGTGAGGAGGGTGGGAGTTGTCTTCCTCCGTGCAGTGCCACACCCGTCCGGCTCTGCTGCATTCCCTGTATCAATGTGCTCTACGCCACAGGCAGCTGTCAGTGACAAATGAAAGCACTTACATTATCTGCTGAGGAGCATGGACTCTCTAATAGACTCTTACAAGATGAAATGCCTGCGAATATGAAACAGAATTTTGCTAAATGCAATGAATGTGTTGGTGTTGGAGTTGCTTGGAGTTGTAGTTTTGCAATAGCTGGAGAGGGTGGGGACCATAACGCTGCAATATGTAGACTGGACAGGGATATGGCAATAAATACTGAATCAAGAACAATACTGCAGCTTATATACTTAAAGGGAACCAATCAATACAATTGTGCTGATATGGTTTCCAGCAACACAGTATATACAAGTATATAACTACTATAATGTATGGAGTAGATAAATCAGCACTCACCCGATAGCAAAAACAGCTTAGTTTATTCCAAGATCCACAGGTAGCGGGGATGGGAAGGATGCAGGTGCTAGACGTGCTAGACTGGTCCCAGTGCGTGTCTAGCACCTGCATCCTTCCTCTCCCTGCTACCTGTGGATCTTGGAATAAACTGAGCTGTCTTTGCTATCGGGTGAGTGCTGATTTATCTACTCCATACATCACATATTGCTCTCATCCAGTCCTGCACCCCTGACACACAGCCGTTATTTCACAGATAAGACTTGTCTGCCTCTGCATACCGCTGATCCCCTGACATGGCATACTTGGAGTGTGGTGCGGGTCAGCTGTGTCTCTATGCTGCATAACTACTATAATACTGCCGCTATGTACAAGAATATAACTACTATCATGCTGCTCCTATATACAAGAATATAACTACTATAATACTGCCCCCTATATAGAAGAATATAACTACTATAATACTGCCTCCTATATACAAGAATATAACTCCGTGGGGGCCCTTTAGGGTCTGGTCCTGTGACAATGGGGTTGCAGGGCCATTCCGTGGCCCCCCTTCTTTGCTTGCGCACGTTTTGCGGGGATTGTGGTCACTGACCGCCACAGTGATGTTTTTTGGTTAGGGACTCGTGTATCAGAAGACCTGCGCATGGAACATGAGGCAATATGGTTTGGCCAAATTATATACTAACTTCTGATGTTGGTTTTAAATGTAGCTGAATAAGCTTTCGTGTCAGCCATGGGTGCGATGTGCAGCCATTTCTGTCTTTTTGGCTTGTGCATATAACTACTATAATACTGCTCCTATGTACAAGAATATAACTACTAAAATACTGCTTCTATATACAAGAATATAACTACTATAATACTGCTTCTATATACAGGGATATAACTACTATAATACTGCTCCTATATACAAGTATATAACTACTATAATACTGCTCCTATGTACAAGAATATAACTACTATAATACTGCTCCTATATACAAGAATATAACTAGTATAATAGTGCCCCTATATACAAGAATATAACTACTATAATACTGCTTCTATATACAAGAATATAACTACTATAATACGGACTTGGAGAGAAAGGAGCGCTGCACCTCACACCTATGGCTGACACTAATGCCTCTCGGCTACATTTAAAAACCAATACCAGGATATAATTTGATCAAACCATATTACCCAATGTACCACGTGCAGGTTCCCTGGTTCACATGAGTCCCTACACTAACTCAACACTATGGCAGTCAGTGACTGCTAACCCCGCAAGGCGAGCACAAACAGGGAAGGGAGGCCTTGGAATGGCCCTGCAACCCCAATGTCACAGGACCAATCCCCAAGGGCCCCCCAAAACCCAGCAGGCGCCACCGATGGAGAAAGCGGCCACCAAGCAACACAAGTGTGAACATGGTCTAACCACTCACCATTGCTCCTGCAGGTAGAATGGAAAAGATAGGAGGTACTTACCATGTGTGCACAGGTGCCTCCTGCTGATTGGGGTCACATGGGTCTTGCCAGGAGGAGTGCTAACACTAAGAAAAGAGAGAAACTCCATATACGGACTTGGAGAGAAAGGAGCGCTGCACCTCACACCTATGGCTGACACTAATGCCTCTCGGCTACATTTAAAAACTAACGCCAGAATGTTGGTATATAATTTCATCAAACCATATTGCCCCATGTACCACGTGCACGTCCCCTGGTCCACAGGAGTCCCTACACTAACTCACCACTGTGTCAGTCAGCGACCGATAACCCCGCAAAGCGTGCACAATGTTTCTCTCTTTTCTTAGTGTTAGCACTCCTCCTGGTAAGACCCATGTGACCCCAATCAGCAGGAGGCACCTGTGCACACATGACTAGTACCTCTTATCTTTCCCATTCTACCTACAGGAGCAATGGTGAGTGGTAAGACCATGTTCACACTTGTTGCTTGGTGGCCTTTTTCCTCTGCCGGCGGTGCCTGCTGGGTTTTGGAGAGGCCCTTGGGGATTGGTCCTGTGACACTGGGGTTGCAGGGCCGTTCTATGGCCTCCCTTCCCTGTTCGTGCTCGCTTTGTGGGGTTAGCGGTCCCTGACTGACACAGTGTTGAGTTAGCGTAGTGACTCATGTGAACCAGGGGACCTGCACATGGTACATGGGGCAATATGGTTTGATCAAATTACAGTGGTGCCTTGGATTACGAGCATAATTCGTTCCGGGACCGTGCTTGTAATCCAAATTTACTCTTATACCAAAGCAAGTTTTCCCATAAGAAATTATAGAAATGCAGACAATTGGTTCCACACCCCAAAAATAATGATTTATTGTTCTGAATAACATGTAAAACAGATGAAACAAACATTCAGAAACAGCAGAATATGTGATATTCTAAGTTACTGTACTGTAATGGAGAGGATGGGAAACACAAGGGCTGACAGAGACTGCAGGGAGCATGAAGGAATGAGCAGGGCAGATGTGGGCACACACATGCAGCGCTCTCTGTCCGGGGAGAGAGGGGTTACAGCTATGGAGAGATTACCTCCACAGTCCTGTCCCCTGATGTGAGCCCCAGCCTGAAGTGGATTTGCTATGATTTGGAAGGTGAGGGAGACTTCCTGGGTCAGAGTGCAGGGCTGTAGACCCCGCTATGCAGACCATGCCGCTCCCCCACTAGCGCTCCCACCCAGTACAGGGAGCTCTTAAACCAAAACAATGCTCTTAAACCAAGTCACAATTTTGAAAAACTGTGAGCTCTTAAACCAAAATGCTCTTAAACCAAGTTACTCTTAAACCAAGGTACCACTGTATATACCAACATCCTGGCGTTGGTTTTTAAATGTAGCCAAGAGGCATTAGTGTCAGCCAAAGGTGTGAGGTGCAGCGCTCCTTTCTCTCCAAGTCCGTATTATAACTACTATAATACTGCTCCTATATACAAGAATATAGGTACTATAATACTGCTCCTATATACAAGGATATAACTACTATAATACTGCTCCTATATACAAGAATATAGGTACTATAATACTGCCACCAAGCAACACAAGCGTGAACATGGTCTTGCTACTCACCATTGCATCTGCTGGTAGAATGGAAAAAATAGGAGGTACTTTTCTATGTGTGCACAGGTGCTTCCTGCTGATTGGGGTCACATAGGTCTTGCAAAGGAGGAGTGCTAGCTACTCAGAAAAGGGAGAAAAGCAAAATAAGGGACAAAAAGAGAAAGGAGAGCTGCACCTCACACCTATGGCTGATACTAATGCCTCTCGGCTACATTTAAAAAACAAGGCCAGGATGTGACCCTGTGATATGGGGGTTGCAGGGCCATTCCGTGGCCCCCCTTTCCTGCTTGCACACGCTTTGTAGGGTTGGCGTTTGCTGACCGGCACAGTGTTGTTTGGTTAGGGACTCGTGTATCAGAGACCTGCACATGGTACATGAGGCGATATGGTTTGATCAATTTATATACTAACTTCTAATGTTGGTTTTTAATGTAGCTAAATAAGCTTTAGTATCTGCCATGGGTGCGATGTGCAGACATTTCTGTCCTTTTAGGCTTGTGCATATAACTGCTATAATACTGCTCCTATATACAAGAGTATAAACACTATAATACTGCTCCTATATACAAGAGTATAAACACTATAATACTGCTCCTATATACGAGAATATAACTACTATAATTCTGCTCCTATATACAAGAATATAACTACTATAATACTGCTCCTATATACAAGAATATAACTACTATAATACTGCTCCTATCTACAAGAATATAACTACTATAATACTGCTCCTATCTACAAGAATATAACTACTATAATACTGCTCCTATCTACAAGAATATACTATATTACTGCTCCGATATACAAGAATATAATTACTATAATTCTGCTCCTATATACAAGAATATAACTACTATAATACTGCTCCTATATACAAGAATATAACTAGTATAATACTGTTCCTATATACAAGAATATAACTACTATAATACTGCTCCTATATACAAGAATATACTATATTACTGCTCCGATATACAAGAATATAATTACTATAATTCTGCTCCTATATACAAGAATATAACTAGTATAATACTGTTCCTATATACAAGAATATAACAACTAAAATACTGCTCCTATGTACATGTATGTGTAATGTATGACGCACAGTAAATCCCCTGGTTCTCTCAGACTTTGCAGACCTGTTTGTACTTGAATGTGTCCTTCATCCTTGGACATTTTGCTCGTCCTCCTCATTTAGCAGAGTGATCTTACTCCTTGCAGTCTCTCATTACCCACATGATGCTTTTCTATATAAGCTTCCTTTCTTCATTATCTTTATTTTTAGGGTTGGTTTTTTTAGTGATTTTATTAAGTGATACGGTATGTGATAATCTGCAGAGCTCCCCACGCCCTAACCTCTGACAGTACAGTATGTTCGTGTTATAGTGCCCACCGAGCCATGCGAAATGCGGCCAAGCCTGTCGACGGAGCCTTGGCTTTGTATCTTGGGAAATAAATAAATGAGTGCATTGTCTAGCGCTATTCATGTATATTTCTTCTGTTTGCTCTGACAGATAGAAGATGACAAGCCAACCCTTCCAGTGAATCCTAACCAGCCAATGCCAACTCAGGATCCTGCCCTCAAGGCACCCGAACCCGCTGCCCTGACAATTGAACCATCTCCGCTGGATAAGAACAAAGGCTTCTTTGCTGATGAGTCAGAACCTCTCCTGCGATGCGACTCTACGTCCAGCGGTTCCTCTGCCCTCAGCAGAACGGGCTCCTTTATAACCAAAGGTAACTTATCCAGGTTCTCAGTGGTGCCAGTCCCAGTCACATGTCTATGCATAAGGGGTCCAATTGATCATAGGGAAGGGACCAGTTGATTCAAAAGACAGGGCAGTTCCTTTGTCAGTGACCTTTTGAAGGTTACAGATTTTATTAACTTTATTAAATATTTTGATTACCAACAGTGTATTGCAGGCTGTTCACCCGCCATTTTTTTGTGCCTATTTTGCCGCTTAGCAGTGAAAGGGGCTCCCAGTGTGTCATAATGCTGACAGCAACATCCAATAATTGCAGATCAAGAGAAATGGGCAGGTGCTGGAGCTGGAAGGAGAGCAAGAGAAGTGGGAAGGGGAAGGAGCCAGAGCTGGAAGGAGAGCTAGAGAAGTGAGGAGGAGCAAGAGCTGGAAAAAGAACTAGAGAAGTGGCAAGGAGCAGGAGCTGGAAGGAGAACTAGAGAAGCGGGAAGGGGAAGGAGCCGGAGCTGAAAGGAGAGCTAGAAAAATGAGGAGGAGCAGGAGCTGGAAGGAGAGCAAGAGATATGAGGAGGAGCAGGAACTCAAAGGAAAGCTAGAGAAGTGAGGAGGAGCAAGAGCTGGAAGGAGAGCAAGAGAAGTGGGGAGGAGGAGCTGGAAGGAGAGCAAGAGAAGTGGGCAGGAGCAGGAGCTGGAAGGAGAGCAAGAGAAGTGGGGAGGAGGAGGAGCTGGAAGGAGAGCAAGAGAAGTGGGGAGGAGCAGGAGCTGGAAGGAGAGCAAGAGAAGTGGGGAGGAGCAGGAGCTGGAAGGAGAGCAAGAGAAATGGAAGGAGCAGGAGCTGGAAGGAGAGCAAGAGAAGTGGGGAGGAGCAGGAGCTGGAAGGAGAGCAAGAGAAGTGGGGAGGAGGAGGAGCTGGAAGGAGAGCAAGAGAAGTGGGGAGGAGGAGGAGCTGGAAGGAGAGCGAGAGAAGTGGGGAGGAGCAGGAGCTGGAAGGAGAGCAAGAGAAATGGGATGGAGCAGGAGCTGCAAGGAGAGCAAGAGAAGTGGGGAGGAGCAGGAGATGGAAGGAGAGCAAGAGAAGTGGGGAGGAGCAGGAGATGGAACGAGAGCAAGAGAAGTGGGGAGGAGCAGGAGCTGGAAGGAGAGCAAGAGAAGTGGGGAGGAGCAGGAGATGGAAGGAGAGCAAGAGAAATGGAAAGGAGCAGGAGCTGGAAGGAGAGCAAGAGAAATGGGGAGGAGCAGGAGCTGGAAGGAGAGCAAGAGAAGTGGGGAGGAGCAGGAGATGGAGAGCAAGGGAAGTGGGGAGGAGCAGGAGCTGGAAGGAGAGCAAGAGATGTGGGAAGGAGCAGGAGCCGGAAGAAGAGCAAGAGAAGTGGGGAGAAGCAAGAGCTGGAAGGAGAGCAAGAGATGTGGGAAGGAGCAGGAGCCGGAAGAAGAGCAAGAGAAGTGGGGAGAAGCAAGAGCTGGAAGGAGAGCAAGAGATGTGGGAAGGAGCAGGAGCTGGAAGGAGAGCAAGAGAAGTGGGGAGGAGCAAGAAGGAGGGGCAGGCAATGTTGAAGGGAGAAAACCATTGGGGTCAGGGGGAACTGTTGCGACAGGGAGGCAAATGGACAGAGGGGAAAGGAGAAAAACATTAGGGGCTGGGAGGGGTACAGCTGGAGCGTGCAGGAGGAGTGGGAAGTAAAACAACATTACAGAGGAAAACAGGAGGAGGGGGGCAATGGTGGTGGGAGGATCAGCGGGAAATGCTGGGAGGACCTAAATGGATATGAGCATATTTGTTGGTGAAAGTCAGGAATGCAACAGCAGACAACTCCCCAATTAGTACTGTACAGTGACTTTTGTTGGGGGTGGATAGTCTGACAAGGTATTGTTCAATCTTATGGCCAGAAATAGAAGAGACACCACTGCAATATTGGTATACTGTAGTGTGTCTTTAAATGCCCTTATGGTGCCTGCTTAAATGATCCCAGGAGGATTTTCACAGTGGTGGATTGTCTATGGGACTTGGAACAACACAACTGTTGGCACTGATGGGTGCAGCTCACCATTGCATTGCTTCCAGTTGGCACCTACTATCTGTTCCTTTCCTACCTTTTATTGGGACACACCTGTCTCCTGATGATGTTTCTAATGAGGGAAGCCTGACT
This sequence comes from Dendropsophus ebraccatus, assembly GCF_027789765.1. NCBI lineage: Eukaryota > Metazoa > Chordata > Amphibia > Anura > Hylidae > Dendropsophus > Dendropsophus ebraccatus. Next base: position 124,349,265 of record NC_091459.1, read on the forward strand.
AGTCACACTGTTATGAAATGTTCAACGGTTACACCATAAATTTTAGTTGACCCTAGTAATTGTTGCATTTCTGACCTTTTAAATCCGTATTGACAGTGTTTGCTCTTCCTCCTCCCACAGAAAAAAAGGACACGGTACTCCGCCAGGTTCGCTTAGACCCCTGTGACCTGCAGCCGATCTTTGATGACATGCTCCCCATCCTCAGTCCCGAAGAGATCCATATCATTGATAAAATACCACAGGCCGAAGACAAGCTGGACCGTCTCTTTGAGATAGCTGGCGTCAAGAGCCAAGAGGCCAGCCAAAAACTCCTTGACTCTGTCTACAGCCACCTCCCCGACCTGCTGTAGCCTTGGTAACATCTACCGTAAAACTGCTTGCCTTGAATGACAGAATAAGCGGGTACCTTGCTTTTCCGGGCCAGTCGTAACTAAACATCTCCACCTATTGCATTCACCCCGACCGCGGCATCGACGGGGATGCCGCGCGTGCTGCAAACGTATGTTGGATTTGCAGCTTTGTACATATCATGTCCCATTTTCAGTTCAAGGTAATTTGAGTCACCTCGTTCGCATATGAAGTGTAGCCCTGGAGGGTCTCGAAGGCATTCCACTACACAAAGTACACAGTATGTTGAGAACCATTACGTTGCATAATACAGACCACTCTTGGCACCACTCGTATCTTCTGGTTTTCTGTATATTGCTGTTGGTTATTATCACAGGGCTGGAGATGATAGCCTGCCCCACCGAGCTGCTGATGAGACTTACAATGCATGGTACTTACCTATATCACAGCCGGTGCAAGAGTATGGGGTCCTAGGATTCCTCGTGGGAGGGACTTCAGGTTCTGAAATGCTGCAGCTGTCTCAGTCACCACATCTTCATCCCGCCCATGAGGGACTCGTGTCTTATTGTTAGAGCCCACTTTATCGGAATCAGCAGTTTTTTTTTTTTCTCTACGTACTGTTTAAAAGTTTCATTTCTCACGAATGATTGCACAGACAGAAGTCACCTTTTGGGTTATTGATCGGTTTCTGGAAAAATGAAGTAAAAAATTATATATTTTGTCATAATTAGTCATCTGGACTAGTTTTTCTCAGGATGAGAGTACCTGCCATTTATGTATTCTTTTTTTTTTTTTTTTTGCATGACAACATAACCCAACACCCCCACGGTGGCAGGATCCATTTTGTGGGCTAAACCAATGCTTACTGTTATGGTGCGAGTCACGACTCCTCCGTACCTGGGTCATGAATGCTCTGGATGTTGGCCCCCAAAATGGCCACCTCGTCTCTATTTAGGTGCACTTTAATTCATGGAGATATCATGCAGAATTTTGTTGCTATAGTCAATGTATTTTTGGGCACCTCATAAAGTAAAGATCCGACTGTGTATGTACACAGCTGAAGAAAATATCTGGCACATTTGTTTGTATACCTATTTTTTCCTCTTCTTAATTGGTTTTTACTCTGTGTAAAAAAAAAAAATAAAAAAAAATCTCAAAACAATCAAGCAGACAAGCTTCTGTTGACAGATCTCATCATGGCTTTATGTTCATACATTTCATGCTTCCCTCCCGCCCCACCCCCCACAGATGCTGGTACCGTTGCATTCCTGTGGTCAATCCATGACTGGTCCCAGGGTCCAAATTGCTCCTGGCACCGCCCTTTTTATAAAAACGCACTTTTAATCTGGCAGCGCAGTGTCAATGAGGTGTGGCCTAGAACTTCCGTGTCCTATGCCTCCAGCGCCTCTCTTATCTTGCTGCCTGCCCTTTTTATTCGTTATGCTCCTGGGGTGGGTAGAGAGCAAGAAGAGAGAGGCACTGCAGGCCTAGGACATGAATGCTCTAGGCCCCGCCTCATTGACACTGTGCCACCAGATTAAAAGAGCGATTTCATAAAAAGGACAACACCAGGAGCAATTTGAACTCTGGAACCAGACATAGATTGACCGTGGGAACGCAACAGTACCAGCAGTCTAGGTGAGTCGGAGTGCCTACAGATTCCCTTTAACCCTTATGGAGGTGTTCCTCCAGTTACGTAATCCCAGAATACACAGCTCACCCTTCATGGTCGGGTTGTAGAGGCATCTGCACAAGGAATTGGGAATTCCTATTATTTAGGCCTCAACTGCCCTGCATGAGCTCCAATCAGCTTGCTGCCCCACTGCAGCAGAACATTGTTGTGTAAAGAATAAGATCTGCCAACAGCAGCTTGTTTACTGTTTCCAGGTAAAATGAATTTTTAAAAAATGAATACTTAAGTTTATATAAATGTTAATATTCAAGAATTTTTAAGCCACATCATCATCCTGGATCGTTCACAATACAGTCGATCAATCCCTTAAAAGCAGATGTTAACCACTAGCACTTCACCGGTTACATATGTATATTGCACTTACCAACAATCTTTGTACGAGGTCTCCGTGTATTTTATGTTACGTCTCTTAAAGGGAAATTCCATCTCCATAGTTTAAATTATTTTAACTATTCATCGTTTTCCTGCCTAAAATTGGCTGCAAACCACTCAGACCCTGAGACTTGTACCTGATCAAAGGTCTCCAATGAGTTCCAGCTGTTTCTATGATGATAGAGGTCGGTAAGGATGGCCAGCACTTTAAGAAACTTTCAGCAAGTAGCCCCTCTAAGGGCCCTATTCCACCAGACGATTGTCGTTTGTATAATCGTTAACGATTAATGATCTCAAACGACCACTATTGCGAAAGACCTGAAAACGTTCACTCATTTCCATGGAACGACAATCGTTACATATGATCGTATTTGCGATCGTTTTATCTTCGCTAATTCTTCGCTATTGCAGTCGTATCTACTGCGAACGACCGAATGGCATCTTATTCAATGCGAACGATTTGCGAACGAGCAACGATAAAAATAGGTCCAGGTCTTATTAAGCGATCAACGATTTCACATTCGGTCATTAATCGTTAACTGCTATTCAAACGAACGATTATCGTTTAGATTCGAACGATTTAAAGATAATCTGAACTATAATCGTCCGGTGGAATAGGGCCCTAAGTCTGGGTTTTTAGCAGGTAATTTCTGGCAGGTTGAGTCATCACCATTATTCTGAACTCTAACTCATCCTCCATCCATTCCGCTGTCATTTTTGGAATTGCCCTTTAAATTATTTTGTATTTTCAGGTGCTTTTTTTTTTTTTCTATGTTCTCCACAAAAAAAAAAAGTCTGACAAGAATGAGATTTGCCTTCGATAGAACTAATTTATTACTAGCCGTTTGTTACTGGACGATGCTTCTGTATGTTCACCTCATGAAGACGAGATATTCCGTGTACTTATCTAACCCTATTAGTAAGCAATCAGATATGTTAAGCATTAAGCAAGTGCGTTCTTTTTTTTTTTTTTTTTTTCTTGTTTTCTAAGAAAAATATTAAAAAAACCTATTTATATATCAAGAGCTGTTTGTGTTATTCTGTTCACGGTGACGAACACCAGGGGTCATGTGACGACGTGACTCATGCCAAGGCTGCGTGTTTGTGTTATGTCTGGTTGGCTGGCTGTATTTTTAGTACTTTTTTTTTGTGTTTGCACTATGACCCATATACAGTAGAAATACAGTATAATCCTCGGGCTTATTTCTTTTTTTCTTCTACCCTATTTTGTTGTATGTCAGGCCCATTAGGGCCTTCATGGAACGTTGCATCAAAACAGTTAACACTTAAAGGGAACCTGTCACCCCCGACCCCCATTGACAGGCTCCCGACCCCCATTAGAGCCCCCTATACTCACCTAATCCCGCCGGGTCCCGCTTCTGGAGGTGGTCGGGTGACGGAGATCTCAGCCGCTGCAGTCCGGCGCGCCACTGAGAGATGAGTCCAACGCTCATAGAGAATGACAGAGCGCTGGACTCTCCTGTCATTCTCTATGGGTGTTGGACTCATCTCTCAGCTCTAACGGGGGGTCGCGAGCCTGTCACCCCGGCACGGGGGGTGACAGGTTCCCTTTAAGACCTCTTACAAAATGAACCTTCAAGGGTAGAGTCTATACCTGTTACTTATCCCTATGCCTATTTGCACATATCTTCTCATAATCACCAAAACTCTCCATGGTCGAGAGACCAGTAAGCATCCAAGTCCACAAATAGTCAATGGAGGTTGTGCATGGAGAGGATGGCCGTGAAGGTGGCCATACAAGGCCTTCAACTTTTCCACATCTCCCTATTCCCTCCCCTTGGCTTTATTCTGAAGCTCTTCTTTTTCAGACTGGCTGCCGGGTATAAGCACAAGCCCGGCGCTCAGCAGGTAGCCATTACACAGAAAGATGACTTCCATTACAGGTAAGTATGGAAAATTTTAAACCTAAAAACACATTTTAATAAAGAAGAGAGAAGAAACAATTTTATCAGCTTTTCCTCTCCCTATTAGTAAGCAAAAAAAAGCTTTCTGGCAGTGGATCAGTAGATTTTAGATTCTGATTTCATAATTTAGATGAAGTAACTAAAGTTTCCAAATGGCTTTCGCTGCTGTAATTTGCCTTCTGGAGCCCCGCCAGCTGTTATGGATATTGTGCTGCGCCGATCAGGATTAGACTGTGTCCTGTCTCCGCGGTGAGCACAAATAGCAAAAACATGCCACCCTATCTTAGTAACAACCCCCAAATCTAGTACCTTCCAAACTGCCCAATATCCACCTCCAAATATACTACCTGCTGCACAACTGAATATTCACCCCCAAATATAGTACCTGCTACCCTGCCCAATATCCACCCCTAAATATAATACCTGCCACCCTGCCCTATATCCACCTCCAAATATAGTACCTACCGCACTACCGAATATTCACCCCCAAATATAGTACCTGCCGCACAACTGAATATTTACCCCCAAATATAGTACCTGCCATACTGCCCAATATTCACCCCCAAATATTGTACCTGCCGCTCAACCGAATATTCACCCCCAAATATAATACCTGCCGCACCGCCCTGTATCTGCCCCCAAATATAGTGCCTGCCGCACTGCCCAATATCCACCCCCAAATATAGTACCTGACGCACTGCCCAATATCCACCCCCAAATATAGTACCTGCCATACTGCCCAATATCCACCCCCAAATATAATACCTGCCGCACCGCCCAGTATCTGCCCCCAAATATAGTGCCTGCTGCACTGCCCAATATCCACCCCCAAATATAATACCTGCCGCACCGCCCTGTATCTGCCCCCAAATATAGTGCCTGCCGCACTGCCCAATATCCACCCCCAAATATAGTACCTGACGCACTGCCCAATATCCACCCCCAAATATAGTACCTGCCATACTGCCCAATATCCACCCCCAAATATAATACCTGGCGCACCGCCCAGTATCTGCCCCCAAATATAGTGGCTGCCGCACTGCCCAATATCCACCCCCAAATATAGTGCCTGCCGCACTGCCCAATATCCACCCCCCAAATATAGTGCCTGCCGCACTGCCCAATATCCACCCCCCAAATATAGTACCTGCCACACTGCCCAATATCCACCCCCAAATATATGCCCCATCATGCCTGGACAGCCAGGCATAATGATAATTGTAGTTTTGGAACAGCCGGAGGGCCGTGGGTTCCTCATCTCTGCTTTTCACTATAGCACCAACCCTATTTCAATGTCAGAAACAGTTCTAGACTTCCCACTGTCATATGTTAGCCATAGTACCCAAATACAGCACCAGTTGCACCGCCACATATAGCCCGTACCACCCAATATCTGCCCAAGTCTCCAAACTTAGGGGAAGATTAAACCATGGGCAGAGGATCGGTGGAGCAGTTGTTCATAGCAGCCAATCACATTCCAGCTTTCATTTTCTAGTTAAAGCTGTAATCTGATTGGTTGCTACGGGTGACTTCTCCCCTGTACAAACTTTAATAAATCTCTCCCATAGTGCCTGCCATATGGCCCAATGTTAGGGATGAGCAAACTTCAAGTTTATGTCCGTGTTTGGCAACTTCTCTTTACCCAAACACTCAGCATTTAACTCCTCGCGTCTGGAAAAATTGTTTTTCGCCCTCGGGAGTCCTGGAAAACATGGGCTTGTAGGCTATATCCATGTTTCAAGTGATAGTTCTTCCATTACAATGCCAGTAATACCTTCCACAGTCAACCATACCCATCATGCATAGTGCCAGCCACACTGCCTAATTTCATTCACCGACCCAAAGTATAGACCTTGCCACCCAGCTTAATGTCACCCATAGTTCTACAATCATGGTGCCACCATTCCCACTTTGCACCATAGTCATCAAATATAGCATCCACCATACCACCCATTGTCTGCCATCACCACCAAATAACTCGATGTCTTTGCCCACTGTCCCATACTTTTTGCCCTTTTTGTCTTTTTTTTTTTTTTAAATAAAACTACCAGCCAGCCATGTCTCACCAACAACTGGGGGTCCTTCACCAGTAACATATGGCAGAACCAGATAATTATCTACAGTAGTAGTAGTAGCAGGGACATCCCAGCTATCTTGCTGCAGATGATGTTGAGGAGGGAAGGATTGGGCAGTTGGGTGTTTACTGCCTGATCCTTTTGTTCTCAGGGAACATACGACAACACCAGAGGATGCATGACAGAAGCTCACTCCCCTCCTCCCAGGCATATGCACGCTCAGCCGAATACACTTGTTCCCGAGCCTCTCTACAGATGAAGCCAAGGGCCGACAGCTGCTCCAGAGGAGACGCCATTCGTCCACAACTCACCATGTCTGAAATGATAGCAAAATACTCAATCATTACTGACAGCTCCTGAGATGAGAGAGAGCGCTCTACACGTCCATTACAAGATGCGCAACTCTAACTCTAACTCACATCAATAGAAAAGAGACAAAAAAAACTGCTCGGGGTCTGGGGGAGGATTCACTCGCTGCATTAAAGTTATCAAGATATTTAAGTGCCTGGAAATTGACTGAGATCAAAAAAGAGATTTTTTTTTTTCATGACTGGGTTCATTTTTGAGACACAAAGAAAACGGTGGGGGCAGAGAGGAGGAGAAGTGCTCACCGCTGCCAGCAATAATAGGAGAGGTGATGACGGAGACGCCATGATTATGGGATTAGGTGCCGACGGCCAGAAGGAGTTTGGAGAGGAATAAAAAGAAAAAACTTTGCAAAAGTTTTTGAAGTGAAGACAAAAAAAGTGTTTGGAAAGGATGAAACCTGCAAGAAAAAAGCAGAAATTCATAATAAGTAGTGATGGGGGCAACTCTAACATGTTAAAGTCCATCTGAGCCCAGAAGTCTTTGCATTTGATTACCGGTGGCTGAAGAAGTTTGATGCCGCCCTAGGGGTGCCTGAAAACCATGAATATACCCATAGGCCATAGGCTGTATCCATGTTTTCCCGGACTCCCTAGGGCGGAATCCAACTTCTCCAGCCATCAGTAATGAAATGCAAAGACTTCTGGGCTCAGGTGGACTTCAGTATGTTCAAGTACACTCATTCCTAATTATAAGTCGTGTGACTATAAAAAAATGAGATCATAAAAAGGTGGGCATACAATAGGGTAGGCAATCAATGGGGTGGGCATACAATAGGATAGGCAAACAATGGGAGGCGAATACAACAGGGTAGGCAAACAATGGGGTTGGCATACAATAGGATAGGCAAACAATGGGAGGCGAATACAACAGGGTAGGCAAACAATGGGGTGGGCATACAATAGGCAACTGGTGGCAGCATCTGGGGCTGTAATGGGGCCCATAAAGAGAGAGCACATTGCTTGTCTTCATTGGTGGTAGAAGACTAAGTAAGGTTCCCGGTTGGAAACTAGGTAGCAGGTCATACCACCCCAAGGTAGATTAGTGAATCTGGAGAGATTCATTTCAGGTCAGATTTGGCAAATCTGACAGATTCAGAATTAGAAGTGTCCCAATTGCCCTGTAATTGGCCACTTAAATTGTGTACAGGGCCAGGGACTCCTGTCAAAGGCAAGAGATCTTGCTCCTGTACAGTGCACTGAGTGGCCAGCCTGGATTCTGAGACCACCAACAACCCCCCCTCCCCCCAAACACACACACAGGCTGCATGATGCTGGATGGTATGAGACAGGTGACTTTTTTTAGTTTAGGTGTTCTCTTTGCAAATTCCAGGTGGTTTTTTTCTGTCCTTTGCTGAGGAGTGGCTTGGTGGAGGCTGTAGCAATGGTGACCTTCTGGAAGTTTCTCCCAGCTGCACACAGGGTATTTAAAGCTCATCCAGAATGACCATTGATTGTTCTTAGTCTCCTCTTTTATGAAGACGATTCTCCCCCGATTAGTTTGTTGGGGCGGCAATTCTAGAATGAGTTCTGGTTGTTCCTAACTCCTACAGTATGTATGTCAGAATTATGTAGACCGCTGTGCACTTGGGAGCTTTCAGTGCAGCGAAAATGTGTTTGTCTCCTCACAATCCTCACACAATCCTGTCCCTGGCTCTACAGGCTGCTCTTTCCTACTCACAATCCTGACTCTGAGCTTTACAGGCAGCTCTTTCCTCCTCACAGCTTGGTGTTTGCTCTGATATACATTGTCAGCTGTAAGACCTTATATAGACCTTATAGATCCTGTCCAATCAGCTGAATTTACCACCAGTGACTCCAATCAAGAAGCAGAAACATTTCAGAGATGGTCAAGAGAAATGGGAGGAGCCAGAGCTGAACATCACATGTTTTTGCGAGGGGTCTGGATACTTATGTTCATTTGAAGAATTTGTAGTTTTTTGGGTGATGATCTGCTAAGCGCTACCCACATACACAGAGGTGGAGCTGTCCTGATTCCAGAGATCCACAGAAGTCCCGTTGGTTCGGACAAGAGCCATCAACTGTATTGGGCTCAAGGGAATAGTGGTGTTGTACATGCCCAATAGGCCAAAGTGGAGACCATTAAAAGTTATTGTTTGGCGTCATTCAAGAGTATTCATTGGAGAAACCACCAAGCCTGTGGCGTCACTAAGAGTGACTGTAACCCCCAAGCTTAAAAAATAAATTATTTGCCACATTTTAGCGATGTCCTTGGCACAATAAGAGTTAACATGTTCCTATGCAGTGCATGTGATCCTCGGTACGCATGACATTATCCAACGCAAATGCCATGGTACATGAACTTTCCAGTCTAGATGCGGTTTTGCCCCACATCAATATGTAAAACGGAGAACACTGAGTCTTTGTTATCTTATTCGGCCCATTCATTCCTATTACAACATTGTCCTTCCTGGAAAAAAAAAAGAGAAAACAACTGACCCATTAAAGGGCCGTCTGAGGGCGACCGCCCGTCTGAATGTACAGAGTGTTTGTCATCAAGGGGAATTCTCAGAATGATAGGAAGGAGTTATTTGTTCAGGCAGGAGAAGCTTGGTATTATATACATGACGTGGGCGTACGGCAGAACAAGTTGTATGGTCTCAGTGAAATCAGTAGACAAGTTGTATGGATGTGACGGCGCTTACACAATGGCTGCCACTGGTACAATCTCAATGATTAATCCATGTGACTTCAAATATAACAATGCCCTAGTGTTGGGTAACAATACAAGCTAATGAGAGATTTTATGGGGCCCTCCGGGGGTTGTCTTTTATGGGGCCCTCTAAGCATTGTGGCTCAGACAAATTGCTCAATTAATGTTGTAATTCTATGAACGAAAAGGCACTCTTCCTATACAGTGAATAATGGGATCTACATAGTAGTTTTGTTTAATTTTTTAAATTAATTCCATTCCAAGAAAAGTAGGAATAGGGGGCGCTGTTGCATAGGTTTCTATAGAAAATATATGTTACCCATTGAGGCCATAAATGGGATTGTAAGTGATGCAAGTTATAATGTCGTTTTGTTAATCGGCAGAGCCGGAAGAGGTCCGTGGATGGGACTTGTTTCACCAGCACATCCCACAGATGATCAATTGGATTGAGACCTGGGGAATCTGAAGGTCAAGTCACCACCTGATCTCTTGTCTGCAGTGTGGCAGGGGGCATTATCCTGCTGCCATTAGGGGGGACTTGGTGTGTACAATGGTTACTTAGGTGGTTGGTGTCACAGTAAGATCCACATGATGCAAGGACACAAGGTATCGAACAGAATATTGCCCATCACACTGCCCCCACCATCTTGTCTTCTTCCCATAGTGCATCCTGGTGCCATCTCTTCGCCAGGTAAGTGACGCACATGGAGAACGTGATCCATCAGACCAGGCACCTTTTTTCATTGCTCCATGCTCCAGTTCCGATGCCATTCTGTGGTACTCGACCGGTGACGTGCCATTCTGTTACTGGTGATGCCACTTCTGTGGTGGTCGGCTGTGCACTACTTGCCCAGTGATGGTACTGTTGTGACGCCAGTGCTTGTCCAGCACGCAGGTGTGATGTTGGTACCTGTTTTATTGTGGCTGGTCTGTAGTGTTCCCCAAATGGTCGGTGACCTGCCGGGCTGTAGTAGGTCCCTTGGGCTCTTCTCAAGGTAGTCCTGAGTGTCAACTGACCCACCCAGACTATTGGTATCACCGCCGACAGTCCAGGGAAAAATAACCCAAGGTGTACAGTGCTGTGTGTATGGGTCCTGTGCATACGAAATATGACCCAGTAACATAAAAATAGAACAGCTTTACTGGAAAGTCTTTCAGTAGTACAATACACTTCAGTAGAATAGATAAATCTTCACATAGACTTTAGTGCTGGAACTTGGTTGTGCTTGAGGAGGTGCTTAGAGAAGTAAAATAGCAGAGAGGCAGCTGTATCAGTGCTTGGAGAGTTGAGTAGAGTGGAGGAGAAGTGTTGGTCGAAGGAGCCCTGACCCAGTGTAGCAATGCACTCTGCCGGAACCATTGAGAATACTTTGTAGCGAGACGTTTACTTGTACCCATGTTTAGACTATGTCTGACCACCTTGTGTCCTACAGTGTCGAGTTACCCGTCCTAATAGGGTGATACAAGCACCAGTCATGGTTATCTGGGTGAAGCTAAGTTTCCAGGAGTGTCTCTGTTACCTGCACTGTGAGATAGGATATGTAGACCTTCCTTTGGTAGCTTTGTCCTATCCAGTATCCAGTGTTCCTTTTTTATTTCAGGATACTGCCTTTTTTAGACTTAGGTTAGGGTGTTCCTGGACTCTTCTCCTTTTCTCCTCTGCATAGTAGAACTAGTTGCTTACTTAGAAGAAATCTCTGTCTTTAGCTCCATCTGAGCTTGGCTCCTGTCAGGGGTCCTTGCATTAGCCAGGCCGTAGCTTAACTACAGCAGGAACAGTTGTCTTTTGTGTCCTCTCTCTGTGAGAATCTGGATAAGACTGAACTGCACTTCCTTCACCATGCAACTACTTCCTACAGGGACCTCTGTATGCCTCACTGTGAGTGGTGGGGATGAGTGTGTGCATAAGAAAGAAGGAAAGAGAGAGGTCAGAAGTAGAAAGCACCTCCTATCGATCAATAACAACACATGTTACATATAAAACAGTAACCCTTTACCTTCCTCAGCTGTGCAATACATAGAAATACATAAACACATAAAAGATACTAACATATAGTGGCGAAACTGTAAAGTTCCCTTCATCACCACTTAACCTGAAGGAAGGAGTTTTTTGAGAAGTGCACAGGAGAGATACAAAACCACCTTGTACCTTACATTGGACTGATAAAGGGGCGTTGCACATGGGTTGAATGGTAATTGTAGTCCCCCAGTGTATGCAGTGCCATTAAGGAAAGCCAGGCCTAGAGGTAACTACAAGATGGAGACACAGTATAAAAGTAAACAGCTTGAGCTGGGTTATCCAAGGTGTTGGAGCCAGTTTTCTAGGTTCCCAAGAGCTGGTCCTTATCAATAGTATTTGTTTTTGAGGTTTCTCCCTAAAGCAGGCGATAACTTGATCATGACAGGTGGCAAAACACATCCATTTGTCTCTCCTGTACAGCAATTCCCATTGGTGGGCTGCAGGACTGAAGAATCATCACTTCCTGTTCTCAGATTAGATGTATGGGAGAGAATACCTTGTGTTACAAACGATCAGCCAGTGCAGAGGGCATGGTTAGACTCTCACCTTAAAGGGGTTATCCAGCACTACAAAAACACTTTCACTTTCTTCCCGAAACAGCATCGCTCGTGTCTCCAGTTTGGGTGCAGGTTTTACAACTCAGTTCCATTGAAGTGAATGGAGCTTAATTGCAAGCCACACCTGACCTGGAGACAAGAGTGGAGCTGTCTCTGGCAGAAAGTGGCCTTGTTTTTGAAGCACTGGATAACCCCTTTAATGCCCCTTGGGCTTTGCGCGTATAACCCTCACGACAGCCACTGACTGACTGAGCGGGACGTCAGGGAGCCGGGAGCCACAGAAGCAGGTGGGAGCACAGACGGGTAAAGTATTCACTCGGCTGCGGGGGGTTAAGGGGGACAGGGCTTTACATACTTGCAACGGAATGAAAGACCCTCTGCAAATATGTGAACCCATACAAACTGACAGTAGCGGGAATGACAGGAACTTGCAGCGGGAAATCTGCAGCGACTCTGGTACGTGTGATGCTACCCTAAATCTTTATACATATACTGTAGCTGTGCACAGACCCAAGATGTCCCCTGCCATCGATGCTATATGAGCCGGCCATGACCCCGTAGCCCCCCGGCTTCACATCTATCCAGGTTCTGTGTGATCAGTAATAAGAATATTACAAGGGAGGATAGGAAGCGTCCCCTGGCTTTGATGTACCGCACGGGGCCAATGTATTATTCATGACAGGAGCCATGACTTTCAGATGATCTAATAGGAATACAAATAGCTTTCAGCGGAATTATTTCATTCATTTCCATCTTCAATCAGCGAACGGCCGCCTACTTTACATTGCAAAACAAGAGCAATCTGCTGCAGGAGGTAAAAGCTTCCTTAACCCCTGAGCTGCTGGAGTGAGCTGGGTGAACAGGACTGCCCCTAAAACCAACCCCTCTAAGGACACTTAAAGGGAACCACGACACTGTCCAATCTGCTAGTGTCATGTTACAAAGTAGAAGCTCAGCAAACCGACATATAGATCTTGTATTGATTGAATCTCTTCTTAAGAGTCTAATGGGCTGTCACTGATACAGACCGCCCACCAGACTCCTAAGGCCTAAAAAAACATAGATACAAATAATTAAAATACATAGGGAATGATAGCATAACCTTGAAATGCATCCACAGCCTTGCACACAAGACTTGATATTAACCACTTAAGGACCGGACCAAATTTCAGGAATATGACCTGTGTCACTTTATCCATTAATAACTTCGGGATGCTTTTACCTATCCAGCTGATTCTGAGACTGTTTTCTCGTGACATGTTATACTTTATATTTCTGGTAAAATTGAGTCGATACTTACAGCCTATCTTTATGAAAAAACCCAAAATAATGTGAAAAATTTAGAAAAATAGCATTTTTCTAGCTTTGAAATTTTGTGTTTGTAAGGAAAATGGTTATGCCACATAAATTAGATATGAAATAGCATTAGAAACATGTCTACTTTATGTTGGCAGCATTTATTAAACTTGCGTTCAATTGTTTACGACAGTAGAAAGCTTCAAAGTTTAGCAGCATTTTTCCAAATTTTCACAAGAATTTTAAAATCAGATTTTTCAAGGGACCAGTTCACGTTTGAAGTGTATTTGAGGGGGCTGTATATTATGAAGCCCCACAAAGCACCCCATTTTATAAACTGCACCTCCCAAACTGTTCAAAATCAATTCTAGAAAGTTTTTTTTAACCCTTTAGGTAAGTCATAGAAATTATATTGTGATCTAATATTTCTCATAATAGAAAACCTATTTCCAGAGAAATGCACCACAATTTTTATTGCCCCATGTCAGCAGTGTATAGAAATATATGATATGTGGCCCTATTGCGCTATTTGACGCAAGCACAAGCCTCAGATGTAAAGGAGCGCCTAGTGACTTTTGAAGCCTCCTTACAATTGGCCAATTTTCAAAGTACCACTTCTGGTTGGCAGAGGCATTGGGGTAACCTAACAAACACCCCTAAAGGGACACCATTTAGGAAACTACACCCCTCGAGGAATGTAACAAGGGGTATAGTGAGCATATGGACCCCACTGGTGACAGGCACAATGTGCTATGAAAATGAAAAATTAAATTTTTTACAATAAAACGTTGGTGTAACTTTGAATTTTTCATGTTCACAAGGGGTTAAAAGAAAAAATAAATGACTATTCATGTAGAGCAATTTCCCCCGATTACAGGAGTACCCCACATGTGGACACAAAGTGCAAAGTCGGTGCGCGGATAGCCTCCAAGGGGAAGGAGCACAATTTGGATTTTAGAAGCTGGATTTGTCCAGAATGGAGGACGAAGGCTATGTAGCGTTCGCAGAGCCCCCGAGCTGCCAAAACAGCGGAAACCCCCCACAAGTGACCCCATTATGGAAACTACACCCCTTAAGGAATGTAACAAGGGGTATAGTGGGCATATGCACCCCACTGGTGACAGGCACAAATGTGCCGTGAAAAATTTAATTTTTTACACTCAAACGTTGGTGTAACTTAGAATTTTTCATGTTCACAAGGGGTTAAAAGAAAAAATAAACCACTAATCATGTAGAGCAATTTCCCCCGATTACAGGAGTACCCCATATGTGGACACAAAGTGCAAATTCGGCGCACGGAAAGCCTCCAAAGGGAAGCAGAGCAATTTGGATTTTGGAAGCTGGATTTGTCCAGAATGGAGAATGAAGGCCATGTTGGGTTCGCAGAGCCCTCGTGCTGCCCAAACCCCCCACAAGTGACCACAACAAACTCAGGAATCTGTGTCTCGTTTGGGGTGGGGTCACTTGAGGGGGGCTTGTGGGGCTTCCTGGGGCGGCGCCTTGGGGGCTTATCATCACTAAATGATGATGACGATGAGGAAGAAGAGGAAGGAAGAGGGAACGAGGGATCTTCCTCTTCTCCCTCACTGGTTGTATCGGAGGCATTCATGGCGTATGCCTCCTCAGCCGAGAACAACCTGTGGGCCATTTTTATGTTTTTTTCTTTAGGGTGCCTTCACACACACACAGGATCCGCAGCGGATTTCACGTTGCGGATTCGCAGCAAAATCCGCTGCGGATCCAGTGTCAGTGCATCCCTATGAGAATATATACTCGCAGCAGGAATGACATCCTGCTGTGTGTATGTAAGTTAACCCCCCACTGGCCGGAAGCATACATCACCTCCTCCCGGCTCCGGCTTGCTTCGGGCCTCCTGGCGTCTGCTTATCCCGCGTAGCCAATCAGTGTGCTGCCACGCAGCAGCCACTGATTGGCTGAGTGGGACATCCTGCCGAGAACCCCTGAAGCAAATCAGAGCAGGGAGGAGGTGATGAATGCTTTCGGCCAGCGGGGGGTTAACTTACATATACACAGCAGGATGTCATTCCTGCTGCGAGTATATATTCTCATAGGGATGTACTAACACTGGATCCGCAGCGAATCTGCAGCGTGAAATCCGCTGCAGATCCAGACACCCTTAGAGGGGTGTGTAAGTGTAAGTGTTATGCTTTTACACGTGTTAGTGTGTGTGTGTGTGTGTGTGTGTGTGTGTGTGTTTTATGTACTGTTCTACATTTTTTGTGTGTTTTTGACTTCTTTTTTTACTTGGGGGGCACAAGGGGGGGCAGAAAAAAAAAGATTTTTTACTAAAAAAAACAGCAGGGGACACTACATCACCACCAATCCAGGGGAGAGGTTGGCAGGAGAGGGTAAGAGGAGAGAGTGGCAGGGGAGGCGAGAGGGTAAGAGGAGAGAGTGGCAGCGGAGAGGGTAAGAGGAGAGGACGGAGGGGAGAGGGTGGCAGGAGAGGGGCGGCAGGATGGAGGGGAGAGGGGAAAAGGTGGCAGCGGAGAGGGTGGCAGGAGAGGGACGGCAGGACGGAGGGGAGAGGGTAAGAGGAGGGAGGAGAGGGTGGCAGGAGAGGAGAGAGGGTGGCAGGAAAGGGGAGAGAGGAGAGGGTAAGAGGAGAGGGTGGTAGGACAGAAGGTGGCAGGGGAGGGGAGAGGGTGGAAGGGGAGGGGAAAAGATAGAAAGGGAGGGGAAAAGGTGGCAGGAAAGAGGAGAGAGGGTAAGAGGAGAGGGTGGCAGGAGAGGGGCGGCAGGACGGAGGGAAGAGGGTGGCAGCAGAGAGGGCGGCAGGACAGAGGGGAGAGGGTGGCAGGACGAAGGGGAGAGCGGCGGCAGGACAGAGGGTGGCAGGAGAGTGGCGGCAGGATGGAGGGGAGAGCGTAAGAAGAGAGGGGGCAGGAGAGAGTGACAAGAAGAGAGGGTGGCGTCAGGGAGAGGGTGGCAGCAGGGAGGCAGGGAGAGGGTGGCAGCAGGGAGAGGGTGGCAGCAGGGTGGCAGGAGGGAGGGTGTCAGGGAGAGGGTGTCAGCAGGGTGGCAGGAGGGAGGGTGTCAGGGAGAGGGTGTCAGCAGGGAGGCAGGGAGCTAGGAGGGAGAGGGAGGCAGAGGGTATCACAGGGTAGCAGGTAGGCAGGAGGGAGAGGGTGCTATAGTAAACAGCAGCCATGTTCCTGCGATCGCGACCCGGCCGGTTCCTTAAGTGACAGGTCAATAGTACAGGCGATTTTAAGAAACTTTGTAATTGGGTTTATTAGGCAAATCTCCCATTATCTGGATTTAAAGAGACTTTCCCCAGGTCCCCCCCCCCCTCCTCGCTCTCATTCACTGCTCATTATCAGGAAATCTTGACTCTTTTACATCAGTCGAGCCCTATGTAACCTATGGAGAGGGGAGGGGGGAAGAGGGAGAAGGGAGATTAGTTGGCCTCAGAGAGCAGAGAACAAAGGATTACACAGTGGGAGCTGTGTGAAAGCTGTATTCAGAGGTCAGAGAGGTCAGTGCTTACTTCAGAGGAGATAGCCGGTGATGTAGCTGTACATTAACTCTTTGTTGTCCTGTTTTTGTGCCTCATCTCCCTCCACCCCTCCCCTCTCCATAAGAGAACCATAAAGACAGGGGGAGAGCTTCAAACTGCTTTTTCATGATATAAATACATTTTTCAGCTAATAAACCCAATTACAAAGTTTCCTAAAATCGCCTTTACTATTGACACTTTAAGGATATGATAATGGAACTTGTAATGATGGTTCCCTCGAAAGCCAATGGCCAACAGGGACAAGAAACTCAATAGCAAATCCAGCTCTGCTCACTCCCTGACTGTCATCCTCATCAGCAGGATGGAGGCTTCAGATGCCATCTAGTCTCTAGTAAACATCATGCAGACTGTATATGAATCAGCTGGATTCCCATGGTTACTCTATGCTGCCATCTGGTGGTCATGTGCATGCATTTCACCTTTTCTAAAAAAAATTTTTTTTTAACTTTTTGTAGGTTTTGATTCATAATCATAACCCTTATTTCTCCAGCACATCCCACAGATGATGGATCGGATCAAGATCTGAGGCTGAGTTGTCATCTTGATCTTTTCTTCATATTCTTTGCTCCTGAACAATGTAGTGTGATCCCAGGGGCTTTATCCTGCTGACATGTAAAACGACCCACCATTCATGCCACTACAAGGACTACAACCAGGGCTGGTTCCATAGATCAGTGCTTCTCAATTCCAGTCCTCAGGCCTCACCAACAGGTCATGTTTTGGGGATCTCCTTAGTATTTCACAGGTGATCTAATTATACTCAGTCTATCAGGTATTATCACAGGTGTCCTTTGTATGGGAAATCCTCAAAACATGACCTGTTGGTGAGGCCTGAGGACTGGATTTGAGAAGCACTGCCATAGATAATGGGGTGTTAATAGTTAGATGCTTGTTGGTTTGTGCAGATGTTCCACAATGAATTGTTATTTATAGCAAACTCAGCTCTGCTACACTATGAGATAATTTTGTGGATTACTCAGGGAGATCAGATGCGACAAACATCTGAGCACCATGTGAGTGACACAACTTTCCTCCGTACGCTGCATTCCTCCCAGGACACGCGTTCATGCCATTCCTGTGACAAACACATTAGCGCTGTTCCATGGGGCTGAATTCCTCAGGCTATTACTATAAATACTGATGTAAAATCCAGTAATAAATTATACTGGTAATATAATGGAGCTCCCAGTCGCCCTCTAGGAATGTCACTCATTAGTTCTTAGAGGAAAATCATGTCACTGATTCATTGTGCCAGTAAATGGTTATAAGTGGGGCGTCTCACACCAGCTGTGCCCATAAGGTTTTAAGTTAAAGGGGTATTAAAGGGGTCTTCCTACTTTACTGATTTATAATATACACTCAATTCCAAAAAATAATGTACCAAGAGATAAAAGTCTGATTGCTGGTAAACTCATCCTGCCGTTATGTGTCATGCAGATATGTAATGATTATAGGTTAAGGCTGATTATATACTGGGTCTCAAATAGAAAATTTCTGCCATATAGAATTTTATTAAAAAAAACATTTGATCATTTATATACTGGGTCTCACCACAAGAGAGCGTAAAAGTGCTTCCTCTCCTGTCCTATAAAAAAAGACTCTCAGAGGCTAATTTTAGGTAGTGCAACTCTTGTACCTCTTGGTACACTAGTAGGCACTACAAGGCACTACAGGACGTTTTGTTCAGTTGACAGACTATGAGAGGGGTGCATCACTAGACTGAGAGAAGCAGGATGGTCATTCTGTTGGGACCAGCCTGACCAAGTTGTTAGGAGGTATTGGGGACAATACCCCTAAATATAATAGTGTCATATACGATACCCCCTAAATATAATAGCGCCAGACACTGCACCTCCTGAATATAATAGTGTGAGATACTGCACCCCCTGAATATAATAGTGCGAGATACTGCACCCCCTGAATATAATAGTGAAAGACACTCTACCCCTTAATATAACAGTGCCAGACACTGCACCTCCTGAATATAATGGTAAACACTGTGTCCACTGAATATAATAGTGCCAGACACTTCACCTCCTGAATATAATAGTACCAGACACTGTACCCCCTGAATATAATAGTGCCAGACTATGCACCCCCTGAATATAATAGTGCTAGACACTGTATCCCCTAAATATAATAGTACCAGACACTGTACCCCCTGAATATAATAGTGCCAGACACTTCACCCCTGAGTATAATAGTGCCAGTCACTGTACTCCCTGAATATAATAGTACCAGACACTGTATCCCCTGAATATAATAGTGCCAGACACTGCACCCGCTGAATATACTAGAGCCAGATACTGTCCCCCCTGAATTTAATAGTGCCACACACTGTACCTCCTGAATATAAGATGCCAGACACTGTACCCCCTGAATATAATATTGCCAGAAACGGTACCCCCCGAATACAATAGTGCCAAAAAACTGCACCCCCTGATTAGTGTCAGACACTGCACCTCCTGAATATAATAGTGCCAGACACTGCACCCTATGAATATAATAGTACCAGACACTGCACCTCCTGAATATAATAGTGAAAGACACTCTACCCCTTAATATAACAGTGCCAGACACTGCACCTCCTGAATATAATGGTAAACACTGTGTCCACTGAATATTATAGTGCTAGACACTGCACGCCCTGAATATAATAATGCCAGACACTTCACCCCCTGAATATAATAGTGCCAGACACTTCACCCCCTGAATATAATAGTGCCAGACACTTCACCCCCTGAATATAATAGTGCCAGACACTGCACCTCCTGAATATAATAGTGCCAGACACTGCACCTCCTGAATATAATAGTGCCAGTGTCAGGAATGTGACTTTGCGCTCCTCGGTCTGTACTGGGCGACCGAGGAAGCGCTGAGCCTCTGGTTGTTTTTTGTTTGCAGTCCTGTCTGAATGCTGTCTTAGTTTCCCAGCCACACCCGCATTGCCTGTTACACTCTGGCAGTGCAGGGGTTACTCCTTATAGACCTGTCCAGCTGAGCTGGGTGCTCGGATCAGGGCTGATCCAATCAAGTGCTGGACCCAGTCCCTGATTCCAGATAAAAAAGCAGCAGGCTCTTCATTTCCCTGCTGGCTATTGAGTGTTACTCAGCTAAGCGCTTCAGCTCTCCTGGTTCTGTTACTTCTGTTGCCTGACCTATTGCTTGATCTTCCAACCTGCTTTGTCTGCTGCCTGCCCTGACCTCCTTGCCTGTCTCTGACTCTTCTTCTGCCTTACGTTTTTGTACCTCGCTGACCGCCGTTGCTGACCCGGACCGTAGACTTTGCATTATTGTGTTTGTTTCGTCTGTCTTGTTTTGTGTATCACCTGGTGTAGGACAGGGACTGACACCGTGGTTGTCCACGGCCGTTTAGGGCCGTTGAGGTAAGTAGGTAGGGTCAGAAGGTGGGTTCTAGTGGTTAGGGCTCACTGTCTTGTTCTGTTCCCCACCTACGTCCGGCGAGTTTGTGACAGAATAGCCAGCCAGAAAGAAGATTTTTGGGTCACCTGCATCATGGACCCTATGAACACCCTGGTGACCCAGATGCAGGGTCTGAATACGTTGGTTCAGACCCTTGCTGAACGTGTGCAGGAACAAGAGTCCTTGCCCAGGCAGATGTGTCTGACCCCCCCGCAGGCTCCTGAACCCCCAGTGCAGCTCCCTGAGAAATTTAAGGGGGACAGGAAAAATTTCCGGACCTTTCGGGAGGGGTGCAGATTATTTTTTCGGCTACGTCCCCGCTCCTCCGGAGATGAGACCCAGAGGGTGGGCATTATTATGTCCCTCCTGCAGGGCCCACCCCAAGAATGGGCATTCTCACTACCTTCTGACTCCCCTGATTTAATGACCGTTGACAGATTTTTTTTCAGCCTTGGGCCTTCTGTATGATGACCCAGACCGAGCAGCAGAGGCAGAGCGCCAATTGACGACACTCAGACAGGGTAAGAGACCAGTGGAAGAATACTGTGCTGACTTTAGGCAGTGGTGTGTACCCTCTACTTGGAATGACCCAGCTCTGCGTTTCCAGTTTCGTGCGGGCTTGTCTGACCAACTGAAGTACTTGTTAGTAGCCTATCCTAATCCTGAGACTCTGGAGGAAACTATGACCTTAGCCATACGGGTAGATAGGCCAGGGCCGTTTTAATACATTGGTGGGCCCAGTGCACAGCCCTCAAGAGTGGGCCCCCCCTTACCTTTCTGCACATTGTATAATGTACTGAATTTGCCCCCACACTGTATCAGGAGCCCCAGTACATACAGTAGTTACCTTATAACACTATTTCCACCATTCAGTGATTACATATTACATAAAAACTGCACTAAACAAAACAGAAAGATATCACCATTGATACCATTACATAATACCGCCACACCATGACCCCTATCAGTACAAGCCTATAACAGAGTGAAGTTACATCCAGTGACTCACCGGGGGCGTCTTCTCCGATCAGAGTCTGTCACCTTTTCTTTTTCTCTCCATCCAGCGTGGGCCACCTTGAAGTCTTCTCCTGGCTGTGAATCTTCTCTCCAGAATCTGCCAGACAAATATTTTAGGCTCCAACACATACAGTAGTTAGGTCCCTTGTACCCCTATACAGTAGTTACACCCCTCTGTACCCCTACATAGTTACACCCCTCTGTGCCTCCATAGTTTTAAGGTGTCCCTGTAGTATATAGACCCTCATGTGCTCCTCCAGTTATATACAGCCCTCCTGTGCGCTCCCCCATTAGTATATAGCCCCCCTGTGCACTCTCCCCAGTAGTATATAGCCCCCTGTGCTCACCCACAATAGTATATAGCCCCCCTGTGCTCTCCCCCAATAGTATATAGCCCCCCTATGCTCTCCCACAATAGTATATAGCCCCCCTGTGCTCTCCCACAATAGTATATAGCCCCCCTGTGCTCTCCCACAATAGTATATAGCCCCCTGTGCTCTCCCCCAATAGTATATAGCCCCCCTGTGCTCTCCCACAATAGTATATAGCCCCCCTGTGCTCTCCCCCAATAGTATATAGCCCCCCTGTGCTCCCCCTCAATAGTATATAGCCCCCCTGTGCTCTCCATAATATATAGCCCCCTGTGCTCTCCCCCATAGTATATAGACCCCTGTGCTCCCCAATAGTATATAGCTCCCCTGTGCTCCCCAATAGTATATAGCCCCTGTGCTCCCCAATAGTATATAGCTAACCTGTGCTCCCCAATAGTATATAACCCCCTGTGCTCCCCCATAGTATATAGCCCCCTGTGCTCCCCCATAGTATATAGCCCCCTGTGCTCCCCAGTAGTATATAGCCCCCTGTGCTCCCCATAGTATATAGCTCCCCTGTTCTCCCCCATAGTATATAGCTCCCCTGTGCTCCCCCATAGTATATAGCCCCCTGTGCTCCCCCAAAGTATATAGCTCCCCTGTGCTCCCCCATAGTATATAGCTCCCCTGTGCTCCCCAATAGTATATAGCCCCCTGTGCTTCCCAATAGTATATAGCTCCCCTGTGCTCCCCAATAGTATATAGCTCCCCTGTGCTCCCCCATAGTGTATAGCCCCCTGTGCTCCCCTTAGTATATAGCTCCCCTGTGCTCCCCAATAGTATATAGCCCCCTGTGCTCCCCCATAGTATATAGCCCCCTGTGCTCCCCAGTAGTATATAGCCCCCTGTGCTCCCCATAGTATATAGCTCCCCTGTGCTCCCCCATAGTATATAGCTCCCCTGTGCTCCCCCATAGTATATAGCCCCCTGTGCTCCCCCAAAGTATATAGCTCCCCTGTGCTCCCCCATAGTATATAGCTCCCCTGTGCTCCCCAATAGTATATAGCCCCCTGTGCTTCCCAATAGTATATAGCTCCCCTGTGCTCCCCAATAGTATATAGCTCCCCTGTGCTCCCCCATAGTGTATAGCCCCCTGTGCTCCCCTTAGTATATAGCTCCCCTGTGCTCCCCAATAGTATATAGCCCCCTGTGCTCCCCCATAGTATATAGCCCCCTGTGCTCCCCAATAGTATATAGCCCCCGTTCTTCCCCATAGTGTATAGCCCCCTGTGCTCCCCCATAGTATATAGCTCCCCTGTGCTCCCCCATAGTATATAGCCCCCTGTGCTCCCCCATAGTATATAGCCCCCTGTGCTCCCCCATAGTATATAGCTCCCCTGTGCTCCCCCATAGTATATAACTCCCCTGTGCTCCCCAATAGTATATAGCCCCCTGTGCTTCCCAATAGTATATAGCTCCCCTGTGCTCCCCAATAGTATATAGCTCCCCTGTGCTCCCCCATAGTGTATAGCCCCCTGTGCTCCCCCATAGTATATAGCTCCCCTGTGCTCCCCCATAGTATATAGCCCCCTGTGCTCCCCCATATATAGCCCCCTGTGCTCCCCCATAGTATATAGCCCCCTGTGCTCCACAATAGTATATAGCCCCCGTTCTCCCCCATAGTATATAGCCCCCTGTGCTCCCCAATAGTATATAGCCCCCGTTCTCCCCCATAGTATATAGCCCCCCTGTGCTCCCCAATAGTATATAGCCCCCGTTCTCCCCCATAGTATATAGCCCCCTGTTCTCCCCCATAGTATATAGCCCCCTGTGCTCCCCATAGTATATAGCTCCCCTGTGCTCCCCCATAGTATATAGCTCCCCTGTGCTCCCCCATAGTATATAGCCCCCTGTGCTCCCCAATAGTATATAGCCCCCGTTCTCCCCCATAGTATATAGCCCCCCTGTGCTCCCCAATAGTATATAGCCCCCGTTCTCCCCCATAGTATATAGCCCCCTGTTCTCCCCCATAGTATATAGCTCCCCTGTGCTCCCCAATAGTATATAGCCCCCTGTGCTCCCCCATAGTATATAGCTCCCCTGTGCTCCCCAATAGTATATAGCCCCCGTTCTCCCCCATAGTATATAGCCCCCTGTTCTCCCCCATAGTATATAGCCCCCTGTGCTCCCCAATAGTATATAGCCCCCTGTGCCCCCCCCCCGTAGTATATAGCCCCCTGTTCTCCCCCATAGTATATAGCCCCCTGTGCTCCCCAATAGTATATAGCCCCCTCTGCCCCCCATAGTATATAGCCCCCTGTGCTCCCCAATAGTATATAGCTCCCCCTCCCATATAACATTGAAAAAAACAAACACTGTTACTCACCTGGGTCCACGCGTTCCTCTTCTCTTCCCTCCTGTGGCCGCACTTCCTCCGGTCACAAGAGGCTGCACTCCCCTCACCCTCGCGCCGACGCTCCAGTGACGTCGGGCGCTAGAGGGAGAGCGCGGCCTCTTGTGACCGCAGGAAGTGCGGCCACAAGAGTGAGTGACTGACAGGGAGGGAGCCAATGGCTCTCTCTCTGTCAGTGTCGCTGCTGCTGCAGCGCTGAAGCGCCGCAGCAGCAGCGGACGGGGGCAGCGGCGGACGGGGGGGCCCTGCAGGGGGCGCCATGGAGGGGTAAGTAGATTACTCATCCATGGCGCTCCCCCCTGACAGGCTGGTGGCCGGAGCCCTGTGCGACCGCACTGGTCGCACATAGCAACGGCCGGCCTGCTCGGGGGGGCCCCTTTAACCAGGGGGCCCGGTGCACGTGCACCATGTGCCCTCTGGTTAAAGCGGCCCTGAGATAGGCGTATGCGGGACAGACGCAAAGAGAGAGAAACGTCTAAATTTCCTTCTAGTTCATGTCCTTTGACCTTACCTCCTAAACCTTCTTCTTCCTCTCCTGTGTCCCCTCCGCAAGACGAACCTATGCAGATCGGGTCAACTGACGCCAAGGCCAGACGTGCATATCGCCTCCAGAACCATCTGTGTCTCTACTGTGGCAAAGCGGGGCATCAAGTACGACAATGTACCGCTAGACCTGGTTTACCACCGGAAAACTTCAGCGCCTGAATGATTATCGAGGGGGTCATTCAGGTGCACAGGTAACCTTCGACAAGAAAAAGAAGTTGTTGTTGCCTATTTCTTTGACTTTGGGAGATAAATTTATCTCGGGATATGCCCAGGTTGACTCTGGGGCTTCTGCTAACTTTATTAATACTGTTTTCTGGTCTGGTCTGGGGGCATGTCCGCTTCAGCTTAAATGTCCGTTGAATGTGACTGGAGCGGACTCTGCCCCTTTTGCTCAGGGTAATATACGCTACATTACCCCCCATCTTGAGGTAAAGGTGGGATCAGTTCATTTTGAAAAGCTTGACTTTTTGCTTATGGAAAATTTGTCTGCTGATATTATTATGGGGTTACCCTGGTTGGACCAGCATAACCCCGTGTTTGACTGGCCCAACAGGGAACTGGTTCGATGGGGACCAGAGTGTGCTCCTCATTGTATTTCTTTGTCGCTTGCTGAATGTTCTTCTAATAATGGGGAGATTCCGGAGTTTCTGCTTAATTATGCTGATGTGTTTGATGAGAGATCGGTGGATGGATTACCTCCCCATCGTCCCTATGATTGCACTATTGACTTGATACTAGGGTCTAAGTACCCTAAGGGTAGAATATTTAATTTGTCCTGTCCAGAAAGAGAGGCTATGCGAGATTATATCAAGGATAGCTTGCGTAAAGGTCACATCCGTCCCTCCACTTCTCCCATGGGGGCGGGATTCTTTTTTGTGGGTAAAAAAGATGGTGGTCTATGCCCCTGTATTGATTATCGAGAATTGAATAAGATCACTGTGAAAAATCAACACCCTCTGCCTCTCATTCCAGACTTGTTTAACCAAATTGTGGGAGCCAAATGGTTCTCTAAGATTGATTTGCGGGGAGCATACAACCTAATAAGAGTAAAGGAGGGAGACGAGTGGAAGACTGCCTTTAATACTCCTGAGGGACATTTCGAATACCTCGTTATGCCCTTTGGATTATGTAATGCTCCGGCAGTCTTCCAACATTTTGTTAATGACGTGTTCCGTGAACATCTGGGTCGTTTTTTGGTGGTATATCTAGATGATATTTTGATATTTTCTCCTGATTGGTGCTCTCATGTTCAGCATGTTCGTACTGTGTTAGAATTGCTAAGGCAAAATCACCTCTGCGCCAAGCTGTCAAAATGCCAGTTTGGGATACAGGAGGTCTCATTCTTAGGGTATAAGATCACCTCCAACTCATTTTGTATGGACCCCCTTAAAGTGACAGCCATTGAAAATTGGGAGCGACCCAGTAGCCTTAAGGCCCTACAAAGGTTCCTGGGATTCGCCAATTACTATAGAAAGTTCATCAAGGGTTTTTCTGTTATTGCTAAACCATTAACTGATCTAACCAAAAAGGGGGCAGACCTGGTTAATTGGAGTCCTGAGGCTATCCTGGCATTTGACAAGCTTAAGAGGTGTTTTGCTGAAGCTCCTGTGTTAACTCAGCCTGACTTTGAACAACCCTTTGTCATTGAAGTTGACGCATCTGAGGTTGGGGTAGGAGCAGTTCTCTCACAAGGTTCAGAGACCCTCACCAACCTCAGACCCATAGCCTACTTTTCTAGGAAGTTCTCCAAAGCCGAAAGCAACTATGACATAGGTAACAGAGAACTTCTGGCCATTAAATTAGCCTTTGATGAATGGAGA
Source organism: Dendropsophus ebraccatus (assembly GCF_027789765.1). NCBI lineage: Eukaryota > Metazoa > Chordata > Amphibia > Anura > Hylidae > Dendropsophus > Dendropsophus ebraccatus. The sequence goes on from NC_091459.1 coordinate 124,375,661, forward strand.
CATTTTCTGGAAGGGGCTAAACATAGAATTAAGGTGTTAACAGATCATAAGAATCTGATATATTTGGATAAAGCCAAACGTCTCACTCCTCGTCAGGCCAGATGGGCTTTGTTCTTTACACGATTTAATTTTGATTTCTTTTCGACCTGGGTCTAAAAATGTTAAAGCTGACGCCTTATCGCGCAGCTTTGACATCGACACGGTTCCCAGGGAGCAACCAGAGACCATCCTGTCACCCGGGGTGGTGGTGGCCACTTTGCAACCCGATCTGGCAGCTCGGATTGCGGAATCTCAGTCTCTGGCTCCCCGGAACACTCCTGAGTCTAAACTGTTTGTTCCTCCAAACCTTCGCCTTAAGGTTTTGGAGGAGATTCATAATTCTGTGTTGGCTGGTCACCCGGGAATTGCAGGTACTAAGTACTTACTCTCACGGCATTATTGGTGGCCTTCATGGGCAAGAGATGTCAAATCATTTGTCGACGCCTGTGAAACTTGCGCCAGATCCAAGGTTCTGCGTAGACTACCTGAAGGTCTCCTCCATCCCCTTCCGGTGCCTACCAGACCTTGGACTCATATTTCTATGGATTTTATTACCGATTTGCCACCCTCTAAGGGAAAAACAGTCATTTGGGTGATTGTTGACAGATTTTCTAAGATGTGTCACCTTATTCCCCTGCGTAAGCTCCCTAATGCTCGCACCTTGGCTACATTGTTCATAAACCATATCTTACGTTTGCATGGTGTTCCAGAAAATGTAGTTTCTGACAGGGGGGTACAATTTGTCTCCAGATTTTGGAGAGAATTTTGTGGTCGGCTGGGCATCTCATTATCCTTTTCGTCGGCTTTTCACCCACAATCTAATGGCCAGACAGAAAGGGTGAACCAATCTCTGGAACAATTTTTGAGGTGTTTTGTTGCAGGGAGCCAAGATAAATGGAGAGAGTTTCTATCCTTAGCGGAATTTGCTCTAAATAATCGTGAAAATCAGTCACTCAAGATGTCGCCATTTTATTGTAATTATGGCTTTAATCCCAGATATTCTTCTGTACATGCGTCAGAGTCCGTAAACCCTTCGGCCGAAGGTATTTATTCTAAACTGTGCACAGTTTGGGCCCAAGCTCTTCAGAACTTGGTCAAAGCCCAAGAGACAGCTAAGAAACAGGCGAACAAAAGACGCATATCTGGCCCAGATTATGGTATAGGAGAAAAGGTATGGCTCTCAACTAAAAACTTGAAATTGAAGGTTCCCTCTGGTAAACTAGCACCCAAGTACATTGGTCCGTACGTTATCACAGAGATCATTAATCCTGTTTCATTCAGATTACGATTACCTGGGTCTATGAGAATTCACAATGTATTTCATAAGTCTCTTCTCAAAAAAATATGTTAATCCTGTGCTTCCTTCAGTCCTCCCTGCTCCTCTGGTCATCCAGGGGGAGCTGGAGTTTGAAGTGGACAGGATATTGGACTCTCGTCAAATTCAAAATTCCATCCAATATCTTGTCCAGTGGAAGGGATATGGTCCTGAAGAAAATACGTGGGTTGCCAGTAAGGATATACATGCCCCACGTCTCATCCGGAAGTTTCATGACCATAACCCCTCTAAACCGGGTCCTTTAAATAAGGGTCCTGAGGCCCCTCATAAGAGGAGGGGTACTGTCAGGAATGTGACTTTGCGCTCCTCGGTCTGTACTGGGCGACCGAGGAAGCGCTGAGCCTCTGGTTGTTTTTTGTTTGCAGTCCTGTCTGAATGCTGTCTTAGTTTCCCAGCCACACCCGCATTGCCTGTTACACTCTGGCAGTGCAGGGGTTACTCCTTATAGACCTGTCCAGCTGAGCTGGGTGCTGGGTTCAGGGCTGATCCAATCAAGTGCTGGACCCAGTCCCTGATTCCAGATAAAAAAGCAGCAGGCTCTTCATTTCCCTGCTGGCTATTGAGTGTTACTCAGCTAAGTGCTTCAGCTCTCCTGGTTCTGTTACTTCTGTTGCCTGACCTATTGCTTGATCTTCCAACCTGCTTTGTCTGCTGCCTGCCCTGACCTCCTTGTCTGTCTCTGACTCTTCTTCTGCCTTACGTTTTTGTACCTCGCTGACCGCCGTTGCTGACCCGGACCGTAGACTTTGCATTATTGTGTTTGTTTCGTCTGTCTTGTTTTGTGTATCACCTGGTGTAGGACAGGGACTGACACCGTGGTTGTCCACGGCCGTTTAGGGCCGTTGAGGCAAGTAGGTAGGGTCAGAAGGTGGGTTCTAGTGGTTAGGGCTCACTGTCTTGTTCTGTTCCCCACCTACGTCCGGCGAGTTTGTGACAGCCAGACACTGCACTCTATGAATATAATAGAATCAGACACTGCACCCTATGAATATAGTGTCAGACACTGTACTACCTGAATATAATAGTAAAATAGTGTCCTCTAACTATATAATGTGGAAAAATAATATACTGCTAAATATAACAGTACAAAAACTGGATGACTGAACAGAAACTATGATGACTGAATAAAATAGTACCCATAATGCCCTGCCTGATTAAGGCCATATAAAAGTGTTCCAAATATCAAAAGCTACAAATGTGGTGCAATCCTCGCCAGTTGTATTGATATTATTTGTTGTGACGCCAGTGCTAGTCCAACACACAGGTGTGATGTTGGTACCAGCTTGTATATGGCCAGTAGTGTATTCCCCAAAATGGTCGGTACCCTTCCAGGGTTTTTTGTGGGTTCCTTGGGCTCTTGTCACAGCAACCTGGAGTGGCAACCCACCCAAGATGTCGGTACACAGAAGAGGGGAAAAATAACCCAAGGTGTATGGTGGTGTTTGTATGGGTGCAGACAGAGGTAGACAGGGTCTTGTGCATTTGAAATATAAAACTGAAGAGCTTTGATAAGACAGTACATGTTTTGCAGATAGAAATAATCTTGACACAGACTTGAGTACTGACTTGGTGCTTGAAGTAGGCGCTTGGGAAGAGTAGAAGTAGTAATGCTTTGTAGAAGGTTGAAAGGAGAGGAATTTGCCAGAGGAGTCATTTTGCCCAATGTAGCCTTTGTACTCTGCCGGAGTGAAGACCTGTAGTAAAGTGATACTCATACTCATGTTTAGACTATGTCTGACCGCCTTCTACCCCCTGGTATTGTAGAACCCATCCCAGATAGGTAACATGAGCCCCAGTCATCAGTTTTCTGGGTGTAGCGTGGTGTTCGAGATTTTCCAGTTGCCTGCACTGCGCAGTAGAATACGTAGACCTTTTGTATAACGGTAGCTTTGTCCTACTGGGGTCAGCTCCTCTCTCTTCAGGAGTCTGTCCTGCACTTTTTAGACACATTCGTGGCATGGGCTAGGGTGTTCCTTGGTGGCTGCTCTCCCCTACTGTTGCTTAGCACTACATAGTAATAATAACTGCTTGCATAAGGAAAGTGTCCGTCAGAGCTAGTCTCTCACACATCTGTCCTCACAGATCTCCAACCACTAACTCGCCTTTTGTTCCTGTAAGGGGTCCTGGCAAAAGCCAGGACCTGGCTTAACTACAGCAGGGACTGTCTTGTTTTTGTTTCCTCTCTCACTAGAAATCAGACAAGAACTTTACTTCCTCCACCAGTGTAACTCCTCCTACAGGGGTGTTTGTGTACCTTCCTGTGAGTGGTGGGGCAAAGTGTGTGCAAGAGTAATGATAGAGAGGATAAGACAGACAGAAGAAGTCCAGAAGCTAGTCCAGCACACAGGTGTGATGTTGATACCTGTTTGTTATATGGCCGGCTTGTATTCCCCAAAATGGTCGTTATCCTTTTGGGTTGTTGTGGGTTCCTTGGGCTCTCGTCATGGCAACCTGGAGTGGCAACTGACCCTCCCAGATTGTCGGTACCGCCACCCACAGAAGGGGGGAAAATAACCCAAGGTATGCAGTGGTGTGTGTATAGGTGCAGGTGCAGACAGAGATGAGCAGAGTCCTGTGCATTTGATATAAAAATAAACTTTACTGTAGAGTTTTGGCAGGTTTACAGTACACTTATCACAGACAGTAGAACCCTTTGACATAAACTTGAGTGCTTGACATAGGTGGTTAAAAGAGAAGAAGAAGTAGTTGTATTAGTGCTTTGTAGTAAGTAGAGAGTAGAGAAGAGTTTGCCGAAGGAGCCCTAAACCTAGTGTAGCCTTGTACTCTGCCGGAACCTTAATAGATCTCTTTAGTTGTGAAGTGTTACTCGTACTCACGTTTAGACTGTGTCTGACCACATTGTGCCCTACAGTTGCAAGCTACTCAGCCATGGTTATCTGAGCATAGCTCGGTGTCCAAGGTGTCCCAGTTAGCTGTAGGATACGTAGACCCTCTGTCTGTCTCTCTTTACTTTAGATTCTTTAGAACTCTTGGTCTCTAGCTGCATCTGCTCGCTCTGGTAGCTAGACTTAATTGAACTAGTGTCCCTGATAGGGGTCCTGGCATAAGCCAGGCCCTTGCTTAGCTTCTGCAGGAACAGTTTTGTTTGTGTCTTCTCCTACTGAGAATCTGACTAGAACTGCACTCCACTTCCTCCACCAATTTAGTGGAAGGTCGTCATTAAATGGCAAATAATTGCCATTATTTTAAAACATTGTCCTTTGTCGTAAAATGACGACCATCCACTAAATTTAAACAGTGTGTGAACATAGCCTTTCTGTGTTTTCAATCCACTCCTGGTTTTTGTTGCAATATGAGGACCAAAATACTGAGCAAAAATACTGTGTGTAAACATAGCCTGTTGGTGGAATCAAGTTTTATTGCCGGAGGTTGATATAAAGCTGTAACCATATAAGGCTGGGTTCACACTATGTATATTTGAGGCTGTATTTGTGAGGCTGTATAGCAACCAAAACCAGGAGTGGATTGAAAACACAGAAAGGCTATGTTCACATAATGTTGTAATTGAGTGGATGGCCGTCATTTAATGGCAAATTTTTGCTGTTATTTTAAAACAACGGCTGTTATATTGAAATAATGGCAGTTATTTACCGTTATATGACGGCCATCCACTCAATTTCAACATTGTGTGAACAGAGCCTTTCTGTGTTTTCAATCCACTCCTGGTTTTGGTTGCTATGAGGACCTGACTTGAGGACCAAATACTGCCTGAAGTATACAGTGTGTCAACCCAGCTTTATAGTGGAAAAAAACAACATATAAATTATACCAGCAACATTGTAATATCTGTACAGTCCAGACATTACAGTACAGTCACCTTTGAATCATTTCTTATAAAAGTCTATTGTAAACCAAGACGGGAGAAAAGCAAGAGATAAGCGAAAAAGAAGAGGCAAGAAAGTATGAGGGTGATGTGCTGGGTTATAGCAATGGGAAGGTGGAAAGATTGGGAAATACCTTAAAGGGGTACTCAGACGCAAAAACAAACAAACAAAAACTTCAAATCAACTAGTGTCAGAAAGCTATACCGATTTGTAATTTACTTCTATCTATAAATCAGCTGCTGTATGTCCTTCAGGAAGTGGTGTATTCTTTCCAGTCTGACACATTGCTCTCTGCTGCCACCTCTGTCCATGTCAGGAACTGTCCAGAGCAATGGCAAATGCCCATAGAAAACCTCTCCTGCTCTCCAGACTGGAAAGAAAACACCACTTCCTGCAGGACATACAGCAGCTGATAAGTACCGCAAGACTGGAGATTTTTAAATAGAAGTAAATTACAAAGCTATATAACTTTCCTACACCAGTTGAATTAAAAGAAAAAAAATACCTAAGTACCGCTTTAATGGAGTTATCTAGGAAAGGTCTTATGGTCCTTTTACATGGAGCGATTATCTCTCAAATCTGCACAATGGGAGAAGATTCCTAGGACTGGATCCAGCTTTTCCCATTACTATATATGTGTGTGTGTGTGTGTGTGTGTGTATATATATATATATATATATATATATATATATATATATATATATATATCTGTCAGTTTATTATCTGCTATTCCTATGGCATTATAAAGAACAGCCAGCAGAGGGAGACAGCGCACCACACATCATACTGACTGCAGTCATAAGATTGTTCTTCATCCTGAGCACAAAATGCTCAGTGTCTGGTGAGAACATCTACATCCACCTGTAGTATATGTGTATGCCATGACTATAATAGGCAGCACCGTGTATGATCATGGCTGCCGTGGGGGTTTGATGTCATTTGTTCAAGTCAGGGTAACTTGTCTTTAGAAACATTGATCTTGTTAACCTCTAAGTAATATGTGGTCCTGAATACTGACTCCACACTTATCAATCTCTTAAGCCAATATCTTATATTATCCCAACTTATTATTATTATTATTATTATTATTATTTATAGTGTTTACAGGTTTCTTACACATCTGGAGGTCAGCAGAGCACCCAGGCAAGGAGTAAGCAAAGCTTGAGCCATCACTTATTGCGCAGTCTAAGGCTATGTTCACACCTTGTATGAGAATGGCCGGGTGATCTTTCCGGCCGCGGAGCTCTGATGCGGGCGCATCAGTTTGCGCCCGTATCAGAGCTTACCATAGCCCACAGTGAAGCGAGCGGCCGGAGCCGCTTGCTTCACTGTGTGAACTGACAGGTCTTTCTGCCGCCGGAATTCACTGAATTCCGGCCGCAGAAAACTGACCTGTCAGTTTTTCCGGAGCCGTATGGGATCCCGGCCAGAGCGTATACCATGTGTGTACGCTCCGTCCGGGATCCCATTGCACATAAGGCTTTGTTACACACCGCAAAACTACGGCCGTAGTTCTGCGGCGAGAACTACGGCCGTAGTTTTACGTTGTGTGAACGTAGCCTAAGATGGCACCAGACGCCAAGCCACCCACCAAGAACACGGACTCCTTCACAAAAGTTCAAAAAGACGTATTCCAGCACAATGTCCAGCACAAAATTCTCAGCCTGGGCCTGTTCTTCACATATATGGGGGTCCAGGAAATGTTCATCCTCAACCACAGGGATAGGAAACCTTGGCTCTCCAGGTGTTGCAAAATGACATCTCCCAGCATGTCTGGACAGCCAAAGCTAAAGCTGCTTGGCCTGCTGCCAAAAAAACAATAACAGTGCTGACACAGTCTGATCCTGGGCAGTTTGATTGCCTAGATGCTGTATGCTGTCCAAAGTGACTGCAGCATCTAGGGGGTTAAAAATGGTGCATATCACCTGATCCCCCCCCCCCCATCCCTACAAAATGAATGTGGGTTGCCAAGGCCTCCAGGTCTGATATGATAGAATATAGGATAGGCTTCCCAACTTGTCATGATTGTACTCCAGGGTGAAATAGGGGATCAGCAAAATAATAGTGTTCTAGTGCATAGCATGGAGTGTAATGCAGTGTACTGGAGGGGGACTAAAAATGGAGCCAAAAACAGGGATCAAAAGCAACTTAAAGGGACCTACTCAATAATGATATCATTAAAAACTATAACCCACCCCACATAAAAGGTGTCCTCGTATCTCTGTAGAAGGAAAAATCTAAAATAAATGTTTTATATATTTAATTTAATTACATTGTAAAATATTAACACAGCTAGTTTAATAAAAAAAAAAAGAAAAAAATAAACAAAAAAAGCCCATATAGTGCTCTGTTGATGGAATGATAATAAAGCTATGGAAAGTGAGGAAGAAAAAAATAAAAAATAACTACATCCTTAAAAGTGTACTCACCTTTTCTGTTCCCCTACCAACCTCCATTCCAGCAGTGCCCAGTCCTGCTGCCCAACACCTCCCAGTGTTAATCTCAATAAAAGGTTCAGCCAATCAGTGACTGAGGCGGGGCACTGCTGTGGTCATTTATTGGCTGAGCAGGCACTTTTTTGTGTTAGTGGGGGAGCCAGGATGATGATTTTTTCTCCAGCCATTTTAACTCTGACGATTCGTTTTAAACCTCTGTTCACATACAGTATTTTTGTCAGTATTTGTACTCAAACACAAGAGCGGATCCAAAACACTGAAAAAGGTGCAAAAATTTCCACTATCGCTTTTCACTGCATTGTTTTCACTTCGAGTCTTCTAGATTTGACTACAAGCAGAGATGAAAATCCGATGTGTGAACACAGGCCAAGTAGATTGGAAGAAACGTAACACTTCACGTTAGGCTTGGTATCCCTAGTAAAGCTTAAGGCGCTCGCTCCACTTGTGTCAACCTATAAAAAAATGTTTTAAATTTTAGCCAATTTTTTAAAATTCTTTTAAAGCATAAATCTGATAAAGAGACACAAATGTAAGAACAAAGGTGGATTTTCTAGAAAGTTCCGAGCGGTGACGATATTGTCCTGTCAGGGCTGTTCACCACCCTTCCCTTCTAGCTAAGATTAATTGTAAGTTTTTAGTCATTTTCTTGCTAGAATCTAGGCGTTTTCCCCTAACAACGGGACAGGCTGTGAAGATTTAAGGAACTGGAACTTGTATGGACAATAAGAGGAATTCAGGTGTCAATGGCCGTGATGGATGGTCATCTGTAAACGTAAGCGGAGAGGGATGGGAACTAAGCATCCTCCATATAAGTGATCCTGAAATAGCTATAAAGGCTGCATGTGATCACCCCAACTTCAAGGCTGATCCCCAACATTAACGTGGTTCATGATTGTCTCCATACAGTTGGCTCCTCCACCAAAGAGGTCTATTCAGGTCCCGATCAGTGGTCACTATGAGCTGCCCAGGAATCTGTATAGGACAAAAGGTCTTTGCATGGACCCCTATGAAGGTGCTCTTGGATCTCTGGAATGGTGGAGATGGTTCGAGCCTTCCTTCAGCTTCTTCCTCAGGGAACTATGTCCATATAACAGCCCCATACTGTGCCCTTATAACAGCTCCATAAGGTGTCCATATAACAGCCCCATACTGTGCCCATATAACAGCCCTCTACTGTGCCCATATAACATCACCATACTGTGCCCATATAACATTTCCATACCGTGTCCATATAACAGCCCTCTACTGTGCCCATATAACAGCCCCATACCGTGCCCATATAACAGCTCCATACGGTGTCCATATAGCAGCCCTTTACTGTGCCCATATAACATCCCCATACTGAGTCCATATAACAACCCCATACCGTGCCCATATAACAGCCCCATGCTGTGTCCATATAACAACCTCAATACTGTGTCCATATAACAGCTCCATACTGTTCCCATATAACATCACCATATTGTGCCCATATAACAGCCCCATTCTGTATCCATATAACAGCCCCATACTGTGCCCATATAATAGCCCCATACGGTGCCCATATAACAGTCCCATACCGTGCCCATATAACAGCCCCATACCGTGCCCATATAACACCCCTATACCATGCCCATATAACAGCCCCATACTGTGGCCATACAGTGGGGAAAAAAAGTATTTAGTCAGTCACCAATAGTGCAAGTTCTCCCACTTAAAAAGATGAGAGGCTTCTGTAATTTACATCATAGGTAGACCTCAACTATGAGAGACAAAATGAGAAAACAAATCCCGAAAATCACATTGTCTGATTTTGTAAGAATTTATTTGCTAATTATGGTGGAAAATAAGTATTTGGTCACCTACAAACAATCAAGACTTCTGGCTCTCACAGACCTGTAACTTCTTTCCTCCTCTTTCTCTCCTCTTTCCTCCACTCATTACCTGTAGTAATGGCACCTGTTTAAACTTGTTATCAGTATAAAAAGACACCTGTGCACACCCTCAAACTGTCAGACTCCAAACTCCACTATGGTGAAGACCAAAGAGCTGTCAAAGGACACCAGAAACAAAATTGTAGCCCTGCACCAGGCTGGGAAGACTGAATCTGCAATAGGCAACCAGCTTGGAGTGAAGAAATCAACTGTGGGAGCAATAATTAGAAAATGGAAGACATACAAGACCACCGATAATCTCCCTCGATCAGGGGCTCCACGCAAAATCTCACCCCGTGGGGTCAAAATGATCACAAGAACGGTGAGCAAATATCCCAGAATCACACGGGGGGATCTAGTGAATGAACTGCAGAGAGCTGGGACCAATGTAACAAAGCCTACCATCAGTAACACACTACGCCAATAGGGACTCAGATCCTGCAGTGCCAGACGTGTCCCACTTAGGCCAGTACATGTCCGGGCCCGTCTGAAGTTTGCTAGAGAGCATTTGGATGATCCAGAAGAGTATTGGGAGAATGTCCTATGGTCTGATGAAACCAAAGTGGAACTGTTTGGTAGAAACACAACTTGTCGTGTTTGGAGGAAAAGAATACTGAGTTGCATCCATCAAACACCATACCTACTGTAAAGCATGGGGGTGGAAACATCATGCTTTGGGGCTGTTTCTCTGCAAAGGGGCCAGGACGACTGATCCATCAGCAAGGGCATTGAAGATGAAACGTGGCTGGGTCTTTCAACATGACAATGATCCAAAGCACACCGCCAGGGCAACGAAGGAGTGGCTTCGTAAGAAGCATTTCAAGGTCCTGGAGTGGCCTAGCCAGTCTCTAGATCTCAACCCTATAGAAAACCTTTGAAGAGAGTTGAAAGTCCGTGTTGCCAAGCGACAGCCCCAAAACATTACTGCTCTAGAGGAGATCTGCATGGAGGAATGGGCCAACATACCAACAACAGTGTGTGCCAACCTTGTGAAAACTTACAGAAAACATTTGACCTCTGTCATTGCCAACCAAGGATATATAACAAAGTATTGAGATGAAATTTTGTTACTGACCAAATACTTATTTTCCACCATAATTTGCAAATAAATTCTTACAAAATCAGAGAATGTGATTTTCGGGATTTGTTTTCTCATTTTGTCTCCCATAGTTGAGGTCTACATATGGTGTCAATTACAGATGCCTCTCATCTTTTTAAGTGATGGAACTTGCACTATTGGTGACTGACTAAATACTTTTTTCCCCCCACTGTATAATATCACCATGCTGTGCCCGTATAACAGCCCCATACCGTGTCCATCTAACAGCCCCATACCGTGTCCATATAACAGTCCCATACTGTGTCCATATAACAGCCCCATACCGCGCCCATATAACAGCCCCATACCGTATCCATATAACATTACCATACCGTGCCTATATAACAGCCCCATATCGAGCCCATATAACAGCCCCATACTGTGGCAATATAATATCACCATACCGTGCCCATATAACAGCCCCATACTGTGGCCATATAATATCAACATACTGTGCCCATATAACAGCCCCATACCGTGCCCATATAGCAACCCCATACTGTGCCCATATAACAGCCCCATACTGTGCCCATATAACAGCCCCATACCGTGCCCATATAAGAGCCCCATACCATGCCTATATAACAGCCCTATAATGTGCCCATATAATAGCCCCATACTGTGGCCATATAATATCACCATACCGTGCCCATATAACAGCCCCATACCGTGCTCATATAACAGCCCCCTACCGTGCTCATATAACAGCCCCATACCGTGCTCATATAACAGCCCCATACCGTGCCCATATAACAGCCCCATAACGTGTCCATATAACAGTCCCATACCGTGCCCATATAGCAGCCCCATACCGTGCCCATATACCAGCCCCATACCGTGTCCATATAACAGCCCCATACCGTGTCCATATAACAGTCCCATACCGTGCCGATATAGCAGCCCCATACCGTGCCCATGTAACAGCCCCAATTCCGTGCCCATATAAGAGCCCCATACTGTATCCATATAAGAGTCCGCTACGTGCCCATATAGCAGCCCCATACCATGCCCATATAACAGCCCCATAACGTGTCCATATAAGAGCCCCATACTGTATCCATATAACAGTCCCATACCGTGCCCATATAACAGCCCCAATTCCGTGCCCATATAACAGCCCCATACCGTGCCAATATAACAGCCCCATACTGTGCCCATATAACAGTCCCATACCGTGCCCATATAACAGCCCCAATTCCGTGCCCATATAACAGTCCCATACCGTGCCCATATAACAGCCCCAATTCCGTGCCCATATAACAGCCCCATACCGTGCCAATATAACAGCCCCATATCGTGCCCATATAACAGCCCCAATTCCGTGCCCATATAACAGTCCCATACCGTGCCCATATAACAGTCCCATACCGTGCCAATATAACAGCCCCATACTGTGCCCATATAACAGCCCCATACTGTATCCATATAACAGTCCCATACCGTGCCCATATAACAGCCCCATACTGTGCCCATATAACAGCCCCATACTGTATCCATATAACAGCCCCATACTGTATCCATATAACAGTCCCATACCGTGCCCATATAACAGTCCCATACCGTGCCAATATAACAGCCCCATACCGTGCCAATATAACAGCCCCATACTGTGCCCATATAACAGCCCATACTGTGCCCATATAACAGCACCATCCAGAGATGTCCAAGCCCTAAGACAACCAGTTATCTCTGTGCCAGAAGATGTACATGTGATGTTTCCCTTACAGGGTTTGATATAAGAGGACTCTCACATTCTGCACAGTGTATGTATCTGATGTCGTGTGTGATCGCTATTCCTGCTGCTGGCGGCCATTTCCTGTTCCCCACTGATAAATTCCTCACATTTCCTAAGCCTTGCATCCTCTGGAGTGACATTCCTTCCCATTGTCAGCCGGAGGAGCTGTAGCTTGTTTGTGTGAGGACGCTGGCCCTTTAAGTCGCTGTGCAGTAGAGCGCACCATCCCTGGGGATTTCATCTTTGTTTTAATTGATTGCTGGACGGTGGGAAGCTATTTCCTGCCATTGTGCGGCCATCCGTTTCTTCTCCAGAGGGACTTCCTCTTAATATTTGACAAGATCTGTTGAAGTATCCGCCATCAATGTTTGCAAATTCTGTGACAAAAGTTACGCAACACCATTCCCGTCTAGCATTCTTTTGCAAAGTGGCATATATATTGAATTTAAACACAACTGGCGAAGTTGATGCAGTGATCAGATGATCACTATTGATCTGTAATGCTGGTAATGCCCTTTCCCTGCAGTGGCCACTACAGGTGAAATATAGTACTGCATGGTGGCCATTCAAATACATGTGTGTCCATGTAGGACAAAGGGTTTCCAAGACTCCAGACGTGGATGTCACCTAAGGTTTCGAGGTCCTCTAAATGTTCATCGGTTTAAAAATGGTTACTGTGGTACATCAAATGCCCTCCAATCACTCGCACCATGTTGCATTGAAACTTTTGGGACCGTGCAGTCACTTGATGTTAAACATCCCACAATATAAATGGATATGCTGAGGATTTTACAATAAAAGACAAGAGGGTGTAGCTGGGGGAATATTCTTGACTTCAAAATTTTCAGGGCAACAGTTCCTGATTTTTTTTCTTTCCAGATTTCACCAAATTTTGGACATATTCCACAAGCAACACATAAAAATTTTTAATTAAATTTATCTACATTTTTCCCTCCATCAATTGCAAACTCTTAAAGGGGCTTCCCAGCTCCATAAAGTAGGTGACAGTAATAATAATAATAATAATAACAATAAAAAACTGATACTCACCTGCCCCTGATGGTGCCTGGTCTTTGCTAGGCAGTACTTTCTAAGGCCACTCACCACTACAGCTAGTGAATGGCTTAGTGGCACTTCCTGTGTATCGAAACAAAAAATGCAGTAAAGCTGCTGCCAGGACCTGGAACTGTCAGTATGGAAGTGTCAGAGGATCAGGGGGAGGTTAGTATAACTTTTTTTTTTATGCCCATGAACAAATATTTTGTGTAACCAGACAATTACTTTAGTATATATTGGGACTTTCTTTACCTCCATATTCTGGAAATGGTATACTTATTCTATAAGGGAGAGTATCTATTTATATTGGGCACCTTACAGGGCACTATACAGTTCCATACCTACAGACAGAGGCCTTAGATTGTTGGACAAATAGTCTCCTTCCATTACTGGCCAACCATAGATTTGCAACTGGAAGGCATGAAGCCACCTCTATATCTAGTTGTAGCCACCGAGTCCTAATAGCCTGCCGAGGGTGCTCTTTTATTATCTATTAAAACTTCTACTATTTTAGTTGTAATTTCCTTTTCCTTTGCAAAGTCTAAAATAGCAAAATACCTATTCACGTCCATCAATGGCTGATTGTGGTCCCCAGTGCCCGGGAGGAAATTATTAACAAGGGGCGTAGCATTATTTTCGCTGCTGTTGCCTCTGTTTACTTGCTCTGTGCTGTGGACAAGTCCAGTTCCTGTTTGATTTTATTTTTAACTCTATAACAAGTTGCTCCTAGTAGTTGTGTCTTTCTCACACTCCAGGAGCAGTTTACACATTCATGTACACACGTCACTGAGAACTCCTGCAGACATAGCAACACAACGCGCACTGATTGCTGGGCGTAGTTGTTTGTCAGTCATCACTTTAATGGGAAAGTGGTATATATGTTACACTCAAGCTGCAACCTCCAGCTCCCAACCGGTATTCTCTGTTGGTAGTATCGTCTAAAAGCAGGTTGACTGTGGTTTGCAGGTGCAGTAAAATTGGGGACCATAGTGTAGGGGGTAATAAAAGGTTGCAAACTATAGGTAGACAATATAGGATTAACAGAATAACAGTTGTTCCCATACTTATTCCAAGCTTTTGGAAAGTAGTAGCACAGTCTTTATACATACAAAATTCCTATACTGCATACCCACTTTTACAATATTAGCAAAGTGCTAGGATTATGAGAAAATGCATTAACCCACCAGGTGCTGGTGTTGGGAGTGCAAAGACAAAATACTATCGATCCAGGCAGTGGGACACTGCATACCCCCTCACTGTTGTTGGCTGCAGAGATGTTACTTAATGCTCCTAAGTCATGTGCCATTTATAATATTTCCTTCTTCTTATGTAGTAGAGGAGCTTTGGACTTTTTTGTGCACCAGGGCCTAGATGACACACTGCATCCTCTTTGGCAATGCACGAGTTGCCACAACTGCCTTTATACAACATTTTAAAGGGCCTGACAGGTTTTCAATAGCATCTAAGTAGAAGACAATTTGCCTGTATGACAGAGATAATCACCCATAGAAGCAAATATACTTAGGATTGGAGGCAACATATGGCAGTACCAGGTCTGACCGCTGGGACCTCCAATACTGTAATTTCAATCTTTGTATAATACTCAACAGTGCAAATCCTGAGGGTCAAAGTCTAATGATCATACATTGAAGACCTACCATAAAGATACACCATCATTGTATATTCCTGGAAAGACCCTTAAAAGGATTTATACGGTTCTATTGCAACTTTCCATTTCAGCTTATGGCTATGGAAACAACTGCTGAGGTGTCACAGACTGGTCTTAGACTTGATATATACTGAGGCGACTTCTTGCTATAAACAGATTAGTCCACAATGATTATTTTTGAAATGTAATTTCTTTAAGAAAAAAAAAACCCATTAGATCCCGGAAATGTTCTGAATTGCTGACAACGAGGAGCGGATTGTTTAACATTCTTCACATTCAGGATGTCATCAATGTAAGATGCAAAGACCGCACAACAATGCAGCCAGGGGACAAGAGAGAGCAAGGTAAAAGCCGGGATAAAAAAAAAATGTGCAAGGATTAACGTCTAGAGAATACATGCGAGGGCACGATGGTGGGTTCAGAACAAATGTATATACACTGAGGTCAATGGTATAGGCAAAGAGAGATATAATGTGTAATTCTGCTATATATAACTACTATATATACAAGAATATAACTACTATAATACTGCCTCCTATGTACAAGAATATAACTACTATAATACTGCTCTTATACACAAGAATTTAACTACTAGAAAACTGCCTCCTATATACACGAATATAACTGCTATAATACTGCCCCTATATACAAGAATATAACTACTATAATACTGCATCCTATGCACAAGAATATAACTACTATAATACGAACTGGAGAGAATGGAACGGCTGCACATCCCATCTATGGCAGATACCAATGCCGCTAGGCCTATATTAAAAATCAACACCAGAGTGTCTGTATATGAATTGATCAAGCCATATTGCCCCGTGCCCCCGGTTCCATTCTCTCCAGTTCGTGTTTCACAGTTCTCCCTCTCTGAACAGCTAGCACTCCTTTATAAGACCCACGTGACCAAAATTAGCAGGAGATGCCTGTGCTCACATGTCTGGACCCTATGTTTTCCCCATTCTGTGAGAGCAGCAATGGTAAGTGTAATACCATATCCATACTTGTGTCGTTTGGGGGCAGCCTTCCCCGCTGGTGGTGCTGGCTGGGTTTTGGTGGGGCTTTTTGGGTCTGGTCCTGTGACATTGGGGTTGCAGGGCCGTTCCATGGCCTCCCTTCCCTGCACGTGCACGCTTTGCGGGGTTGGCGGTCGCTGACCGACACGGTGTGGAGTTAGCGTAGGGACCCGTGTGGACCAGAGGACCTGCACGTGGTACACGGGGCAATATGGCTTGATCAATTCATATACAGACACTCTGGTGTTGATTTTTAATATAGGCCTAGCAGCATTAGTATCAGCAATAGATGGGATGTGCAGCCGTTCCATTCTCTCCAGTTCGTGTATAACTACTATAATACTGCTCCTATATACAAGAATATAACTACGTCGGGAAGACAAAAAGAGCCCTCAATATACGATACAAGGAACACTGCTATTCTGTGAAAACAGGGAAGGGGGTACCTAGGCATATCTCCTACGTTCGGGAGGCGCATGGTGGAGACACCAAGGTACTACAATTCCTGGGACTAGAGCGAATTTTTGGTAACAGCAATGGCGGAGATCGCCACCAATGTTTGCTCCAGAGAGAATCCATGTGGATAAGTAGACTGTATGCTTTGGGACCCATGGGTCTTAACGAACGCAATGACTTTGGATCCTTTTGGTAACAGCTATGTTTTGTTTTTAATTGTTTTTCGTTTATTCACCTGTTACGTATATATACAAGATCCTTCCCCGGTAGTGACGTCCCTGGGCCTGACGAAACTTGCGAGTGCAAGTGAAACAGCCTGTTTCCTAGACGCACCTGCCTTCACCTCCCTCCCCCGTACCCATGCTGAATTATCCTGAATAAATGGACTCTATTTGCAGCAGACGGTGAGTGCTAGCTCTTTTTGGCTCTTGGACTGGATAACTACTATAATACTGCCCCGATATACAAGAATATAACTACTATAATACTGCCTCCTATGTACAAGAATATAAATACTATATGTTACTATATATTGGTGATGTCTTTGGAGTTTTTATATCTTTCCCTGGTGCTGATGTTTTCATTATTCTTCTCTCTTGCTGGGGTCATAGAGACAGATTCTGGATCTTGGAGAAGGAAGCCATGCGGCAAGTAATAGGAAGAGAGTAGAGTCGTTTGCATTGACTTCAGCCACTGATGGAAAAGGCCTTTGAACCTAAAATCACTGTACAAACAATATGCAGCTATACAGGACGGTGAAGGGAAATATGAGAGGTGCGGGGGACGTCACTCCAAAATGACATGGAAAAGCTTTGCCAGACCTGGCTTTTAGGATATAAAGCAAATCCAGAAGAAAGCAATGTACAGTAGATACAACTTAAAGGGGCTATCCACAGACTAGGTGATCAGTGCAGATTATTGGAGATATGACCACTGAGACCCCACCAGTCATGGGAACTATTGTCCAGCGTGTCCCTGTTTGAACAGATCAGCAGTCGAGTCCTTTGCGGCTCCATTCACATTCTATGGGGAGCACTGCCCTTGGCTATGTCTGTCAGTGGGGATAATCCTTTAAATCTCTTATTTTGTGCAGTCCACGGTCATTCTGATAGAAAGTCCTCATCTCTGCTTCTCTCTTTCCTGAATGACAGTGTTTAAAGATTTTGGTACTGAATTTTCAACACAAATCATCCATTACACACTGATAAGGAAGATCAGCAGTGACGCCAGCACTGCCCTTGCTTCCTGTTTTCTCCTATATCCTCTTTGTTGTTAGCCGGCAGCAGCATAAGCTGTACTGATGATGACCTAGAATGATACTGGGGCTATATGCGGTCTATAGGATGTCTTTAGTACTTTACCCATCTGAGTATTCACTTCCTGTTGTGGATCTATTTGTACATGTAGTATGGGTTATAGAGGGTACTGGCCGTTACAGAGGCCTGGACTCCATAGGGAAACTGTCTGGTTGTATCTGCACCAAGAGGTCAGCAGTAGATCCTGTGCGGTGTGAGGTTTGGCCTCCATGATGGGACCTGTTTCTCCAGCAGATGATCGATCACAGTGAGATCTGGGGAATCAGGTGACCGAATGACCACTTTGACCTCCTGTCTGCAGTGTGGCCCCCAGGTCATTATCCTGCTGCCATTAGGGGGGCCTGCTGCCATGAAGAGGGGACTTTGTGTGTACAATAGTTAGTAAGTTGTACGTGTCACAGTAACATCCACATGATGCCAGGACACAAGGTCTCCAGCAGAACATTGCTTATTACACTGCCCCGCCATCTTGTCTTCTTCCCATAGTGCATCCTGGTGCCATCTCTGCCTCAGGTACGTGACGCACACAACCGGCCGTCCACATGATGGAGAATGGAATCCATCAGACCAGACGCCTTCTTCCATTGATTCGTGCTTCGGTTCTGATAATCATGACACCACTGTAGATACTTTTAGGGCTGGAGAGGGGTCACCTGGGCTTAGACCGGTCTGCGGGGCCCCATACACAGCAAGTTGCCATGTCAGGTGTAATCCGACTCCTTTTAATGATAAGCAGTATGAACTTTTTTAGCAGTTTGCCCCATAGCAGATCTTCTAGGGGCCTTCATCCTGCATATGCATTGGTGGGCTATAGTCACCCTTAAACCCATGGTCAGTTCACTAGTTGCACTACCTTAGACTACTTTTGGTTAGTACTAACCAGTTTAGCTAATGAAGCACCACCTCCATCCCCCGGAGCCGACCATTCCTCAGCATATAAGGCTCTATGTTATGTATTCAAAGGTAAATTTTGTCTATCCATATAATGGGGTGTACTATTGTTATTAGCGAATGTTTCTTAGGAGGAACACATGGGCTTCCCAGAATTTTATGGGCAGTTAGAGTGAAGCCTTAATTTAATTTTTAGGCACAGTGTGGATCCTTTAGAGGAGGCAGACTGGTTCTCAGGCACACAACACAGGCTCACTCTTCCCCTCTCCTGCCCATAGCACTAGCAATGCCGTGTTCCCACTCCTTGTGTTCTGTCTTGGTTTCACTGCTGCTAAAGACAGAATTCCCCTAACAACAGACAGTAGACAGCAGTGTGCAGTAAAGAATGACACCTAGTGGCCAAAACATTAGAGTTATTTTTTTCTGGAGTAAAGTGTCTTCTTTTGGCAAATGATGTGATTTACATTGGGCCCAAGAACTCCAAGTTATACTGTATGTCTTGACTGAAGAACTTGTTATAAATTTGTGGTGTCCGATATTATATTACATTTCCATGAACCTAAGTGTGAAAGAACGATTTTTTTGTTGTCTCTCCTTCCATCTTCCATATTGTGTTTTATATCTGGATCCAACCCAGCGTCCTGTAACTTCTCAAACCCTTGAAGCTCCCTAGAGACTTATGTCTTGTTCCATCTGCTGTACGTCCCAGTGTCATCCACATTGCCCCGATGACCCAGAGATCCGCTCACGGAGTCGCTCCCACATGTCTCTGTAACACATTTCAACACATTTTTCTCAGTCGTATAAAGATAAAAGGGTTAATGCCTGGTATCAAAAACGTTGGTTTTCCCATGATTTCTTAAAACCGGCCCTGGGGAAGATAGAATGGATCTTGTTCTCACAATGTTCCCAGAACTGAGAATATCATCATGAAATACAGAAGCTCTTCGCAATTACGAGTGACTTATATGTGATTTTGAAGGGTCTGACATTTTGAACCGTCCTATGGCGAAGAATGTTTGGACCAGACTATGTTACTTTATCTGCAACCTTCTTAGCTGGAGGGATTGAGCATCTTCGTAAAAATAAAAAAGTTTTCTGAGAAATATGTAAAAAAAGGTTCAAAAGAACCAAAAAAGGAAATGTGGGGAAAAACATTTGAATAAGCTGATTACCCCAGGGATCTGTTTTATTTGATAGATATGATTTGACATTGATAAAAATTACTTACTGGCTGCCTTTTCTGAGAGTCAACAAAAGTACTGTGCACACTCTGCAAGTATAAATTACCGACAAGTAGTGTTGAGCGGACTTGCTGAACTTTTCAGGTTCAGCAATGTCTTCCGAACCCAAGCGCTCGACATTTGACTACCAGCTAAAAAAGTTCAATGATGCCCCAGAGAGTCCTGGAAAACATGAATACAGCCATAGATGGTTCGGAAAACGGTGCCAAATCCAAACGATTGAGCAAGTCTGCTCAACACAACATACAAGGGAATCTGGAAAGAGGCATTGGACCCAAGGAATTGGACCCAAAGGCATTTGAACATGACCATTCACTGTGATCACTATTACCAATTTTGGAAGGATCATCTAATTTATAAGGCCCATTTCCAACTACTGGAATTCCAAGCAGGTCAGCAAACCAGGATCCTCACCTACTAGGCAGAAAAGATGTCTTTAAGGACCCAGCATGTTCCAATATTCCATAGGCTGCATTTATGGAACTATTCCATACAAAAAGAACCTTGCATTGTCAGCAACTGGACTTATGGGGTCCACTATTGTGTCAGAGTCAGAACCTTCTGGACATTCCTTTGATAATTTTATGGACTCGTCAATTCCTGTTAAGGCACATATCAGCAAAAAGATATACCTTAAACCTTTATGGACAGGATAAGTTGCCTTTAGGTTAATGAATCTATAAAATGCCTGCACAAAAATGAATAGTTAGTCAAGTTTATGCCCAATGCCTACTTCTTACTGCTGTGCCATGACATAGTGCACTAGACTGAACAGGCTGGCACTATGTTAGGGCATGATGTACAGTACACCACTATAGATGGCATGTGGGGTGGAGAAGGGGTCATTGATGCACTGGGTTTTCAAAGTGCTATGGGAGCAGAAAGGAAAAAACAGCAGCAGCAAAGCAAGGAAAGAATTACATTTAGCACTGAACTGCTGCTCAAGTCTTAAGGAAGGCAAAGATTATATTTAGGAAGCAGTACTGTGTACACTGTGTAACTTTACAGGTAGTGAGCGCTTAAAGGAAAGTCTTAATTTAACTTTCATTTATAGTATGAATCATTTCGAGAAGGCTCACAGATTGAATGTACATAGTCCAGACTCTCTGACACTCCCCACTATAGCACAAGCTAAGACCTGCCTCCAACTTCCTGTGTTCTGTACTGGTTTGTCTGTTACTAAAAGATGGACTGTGCCTAAGGACAGGCAGTGAGATACCTAGTTGTCAAGACTTTAAAGCTTTTTTCTGGGAGCCATTTTTAGTAAATTAAGGTAATTACAGGAACCATATAGGCAACAAATGGAGGTAAAGATAGTTACCACTACAGCAGGTACCTTTTGACGTTTTTCTTTGCTGGTCTATTCCCAATAGGTGTAATGGGGAGTCACCATATGTCACCGTAATTAGTAAACAGTATATGGCGTTCTATGCCCCAACCACCTTTGGGAAGGACACAAATAGCCACATTTAATAGGCAGACAAGCCACTGAACAAAAGATGTCTTATACAGAGGAATCAGCACAGTACTTCATACGAATTGACAGCGATAAGATTTATGTAGAGCTCCATCCAAGTTATATGACATCTACTTCATAAGATAAACACCACAAGGGCTTTTCTAGACGGGTTCACACAACCGCTCTGTGACCAGATGAGAACCGGCAAACAATATTTATTTTTTTTTTTAAGATTTTGGTTTCCTATCCTGGGAACACATGAAAAGTAAAGACATGATGTTTCAAGCGCGCTCTTTATCTTGTCTTATATTTTTGGCAACCCAAGACTTTTATGTGTACAGACATATGTTAGCACCCAGGACTAGAGATGTTCGAACACCAGAAAAAGTTAGGTTCTTTCGAACCTCAAACCCAGGTAATAGGCTGCATCCCAGAATTCCAGTCTCCTCCTTCCCCACGGAACGGGAAGGCATCAGGAATCAAATGCGAATGGTTCATCAAGGTTTGAGTTCGATAGAACCTAAGTTTTTCCGGTGTTTGAACATCTCTAGCCAGGACATGTAGCCCCAAGGCCCCCCCCCCCCTTCCCCGGTCCAATAACTGATGGTTGGCGGATCCTGTCGCAGATTTTGCATGGACAAATGGATTTGTAGTTAGGGTGTTAGAACATAGTATATTTTATAGTTCACCCTTTTCTGAGCAGCTGGCACTCCCCTTCATAAGACCCACATGACCCAAATTGGCAGGATATATCTGTGCTCACATGTCAGTACCTTATGTCTTTCCCATTCTGTCTGCAGCAGCAGTGGTGAGTGCCGGCTGGGAATTGGTGGGGCATTTTGGGTTTGGTCCTGTGACATTGGGGTTGCAGGACCTGACCCTGCATAGTGATATAGTTTACAGGAATGTCATTTTTCCATCTTCATCGATTCTCACCAGAATAACAGCAGGCGTCCACCAGAGAACATCGAGACATATGTTTCCTATTACGACTTCTGTACAAGACTGTGGTTTTATACATTTTGGAATTTTTTTTCTTTGAATCCCAACATATCATTTCTTTCTTCCAGAAAGATCACGTGTTCTGCCAGCCTCACCCTCTGCTAACATTAGTAAAGTGCTCTTACAACGTGAGGCCATTGGCACACACATGCAAGCGTAGTATCGCCCCCATGTGGTGGTCACAACATATGGTTCGCCCTATTGACAGAGCCCACCTCCTGCAGACAGACAGGAAAGTAAAAAGCAGTGTCGGCACAGTCCCTGAAAGTTGAGTGATAGAGGGCAAGACTATGTAATACCATCTGGGATAACCCCTTTAAAATCGGTTTGGGGCCGGTAAAACCAGTTCAGTAGGTGCCAGCCAAACATTTGTTCTTCCATACATACACGTACGTATTACATCTGAAAGGGACGACAGGAGCTAAGCTGCTGCCACACAGTGCTGTCGATAGCTTATCTCCCTGACAGTAAAAGGTAGTTGAAATCCAATATAGCCGATCCTTCTCTATGTCAACATCATCTGTCAGAGGAGAGCCTGGAGGTCTTAATACCCATTAGACAGTTGACCAGCCCCACTGAAATTGGAAGGTTTAGCCAACATTTTAAGGTATCTTTATTTTATTATTTTTACTCGAACTCTTTATGGAAGTATGGCTTTTTATAATCATATATCTAGGAGTCCACCCTAAGATCCCCATGTTTCTACCCAATGTAAAAAAAACAAAACAAACAACAGCTGAATAAAAACAACTGAAAAGGGAAGAACTCCAGGTTTCTACCCTAAGAGTCTCAGGTTTCCACCCTATGAACCTCAGGTTTCTACCCTAAGATCCCCAGGTTTACACTGTAATAACCCCAGGTTTCTAACCTAAGATCCCCACCCTAATATAGACTTGTTTCATCCCTAAGATACCAAGGTTTCCACGTAGATACATAGATTTCCAACTTAAGATCCCTAGGTTTCCACCATAAGATCCTCAGGTTTCCACCCTATTATTTCTCTGCTAAGATCCCTAGGTTTCTACCCATTGTCAAAAAAACAGCTGAACGGAAGGGAATGAAATGGTAATGCCAGCATCGGAAAGGACTGGTCATTGGAAGTAGACACCATTGATGGTTCAGCATCCAGGGTTACAATGGATATATCATAGACAGAGCAAATCAGGATTCGATCCTCAGTAGCTGAACAAATCCAGAGGTGTTAACTAAAAATGCAAAGCAGATATAAGCAGAATGTGAAGCCAATGACACAAGACAAATGTCATCAAAAATGAAAAGGTTGTCACCAAAACACAGTGGCGGTTTAGTAGCACACCCAGAAGTTTTTTACAGCAAGATACTTGTGCAGAACCGAAAGAGGAAGTGACCCTTTAAATTCTCATACCAAAAACATTACTAACCTGCACCAGTAAAAAGTCCTCCAATGTCTGACGCATAGAGAGCAGTGTGTAGCTGATACATAGTCAGCCACTATCTTCAATGACTCTTCTTTCTTTGACCATTGGCCATCCTTACTCATAGTGACAAAACCCTGCCCATTACAGCCACCATATGCCATTTGTAAGACTGATATTTCGTTATCTAATAGAGGGGCATTTGGACCTCCTCAGACACCAGGGCCTTGGTGCAGTAGTGGATTATAATAAGTCAATTTCGGTCTGTAACCCAAGGCCCTGAGTTACTAGGGGGCCCATTGCCACCCAAACAGACATACTTTCAGTGGTGTATTGTCTCCTAGCCACAGTTCTGCCATAATAAGCAAAAAAAACTATCCCGTATATGAGAGCACCATGCTAGTGTTGCCATGGTTACAGTGAGGTATAGGGGGGACCAAGCTTGATGAACAGCCCAGGGCCTATGGTAAAGTGACTATAAGGGATGGTAAGGAGTAGTTCAGGGTAAAAGAAGTTGATTTATTTTCAATTTTGGCCTTAAAGGGAACCTGTCACCCCCCGTGCCGGGGTGACAGGCTCCCGACCCCCCGTTAGAGCCCCATATACTTACCTAATCCCGCCGGGTCCCGCTTCTGGAGGTGGTCGGGTGATGAAGATCTCAGCCGCTGCAGCC
Source organism: Dendropsophus ebraccatus (assembly GCF_027789765.1). NCBI lineage: Eukaryota > Metazoa > Chordata > Amphibia > Anura > Hylidae > Dendropsophus > Dendropsophus ebraccatus. The sequence continues at coordinate 124,400,266 of NC_091459.1, forward strand.
CGGCGCGCGCGCTGAGAGATGAGTCCAACACCCACAGAGAATGACAGGAGAGTCCAGTGCTCCGTCATTCTCTATGAGCGTTGGACTCATCTCTCAGCGCGCGTGCCGGGCTGCAGCGGCTGAGATCTTCATCACCCGACCACCTCCAGAAGCGGGACCCGGCGGGATTAGGTAAGTATAGGGGGCTCTAACGGGGGTCGGGAGCCTGTCACCCCGGTAATACAATCCATTTTAAGGTAGCGAATCAATCTAGAGTAAAACTGGACATCAATGGTACCCGAGGGAGTTGTCCCTGGCCCACAGCTCTGGGTCCAGCACCAGTTGTCGCCCCTCCAGGATGACGCATGTCTAAGCGGGGCTCTCTCTTTCTCCTGTAACTGCGGGATGATCTTATAAGGTACTTTCATACCAGTAAAATTAGTGAAAAATTAAGTCTGCAAATCCAGACACGCAAAGTGTTTTCTATGTTACTCAAACCAAATATCTTATTTTACAAAAATATATTGTATAAGCACGGGCTCCGCCACAAAGTCATCTGAGTTCGAAGACATTTACGGAGACGTGATTGTTCTTCATTTTTACAAGAAATTTCTGTGGTAATGAGACTGGGGGGGATTGTGACTTTTATAACAAGGACTAAACCAAGTAAGGTGAACGTATCCATGGGCATTCAAGGAAAAACATGTGAAGCACAATATGATGAAACAATAACATGGAGAAATATGGAAAAAACACCAATGTGAAAAATGCTCAAAAACGTTTATTGACTCACAGGAAGCTATCACTAATCTGAACACCCAGAGGGACATAATGATGGACTGTGGTTCTCTCTAAAAACAAACAAACAAACAAAAAACTATCAATGACCATTAAGCCACAGTTCCACCCTTTACCCAGGTTGTTGAACTTGTTGGAGAGGTTAAGTACTTTACTGTGCCCAAGTGTCTGGTATCATTACAGATAATAGTGGTTACAGTGATGTCAAAGCCAATCTCTGTGCCCAGAGCGAGCTTGTGGTGTCCCACCAAGGTTGTTGCTATTTGTTACACCCTTCGCAAAAGCCTGGACTTACTGTAAGTGGTGATGTAGAAGTGATAAAGTTTTGCCACTAGATGTCGCTATTGTTGGTATATGTACTCAGTTGCTGCACAGCTGAAGTATGGAAAGGGTTATTGTTTACTTATGTGTCACATGGATATGTGAACCTATGGGAGTATCTTCTTCTTCTGTCCTATCATCTCTTTCTTTACTTCTTTTTTATGCACTCTTCACCCATTCACAGCACACCTTACAGGGAGCTGTACATAGGAAATCATGTGGGTAAAGGAAATGTAGAGTCTTTTTGTATTGGACATTGTAGGGAAGGACTCAAGGTAGAATGCTCCCTACAGTGGTTCCTTTGGGCCCTGGCCCTCTGCCAGGTCCCCATCAGCATTCTTAGTCAGGTTCCTGTATGGTGAGGAAGCAAGATGCACCTAACAGTTTCTCTTCAAGTAACCTTACTCAGCACTATGCAATGTTAAAACCCTCACAGGAGAGGACAAGTCAGAGATTATCTTAACCCACGCTGAGGACTAGGAGAGTCACAGTGCCGGACAGTATCCACAAAGACAGCAAGATAGGAACTGATCCAGATAGAGCAAAGTTAATGGAAGCCTATGAACTCTCGCAGTGCTGTTGTCAGCAGGAAACCCTCAGCATTCCGCTCATCCCAGGTAACAGGGTCTGGGGCTTGTGTCACCCTCCAGGACGGGTCGCACGACACTGGTAGGGCAACAGGTGGTTCATTCTGACCAAGGTCGATGCACGGGAACAAGTATTCTCTCTCAAGTATTCTTATATCTCTACCTCCTGCTCCAACATCCCGGCAGAGCACAGTACTACTCGGGTTGGGACTCTCACGACCTCCCCCACTCTGCTCCTCTGATTCTTCTACGTATCTCAAAGCACGCTACCCAGTCAGCACGACTGTACTACTCTCTACGCTCTTATCACAGATCTGGATCCTGTACGATCCTGTATTATCAAGTCTAATGTATCCTGTCAATGCACAGCTGTAGGTTCTGCTGCACACAAGTACTTTTAGAGTAAATGAGATATTATTTATGGTAAAGAGACTCTGTGATTCTTCGTCCCACACCAACACAGTATACACACACTTTTTGGGACATTTCCCCTTTTTGTGGGTGAACGTACCAATAGTCGGGTGGGTCAATACTCCACTCCGGACCACCGTGACTACAACCCAAGGACCCCTTAGCAACCTGGCAGGTCACTGACCACAGGGGAACAAGCTGTAACTGGCCCTTTAAAATAAAAGCAGGTGTGCCCTCATACCTGTGTGCCCAACCAGCACTGGCATCACAACACAACATCCTAGGGTCCGGCTACATCTCGGCCAACCACCACGGGAGTGGTGTCACACTCTACCACCTGGCAAGTGACCGGCCATCCCTCTACCATACCTCTGCAGGGGCTCACCACAAGCTTTTAGTTTCACCACCCAAACCATTTAAAGGGGAACTCTGGTTAAGAAAAATTTAGCCCTGTTCAATCCCCACCCATAATCTAAGCTTGTTTGTAATAGGTTATTATTACATGAATTGGGCTGTTTGTCTGCAGCACATCCTGACTCACATCCGGAAGCTGCAGAAAATCCTCACTTCCTGGTCCACTCTGGCTCCACTCCTCTGTCCTCCCCCCTCCCTTCTGAAAGAGGTCACATGATCTCTGTCTCTTCTGTTACAGGGCAAGCTGTGACACCTCATGCGTAACCCCACCCACCACAGACATCACACAGTGATCAGCTGGCCAAAGGCGGGAAAACAACAGCCTCTCCTGAGTAGTATAGGGGATGTAGCAATATGTATATGCTGTATGGCCTCTAGAGGTCTCACTACTTACAGTATGTAGGTTCAACTGTATTGTTGCAAAGGAATCTGTTCTTTCATCTATCTCTTGAATCTGGGGATAGAAGCAGCGTAGACAAGTAGGAAAGGTGTCAAACAATTGGGGAGGATCAGTTAGTGCATCTATATGCTGTTTGTGCATTTAATTTATTTATGGGATAGCTGGAGTTTCCCTTTAAGTCATAGCTTGGCCCACCTCCTCAAGAGTACAGTTTCAATTCACTCCTAGGAGGCAGTAGTCCCGCCCCCAGTTCACCAAAATGCCAAATTAGCATAAGGAGAAAACTCTTAATATCACAGAAACAGAGCTGAGAATAAACGTAAGAATCCTTTATCCCCAGCGATCCGTGCGCTATAGGGAGATATCAGCAGGCTAGCATCAACTAGTGACAGAAATGCTGAACAGATCAGTGTATTACTTGTATAATTCTCTTTAGCCGTTCTGCTAATATGCAGAAGAATAGTATTCCCCTCCCCCCACTCTCCAGCTGATGATTGACAGTTGACTGCCTATACACAGCATGGATAGCTAACTGCCAATCAGCAGGTGGTGGGCAGAGTTTTCTGCTTCTCATGAATATCCAGGACTACTGAGCTCATGCACATAACGGAGAGGACTACTTATTGTCCATGTTATTCAGGAGGAGATCTCCGGATCAGCTGCAGAGAACAATGTAAGTGATACATCATTCTGTTCAGCTTCTCTGTCACTAATTTATGCTACTCTTATATAGGACGGCATAAACCTGCTGACAGAGTCTCTTTAAGGGCCCTTTACATCCACACATATGGGTAGACCTGTAACATCATTGGTCGTCCGTTATACTCTCTATAGTCATATGAAGTGCATTGCCAGTAACCTGATTTTACACAGTACAGCTGAGCTCCAGACTCAGGACATTGTTGTGCAGCAGCCAGACGATGAATCGACAATGGTCGTGGTTTTATCTCAGGGTAACACACAGCCGTCTCGCCCATGTCTGCCTGTTGCTGTTACAATAGCTGATCTGACCTCTGTACAATATTATAAGTGAGGAGCGTAACACTTCCCGCACTTCCCAGTAGCCATTGGCCGTAATCCACAGTAGAAATAACAGAGACTTATTTATTAAAGATGTGTGTGTGATACGGCCATTATTAGTATTAATATGTGTATATATAATGGAGAAAATGTGTCGCTAGATAACAAGAGAAACAATGATATTAACGTCAATATAAAAACTTCAATCAAAATCAATTTCTTAACCCCTTCCTGCCTAATAAATGTTGACCCCAGTGTTTTAGTCCTTTTCCTTCTTGACGTAACTTTTTGTACTTACCTCGACAGAGCTTTTTTTTTTCTTTTTGCACAACAGGTTGAATTTTTTATTGGCTTCCCTTATTTTACCAAATATATGTTCTGCGGGGTAACATGGAAAAAAAATAAAATTCTGCTACTTTGCAGGGGTGTTATGTGAGGCATTTACCCAGTGGAATTATGTTATCTGCATTCTACATGTTAGTACGGTCGCAGCGATGCTAAATTTCTAGGTTTTATTTTACTACTTAAAAAAAAACTTTAACTGAAAATTTTAACTTTAAAGTTTAAATTTAATCTAAAATTTGAAAGTTTTTTTTTTTTTTAAATTAGTATAAAAGAAAACTCGGTTTAGCATCGCTACAATTAAAAACATTTGACCCGTACAACTTAAAAAAAATTTGCCTACAGAACTGTTGGAGGACTTGAGAGCTGGTACCATTGGTACCATCTTGGGGTGGATGTTACTTTTTATGGCTTTTTAGTTTGTTCTTTCTTGGGAAGAGGTGACAAAAAAATTCTGGGAACTAAGTGAAACCTTATAGATTAACCATTTACAGTACATGCCAAGGTGAAATCATGATCAGGACATGTAAAGAATCTATTCTACCCACTGGCGTCCTAGCAGCATGATCTCTATTGATGGCAACTAGGTGGTTAAGTGACCTAAATCAGAGATAACTGCATCTGCCTGATATACATTTGACATAAATATATGTCAAATTTCAGGAAGAAGTTAACATCAGAGATGAACACAACTCAATCATTCGACATTTGAATACCGACTTTGGAGGCAGCCCTAGTGAAAACATGGATAGAGCCATAGGACGTAGACCATATCCATGTTTTCTCAGACTCTCTAGGGCTACATCCAACTTCTTCAGACACCGATATTCAAATGGCGAACAATCAGACTTGTGCTCATCTCTAGTCAACATATCTTTATTGAAGTCAGAGCACTGTCTTTCTAATTCTAAACTCCAACTCCCATAATAATAAAATTCTGGCCACCACTAGAGGGAGCTTAGGAACTTACTGCATACAATATTTACACTGAACCCAATGATGACACAGTATACGGTAGCCTCCCTCTTATAGCATCTGAGGCAGCTTAAATAGAATTATTGAGTTCTGAAGACTTATGAAGCTAATAGGGTAAAAAACTAAAATAAGTAAAAAAAATAGTGCTGGTAGATTGATATTCAAGTTTAGGCCATGTTCACATGGCTTAATAGACTGGCCGTTCTGTCACCCGCGGGAGCCGCTCGCTTCATAGTGTGAACTAACTGAGCTTTCTGCGGCCGCTATTCAATGAATAGTGGCCGCGAAAAACTGACATGCCAGTTGTTTGCGGCATGTGTGTATACGCTCCAGCCAGGACCCCATAGACAGCAAGCCAACGCATTTGTTTGTATTAACTACGGCCGCTGTTGCAATCGGCAACAACAGCCGTAGGAATTAGAAAAAATACATTGTGTGAACATAGCCTTATAGTGTTGCCAGCTCTGTTTTTACAGAACTGTCTGTAAAACAGATGAGGTAGTCTGGAGATTTTCTGTCAGTGCCAGAAATAAATCCTCAATGATCAGTCTTATGAGGTGATATTACCACATCTAAAACTTAAAGGTCAAAGCCTTTCTCTACAAGCACAGAGGTATATGGATTGTGTGGATTTTTGTGCTGATATGTTGGACTTGCTGAAAAAAATTAGGAAATTTACTAAAGTTTAAGATTGGAAATTGAAAGGATACAACCATCAAACAAACCAGTAATAAGGAAACTGTTTAGTATCCATTACAAAAATAAGAATGTAATATTGCAGTTTGCACATTGACCACTAGATGTCAGCACAACAGGCTGTAATCCAGAGAAGCATCTCAATTTACAGCCTGCTGCAGAGCAAAATGTCATGTTATCATCTGTTGAAGTTAGAGGTCACAAAAAAAAGAATACAGCATATCTTATAGTTGTACATGATTAACGTAGTTATATATTTATCCTTCTGAATCTTTTTTGCCAGTTTTGACCCCCCCCACCCCCAATCATCTGTAGGTTGCAGCTTAGTAGGGAAGGGGGATGATGATACTTATTAAAGAGACTTACTTTTAGGCAGGGCTTGATGGGAAATAAATATGCAAATTATGCATATTATTCTTTAAACCTTTTTTTAAGAAAACTAGAATAAACCTATTGGGTGCGTTCACACCTACAGGATCCGCAGCAGATTTGATGGTGCAGATTTGTTGCTGTGTGCAGCGGATCCGCAGCGGAAAATACCTGCGGATCCGGTAAGTGTGAACGCACCCTTAAGGAAGAAAATATCCTAAATAAACATCTTGTGATGGATCAAAAACACTTATAGGGCTCCTCGCTGCTGTCAAGTCAAACGTCTCACATGACATGCCTGTGTTTCGATGACATGACATGCCTGTGTTTCGATGCTTATCTGACAGGCGATGTCCCTCTGAGAGCAATTCAGTCTTGTGGCAGCGCCCCCTGTAATGACACAAACACATGGACTGTTCCTTCTGTGTAAGGACAGATCTTATCTACGTCCCTCTCAGCGATGGCCGATGGTTGCTATGTGCGGTCATGGTCTCCAGCCAATAATAACATTTACCTTCCTGCCTGAGGTCCTGCAGCCATAACACAGACTGCGTCCTACCCCAGTGGACTTTTATCTAAGGAGCCGTGATTGACATTAGAGATGGTCCTCAGTGCTGGATGTATTTGGTTTTTAGTAGAGATGAGCGAACCTGGAGCATGCTCGAGTTGATCTGAACCCGAACTTTCGGCATTTGATTAGCGGTGGCTGCTCAACTTGGATAAAGCTCTAAGGCTATGTGGAAAATATGGATATAGTCATTGGCTGTATCCATGTTTTCCAGACAACCTTAGAGCTTTATCCAAGTTCAGCAGCCCCAGCTAATCAAATGCCGAAAGTTTGAGTTTGGATCGACTTGAACCCGGACCCGGTTCGCTCATCTCTAGTTTTTAGCCTTCTGTGGCTTTTTCTTTTTGGAGTATATGATGCATCTGACTATCGGACGTGCCCAGGGTTACACAGGCCACAAGATATAAATATTATGGTATATATGCACACCATGTCCAGCTTCCTCTAATGCACTGAACATACAGGTGACTAGATCGAAAAGAGGACCCAAAAGCTATGATCAGTCACACAGTTCCCTCAGTGATCAGGCAGAGGATTTATGAGCATTCTGCCTGATCATTAAGAAAACAATCAGGGGTATTTGGTGCTGTCAGTCATCCCTAGGGCTAGGATAGACCTAATTCTTTAGAGGGGCATTAGAAGGGGATGTCTCCATCGCAGCATTTAATGAAGTCACAATGTACCACCAACCCAGCTGGGTTGCTGTTGTAACTTCCTTGCTCAAGGAGAAAGCAGGGTGACAAATGTGTATAGGGGCCTCACAATTATATCTAGACTTGGGTGTATAGGGAGGATATTTCACATGCAAGTTCTTAAAGGGAACCTGTCATCACTTTCCTGCTGCTTGAACTACAAGTAATGGGGGGCAGTCCCTGGTGGTTTCTCGCTGCCCCATTGATCTTGATGGATGTGTCCCCTATCCCCAAACAGGGAGAAATCTATCAATCAAGGAATGTGGGGTGAAGCTGTTGGGGGCGCCCCAGGGACTCAGGTTCAGGTAGCATTAAAGGGGTACTCCAGCGTGGGGGCCCTTTTTTGCTGGGATCGGGGAGGAGGTGGCCGAGGGAAAAGATGTCCACTCACCTCCCCGGTTCCAGCGGCAGGTCCCGCATCGCGGCGCTCCGGTGCCCAGTTCCCGGCCGCTTCTGGGTCTCGGGCCCGAGACGTGACGTGATCTGTGCAGACTTGAAACGGATCCCGCCTCCTTCACAGAGCGGCTGAGCGAACCTGAGACGTTACGTCTCGGACCCACGTCAGACACCCGGAAGCGGGCACCGGAGCGACGCGATGCGAGACCCACCGCTGGAGCCGGGGAGGTGAGTGGACATCTTTTCCCTCGGCCACCTCCTCCCCGCTCCCAGCAAAAAAGTGTCCCCTACGCTGGAGTACCCCTTTAAAGTGAGAAGCTATATGAGACTATCAGTCTATAGGTACTCACTAAAGATGAGTGAACCGAACTTCTTGAACCAAAATTTGTTCCAAACTTTGCAAAAACATTGGATTGGTACCGAACCAAACTTTTTGCAAAGTTTGGAACAAGTTTGGAAAGATGAAGACGGCACATCGAAAACCCCCCAAAATTGTTTTCTCACCTGTCTGCGCTCCCCCAGTGTCCTCCTCTGGGTCTCCAGCCACCTCTAGCCCATTCAGCCAATGCTGAGCGGGCTGTCACTCTCTTCTCTGGAGAGACAGATTTTGATGGCTGGGGGGACACCAGAGAAGAAGGACACAGAGAGCACGGACAGGTAAGTATAGATGAGACATTTTCTAAAATGCACTAAAACTGCTACACTGCAATGACTGAGCTGTTTTAGTGCTGTATGTTTAAGGTTTAGTTTGGACAAAACCGAACTTTACAATAAAGTTCAGCGGACCTGCCAAACAAAACTTTTGAAATGTTCACTCATCTCTAGTACTCACCCCAGTTTTGTCCCACATTGTGCTGCTGTTTTATGTGCAGGCCGTACCCTAGCAGTCCACCTGCATCCCTAATGTGTTTCAGTACGATGTGGGGAAGCAGAGATGATGACAGGCTGCCTCAGGATGTGAACAAGAAGCATGGTTTTGTAGGAAGGCAGGAGAAGACCTTGAGTAGATCATGTCTTGAGACCTAGTACCATGAAGCTACTTGTCCAGTGGGCAGATCTGCTGTCTATCCCTAGGTCACCACCCAAGTCTGAACAAGATTCAAGAATTGTTGTCCCCTAGACCTTAGAGGGTCCAAATTAAAAAAATATATATATTTTGTAGCATGTCATGTTTAAAAAAAAGTCCTCACCTAGCTTTACAAATGTAAAAAGAAAAGATTGGTCTGACTATGAATTAACTTATATTCAGGATAGGCGAGATACGGGCTGGAGACTTTAGGCTCTTTTACATGGCCTGATGTTTGCTGCATACGAGCACAGATCAGTAAAAGAAAAATTTTAATTAAAAACCTACGGATCATTTTTTTTGCACCCTAATAAGTACAAAACATGAATAAAAAAGCATTCATAGGTGTCCAGTGACCTGCAGCGCAGATTGTATTTACCCCATTGTTCTGGTGACTGTGGAGGTCTCTTTACTCAGACCCCCACCAATTCCCCCATAGCTAAACTTTTATAGGATGACAGCAGCCCATAACCATTGTCCACATTAAGATCTTGAGTTATAATGACAGGGTTTAAAGAGACGAAGGCAGACAAACTTTATAGGCTTGGACTGGCAGGACGTCCTGTTGCAGATGATGTTAGTGGTAATTGGAAAATGAGAGATGAGTGGAGCCAAGAGGACTGGAATCATCACCCGCTCTATTACTGCTCTGTTTATTTTCTCTTCGGGGATTATAAACTTTAGCGTTCACATGGCCGGCACTGGTCTACTCAGAAAATCCCAATATATTTCAGTCACTTCAATGTCCAATTTTGCACAGTATCATGACATTAAAGGGTCACAGCACGCCAGCGCATTGCGACCTCTTACCCCACACTTTGCATTGACATACACTACACTTTCCGTGGTGCCCTAAACTATCAGGTACAATACAAAGTATATACAGGAGCAGGGACATCAGTCTTTGATAGGAGTCCCTGCTACTGTAGGTATATTCAATTGTTCCCTACCCTAATAGTATAGCTATTCCTGAGAAACATTCAGCACACCTCCAATAAAGCCTGCAGCAGCTACATCTGTAGCCGAGGCGCATAAGACTGAAGAACTGACATGGACTTGAATGGACTTGACAAGTTTAGGGGGAAAAATTCATAAAGGGGTATTCCTATCTGGGGTAGTTATGCCCTATCCACAGTATATTCAGGATAAGGCATAACTAAGGGATTGCAGAGGGTCAGACCACCGAGGCCCCTTGTGATCTCTAGAACGGAGTCCCCAAAATCCCCCAAGAATCCCTACATGCTGCATCTCTATTCATTCTCTATGAAGCTGCTGAAGAGAGTCAAAGCTGCATTTGGTTCACAGTAGCAGCTCCACAGAGTATGTATTCCTGGGCCCCCATGCTCGGGGGCCCTGGTGGTTAAATCTCCCAGAAAAATCTTTTAGTTATGCCGTATCCTATGTGTATTTCGGAAAGGGCATAAGTACCTCAGTGGAGAATACCCCTTAAGGGTGCCTTCACACCTACCGTATCGCAGTAGAAAATCCGCTGCGGATCCGCAGCAGATCCGCAGCGGATTTAACTAAATGAATGAACACAGCAAATCCGCACTTACAAATCTGGTGCGGATCCGCAGCGGATTTGACAGTGCGTATTTAATGCTGTGTTCATTCATTTAGTTAAATCCGCAGCGGATTTTCTACTGCGATACGGTAGGTGTGAAGGCACCCTAAAGCTTATCTGTACTCTGTAAAAAAAAAAAAAACATTGCTAATTTTCCTAAACTGGCCAAAAACATCAGCGAGGTGGGGTGTCAATGAGACGGGGCCTAGAGCATCCATACCTTAGGCCTGCACAGATGCTCTAGGCCCAGTCTCATTGACACCCCGCCACAAAGCCATAATAAGAGTTGTTTTTAGCCAAAATACAGGCCCCAGGAAAAAGCAGACCTGCCATGAAAAAAACTACCATCAGTTCTCAGTTAAGGAAGAACTCCAGTGACAATGATAATTTGCCCATAGGCAAGGGCAGGGGGAAAGATAAACAATCACTAGAAACAGGCTCTGGGACCCCTACTCAAAATAATTTTCCTCCTATTTCTAATGTCGTCACAACTTGGTGGAAGAACCCAACCCGGTTAATGGACTGCCTGCTCCGCCAATCAGTGACTGCAGTGGTGTGCCGCCCCAGTCACTGATTGGCTGAGTGGGTAATCTATCGGCCTAGTCTTTACGTCCCTTGAGAAGCAGATCCAGGAAGTCTTGGTGCGGTACGGCACTGCGGGGGCACTAGGAAAAGTGAGTAGTTCTTGTTTTTAATATTATTATTCTTATATTCTTATCTCTTGGCCAGTATGGAGTGCAGCTACAAAGAGCGTCTCTCATCCTGGAGGACCTGTCCTCTTCATGTTAATAAGTACAGTGCAATACTTCATTCTTCCTGTGGTGGCACTGCAGAGAATCTGATCTCTTAGTTCCAGGTTTCCACACAGATTAAGCTGCTCACTGGGGATTACTGTCAGTTTATTGTCACAGGACTCTTCCCACAAGTAAGAATAGCCAAAGTTGAGAACTCCTTTAAGATTTAACACTTTTTAATTAGGGAAAAAAACATATAAGGTTCTGCAGAACCTCTTTAAATCTTTATTGACTTGTTAACACATTGTGTAATCCCTCCGTGATGCCAAGTTATGCGTAAAATATCACTATAATAGATATTATGTTCAGAAACATATCGTAAAAAATTGATCTTTATTAAGTGAAGGGGAATATTTTAGGAATGGAAGAAAACGTCTGTTTGTTATAAGGAGCGTGAATTCATTATCGCCCTCTCAGGTTATGGAAACTTTGTCCGAAGCAAACTAAAAAGAAACATTATTGCATATGCAGATCAACCAGAACATTAAAACCACTGAAAGATGAAATGAATATCATAGGATTATTCGGTGACAATGGCGTCTGTAGGGGATGGGATATATTAGGAGCAAGCGACCAGTAAGATCTTGTTGGGATCTTTAGAGTGATCCATATTCCCTACATAGACATTGAGTTACATAATTAAATTTTATCTTCCTTCAGTCACCACTAGGGAGAGCTCAAGAGCTTACTGTGCACTGTGATCTTATTGAGATGAATATATAAGCAGTATGCAGCAAAGATTTTACCATTCTATCTGTGGCATTTGTCAGTATAGAACATCTCATGATACGTCTCAGAATTTTCATCCCATCCCTGAATCTTTGCCCCTTTGTTTATAACGTTGTTTCCTTTCTCAGATGAATGTTCCAGTGTCGTTCTCTGTGACAGACAATGTTATGTTTGGCTTTGGGCAGAGTCCTTGGCCTCTAATTGATAGCAGATCACTCTCACTATGAGAACACGCTCATTCTTTGCCCTAAAACATTGCAGTGTCTTTGATCTTCTGTGCAGCAGAGCTAAGTTTGTCATTGAACTGTTCCTTTTATGCAATGCAACTCATTGTCATTGACAAACTTGGCTCTGCTACATCACTGTGTAACTAACAATCACTTACTGGGGCTTTAATATTGAAGCGTTATCCATAGGGTCGATCATTGAGCGTCCAACTCCTGGCTTGGCCAATGACAAGCTGTATGAAGGGGCCATCGGGCTCAGGTGTTCTGTAGAGCACTGTACATAAAGATATGCCTAGTATTATGCCTTGTAATGGGACTAAGCTGCAGTCTCAGCTGAAGCCCCACCCTACAGCTTACATCACCATCTCCCTATCATATACACAGATACATACAGTGGCGTAGCTACCATAGAGGCAGGGCAGGAAGCTGCTATGGGGCCCTGGGGGAGGGGGGCCCAGGGATGCACGGGGAAGATAAGAGCCTCCTGTGCCCTTCTGCTTAACCCCTTATGTACTGTAGTGTAGCTGCAATTAGCTCTCTGCTTCACTGCATTGATAACTTCTGACCTCTGTAGGAGCTCAGAGAACAGAGGTCAGAGGTTATCAGTGCAGTGAAGCAGAGAGCTAATTGTCTTATGCTTATTAACCTTTTTTTGTGTTGCAGCTTGTAAGAGAACACTGGGTCACTTACACACTGCAGTACATAAGGAGTTAAGCAGAAGGTAGTCTGCTCCTGCACCTATGTATATAACCATAAGGGCCCCTAATAGGCTCTTATAGTTAAATACAGTTGACTGACAGAACAAGCAGCCATTGACTTTCTGCTCTGCCAGGCACTGTTGTGGCTGCACGCAGGACTCTGCTTCTGCCCACAAGAGATTTTATTTTTTGGCCACATCACTGAGTGTATATATATATATATATATATATATATATAGTGCGTAGGGAAGGGGGGCCCCTTACAGTTTTTTGCTATGGAACCCCATGAATCCTAGCTACGCCCCTGGATACATATATATCTTTATTAGGACATTTAGGGAAGAGTGAGGAGTGATTACAACATGCTGCCTTGTGCTGAGCTATGACACAAGCAGAGGAGGAAACAGGAAAGGAATACAGCAGCGGCAACATTCTGCAGTGGTATGCAATGTTCTGCAGTAGCTGGGCATGGGAAGTGCTGTAGGAGAAGAGTGAGCAGGGTGGGAGGGCATGATTATTTAAGTGAATGGCTTCAATGCCAGAAACAGATATTAGAGAAGAAAGACGCTGCTTTCTTCAAATCAAACACAAATCACAAAAATATCACATCTACTGCAAACCTACCTCTGGCCAACAGGTGGCGACGGCATCTGCTTTCTCTTCCTGAAAGACCTTTGTTCACTATGTTAGGGTAAGCGGAGTTTACAGGAGGGAGAGAACTTTTTATATACATACCACACATGTCATGGGCTGTACAGTTCATGGCCACATTTTCCCTTTCATTTTATAAAATTTATAAGAAAAAGGTGATTATTGTATAGCCTGACCGGTGTCCTCTACTTGCCCTGGACCCCCCTAAGCATTAAAGGGGTTGTCCAGCGAAAATCATTTTCTTTTAAATCAACTGATATCAGAAATTTATATAGGTTTGTAATTTACTTCTATTAGGAAATCTCAAGTCTTCCCATACTTGTTATCTGCTGTATGTCATGCAGGAAATGTTGTTTTATTTTCAGTCTGACACAGCGCTCTCTGCTGACATCTCTGGCCGAGACAGTAACTCTGTCTCGGTTTTCTATGAATGCCCATAGAAAACCCTTCCTGCTCTGGACAGTTCCTGTCTCGGCCAGAGATGTCAGCAGAGAGCACAGTGTCAGACTGAAAATAAAAGTACGAGAAGATTTTTTTTTATAGAAGTAAATTACAAATTAAGGGTGCCTTCACACCTACCGGATCCGTAGAGGATCTCACTTCTGCGGATTCGCAGCGAGATCAGCTGCGGATCCAGTACCATTGATGCCTATGTTAGCACATACCCGCAGCGGGATTGACATCCCGCTGTGACTATGTGCTTTAACCCCCTGGCGCCCACAGCCCCGCCGCTCGCATTAGCCCCGCCACCGGCAAACTCTATCCCCGCCGCCCACATCCTCCATCCCGGCCCCCCATCCTCCCCGCCGCCCGCATCCTCCATCCTCCCTGCCGCCCGCATCCTCCATCCCTACCGCCTGCATCCTGCAGCCCATCGCCGAGAGCATACATTACCTGCTCGGCGGCGTGGCTTCAGTGAGGCTCCCAACTCCGGTCCCGCTCAGCCGATCAGCGCACGGCAACACTGATCGACTGAGCGGGACCGGGAGCCTCACTGCAGCCGCGCTGAGGAGCGGGTAATGTATATGCTCTCGGCGACGGGCTGCAGGATGCGGGCAGTGGTGCTCATAGGGGGCGGGGATGGAGGATGCGGGTGGCGGGATGATGGGGGGCCGTGATGGAGGATGCGGGCGGCAGTGCTAATGGGGGGCCAGGATGGAGGATGCCGGGGGCTAGGCTGATGGGAGGCCGGGATAAAGGATGCGGGCGGCGGTGATGATGGAGGCGGGGATAGAGGATGCCGGTGGTGGGGCTAATGCGAGCGGCGGGGCTGTGGGCGCCAGGGGGTTAAAGCACATAGCTGCGAGTATGTGCTAACATAGGCATCAATGGTACTGGATCCGGAGCTGATCTCGCTGAAAATCCGCAGAAGTGAGATCCGCTACGGATCCGGTAGGTGTGAAGGCACCCTTATATAGTTTTCTGACACCAGTGGATTTGAAAGAATTTTTTCTCCCTTTAATAGGGTTACCCCTGAGGGGTGTTATTAAATATTTGTGGGGCATAGTGCAAAATTTCAGCTCCCCTCCCCCCCCACACACACACAGATGGCAAACTACAACTCCCAAACTCCCAACTCCTTTAAGCAGGACATAGTGGGGGGTATAGTTCTCTGTCTAGAGAGCCACAGGTTGGGAGGCACAGCCCCCTGGGTAATCTCACCTGTCCTGGCGCCTGCTCTTCTCCAGTGCTCTGGCCTCTTCTGGTCAGGTCTGCCTCCTGTGTAATGGGGGCGGAGCTGTGCCAGCATCACACAGAAGGAAGTGGCAGAACAGGGAGCTCAGGGCTCCCCTCTCTTGTCACTGCTGATACAATTGCCAATACAATGGGCTGTCACTATCACAGCTGATTTAGGAGAACTACAGATCAGCATGTGGTGAGGGGGTCCAGTGGGCCCCCCTGGTGTGCAGGCCAAATCATAAGGGCAACCGTTGCAACCCCTGTAGGGTTACTACAGTGCCAATTCTCATGCCCAGCAGATGCCAGCCTCCAAATCTGAGTATGGTAAGTGACTCTACACAAAGTACCCTTCATCTGTCCGGTTATGGCGCTCCCAGTATGGAAACAGAGACCCCCATTCTCCCCGTATCCCTGATTTTCCATGAGGGGTGGTGTAGTAGCCAGCAGACATGGCTTGTTACCAATACAATGACCATAAATCTGGGACATCCGCTTGGATCTATTTCAGGCTGCGGCCGCCGGACCGCACAGCTTGAAGATTTTATTTTTCTTTTATAGCTGATTTAAGCGAGGAAAATCCACTAATTATATATCCCACCGGGAACAACAATAGCTGCGGCTTGGACATGGTAAGAATAGATGTATGAGAAACATACAAGTGGAACTGTCTGTCTTCATATCCTCTGAGTCATGATAAGTATACAGAAAGTATGTACTACAAGTGCCAGAAACACAGGGAAATATCTACTCTGCATAGCAACATATTAAAGGGGAACTCCGACCAAAAAATGCTTTCTTTCAAATCAACTGGTGTCGGAAATTTATAAAGATTTGCAATTTACTTCTTTTTAAAAATCCAGCACTTATCAGCTGCTATATGTCCTGCAGGAAGTGGTATATTTCTTCCAGTCTGCCACACTGCTCTCTTCTGCCACCTCTGTCCATGTCAGGAATTGTCCAGAGCAGGAGAGGTTTTCTATGGGAATTTTTTGTCAGAATGGAAAGAATACACCACTTCTTGCAGGACATACAGCAGCTGATATATACTGGAAGACTGGAGATTTAAAAAAAAAAAAAAGTAATTTACCAATCCATATAACTTTCTGAACCAGTTTATTGTAAGAAAAAATCACAGTTGCGTCACACAATGTGTTGCGCAGAAATTACTCGTCAGAAATATGTGGAATAATTATATATACTGCCGGGATCACGTATTAAAATTTAACTTTTATTAATTTATTTTAAAAAGTGATAAAGAGCCTGATATATGACTCCCTTTGTTCTACAATTGATAAAGTCACGTATGACATACTCTTTGTTGGTAATAGCTGATTTAAATGACTTGGTGTTTTTAATGTGTTTGCATGCATTGCATCTCCCACATTTAAAGCAGCCTGGTATCTGCCGGTCAAGCCATGTTGTAAAGTTGTTGTAAAGTTTTCTTAAAAGTAGTACACGTCCTTTAGCACTGCATCAAATGTATCTTGCCGGGGATCTACAGTAACTCATATAACCCCACTGTCCACTTTAATCCATTGGGTAAAAACTGCTGTCACTTACCAGGCCATGGACTCCACATGTCCCAGAAGTGTAACCCAATATATGTTCTTCGTCCCTTACCGGTCTAAGTATGTCCACAATATTCAGATTATTGATATGAGTGTGCTTGGTCTAGGTCTGAGATCCTTTGAAGGTGTTAAGTGAACTTAACTGAAAGAATGATGAATGAATGAAGAGTCAGGGGGTAAGTTGCCTTGGATAACTACAGTATTTGAAAAAGGCGACTGACCTTGGTTGTCCGTGATAGAGCTTGTAAAGTAGACCAGACTTCCAATACCTGGGGGCTAAAAAATGTTATTGACCTTGGCTGACTGAGAGAATCATAGTAAAGCAGACTGGACTCCCAATATAACTGGGTCAATAAAGGGTTATTATATCCATTGTTTCAAAAATGTTCCCTGGTTTTATGAGATTAACCCTTCAGATCAAGAGATGTTCCTGATGATTGGAGAATGTTACACCTATCCACAAGAAGGGTAGTAAAGAAAATCCCAGTAACTACAGGCCAGTGAGTCTGACGTCTGTAGTAGTTAAAATGATGGAAACTGCTAAAATAAAAAGGAAGATAGTGGATTACCTAAAAATCCAAACCAGCATGGCTTTACTGAGGGCAGATCATGGTCAGACTAACCTCATCGATTTATTATGTCATAGGAGCTGAGGTGCAATTACAGGTCACGACTGTTACATCCTTCTGAGAAGATAAGTCATCGGCCTGTTTTGGCTAGGAAACCCCTTTACTCAAAAACTTGCAAACTTCCTTGTTGCTTTAAAAAGTCCCCGAGTTCTCATGCCCTATGAGGCAGAAAAATATTTTATAAAAAATAGTGGAAAGTTGTTTTAACCTGATGGGTCTAGATTCCAACCTTGTGATAAATTGCTGGTGGGGAGCTTCAGCTTTAGTTTATGTGAAAAATAAGAGGACGACTTCTTTAATGGTTGTTTTCAGAATGGTGCCTATCTAAGTTATTGTTACAAACTGCAGAATTACCACCGTACCGTGTCATTTTACCCAATGAGCCCCCTCTTTGCACTTTGGATATTATAGAATTACATGGCAAGACAACAAGCGATACCCCTGAAGAATTAATTAAAACTAATCACCTATTCACAAGAGTGGTTATAAGTGGTGGACTAATCACTAGAATCCCAACTGATAACTCTTTTGTGAATGGAGCAGAGGTCGAGTATGCGCATGTTTGCTTCATCCACCTGCTATGAACTTTGCAGAATATACAGATGAAGTGAGCAGCAATTTCATAGTTGGTTGGTTATATTTATTGCACTACAAGTGCAGCATTCTATGCATCCATATCCATTGTGCCCCATGCTTTTAGAAAAAAGAGTAGAGACAGTAAGCTAGGAATGCTTTATGCATCCCTAGCTTACTGTTAATAGATTCCCAGGGCCAGGTGCTCTGCCAGCCCAGAATCTATGGCACCAAAGTTTAAGCTAGAGCTGGCTTACCTTGTCTAATAGCATGGGTTCCCTGAGTTGGGCACAGTGCTAATCTAAAAATCTGACCCAAAAACACACAGATAGGTGAAGTGCTGCGGAATCTGTGTGCGCTATACAAAATAAAGTGCTATAACGTGCAGATGGCTGCCCAGCAGTCGGCAGTATAACATTGTCTGTTGCTATGCAAGGGACGATGTTACACCTAGTGTGAACATAGCCATAGAGTGTAAATAAGAAGGTAATATGTATCCACAACTGCCCCTTCATTCAACAAGGGGACAAGTAACTCCCGTTTGTGTGATCAATGGCACCCGACTAATGAGATACATCACCTGTCCTGTAGATGAGGGATAAGGAACCTTTGTCCCTCCATCTGTTTCAAAACTACAATTTCCATCAGGGAAGGGGGCGCTACTGGTGACCTGAACACCTGGAGCTTCTATCTCCAGCTTGTTTGTTGCGTTATCAAAGGCTAAATTCTTTAAAGTGTACCTGTCGTTATAACTTTCAAAATCTAAATGTGATATAAAGCAAATCTACAAGATACATTCCTTATTTTTTTGTTGTTATCATGCTGTAAAAAAAAAAAAAAAAAACTGTACTTACCAGAAATCCAGGTCCAGTCTCCTGAAGGCAGATTTTCTGACTTGTGCTGGTTGAAAAAAACAGACTAAACCCAGGAATTCCGGCCAGTACAGTATGTCCATCAGTCACATGACTGCCTTCTCTCTGTGAGCGCTCAGATGGCCTGGGATACACAGGACTTCCTGTTTTCTGACTCTTAGAGAAAAAAACAGGAAGTGCCGTGTTTTCAATGATAACTAAAAAAAAAAAAAATTACTGTAAATTGCAAACTTGCTTTATATCACATCTACTTTTGGTTTAGATTTTGAAAGTTATAATGACAGGTACACTTAAAGCTAAAACCTGTCTCCATAATCCTTCCTCTAAACACTTAACACCAAACAAAAATTTTCTCACTTTTTTGAGGAGTGCAGAAGAACACCTACAGATCACCTCTGTCTATACCCTCTTGGTACCAGAGAGGGGTCAGCACTTATAATGCCAGATGAATAGGCTGTAATACCGTATAGCAGAGACTTAGTAACATGAGCCACTACAAGTATTCCAGCAATGTCTCCTGGCCATCACTTACCTATGCCTCACATTACCAGGAAATAGACCTGGGAGTCAGAAGAGTTCACAGCATTGACAATCACTTATTTGCATGTGTTGCCGGAGAGAACATAGAGCAGCAGATGACAGCCCTGCACAATAGAGGTGAAAGGAACAATTGGGTCCTGGAAGAGAACAATATAACGCTCAACAATAGTGACCCATTATCTAACCTAGAGTCAAGGACAATGTTTTTCCCTATCATAGAATAGAATTCCCTATCATTTCCCTATTCATATGAATATGCCTGTGCGCAGGTATACAAGGACTGTCTGATAAGTGCGAGAGTCATCTCTGCTCTAGACCACCAGGGCTTTGGGAATTACCACATTTCTGCCGCAGAGTACTTGACTTAAATGAAACTGCACAGATCAATAGTACAAGTGAATGTGAGAAACTTTGTAATATATCTTATCAGATAAAAATGCTTCCTTCTCCTGTTATCAAGCATCTTCCCTTTTCCCCTGACCTGCTCAATTATAATAAAGCATTATAACTCAGTAAGGACTGGAATAAAAGGTCACTCATTGAAAAGTAGTTTGTGAACCCTTGTTCTGAAGCCAATAGGGCTCGTACGTAGCAATTCCGGTCCTGTTACCTCCTGTCTATAGGACTAGGGGAATATCTTATCTATATTTCCTGTGTAGCTCTGTACAATGCGCTGCTCCCTGTTATCAGCCATAAGAGATGCTGACTAGTGAGATGACTGACAGGAAGCCAAGGCTAGTGTCTGCCCTGCGATCAGTCACCATCACGTCTCCCAATACCGGCAGCTTTGTGTTTTCATTTCCCACCATTATCATTATCATGCTTGCTGTCTAGTCCCGTTCACACATTAAGGTGACCAAAAATTGCAATTCTGGAAAGTGTCTGAGGACAGGGGTGGCGCTGTTTTTACAAGAAAGCAGCTGTTTTTATTTCAATGCAGGATGACCCTCTTAATTTGCAAACAGTCCTCACAACCAAAAATTATTTATTATTATTTATATTTATTATTATTTACATTATTATAATTTACATGTATAATAATAATAATTTTTTATTATTATTATATCCTCAAAAAAACACACAAAAAATTTCAGGCCAATAGGTTTCATTCAAAAACACATTTTTATCCACTCCATATTCTAAAAGAAGAGGAAAAGAAGGTGACCTACTTAGTAGAACAAAAAAAGCAGTTGAAAATACAAATGGGTCCAAGGGAAATCCCGCTGGGGAGCTAAAGCACAACGTGTATCACGGAGGTCTACAGCTTCTTCAGGTACACATGAATATGCAATGGACATCCACTCTCCCCTTGGTTATCAGTGTATTGGCTGCAGGGCTGGCTCCAGCTTTTTGTGGGCCCATGGGCGACATATCTTTCTCCTCCTGTATCTCCTGATCTCTGTGATAGTCAGGACTCTGAAGGAGTCAGACCCAGATAGGTAGATAGATAGATAGATAGATAGATAGATAGAAGATAGATAGATAGATAGATAGATAGATAGATGATAGATAGGAGATAGATAGATAGATAGATAGATAGATAGATAGATAGATAGATAGATAGATGATAGATAGGAGATAGATAGATAGATAGATAGATAGATAGATAGATAGATAGATAGGAGATAGATAGATAGATAGATAGATAGATAGGAGATAGATAGGAGATAGATAGGAGATAGATAGATAGATAGATAGATAGATAGATAGATAGATAGATAGATAGATAGATAGATAGATAGGAGATAGATAGATAGATAGATAGATAATAGATAGATAGATAGATAGATAGATAGATAGGAGATAGATAGATAGATAGGAGATAGATAGATAGATAGATAGATAGATAGATAGGAGATAGATAGATAGATAGATAGATAGATAGATAGATAGATAGATAGATAGATAGGAGATAGATAGATAGATAGATAGATAGATAGATAGATAGGAGATAGATAGATAGATAGGAGATAGATAGATAGATAGATAGATAGATAGATAGATAGGAGATAGATAGATAGATAGATAGATAGATAGATAGATAGGAGATAGATAGATAGATAGATAGATAGATAGATAGGAGATAGATAGATAGATAGATAGATAGATAGGAGATAGATAGATAGATAGATAGATAGATAGGAGATAGATAGATAGATAGATAGATAGATAGATAGGAGATAGATAGATAGATAGATAGATAGATAGGAGATAGATAGATAGATAGGAGATAGATAGATAGATAGATAGATAGATAGATAGGAGATAGATAGATAGATAGATAGATAGATAGATAGATAGATAGATAGATAGGAGATAGATAGATAGATAGATAGATAGGAGATAGATAGATAGAAGATAGATAGATAGATAGGAGATAGATAGATAGATAGATAGATAGATAGATAGGAGATAGATAGATAGATAGGAGATAGATAGGAGATAGATAGATAGGAGATAGATAGATAGATAGATAGATAGATAGATAGATAGATAGGAGATAGATAGGAGATAGATAGATAGATAGATAGGAGATAGATAGATAGATAGATAGGAGATAGATAGATAGATAGATAGATAGGAGATAGATAGATAGATAGATAGATAGATAGATAGATAGGAGATAGATAGATAGATAGATAGATAGATAGAGATATCTAGTTGTTTTGTGTATAGAGGTCCTGCTGTAATATATATATATAAGGCCGTCCAGTGGCCGAGCCAGAGTCACCGCCATTCACCAGGAAGACAGACGGAGAGAAGACACTTCACACTCCCTAATGTCAGCGACCTGAACTTCCTACAGGAACAATTCCCTGCCGTCCCATCCGCCCCTATATACCCGGCCCTCTGTATGGGAAAAAAGGAGATCACTTAGGATGAACGTGGCCAAGAGTCATGTGTGGGAAAGATGGATTTGGGTTTTATGAAAAGCATATGGCTCCAGATCATTACAATTAACCAGAGCCTCAGGAGTCACATAAATCCATCACAGTGTATCAAAGGAGATGAGGTACAAGGAGCTATGGGGGTATCTATTATTCACTCTATGGCTCTGCAGGGATAGTAGTTATATTCTTGTATATAGGGAGCAGTATTATAGTAGTTATATTCTTGTATATAGGAGCAGTATTATAGTAGTTATATTCTTGTACATAGGGAGCAGTATTATAGTAGTTATATTCCTGTATATAGGAGCAGTATTATAGTAGTTATATTCTTGTATATAGGAGCAGTATTATAGTAGTTATATTCTTGTATATAAGAGCAGTATTATAGTAGTTATATTCTTGTATATAGGAACAGTATTATAGTAGTTATATTCTTGTATATAGGAGCAGTATTATAGTAGTTATATTTCTGTATATGGGGGCAGTATTATAGTAGTTATATTCTTGTATATGGGGCAGTATTATAGTAGTTATATTCTTTTGAACCCCTTATACACCAGCCAAGCCAGCTTACTGCATATCCTGTAATATGACTTGGCTGTGTATGGTGCGTAACTCCCCATGGCCACATGTCTTCATGTCTTTAGGATCCATCAGCAGAACAGGGATAATCCCAGACATCAATATTGCTAAATTTAACAGTGAAATATCGTGATGATTTCTCTGTCTTTAGAATAATGGCCAAGGAGTCCTTGTATAGAAAGAAAACATCTAACAGCGCTAGTAAACAGGATGCTTTAGACTTAGAGAAGATGTAGTACATCATGGCAAACAATCATTCATTTTATGCCATTGTCTTTTTAATAGGCTCATAAAACAATTATTTGACTGGCATAGATTCCTACATGTGCTCAACACCATGTTATGTGACAGGCGATAAAACCCTATCCCTCCGCTGTGTTCATTTATATTTCAACTTGTAATATCCAGTGCTGTTGGGCACAATCCCAGAATCAAGAAATCTGTGCATATTGGGCAGTGCCAGGACGATCAAGACAACAACCATAGTCTTAACTAGAGATGAGCAAAGCGAATCTGGAGAATTAAAATTCTCTGCGAATTGGGCCGTCAATTCGCTTCATTCTGCAAGGCGATCTCCCGCCAGTCACAAACTGGTGGCTGCACATGCTGTCTGGAGCGTCACTGGGTGGGAGGAAGAGATTAACCATAATCCTTAGCGCCCATCCAATTAGCGGCAGGCTCCTCTGTGATGTCAGCACCTCCCACTTTTCCTCTATATAAGGTGGTTCGGTAACGGAGGCGGCCAGTCGGCTGTGTGTGGAGGAGAGAACAGGATGGTAACAGGCAGTTATAGCAGAGTAGGGAGAGACTAACAGAGCGATATAGGGACAGAGAGGAGAGACTAACAGAGCAATATAGGGACAGAGAGGAGAGGATAAGAGGGCTGATTGTGGGGGATTGTTGTAGCTGCCAACCAAGTGTCCAGTTTACCAAGTAACTGGGTGCCTATAGGAATTCACTGGGACCAGTGAAGACACAGGGGGAGATTTTATATTATATATAGGAGAAGGGAGGGCACCACAAAAATAACAGAAAGAACAGGGGTGCTGCAGAACTAAATACTGAACTGTAAATGTAAAAAAAATGTAAAATGGTCCCTGACGAAGTCGCACTGTGCGACGCAACGCGTTGGGCGGTTCTTTCCCATTTTGTCCATTTATATTGGCTGCGGCACAGGTTGTATTCATCAGTCCTTCTTTTTCCTTGGGACTAGTGTATGTTTGTACTTTAGCCTGTCTGTCTATAGGGGAAAGTGGCAGTTTACTATGCACTTGTGATACTTTATTTTTGCACTACCTGCACTTTGCCTCTATACACAGCAACTTATCATCTCCTCTTTCCTTATTGTGGGATTTAGGCAGCTTACGTGCTGCCACCTTGTGGACAATGGTTTTAGTGCGACTTATCATGGTATGCACTATATGCACTTGTTTTTAAATGTTTTTATGTTTGTGTCTGTACTTCAATAAACTTATATTTTTGATATATTACTTTGGGTGTGCTGGTTCAGTACTTTCTTTCCCTTTTTTTACATTTACAGTACAGGGGGAGATTTATCAAACATGGTGTAAGGTGAAACTGGCTCAGTTGCCCCTAGCAACCAATCAGATTCCACCTTTCATTTTCCAAAGAGTCTGTGAGGAATGAAAGGTGGAATCTGATTGGTTGCTAGGGGCAACCAAGCCAGTTTCACTTTACTCCATGTTTGATAAATCTCCCCCACAGTCCCTATTATTAACTCTCTCGACACTGTAAACTCCTAATGAGTTATACCAATTTACTGGGATCAGTGAATGGAGCGTGCACCTTACATAATCAGTGCTCGCACTCCACTCCTACTGTGTTATACAAGTTGGGCTTTATTAGATTGGATGTGACTGGCTGATTGACATTTTTTTTAAATTGTGATTTTCCAATTTAACATGCGTTAACAAATTCGCCATTCTGTAATTGTCCCAGTATTGTAGCTACTATAGTTTTGCTATTTTTTTAAAAAATTGTTAAGATTTGATTCACGAATATTAAGGGTACGTTCACACATACCGGATCCGCAGCGGATTTCTCACTGCGAATTCGCAGCAAGACCCGCTGCGGATCCCTGCCCAGTAAACTCTATGGGCAGACAAACTCGCAGCAGGATGCACATCCCGCTGCGAGTTTGTCCGCAGCCCGCCCCGTTAACCCTTCGGCCGCCGGAGCCTATACTTCACCTGGTCCCAGCTCCGGCTTGCTTTGAGGCTCCCGATGTCTTCAGCCCATCAGTGTGCTGTGGCAGGGCAGCACACTTATTGCCAAGCGGGATGGGCCGAGAACCCCCGAAGCAAGCCTAAACGGGGACCAGGTGATGTATAGGCT
Source organism: Dendropsophus ebraccatus (assembly GCF_027789765.1). Classification (NCBI taxonomy): domain Eukaryota; kingdom Metazoa; phylum Chordata; class Amphibia; order Anura; family Hylidae; genus Dendropsophus; species Dendropsophus ebraccatus. The sequence continues at coordinate 124,425,653 of NC_091459.1, forward strand.
TTGGTGGTCGAAGGGTTAACGGGGCGGGCTGCTGACAAGCTTGCAGCGGGATGTGTGAGTTTGTCTGCCCATAGAGTTTACTGGGCAGAGATCCGCAGCGGGTCTCTCTGCGAATTTGCTGAGAGAAATCCGCTGCAGATCCGGTACGTGTGAACGCACCCTAAGGAATTTGACCCAAAATTCGTTAAGCTTGCGAAACAAATTCCCGGCTGCTTCACTTATCTCTAGTCTTGGGGGATCTTGCTGGGAGATCTTGCAAGAAAGCAAACTAAACAATAAGTAGGCTTTGAATTGTGCTTCATATTACTGTATAGCTGGATGATATACAGTCCTCTTGTTTATACGTAGGAATAGTGAAAGGAATAAGACAAGTGATGAAAGGCAGAAGCATCAATGTGAGGAGGAGGAGGGGGAGCAGCAAGGAGCTGGAGCCATTTCTAGGTAAGGAGTCGGACTACAAGGGAAATCTACAAAGGAGCAATAGATGTGTGATGGATCTGAACCCAGGTACTGATGGAAATACATCCCCTGCATCATCCCCTTCAAGATAACTGATATGGTGAGATATATGATAAAGACATCATCTACCTTTAATAAAGGGGTTAATGCGCATTGGAAAAATAGATCTGCTTTCTTATCAATAACAGTCACACCTGTTCACAGGTTGTATATCGTATTGTAATGCTGCGTTTACACGGAGGGATAATTCGCCCGATCGTACGATTAAAGTTATCGAAAGAACAATTTTTTTTTTTTAGAACGATCAGCGTTTAGGCGGAACTATATATTGTACGGAAAAATCGTTTTGCGATTGCTTAGGCCTATCTCGCACATAGGTAAAATCGGTGAACGACTGTTTACACAGAACGATCTGTGAATTTTTTGCGAACGACGATTTAAGAACATGTTGTAGTTATCAAAATGAACGATTTCTCGCTCGTCGCTTGATCGTTTGCTGCGTTTACACGTACGATTATCGTTCGAATTCGATCGTTCGAATATCGTTATTGTAAACGCAGCATCACTAAACTTCATTAACGTGAAAGGCACTGCGCTGCACTACCATGGGCACTATAGAGGAGGCAGACAGGCTCACAGACTGTAGCTATACAGGTCCGTATATAGATATTTTAAGATAGATAGATGTTAGATAGATAGGAGATAGATAGATAATAGATAGATAGATAGATAGATAGATAGATAGATAGATAGATAGATAGATAGATAGGAGATAGATAGATAGGAGATAGATAGATAGATAGATAGATAGGAGATAGATAGATAGATAGATGATAGATAGATAGATAGATAGATAGATAGATAGATAGATAGATAGAAGAATGATAGATAGATAGATAGATAGATAGATAGATAGATAGATAGATAGATAGGAGAAAGAAAGATAGATAGATAGAAGATAGATAGATAGATAGATAGATAGATAGATAGAAGAAAGATAGATAGATAGATAGATAGATAGATAGATAGATAGATAGATAGAAGATAGATAGATAGATAGATAGATAGATAGATAGATAGATAGGAGATAGATAGATAGATGATAGATGCTTTGTTAACTGAATATTATTTCCTACATAGAACAATATACTGTCCCACCATCTATCTGTATACTGTTCTATCATCTACTGTAGCAGTATACTGTTTGGCCATCTAGCTGTATACTGTTCTTTCATCTATCTGTATACTATTCGTCCATCTAGCTGTATACTGTTCAGCAACCTAGCTGTATACTGTAGCAGTATGGTCAGGGATGGAGCAGAGTTAGTTGCAGCAATCATTGTACGAGGAGACATACAGTAATAATGACAGCCATAAGCGTCCCCCTCTATAAGGAGAGGAAACACCGGGTGATCGTCATTCTAACAATCTGGGGATCATTCACTGCCGGCCGCTGTATTGTGAAATGAAGAAACTATCTTGTATCATTTTTCACACTTAAAGAACAAGTGGGGTCAGCCATGAAGAGTAATTTAAGGAGTCAGAGGATGACCCTCCAAACAATCATACCAGTCCAATCCCATGAAAGCGTATGGAATAGATATTAATAAGACGGCAATGAGGGCTTTCCTGTGACATCTCAAAGGGGGAGACATTTTTTGAATATTTTTGTCTCCTATTTTTATACATTTGGCAGAGGATTGTAAGGACATACTGGACGGGTAATAGCATTCTACACAGAATAAAAGCCTGTCCTGCTATCTATCCCTAGCGCCTCACTTACTATACTATTTTATTAGAGGAACATTTTTTGGTGGGGAAAAAACAACAACAACAACATTCTCTTTAACCCTTTAAGGTTATGGCTCTTTTTTTGTAGTTTTCTTTTTGTTGTTTCCTCAGACAGATAAGAACTTTTTACAGGCTTCCTTTGTGTCACTATAAAATGTCATGTGAAACTGAAACAAGTTTTGTGAGGCGAAAGAAAAAATAATAAATCAAAAACTATTTTTGTGTGGGGTTTTAGGCTATGGTCACACGTAGTATAAGACCAGCCATTCAGTGACCCGGCCGGGTCACGGAATGGCCGGTCTCAGATAAGTACCGGCCGGATGATCTTTAGCGATCTTTAGCGCGTCTGCATCAGAACTCTCCACTGCACACAATTGAGTGTGCGGCCGGAGCCGCTCGCTCCACTGTGTGCACTGACAGGGTTTTCTGCGGCCGCTATTCATTGAATAGCAGCCGCAGAAAACTGACATGTCAGTTTCTCACGGTGCTGCTAGGGATCCCAGTCGGAGCGTATATAATGCGTATACACTCCGGCCGGGATTCCTTCAGCCTGCAGCACAACGTAAGTACTGCGGAAATCCGTTGTGTGAACATACATAGTCTTACTGTGCAATAGAAGTCACATTAGTCTAGTCTGTTTTTACAGTAATACAATTTATGTCTTACTACTTCATAAAAATTAAAACCTTTCCGTATTATGATAGATTTTAACTTTTTTTTTTTTCCGGGAGGCAATGTGACAAAAAAAAAAACAGCAATTCCATTTTTTAATTTTTAATAATACTATGGCTTGTACAGTAGACTGCAATATATACTGTATGTACTGCCGAACGCCTATTCTAGGCGGCCTATTAAGCTGCTGTGCACTAGGAGAGAGAAATCCATGGTAGAAAACCACAACATGGTTGTTTGTTCATGTGGGAAATTTCTACTACATATGGTTTGTGTATCCCAAACACCATCTATGTGGATTGTACTATACTGTGGACTATACTTGGGGAGATGAATATATATTAAAAACCTGTAGCAAATGGCTCAGTTACACCAGTTCTGTAGGGAGGAACGGGCCCAAATTCCTGGCAACTATAGTGAGAAGCTTGTGGAAGGATATGCCAAAGGTTTGACCCAAGTCCTACAATTTAAGGGCAGTGGTACCAAATGCTAATGAAATGTATGTAAACTTTTGCCTTGCAGAATGTAATAAAAATGCATTTAAAAGTCTCTCTTTCTCTCTTTCATTATCCTGGCATTTGGCAAATATACCGTATTTTTCTCTTTATAGGACGCGCCTTTTGATAAGACGCACCCCTGATTTCAGGGGGGAAAATAGAAAAAAAATATTTTGCTCATTGTCACAGTTTGGAGATAGCAGCAGTGTGATTGGTGCCAATCCCCCCCATATAGTGCCCCACATAGTAGCCAATGCCCCCATACAGTGCCCCATATAGTAGCCAGTGCCCCCATATAGTGCCCCAGATAGTAGCCAATGCCCCCATACAGTGCCCCCATATAGTAGCCAATGCCCCCATACAGTGCCCCCATATAGTAGCCAATGCCCCCATACAGTGCCCCCATATAGTAGCCAATGCCCCCATATAGTAGCCAATGCCCCCCATGGTAGCCAATGCCCCCATACAATGCCCCCCATGGTAGCCAATGCCCCCATACAGTGCCCCCCATGGTAGCCAATGCCCCCATACAATGCCCCCCATGGTAGCCAATGCCTCCATACAGTTCCTCCATATAGTAGCCAGTGCCCCCATATAGTAGCCAGTGCCCCCATATAGTAGCCAATCCCCCCTGCGACCAGAAAAACAACAAACAGGCTACTCACCTGTCCGCCGGCCCCAGCAGCTCCTCTCCCGACACTCCGGTCTCCCGTCATCCTCCGGCACAGGCAGCGGAGCGGAGAGATACTGCCGCTGCAGAACACTTCCAGGACACAGGCAGCTTCTCTGTACCCCACTGCCTGTACCCGGAGGATGACGGGAGACCGGAGTGTCGGGAAAGGAGCTGCTGGGGCCGGCGGAGAGGTGAGTAGGACAGCGATCCCCTCCGCCCGCCCAGCCGGCCCCCTCCATCGCCGCTTAGCCGATCAGGAGCCCAGGAAAGTGCTGCTCATTGCACTTTCCTGGGCTTCTGATCGGCTGTCAGCTGAGCGGGGATAGAAGGGGCGGGCGGAGGGGGTCGCTCAGGGCCGCTCACTATGCATATGCATAGTGAGCGGCAATACAGGGGGCGGGCGGGACGGCTTCCATGCGGTGCTCAGCACTGCTTGGGAGCCGTCTTCGCTTTATAGGACGCACTTAGTTTTTCCTCCCACTTTGGGAGGAAAAAAAGTGCATCTTATAAAGCAAAAAATACGGTAAATGATTTTGGTAACCGTAATTGACTTAAAAGGTGTAATCTGATTTCATGTTAGATAGTAAGAAAAACAAGCATATGTTTTATATATATATTTATATAGTGTATGTAAATTTATATACATCAAGGGACAGGACTGTGGAGGTAATCTCTTCATAGCTGTAACCCCTTTCTTCCAGTCAGAGAGTGCTGTGTGTATGTGCCCACATATGTCCTGCTCATTCCTGCCTGCAGTCTCCTGCAGTCAGCCCTTGTGTTTTCCATCCTCTCCATTCCTGCTATAATGTGCCTGCACTTACACTCAGCTATACACACTGCTGCTATAATGTACCTGCACTTACACTCAGCTATACACATTGTTGCTATAATATGCCTGCACTTACAGTCAGCTACACACACTCCTGCTAAAATGTGCCAGCACTCACACTCAGCTATACACACTGCTGCTATAATGTGCCTGCACTTACACTCAACTATACACACTGCTGCTATGTGCCTGCACTCACACTCAGCTATACACACTGCTGCTATAATGTGCCTGCACTTACACTCAGCTATACACACTGCTGATATTATATGCCTGCACTTACACTCAGCTATACACACTGCTGATATTATATGCCTGCACTTACACTCCATTGCTGTCATGTGACCACACAGACCTCTGACAGCAGCCCTGCTTTTCTATTCTAGCCTGTTGTACTACACTACTGCATTATGGGGATCTGCAGTTCCATCCTCTATCTACAAACTGCTGCTGTTTTTTAGGTTTATGCCCTTACTATACATTATACTCCACATGCTGATGGCTATACTGTACAGGAACTTATAATATCACATATTCAGCTGTTTTTCATTGTTTGATTCATCTGTTCTACATGTTATTCCGAATTAAAAAAAAATATTAACATATTAACATTATTAACATTATTTTGGGTTGTGGAACCAATTGTCTGAATTTACATGATTTCTTATGGGAAAATTTGCTTTGGTTTAAGAGTGGATTTGGATTACAAGCGCGGCCCTGGAACAAATTATGCTATTAATCCAAGGCACCACTGTGTATATAGAGAAAGAGAGTAAAATTCCTTCATTTCTTGCCGATAACATATTATAGGGATATGATGTCACTTTCTATGATAGGAACACTCCTGGTGTGAATAGGATCTATAAGGTGTCAGATAATCTGGTCACAGCAAAGTATACAATACTTTGTGGATTATGCTGAGGCAGGCGAGGGCTCTGTATACTGTGTATAGTGTGCCTGTCTGTGCAGCAGCTCCTCTCTCCGGAGGTGTGGTTTTCCCTGGATATTAAGGATCCCGCTAGACCCTGCAGAAGTCTGCCAGAGATTACCAGGACACACAGGAATACTGGAGCCGGGATTAGGAGAGGAGACGAAGACAAGGTAGGAATTTTATTAAGGCGGCAGATGTAATTTTATACTTTTATACTTTGTTTTATCTTTTTTTACGTGCAGAACAGATTTATGAAGCAGGAAATTTTCATCTTCCTGTTATTTTGCTTCTTGTCTATGAAGTTTCATATCCAGATGGTGTTCAGCTGCAGGACTGTCCCTAACAATGGGGTTATGTATGGATACTATATGGGGTTATGTATGGATACTATATGGGGTTATGTATGGATACTATATGGGGTTATGTATGGATACTATATGAGGTTATGTATGGATACTATATGGGGTTATGTATGGATACTATATGGGGTTATGTATGGATACTATATGGGGTTATGTATGGATACTATATGAGGTTATGTATGGATACTATATGAGGTTATGTATGGATACTATATGGGGTTATGTATGGATACTATATGAGGTTATGTATGGATACTATATGAGGTTATGTATGGATACTATATGGGGTTATGTATGGATACTATATGAGGTTATGTATGGATACTATATGGGGTTATGTATGGATACTATATGGGGTTATGTATGGATACTATATGGGGTTATGTATGGATACTGTATGGGGTTATGTATGGATACTATATGGGGTTATGTATGGATACTATATGGGGTTATGTATGGGTACTATATGGGGTAATGTATGGATACTATATGGGGTTATGTATGGATACTATATGGGGTTATGTATGGGTACTATATGGGGTTATGTATGGATACTATATGGGGTTATGTATGGGTACTATATGGGGTTATGTATGGATACTATATGGGGTTATGTATGGATACTATATGGGGTTATGTATGGATACTATATGAGGTTATGTATGGTTACTATATGGGGTTATGTATGGATACTATATGGGGTTATGTATGGATACTATATGGGGTTATGTATGGATACTATATGGGGTTATGTATGGATACTATATGGGGTTATGTATGGATACTATATGGGGTTATGTATGGATACTATATGGGGCTATGTATGGATACTATATGAGGTTATGTATGGATACTATATGGGGTTATGTATGGATACTATATGGGGTTATGTATGGATACTATATGGGGTTATGTATGGATACTATATGGGGTTATGTATGGTTACTATATGGGGTTATGTATGGTTACTATATGGGGTTATGTATGGATACTATATGGGGTTATGTATGGTTACTATATGGGGTTATGTATGGATACTATATGGGGTTATGTATGGATACTATATGGGGTTATGTATGGATACTATATGGGGTTATGTATGGATACTATATGGGGTTATGTATGTATACTATATGGGGTTATGTATGGATACTATATGGGGTTATGTATGGATACTATATGGGGTTATGTATGGATACTATATGGGGTTATGTATGGAAACTATATGGGGTTATGTACAGTATGGATACTATATGAGGTTATGTATGGATACTATATGGGGTTATGTATGGATACTATATGGGGTTATGTATGGATACTATATGGGGTTATGTATGGTTACTATATGGGGTTATGTATGGATACTATATGGGGTTATGTATGGATACTATATGAGGTTATGTATGGATACTATATGAGGTTATGTATAGATACTATATGGGGTTATGTACAGTATGGATACTATATGGGGTTATGTATGGATACTATATGGGGTTATGTATGGATACTATATGGGGTTATGTATGGATACTATATGGGGTTATGTATGGATACTATATGAGGTTATGTATGGATACTATATGAGGTTATGTATAGATACTATATGGGGTTATGTACAGTATGGATACTATATGAGGTTATGTATGGATACTATATGGGGTTATGTATGGATACTATATGGGGTTATGTATGGATACTATATGGGGTTATGTATGGATACTATATGGGGTTATGTATGAATACTATATGGGGTTATGTATGGATACTGTATGGGGTTATGTATAGATACTATAGAGTGCTGTCTTACTTTGTGTTTACAAGATGAACTTGGTGAAAAATATCTGTCATATACTCCTGTAGTAAATCATAGGTTGGATGCATTGGAATCAGCAATGTTTGAAGAACTACACATACCACCTAGGGGTATAGAAGCGAGTGTACTCCAGGCTGGTTATACTGGTTAAACACTAGAAAGTGTTGCTGGGTCTTGTGGTTCTTGAAGGGATACGGGTTACTGACGCAGCACATTTCATGGTCTGAGGGTAGAATTATAGAGCAGTGATCCCAACCTGCAGCTGCTGTAAATTACAACTCTCATCGTGTACTTGCAGCCCTGGAAGCGGGTATTCCCATCTCCACTAATATAGATATGCTTGTAGAGCGCTCCAAGTTAAAGATTCTTAGCAAATTTGTCTCCTTCTCCTGATATGCTGCTTTTACCCTCCTGTTGTTGACAGCTTGTTGTCTAGGTTATTGACTACCACTCTGCTCTAAAAGCAGTGGTCTGGCAGGTGTATATACAGCTATAATGTAGATGTATGGAGCTTTGATGTATACCTACTGTCTAAGATATTAATATGTATACTAGATCTATATATACACCATCCAAACCACTGCTTTTAGAGCAGGGTGGTGGTCTGTAACTTAGACCACAAAAATTTCTCCAAGACAGCATTCCAACATATCGTTCAAAAACATTAGCAACTTTTTGGTAACAACCTTTTTCAATCAGTGAACGGAGTATGTTCCTGGGTGCCTTATATCACACAGTGATGTCACAGCACAGGGATAATACACACAGTGATGTCACAGTACAGGGATAATACACAGTGATGTCACAGTACAGGGATAATACACACAGTGATGTCACAGTACAGGGATAATACACACAGTGATGTCACAGTACAGGGATAATAAACTAAAGTGATGTCACAGTACAGGGATAATACACACAGTGATGTCACAGTACAGGGATAGTACACACAGTGATGTCACAGTACAGGGATAATACACACAGTGATGTCACAGTACAGGGATAATACACACAGTGATGTCAGTACAGGGATAATACACACAGTGATGTCACAGTACAGGGATAATACACAGTGATGTCACAGTACAGGGATAATACACACAGTGATGTCACAGTACAGGGATAATACACACAGTGATGTCAGTACAGGGATAATACACAGTGATGTCACAGTACAGGGATAATACACAGTGATGTCACAGTACAGGGATAATACACACAGTGATGTCACAGTACAGGGATAATACACACAGTGATGTCACAGTACAGGGGTAATACACACAGTGATGTCACAGTACAGGGAGAATACACACAGTGATGTCACAGTACAGGGAGAATACACACAGTGATGTCACAGTACAGGGAGAATACACACAGTGATGTCACAGTACAGGGAGAATACACACAGTGATGTCACAGTACAGGGATAGTACACACAGTGATGTCACAGTACAGGGATAATACACACAGTGATGTCACAGTACAGGGATAATACACACAGTGATGTCAGTACAGGGATAATACACACAGTGATGTCACAGTACAGGGATAATACACAGTGATGTCACAGTACAGGGATAATACACACAGTGATGTCACAGTACAGGGATAATACACACAGTGATGTCAGTACAGGGATAATACACAGTGATGTCACAGTACAGGGATAATACACAGTGATGTCACAGTACAGGGATAATACACACAGTGATGTCACAGTACAGGGATAATACACACAGTGATGTCACAGTACAGGGGTAATACACACAGTGATGTCACAGTACAGGGAGAATACACACAGTGATGTCACAGTACAGGGAGAATACACACAGTGATGTCACAGTACAGGGAGAATACACACAGTGATGTCACAGTACAGGGAGAATACACACAGTGATGTCACAGTACAGGGAGAATACACACAGTGATGTCACAGTACAGGGAGAATACACACAGTGATGTCACAGTACAGGGATAATACACACAGTGATGTCACAGTACAGGGATAGTACACACAGTAATGTAAAGCTGTTGGGGTGGCCGCTATGCCCACTACCAGGGTATCTCTTCTTATTGATGTCCGGGCGGCTGTGGTGTCAGATTATCAGAATTTTCCTATATTATGTTATTCTGTCATTTCTAAGAGCAGTTACCTAATATATACAGCGGGGAGATAACAGAATTCCTGAATCCTCTGCGCTGCTGTGCAGGATTCCTATGAGAGCTACACTGACAGCACCCTTACCATCAAAGTGAGGGCCCAGAATATGCAGGATACAAATCTATACTTCTACATGTTATATACTCAGCTGAGTCCAGGAAGCTGAGATATGAGATGCTGTTCTTCTATGCTGCGGACTCTACCTTCAAACAGCAGCATAAATCTTAGCTTTCTTGTACCCTGAGTATGAATTAGTAGAGACATCAAAATCCATGATATCACTTGTATTGTCTGGCTCCATCCACACAAGTGTTAGCAGAGCTGAGTGTGTGGGATGTAGTTGACCTGGGTTTGTCACTCTAGTATTGGACTATGTTAGTGTTATCTGTCCTTACATGTTATATCGGGTTATTCGGCACCTGCTGTGGTGCAGGACCCCATATGTCCCCTATATGTCCCCCATATATCCCCTATATGTCCCCTATATGCAGTGCCCCAGCCGTGTTTTGGCTCGCAGTGTTGATGTTCCTGATATCTAATGTTAGGAACGTGCTGAAAGCCTTCCCATGTGTGCAGGAAATGGAAGTGACTAGCTGGACACCCTGCTGTTCAGGAAGACAGGATATTATGTGCTGAAATCCTCTGTGACCCCTGTGCTAGTCGTGTCTGTTCTCTCCATTTCATCATTATGGTACAGGACAATGTTTGTCATCCCAATGGACGTGGCCTTCTCCATACCCTGGATCTAACCTTCTCTCCTTAGTGAACCTATAGACATCTAACTGATGTGTGTGTTACAGTTAGCAGTGCTATACAGTACATACAGAATACTACCATAGAGTGCAGAAATAACAGCGTTATACAGTGCTTACAGAATACTACTACAGACTGCAGAAATAACAGCAGTATATAGTGCTTACAGAATACTACCATAGACTGCAGAAATAACAGTGTTATACAGTACTTACAAAATATTACTACATAAATAACAGCAGTATATAGTGCTTACAGAATACTACCATAGAGTGCAGAAATAACAGTGTTATACCGTGCTTACAGAATACGACCACAGAGTGCAGAAACAACAGCATTATACAGTGCTTAAAGAATACTACTACAGAGTGCAGAAATAGCAGTTATACAGTGCTTACAGAATACTACCATAGAGTGCAGAAATAACAGCATTATACAGTGCTTACAGAATACTACTACAGAGTGCAGAAATAACAGCGTTATACAGTGTTTACAGAATACTACTACAGAGTGCAGAAATAGCAGTGTTATACAGTGCTTACGGAATACTACCATAGAGTGCAGAAATAACAGCATTATACAGTGCTTACAGGATACTACCATAGAGTGCAGAAATAGCAGTGTTATACAGTGCTTACGGAATACTACCATAGAGTGCAGAAATAATAGCATTATATAGTGCTTACAGAATACTACCATAGAGTGCAGAAATAGCAGTGTTATACAGTGCTTACGGAATACTACCATAGAGTGCAGAAATAATAGCATTATATAGTGCTTACAGAATACTACTACAGAGTGCAGAAATAGCAGTGTTATACAGTGCTTACAGAATACTACCATAGAGTGCAGAAATAGCAGTGTTATACAGTGCTTACGGAATACTACCATAGAGTGTAGAAGTAATAGCATTATATAGTGCTTACAGAATACTACCATAGAGTGCAGAAATAACAGTGTATACCGTGCTTACAGAATACTACCATAGAGTGCAGAAATAACAGCAGTATACAGTGCTTACAGAATACTACCACAGAGTGCAGAAATAGCAGTGTTATACAGTGCTTACAGAATACTACTACAGAGTACAGAAATAACAGCAGTATACAGTGCTTACAGAATACTACTACAGAGTGCAGAAATAACTGCATTATACAGTGCTTACAGAATACTACCACAGAGTGCAGAAATAACAGTGCTATACAGTACTTACAGAATACTACCATAGAGTGCAGAAATAACAGCATTATACAGTGCTTACAGAATACTACTACAGAGTGCAGAAATAACAGTGTTATACAGTGCTTACAGAATACTACCATAGAGTGCAGAAATAACAGCAGTATACAGTGCTTACAGAATACTACCATAGAGTGCAGAAATAACAGTGTTATACCGTGCTTACAGAATACTACCATAGAGTGCAGAAATAACAGCAGTATACAGTGCTTACAGAATACTACCACAGAGTGCAGAAATAACAGCAGTATACAGTGCTTACAGAATACTACCATAGAGTGCAGAAATAACAGCAGTATACAGTGCTTACAGAATACTACTACAGAGTGCAGAAATAGCAGTGTTATACAGTGCTTACAGAATACTACTACAGAGTGCAGAAATAACAGTGTTATATAGTGCTTACAGGATACTACTATAGAGTGCAGAAATAACAGTGTTATACAGTGCATACAGAATACTACCATAGAGTGCAGAAATAACAGTGTTATACAGTGCATACAGAATACTACCATAGAGTGCAGAAATAACAGCAGTATACAGTGCTTACAGAATACTACCACAGAGTGCAGAAATAACAGTGCTATACAGTACTTACAGAATACTACTACAGAGTGCAGAAATAACAGTGTTATATAGTGCTTACAGAATACTACCACAGAGTGCAGAAATAACAGTGTTATACAGTGCTTACAGAATACTACCATAGAGTGCAGAAATAAGAGCAGTATACAGTGCTTACAGAATACTACCACAGAGTGCAGAAATAACAGCATTATACAGTGCTTACGGAATACTACCATAGAGTGCAGAAATAACAGCAGTATACAGTGCTTACAGAATACTACTACAGAGTGCAGAAATAGCAGTGTTATACAGTGCTTACAGGATACTACTACAGAGTGCAGAAATAACAGTGTTATACAGTGCTTACAGGATACTACCATAGAGTGCAGAAATAACAGTGTTATACAGTGCATACAGAATACTACCATAGAGTGCAGAAATAACAGCAGTATACAGTGCTTACAGAATACTACTACAGAGTGCAGAAATAACTGCATTATACAGTGCTTACAGAATACTACCATAGAGTGCAGAAATAACAGTGCTATACAGTACTTACAGAATACTACTAGAGAGCGCAGAAATAACAGTGTTATACAGTGCTTACAGAATACTACCATAGAGTGCAGAAATAACAGCAGTATACAGTGCTTACAGAATACTACCATAGAGTACAGAAATAACAGCAGTATACAGTGCTTACAGAATACTACTACAGAGTGCAGAAATAACAGCAGTATACAGTGCTTACAGAATACTACCACAGAGTGCAGAAATAACAGTGCTATACAGTACTTACAGAATACTACTACAGAGTGCAGAAATAACTGTTATACAGTGCTTAAAGAATACAACTAAAGAGTACTAGAGAACTGAAATAATAATTGCATACAGGGCCCAAGTGTGGCAAATAAAATGCTGTCAAGTGATGTTAAAATAATAGCAACATATAGTGCACAGAACCATATAACAGTGCCATACAGAGCCCAAATACTATTTACTGTACACAGATAACAGTATGTAGTACATGCTTGCCAGTACTATCTACTGCTTACATGATATTAACATGCAGGGCTCATAAACTAACCACCACAGTGACTATATAATACCGTAACACAGTGCACAGATAACAGTATCATTCACTTCCCATACATCAGCAATAGCCCACAGATACTTTCTTGCAGTAGTGGCTCAGCGCCAACCCATGCCCCTTATGTCAGTGGATAATAGGGAGAGAAGCCCCCCTCCCCGACTGATGGTTGTGCCGTCAGCGTCTCCCACCTCACTAGGTGTCTCCCTGCACATTCCTTTTGGGTGTTCTAATCCCCGGTCCTTCCAGTTCACTATCAGGAGGACGGTTACTAATCCGCTAATATGTCTCTATGTAATCGCACTCCTGGCTGATTTATGGCCGATCACTGCGCCAAACACCTTGTAAATATACAGTTTCCTGGAGAAATTAAATTGTCTGATAAAAAAAGAGTTTGAGAACTCCAGTAACTTCAGAGCAGAACTCTAAGGGAAGAAGTCATAGTAATCAGCAAACTATACCCAAAAGTGTCCTGCTATCTATCTATCTCATATCTGTCTACCTACAGTATCTATCTATCTATCTATCTATCTATCTATCTATCTATCTCATATCGGTTTACCTACAGTATCTATCTATCTATCTATCTATCTATCTATCTATCTATCTATCTATCTATCTATCCAGAAAGATAGATAGGAGATAGATAGATAGGAGATAGATAGATAGATAGATAGATAGATAGATAGATAGATAGATAGGAGATAGATAGGAGATAGATAGGAGATAGATAGATAGGAGATAGATAGATAGATAGATAGATAGATAGATAGATAGATAGATAGATAGATAGATAGGAGATAGATAGATAGATAGATAGATAGGAGATAGATAGATAGATAGATAGAAGATAGACAGATGTATAGATAGATAGATAGATAGATAGATAGATAGATAGATAGATAGAAGATAGACAGATGTATAGATAGATAGGAGATAGATAGATAGATAGATAGATAGATAGATAGATAGGAGATAGATAGATAGATAGATAGATAGGAGATAGATAGATAGGAGATAGATAGATAGATAGATAGATAGATAGATAGATAGATAGATAGGAGATAGATAGATAATACAGAGTACAGAATATTCTGATAAATACCATATAACATATAGAGGACAGTATACAGTATATACAGCAGTAGTTTGGACGCTGACAATCACATCTTGCTCCGATTACCGCCTCTCAGCCATTTCCCGGTACATGTACTGTATGTCTGGTATCCGCACCACCATGACCTTTGTTCTCCTCTTAGTAGCGGAATCTCAGACATGAAGTTAGAAGCTTTATGTGTAAATTATGTCTGAGCCCCTACATTGCTCCTTCCTGATCCTTCCTCCTCTGGGGTCTTAGGACATGGGCACAGCCTACTTCTCATCTTCGAGACCCCTCACCTGTTAGGGGAAACTTTATTCCACAGTTTTCCATATCAACAAAGTAGAGAAAACCTTTAAGAAATGTCTTTTTCATGGATTAGACCATGGGTCTCCAAACTGCGGCCCTCCAGCTGTTGTGAAACCACAATTCCCATCATGCCTGGACAGCTAAAGCTTTGGATTTGGCTGTCCAGGCATGATGGGAAATCTAGTTTAGCAACAGCTGGAGGGCCGCAGTTTGGAGACCCATGGATTAGACCATTGTTGTTACATAGGAGGAGACGCTCTCTACTATCAGGGTAAAAGCTCCATACTGACCACCTGAGGCCAAGACTGACCACAATGTTAGTGACCGTAATTCTAACGTTGGTGCAAGGTGCAAATTCTTAATAGAACTGGACTAAACCTATGAAGTTTTCCTCTATCAGTTGTGATCGGAAGGATGGACGTCCATATGATGGCTGCTTTGTTTTATGTGACAACCATGATTGGTCCATTACTGAGGTCCCTTCAGATCCTGAGGCCCCTTGTTCAGCTGTTACATTCAGGATCACAATGTGTATACCAATGTTTTTGGCGTTGAAGTCAGTGGAGCCACCAATTTTACCAAGTTTACAGAGCTCATTGGGTTCCACCAATCAGGATATGATGAAAGACAACCCTGGGCTGGCCATACATAGAAACATGCTGGGGGAGCCATCACCCCAATCCTAAGGCAATTCCCAGCCGTGCATCCAGGATCATAGCGCCATGATGCTTGTTGTGCTGCCTGCTCACACAACTCCATCATTCATATAAGTCAAAAGAGCCACGTTAAAACTCATCCAGGATAACTTTGTTGTGACTGTGGGGTCGTGGCCACTTATGAGTTGCAACATGACCTCACTTAGTTGGATAAGTGATGAAGATGCATTATGACATGCTGTGCAACCAGGCAGACACATGGTGGCCTCCCAGCTAATGCCAGATCTATTGGCTCTCAGTGGGATAAACTGCTACCGGAGGCCTCTGGAAGAGGCCTCCATACTATAATGGACTTCAAAGTTCCAGCAGTAGACAACCCGGTTTGGAGGGGACTTTAGAAGCAAGCACCTTTTGGATGGTGACAAATAACCTACTAGACCTTATGTATATGATGAGGATGGAATGTGAACCATGTGAATAAAAGAAGCACTTTCTGTATGGGGGTCAGCCCTTAAAATTTTTAGCCCTTTGTAAAAAAAACCAAAAAAAAAAACCCACAACACATACAACAATATTACTAAAACTCCAGTGAAGTGAATGGAAGTCATTGTAGAATGTTGGCAGACCGTATAAACAGTTTTCAATTTAAACGGTCCTTGTTGCCCATAGCAACCAATCACAATTTTACATTTTTAAAAATATCAACCAAACTGAAGGAGTGCTGCCATTGGCTACTTATAGACCATTACCTAAACATCCCGGCGTTGTTTGCCATCACTCTATGAATTAATGGCAGTGTAGTTTTATTGTGGATTTCCCCTTTAAGAGAAGCGTGACTGCTCAGACAGGGTAATCAGGCTATTAAAAGGAAAAAAAAAAAAAAAAAAAGAAGAAATTTCAGATTTGTGTTTATATAAAAGAAGGTTTTGTGTATATGACATTTTCCAAGTGACTGAGGGAAATTTCACATGAAAACTGAGGCCATGCTGGTGTGGGAGCGTCAGCAGCCCTTATCTCGTGAGCGCAGCTCTGGGGACACAATTCTCCGCCGTTACATTCTGTAATGTCAATAGTTTCACAGGGAGATATTGCGAGTTACGTAAAGATTGTCTACCCCACATTGTCTGCAGTTCCTTTTCAGATGAATGCTCTATTTTTAGGCCCTCATTTTCTCCTCCATTGTGTATGGCGTGCACCGGGTGACCACCAGCCAGGGGGGGACCTTCTCATAAAGGAACAGACAATGTCAGCAAGAGATTTCAGCCCATGTTTATCTCTTTTATATTAAAGGGGTCGTTCACTATATCGGCCTATACTCACACCTGACCACAGAATTGTGCAGTAGTGATCATCTGTTTCTATAGAGATGAGCTGTAATACCCATTTCCTATCCATAGAATGAGAAAATCGCCCAGAATATGTCAGCCCCCCCTCTATCATATATGATGGGAAATGTGATTTTATTCCAAAGGCCAGATCTCTACAGCGCCATGTAGTGTAGTATGTATTAGGCCACGTTCACACAACGTATGACACTGGCCGTTCTTATTTTTCATTTCTATTGAATTGGGATGCAGGCGCATGTATGTGCGCCCACATCCCAATACACCATTGCACCATTCACCATTATTCAATAAATAGCATCCGCACAAAACTGACATGCTAGGGATCCCAGCCAGCTGTGATTCCATAGACTGCAGCATAATGAAAATGTTCTATTAATCACGTCCATTTTTAAAAATCGGCAACAATGGCCGTGATTAATAGAACATTTACGTTTTGTGAATGTAGCCTTATAGGCCATGTTCACACGTTGTATACACCGCCATTCAGTGATCTGGCCGGTGTCTGAGAAGATCATCTTTACTACCACTGAATTCAGATGCGGGCGTATCCGTGCGGGCTCGCATCCGAATTCCCCGCTGCTCACAGTGGAGCGTATGGCCGGAGCCGCACGCTCCATTGTGTGAACTGACTGGTCAGTTTCTTGCGGCGCTGCTAAGGATCCCGGCCGGAGTGTACACTATGGGCCACATGTATCATCCGGCGAACGGATGATTTTCGGCGGAAAGTGCCGATTTGCGTATTTTTTTATACGCAAATGGCCGATTTGCGAATAAAATATTCGCAAATCGGCACTTTCCGCCGAGTACGCCAGGGGGCGGAAAGGGGGCGGAAAAGGGGCGGAAAGTGGGCGGAACGGAGGGCGCAGACTCAGAGTCCGTGCGATTTATCATCCGTTCCGCCAAAATGTACGCCGAAAACCTACTCCAGTCCTCAGCTGGCGTAGGTTTTCGGCGGTGCGCAACGGCGCACACGGGATTTATGTAGAGGCAGTCCGCCTCTACATAAATCTCCGTAGCGCCGGAGCTGCGGGGGCATTTTTACGTCCGGCGTAAAAAACGCCGGACTTAATAAATGCCTCCCTATGTGTATACACTCCAACTGGGATTCTATAGAGGGCAGCACAATGTAAGCTAAGTAGTAATCACGGCCGTTGTTGCAAATATGTATATGTACAGTGTATTGTAATGCATTATAGAGTATTGTAGTGCTGTGTAGTGTAACGTAACCTATTATAGTGTAATATATCATAGTATAGTGAAATGTATTGTAGTACTGTGTAGTGTAGTAGACTGTATTGTAGTTTAATGTAGCATATGGTGTAATGTATAGTAGTGTTGCGGATTGTTGTGTAGTGTAGTATATTGTATTGTAGAGTAGTATACTGTATTGTATTGTGGTGGATTGTAATGTTGCTTAGTGTAGTGCATTGTAGTATACCGTATTGTAATGTAGTATATTATACTATATTGTTGTGTACTGTAGTGTAGTATAATATACTATATTGTTGTGTACCGTATTGTAGTGTTGTTTTGAGTATTGTATATTGTAGTGTAGTGACACATTTTATTCCATTGATAGCTTTTTCCTTTGTTGCTGTTGCTCAGTAAACCCCATTGTTTACTTCTTGCGGCTCGAAACAAATGCAGTCCTATAGCTGTGAGTGAGCGGGGACCGGCACGGCTACCACTGTGATTCCTCTTCTCTGTCTGCGGAGTAAAATACCAACTCGGTGACATTTGTAGATTGGTATCTGCAGAAATCCATTGTGGTTTATTATTACATAACCTATTCCTTATAGCAGTATAATATTCCTGCTCTGCACACATTGCCCTGATGCAATATCTCAGAAACTTTATTTCTATAAACAGAGAATGAGCCTCCAGCCGCGACTTCTCACACCGTACAGCTGGATTACTGAGACAACAATACAAAAAGGCGACATGCGCAGGATGCCTCTCAGTCTACACAGACATAGAAGTAAAGTAAATGTAAAGGAACAAAAAAGAGGCAAAGGCTTGCAGGGGGTGTGCTGTGCCACCGGGCTGGTCCTACAGTGCAACCATTACTGAGGCTTCAATCGTTGGATTGTTTTTTTATATTTGCAGCTCAAAGTTTTGAAGCTCAGTGACCATAATGGCTATGTTCCCACCATGTAAAAAATAAGGGCAAATAACAGTTGTTGTAATAAGTGTTATAGGCACAGATAGTGCTATCCCCCTGTTTCTCCCTCATACAAATGTTCACACCTTGTTTCCGCCCTTCTGTCTGGCTCTATATTAGCTTCCTACTTAGCCACACTTGCCTACTGACCTTATTTCACCCTAAGGGCCTATTCATACTACGAAATCGGTGCTGAAGTTTAACGGAACCTTGCCCCCGCACATGTACTCGACATGTCACTTCTTTCAGCAAAGAGGCGCGGAGTGTGGAGGCGTGCAAGCCCTCACATTCAAACAGAAAAAAGGCAGGATTTGTAAGCACTGTCTTCCTATCACTACATGTATATTACAGTATGTAAGAACAGACAGTACTGTCTTCCTATCTCTACATGTACATTATGTAAGAACAGATAGTACTGTCTTCCTTTCTCTGCGTGTAGATTATATAAGCACAGACAATACTGTCTTCTTTTTTCTACAAGAAAATTCTATAAGCACAGACAGTACTGTATTCCTATCTCTACAAGTAGATTATATAAGCAAAGACAGTACTGTCTTCCTATCTCTACATGTAGGTTATGTGAGCATAGACAGTACTGTCTTTCTATCTCTACATGTACATTATGTAAGCACAGACAGTACTGTCTTCCTATCTCTACATGTAGGTTATGTAAGCATAGACAGTACTGTCTTTCTATCTCTACATGTACATTATGTAAGCACAGACAGTACTGTCTTCCTATGTTTACATGTAGATTATGTAAGCACAGACAGTACTGTCTTCATATGTTTACATATAGATTTTGTAAGCACAGGTAGTAGCCTTCCTATCTCTACATGTACATTATGTAAGAACAGATAGTACTGTCTTCCTATCTCTACGTGTAGATTATATAAGCACAGACAGTACTGGTTTTTTTTTCTACAAGAAGATTCTATAAGCACAGACAGTACTGTATTCCTATCTCTACAAGTAGATTATATAAGCAAAGATAGTACTGTCTTCCTATCTTTACATGTAGATGATGTAAGCACAGATAGTACTGCCATGTTGTCTCTCCATTTAAATCATATAGATACAGATAACACTGGTTTTCTGTATCTTCATGTAACTCATGTAGATACATAAAGTCCTGTCTCCCCTGTGTAGGTACAAATAGCACTACCCTCTTGCCTCGGCCTGAAAGTTATGTTGGTACAGATAGTACTGTCTTATTATCTCTCCCTGGAACTAATGTAGGCACAGATCTTGCCATGCTTTCATCTCTTACTTGAAAGCATGTAGGCACAGATAGTACTAGCCACTTGCCTCTGCCTGTTGGTACAGATGATACTGCCTTATTCTCTTTCCCTGTGTACACTACCGACTCAAAGAGAATGTGAATTTGTGAATCTTGCTTATCCTGTCCTCTCATAGGGAACACATGTGAATCCTGCTTATCTTGTCCACTTACAGAGAAGCTTGTGAGTCCTGATGTTTCGGCCTATAAAAAGGCAGGAAGCCTCTTCAGAGAAAGAGAGAGCCTGTGAGTCCTACCCCCCCCCCCCCCCCCCATACTGTTATAGAAATGGGGAAGGCCTGTTACAGTGTCCAATAGAAGGGTGTAGGCACTGCACGGAGCTCTATATCACTGCTGTTACAGCTCATATTGGCAGAACTGATGTAAACAATAACATTAGGTAAGAACAATTATGGGCGGCGGGATCTAGAATCACACAATACTATTCGTTTTTACCTTTGGCATCAAAAACATAAGAAATTTCAAAGGGAAAAATTTAAGTAATCTAGGAAATCCTCTGTTGTCTCAAATAGATATTATATCGGCTGCAAGCTATAATAATAAAGACACAAAACCACCAGTCAGTAAAGTATATACCGAGAGCTTTGTGGGGTTATAAACACTGCAGTTTACTGATCACCTTTTTATGTGTTGTTCTTCTTATGTTTTTTATGCTTCCATCTCTGCATTGTTATTGTTTATTTATACTTTGTTTACGTTATATAATTGTTTACTTATCTTTTATGTTTGTGTTCTAGTGGTTATTATCCTTTTTTATTAGTTACACTTTCTGTTCTTGCCTCTCTGCATTGTTGCAATCACATGACTGAATGGCCATATAATGACGTGCCCTTTATAGACTGTTTTCTCTTTTATTATATCAGTTCTATGTTCTAGTGGTTATTATCCTGGTTACTTTATTCTTTCTTTCCTTGCCTCTCTGCATTGTTTACTTATCTTTATTACTTTTTGTTTATTATGTTCTAGAATCTAGTGGTTTAGCATTATTATCTATTGCTTATGTTTTTGTTATGTACTTACCTCTCTGTATTGTTTACTAGCCATTTCATAATTAATAATTCTTTGTAAGGCTATGTTCACACAAAGTCAAAAAAAAGAAAAGGCGTCCGATTTTGATATTTAAAATAACGTCCGTTTTTGCCGGGTTTAACTGACTGCAATGGCAATGCATTGAAGTCAATGGAAAGACGGACGTCCAATGCACACAATGGGTTGAATAACGGACGTTTTTACAGCGGACATCAAAATAATGAACATGATCATTATTTCCGAACGTCTTTTGCAAAGAGCGGTCGTTTTTTATTAGTTGTTCACACACAGTTTTTCTTTTCTCACCGTTCTTTCTCCGTTTTTACTATTAAATTCAATAAAGTTTTCAATTAGGCCGCACCCAAAGGGCAATTAGTAACCGAAACTAGAATAGTGTACAAACAGCCATCATTGTACTAAGTGAAGGCTAGGTAGCTAAATGACGTCCGTTATTTTAGACTCAAAATAACGGACGTCATTTTAAACGGAGCTGAAAAACATTGTGTGAGCATAGCCTATGTTTGGAGTTTAAAGTACATAGATGCCATCTAATCTGGTGATATACTTTATATACTGTAAGCGTATCTATGCATTGTTTACTATATTACTATGTGTATATCCATTATGTTTTGTAGAATTAGTTCATATATAGTTTACAGGTCATATTATACCACTTTTTACTTTGTATTTGGGGTGGTGGTGGGGGGGGGTTGCTTTCCTTAAAGGGTTACTACAGTGAAATATATATATATATATATATATATATATATATTATTTTATTTTTTATCAAATCAGCTGAAGTCAGAAGGTTATATAGATTTCTAATTTGCGTCTATTTACAAAATCTTCAGTGTTCCAGTACTTATCAGCTGCTGTATGTCCTGCAGGAAGTAGTGTATTCTTTCCAGTCTGATACAGTGCTCTCTGCTGCCACCTCTGTGCAGCAGAGAGCACTGTGTCAGACTGTAAAGAATACACCACTTACTGTAGGACATACAGCAGCTGATAAGTGCTGTTAGATTTGAGATTTTTCAATAGAAGTAAATTACAAATCTATGTAAGGGCCTGTTCACACTATGGAATCGGCACTGAAATTCCGTGCTTAACCCTGCCTGCGGAATCGGCTCCGAATCCTGCCTGTTATGTGTTTCAATGGGAGGCCTCACGCACCTCTACTCTTCGCGCCTCTCTACTCAAAGAATTGACAGGATTTGGCGCCGACTCCTAGGGCAGGGTTTCGCACGGAATTTCAGTGCCGATTCCTCATTATGAACAGACCCTAATTTTCTGAAACCAGTTGATTTGAAAGAAAAAGATTTTCGCTGGATAAACCCTTTAAGGGGGTACTCCAGTGAAATAAGATTGTTTTTAAATCAACTGGTGTCAGAAAGTTATGCAGATTTGTAAATTCTTACATTAATTAACAAAATATCAAGTCTTCCAGTACTTATCAGCTGCTGTATATCCTGCAGGAAGTGGTGGCAGAGGTGGAAGCAGAGAGCACTGTGTTAGACTGGAAAGAATACACCATTCCCAGCAGAGCATACAGAAGCTGATAAGTACTGGAATGTCTGACACCAGTTAATATGGGGGGGGAAAAATCACCGGAGTTACCCTTTAATGTCCATCTAATGAAAGTTTATGCTCCTCCATTGTTTGCTGGGCTCTTGTTATGAGTTATACTGTGTATTAGTGGAGTTTACATTATATAAAGAGGTTTTCCGGTTTCATGTAAATAAAACTTTCACTGTGTGGATGAAAAGTTCTCCAACAACTTTCTAACGTACTTGGTGTATCAGTTCCAGGCTCAGTATGTTGGCCGGCAGCGCAGGAGAAAACTCAGCAAAGTAAATCCAAGACTGTTAGAGGTAGTGCTGACGACTGGTGCCCCTAAAGTAACACTCTGGTGACATGCTAGGTCTTAAAGGGGTCCTCCAGAAAAGGTTTTCTTTGTGTCTTTTAAATCAACAGGAGTCAAAAACTTGTACAGATCTGTAATTTATTTCTATTTGAAAATCTTCAGTCTTCCAGTACTTATCAGCTGCTGAATGTCCTGCAGGAAGTGTTGTATTATTTTCAGTCTAACACAGTGCTCTCTGCTGCCACCTCTGTCCATGTCAGGAACTGTCCAGAGCAGGAGAGGTTTTCTATGGGGATTTCCTACCACTCTGGACAGTTCCTGACATGGACAGAGGTGGCAGCGGAGAGCACTGTGCCAGACTGGAAATAATACACCACTTCCTGCAGGACATTCAGTAGCTGATAAGTACTAGAAAGCTTGAGATTTTTAAACAGAAGTAAATTAACAATCTATATAAATTTCTGAAACCAGTTGATAAAAAAAAACTTTTATAAATATTTTTATTTAATTTTTTTGTACATTATTGTGGGGTCTACCATCTTGTCCGACCTCTCTTTAACAGTTTTATATGCACTACAGCAAGCCCCATGGACATAGACTATAATAGACAAACCAGGAGTGGGTGCAGAACATAGATGAAGGTGCGATTGCTTCCATTCTAATGTTTCTCTGTGTTGGTTCCGCTCCTGGTTCTGGCTATAAGCACTGACCGAAGTAATACAGTATAGAGATGAATTGCCGTCTGTCTATCTGTATTTCCATCCATTATGAGAAAACCCTCCAGTGTAACATTTGGTTGTCATCATCTGGGGAGAAGTCATGTGTCAGACGAGGGGTTATTTTCTCATTTCTGTTCCTTATCTTCTATTTATACGTCTCTTATTTATTGCGGCCATTAGACTGTTCTTACAACTTGTTACTGGGGAATGTGAGACAATCTCTGGAGGCTCGGCCCTTCACACGGCCAACAAAATGGATTTCAGCTTTTGTTTGAGGGTCTTCTGATTTATGGTGGGAAATATCGATAATACAGATATAGATATGACCCCGTAAGGACCTGGTTTATTTCGGCCTTCAGAATGTGAATCTGCTTTTTTGTTGTGTTTTTTTTTTTTACATAGTTGCATACCAAAAAACATTTTTTTTTTTTATTTCGCTTCCAATGTAACCGGATGAGTTTTTGTCTTATGGAACAAATTATAATTTTTAATACACAAGAAAAGACTGGGATGCTTCAGCTCATATAAAATGTTCAAATTTTATTGTAGAAACGTAAAAAAATCGCTGACACGTTTCGAGCCCATCTGGCCCTTAATCATGGCATCTATACAATATATACATAGACAGGGTATTAGTACACCATACAACTGTCTTGTTTCTATGTATATATTGTATAGATGCCATGATTAAGGGCCAGATGGGCTCGAAACGCGTCTGGGATTATTTTTACGTTTCTACAATAAAATTTGAACATTTTATATGAGCTGAAGCATCCCAGTCTTTTCTTGTATATGAATACCCCGGAATAGCTTTGTGCTCAAATTCTACAAGAATATGTGAGAAAGCATAAACAGACAAAACTGGGCGCTGACCACACTGGTTTTCTTTATCATTTTTAATGCCATTTTTGTGGGAAAATGTAACATATTAGCTCTTTCTGGGGGACTGAAAAAGAACCCCCCCCCCCCCCATTTCCGCCACTATTTTTTTTACATTTTTAATGTTGAGGCATATACATTTATGCAGTACCGAACTAATAAATATGAAAAAAACTGGAGCTAAATAAAGGCTTGTTTTTTGTGGGACAAACAGTAGTTTTATTTTATACAATTAACAATAATTTTTTATTCCATCTTTTTAGTAGGTGGAATGATCCAAAAACAGCAATTCTAGAATTTATTATTTCAAATTAGTTGAATTAGTTAAATTGGCTTATTGGGGGTATTAATTAAGAACAATGCCGGCCTTAGCTAAATCCCCACCCCTATGTATCACATCAGATTTATTTAGAGATGGAGGCTGCCATGCTCAGAGGTGGAATAGATTTTCACCATTGCCAAGCCCCTTCCATGACTTGCCACGCCGCTGGATTTAGGAGAGGAGGATTCTGGAGGACAATTTAGTTAGGAGTTAGGAGAGGAAGAGATTTGAGGATGATTCAGGAGACAAATAGTAAGGAGAGAAGGAGTCAGGGGAGGAAAAGTCAGAGCAGAATCAGAGTCAGAAGGAGAGGTTAGGCCAGCAGAACATTAAAGGGGTATTCCAGTAAAAAAAAAAAAATCTAATAATTTGGGATCAGAAATTTATACTGATTTAAATTACTTCTATTTAAAAATCTGGAGCCTTCCAGTACTTATCAGCTGCTGTATGTCCTACTGGAAGAGGTGTATTCTTTCCAGTCTGACAAAGTGCTCTCTGCTGCCACCTCTCTCTATGTCAAGAACTGTGTTTTCTATGGGAATTTGCTACTGCTCTGGACAGTTCCTAACATGGACAGAGGTGGCAGCAGAGAGCACTATGTCAGATTGGAGAGAATACATCACTTCCTTCAGGACACACAGCAGCTGATAAGGAATTGAAGACTGGAGATTTTTAAACAGAAGCAATTTACAAATCTAGATCGGCGCTCGTTTTCACAGCCTGATAATCGTTTAACAAGGGCTGCAGGGACATTGTTACCGATGCCCTTGCAGCCCTTGCTAACCTGGCACACATTGCCTATCCTGAGTCCAGGTATCCTCCTGCTCCTCTTCTCCCCGGGTCCCGCACGCTGTAGCTTCAGAGCGGCCTGTCCCGGCCGTGGTGGTCCCGGCCTGTGATTGGCTGAGCGGCTGTCAGCCAAGACAGGCCGCTCTGAAGCTACAGCGCGTGGGACCAGGGGAGAAGAGGAGCAGGAGGAGCCCTGGACCATGGATAGGTAATATATTCTTTTGCAAATTATTAGCCGCCGGCCACGCAGCGGTACACGGTGCGCGGTTGGTGGCCGACAATTATAGGTCTGAACCTATATCAACGATCAGCTAATGACAATGATCATCGGCTGATCGTTGTGTTTATTACACGGAACGATAATCGGCCGGATAGGGCCGATTCGGCCGATTATCGTACCCTAAGGGTACGTTCACACTTACCGGATCCGCAGCAGATTTCATTTAAATAACTGAACACAGCATCAAATCTGCACCATCAAATCTGCTGCAGATCTGCTGCGGATCCTGTAGGTGTGAACGCACCCTAAGCCTTCTATAGACGAGGCTCTTAGGTTCAGACAGTTTTTCAAGGCATGATTGGAGTTGTATGTAACAGGTGGAGTGCCTCAGGTTGGAAATCCCTATGCTAATACTATATTAAACTATCCACCATATCCACCACTGATAACATTCATCCAAACTAGGAATTGCACTTTTGCGAATACTCAAGACA
This sequence comes from Dendropsophus ebraccatus, assembly GCF_027789765.1. Taxonomy (NCBI): domain Eukaryota; kingdom Metazoa; phylum Chordata; class Amphibia; order Anura; family Hylidae; genus Dendropsophus; species Dendropsophus ebraccatus. The sequence continues at coordinate 124,452,674 of NC_091459.1, forward strand.
CAAATCGATCTATCTCCGCTCTGCTTACCAAACAGGATCCTTCTCATAATAATAAAAAACTTGTATTTCAGGAATTTCTGATGTTTTGCTTAGTGAACAGCCGAGACGTAACACTTGCAAGTGGGCGCAATCCGTTTCCTGTCATATTTACACCCATTAAGTTGTCTTCCTGGAACAGGCTGTACTGAGAGCAGGTCATGAACTGATAGCAAAGGCTCCTCTCTGGGTCTTCTTATTACAGGGCAGGTTATCGGCAAGGAACGTTAATTTGGACGATAATCGGCCCATGTAAAAGTGTCAGTGATCAGCCATGGGGAAGGAAAATGCCCGCTTGCTGGCTGATCTGGCTCATCTTTTGAGCAGTTTTTAAATGTATGGCTGTGTGAACAGGAAATATGTGACCAATAGCAATATATTTAAATGGCTAGCTGACTGATACAGTGCGGCCAGTAGTGGATTATAATAGGTCCTTTTCGGGCGGTAGCCCGGGGCCCATGGACACCCAAACAGACTTATACTTTCAGTGGTGTACTGTCTCCTGGCTACAGTTCTGCCATGATTTGCAAAAAATTACAGTTTTTTTACAGCAATTTTTTTTTTTTTTACCAAAAATCAATTCATCATGATATTATCTATCGTGTACTATGAACACCACGCTAGTGTTGCCATAGTTACAGTGGGGTGGGGGGCCCAGATTTGGTGAACAGCCCGGGGCCTATGGTAAAGTTAATCCGCCCCTGGGTGCGGCCCAGCAGTGCGTGCAGATTAGCTCCAATCTCGCTGATTGGCGCTCACCCTTAAGACACTATTACATGGGGCGATCAGGAGGAGCAATTGAGTGCCGACCTGTCAGAACAGCGCTCGCTTGCTCCTTGTTCCCCACTAATACATGTGCCGACAGCGAATGGGTAAGTTTGGGAGGGGGCAGCGGGGAGCTGCGGGAGGGGCTCCTGGATCATCCAGGGAGCCCATAGGAAATAGCGGCGATCTGCTGCCACCACTCCTATGGCTAGGAGACCATAGTTATCGTTAAAAGACAAGGATCAGCCAACATTGTGCATGTCGGCTGATTGTTGCCTTTTAACACTAGCTATTACACCGAGCGATTATCAGCCGTAATGGCTGATAATCAGCCAAATGCAGCCCATAATCCCTTGGTGTAATATGGCCTTTACAAAGGTTTACTCCTAGTCAAAGCACCTTGTATGTAATGAGAGAACTTAGGTCATAGAAGAGTGATAGAGGCCAATGGTTGACTTCATTCGGAAGTCAAGTGTTACCACCATGGTCATGGTCTCTTTCCCCCTTTAAGTTCTTTCTATGACTTTTGGGTCATCTTGTTTGCTTGCAATGGAAATCCTTTAAAATAGGAGCCCTGCACAGGTTCTTACCATCCAAGACATGGGACCAACTAAAAACTGTTTAAGCTCCATTAGCTCCATTGCAGCTTCTGTACTATGGGCCCCACCTGACCCCTATAACCAGTGGCGGTCTTTGGCACCAAGCACCACAAGCGATCGCTTGGGGCCCCCAACATCCAGGGGGCCCCCACGCCCCGCTCTTGTGCTCAATACCGCTGGACAGGGCCGCTGCCCCGCTCGCTGCTGCCATCTGAACTGTAACTATGAGCGCTCATAGTTACATGCTGCAGCACTGGCAGGGCGGGAGACATTGGCCCCCTTTCTGTCAGAGACTCTTGTGGCCGCAGGAAGGGTTTTCCCTGCGGTCACAAGTGGCAGCTTTGTCCTTGTGGTGCCGGTGCTCCAGTGACATCACTGGAGCATCGGCGCCAGGACAAGGGGAGTGCAGCCTCTTGTGATCGCAGGGAAAACCCTTGCCGCCACAAGAGTGAGGAGAAGAGGAGACACCCGGACCCAGGTGAGTATAAGTGTTTGTTTTATTGTGTTATATACTATATGGGAGGGGGAGCACACAGGGGTCTGTTTAACTGGGGGAGCGCACATTGGGGGTCTATATAAATGGGGGGAGCACACAGGGGGGCTATATAACAGGGGGAGCACACAGGGGGGCTATAGACTACTGGGGCTTCACAGAGGGGTCTATATACTACTAGGGGCAGCACACAGGGGGTCTATATACAACTTGGGGCAGCAGAATGGGGTCTATATACAACTTGGAGAGCACACAGGAGGTCTATATCCAAGTGGGGGAGCACACAGGGGGGCTATATACTACTGGGGGAGCACACAGGGGTCTATATACTACTGGTGGGGCACACAGGGGGTCTATATACTACTGGGGGAACATACAGGGGGTCTATATACTACATGTGAGGCACACAGGTGGTCTATATATAACTGGGGGAGCACACAGGGGTCTGTATACTATTGGGGCAGCACACAAGGAGTCTATATAATACTGGTGGGGCACACAGGGGGTCTATATACTACTGGGGGAACATACAGGGGGTCTATATACTACATGTGAGGCACACAGGTGGTCTATAACTGGGGGAGCACACAAGGGGTCTATATAATACTGGTGGGGCACACAGGGGGTCTTTATACTACTGGGGGAACCACACAGGGGGTTTATATACCACTGGAGGAGCACACAGTGGTCTATATCCAAGTGGGGGAGCACACAGGAGGTCTATATCCAAG